>NC_086452.1:198797493-199458993 GCF_028390025.1 Pseudophryne corroboree | reverse complement strand
GTTCTTGGTGGCCCTGCAAATGACCTACTGCCCAATAAATTTACTAGTTGTAATTCTGTTTTAGGGGCAGACAGCATAGCCAGATTAAGGGGGAATGTACCCCTTTG
Source organism: Pseudophryne corroboree (assembly GCF_028390025.1). Taxonomy (NCBI): domain Eukaryota; kingdom Metazoa; phylum Chordata; class Amphibia; order Anura; family Myobatrachidae; genus Pseudophryne; species Pseudophryne corroboree. The sequence goes on along the minus strand of NC_086452.1, from coordinate 199,458,886 downwards.
TCAGGGGTCCCTCCGGTCAGATCACACGGATATCACTAGCTTTCCCTCTTAAGCAGCAGCAGAACCAGTAGCCAGAATACGAGCAGGACAGTATGCAGTGCAGACAGAGACACAGGAATATCATGTTTCATGAGCTACCGACAGAGCTTTCATACCAGAGGAGAGATAGGAGGGCGGAGAGAGCTGTAAGTGATACAGGGATACCAGCTTCTCCTTCTCCCTGCCTTCTTGTCTGAGTCCTGTGTAAACTGTTATGCAACTAAACCATTTGGGTCTAGAGATAGAGACACACAGAGAGTCTTACTGAGTCCTGTCCCAGTGTGTAAGTAATACAGAGACTGCTGCTATTCTTGCATGTGACAAGATAAATTATTTTATTTTTCTATGTGTATTTTAAGGTTAAGTTGTCTTTGTTCCACTATAAGAAAAGTTTATAACATAGTTATCTTTCAATTAGGTGGAGCTATAAATAGTACCCAGGCCTTATTAAACTATTAGTTTAAATCTAATATACACAATCTGTACCTCCCACCATGACCCATTCCAGGAGGGACAAAATGCTCTCTACCTGGACTTTCTTCTTAATTTATGATTGCAATCACCTGTGTTGAAGTACCTTTCTTATCAATTAAATAGTTCAACACAGGTGATGCCAATCATATATTAAGTGGGAAGTCCAGGTAGAGAGCATTTTGGGTGTCATTCTGACCTGATTGCTCGCTGCAGTTTCTCGCAGCGCAGCGATCGGGTCGGAACTGCGCATGCGCCGCAGTGCGCTGGTGCATGGCAGCCATCGTTGCCTAGCGATTGCCTCTGAGGCTTTAGGTGGTTTAGGGGGCGCAGTCCGGCCAACGCAGGCGTGGCTGGACCATTGGGGGGCGGGCCGCGGTGGCTGCGTGATGTCACATGCAGCTGCTGCGGGCCGGGGAGCGACGAGTAACTGCCGGACAGCACGCTAAAGCTGCGCTGGTCGGGTGCTACTCTTGAAGTGCCTTTGCACTTCTAAGGGGGGGGGGGGGCCCACACTGACATGCGGGGCGGACTAGCCCTGTGCTGGGCGTCCCCCCGCATGTCAGTGTGAATGATCGTAGCTGTGCTAAATTTAGCACAGCTACGATCAACTCGGAATGACCCCCTTTGTCCCTCCTGGAATGGGTCATGGTGGGAGGTATGCACATTTTAATATATATCCCCCACCTTCCATCGGCCCCCCTGTCTTAAGTGCCAAGAGCACCCACAAGGCTTAATCTGGCCCTGGCAGACAGATATGAGTATCACTCATTTACTCTGTTTGTTGCATCATAAGAGTCTCTATAGGTCTTCTATGTATGCTACTGCAGCAGCTGTTACACTGCTTGAAGTGAGGTGGCTGACAATATGCATGCTAATATTCATTGAACAACTCACAGACTTAAGCCCACCTTCTAACCTCCGCTATGCACACTCAACCATTCATACAATATTAGAGTTTGTAAGACATGCACAGCTAACCCTGATGCGCTATGTGTTCTGTTGCATTGTCATAGGCAGACATTTTTATGTCATTTCAATTTCAATGTTACATCACTATTAGATACATGGTTATTAGTGTACTGTAATGAAAGTTACATTCTATTCTGCAAGCAGAGGCGTAACTCTGGGAGGCAACAGAGTCATCTGCCGCCGGGCTCCTGCTCTGAAGGAGGCACCTCTCCTCCAATTCTGTGACAGCATTCAAATAAGTTGATTGACAGTCGCCGCTATCTCTTCAGTAGCTGACTTCTTCACTGTTCCCTTACAAGTCACATACTTTTTATTATAGATACACATTTTACAAGTGTCATACCCAGGATTAGAACCCACGACCTATTACACTGGAAGCAGACACCTTACTGAAACTATTTGCTTTTGTATAGGAAATATGAAAATTCTAACTATATGAAGATACTTTTCTGACAATTATTAGTAACTTCATATAGTGAGAATTCTCATGCTTCCTATGCAGTAGCAAATAACTCCCTCAGTAAAGTGTCTGCTGTTAGTGTAACAGGTCATGGCTTCTAATCCTGGGTATGACTGCTAAGAAATGTGTGATTTAAAATAAAAGACATTGAAATGTATATATACATTATATAAATTTTTATTTCAGAACTATCTCTCTCTGTCTCTCTCTCTGTATATATATATACACATAGATACATACACATATTTATCTAAATTTAGGGGTGGGCACCGATATTTATTTTGCCTCCGGGCAACTGAGACGAACTTACGCCACTGTCTGCAAGGTAAAAGTGCACACTGCAAGGTAAAAGTGCACACTGCAAGGTAAAAGTGCACACTACTAGAGGGGATTTCTCATTGTACTATTTTACCCTAACCACAGCTAAACCCTAACCTATATTCATAGTGTACACATGCAAAATGAACATTCTAAATGTAGGCATAGTAACGAAGTACCCTAGGAAATACCCCATTGTTGATTCTATATGGAGTCCTAGAGAACAGTGCTGGAGCATAAGCAGGAGGTGAGTTCACCAAACTGTTGTTGCCCCATGCAAAGAGAACTAGACCAATGTTCCTCAGGTGTTACCCATGTCTAAAGGATAGAAGTATGGTGCAATTTACTTTACACTGTAAATAAGATGACCTGACCCCGTCTGAGTTATTGTTATTACTGCAATTCTTTAAAAAAAAAACAAAAAAAAAAAAACATTGCTTTGATAAACATATTACACAACTATTTCTACTTCTCCAAAATAACCTCTCTTGTAGCTTTAAAGTTCTTCTGTGGAAGCCCATTGTACTTGCACTGCTAAAAGTCCCACCTCTGCCTAGCACCATGAGTCATCATTTTCAAATGATCATTTTATGCATAAGTGTAAATGTATTATATGCAAGTCATACATGCAAGAAATGTAGAATTCAGTCACAGCTACTGATATTTTATTCCTCTAACACAGGGGTGGGCAATTATTTCAGCTGGGGGGCCGCTTAACACTTCCAGCGAATATTCGAGGGCCACACACAAAATACTCAAAAAGAGTCCCCTTTTTACACATTACGGCAGACAGCGTGCCCTTTTTTACACAATACGGCAGACAGCGTCCCTCTTTTTACACATTACGGTAGACAGCGTCCCTCTTTTTACACATTACGGCAGACAGCGTGCCCTTTTTTACACATTACGGCACACAGCGTCCCTCTTTTTACACATTACGGCAGACAGCGTCCCTCTTTTTACACATTACGGCAGACAGCGTCCCTCTTTTTACACATTACGGCAGACAGCGTCCCCTTTTTTACACATTACGGCACACAGCGTCCCTCTTTTTACACATTACGGCAGACAGCGTCCCTCTTTTTACACATTACGGCAGACAGCGTCCCTCTTTTTACACATTACGGCAGACAGCGTGCCCTTTTTTACACATTACGGCAGACAGCGTCCCTCTTTTTACACATTACGGCAGACAGCGTCCCCTTTTTACACATTACGGCAGACAGTGTGCTCTTTTTAAACATTACGGCAGACATCGTCCCCCTTTTTTACACATTACGGCAGACAGCGTCCCTCTTTTTACACATTACGGCAGACAGCGTGCCCTTTTTTACACATTACGGCAGACAGCGTCCCTCTTTTTACACATTACGGCAGACAGCGTCCCCTTTTTACACATTACGGCAGACAGTGTGCTCTTTTTACACATTACGGCAGACATCGTCCCCCTTTTTTACACATTACGGCAGACATCGTCCCCCTTTTTTTTACACATTACGGCAGACAGCATCCCCTTTTTACACATTACGGCAGACAGCATCCCCCATTTTTACACATTAAGGCAGACAGTCCCTACCCCCCTTTCCTCCCCTCCCCTAAACCCATATTGCAGTTTTTAATCCCCCTCCCTCCCCACCCCTAAACCTATATGGCAGCTTAAGCACTGATCCAGGGGTTGGCTGGACAGGGGGTTTACCTGTTTGTCACCGTGGCAAACGATCCCCGCTGTCCGAAGATCCGCGCTGCTGCTGGCCGGAGTCACCACTGATGTGGCCTCTCCTGCTCCGGCTCGCTGCCCGCCGCTTCTCCTCACTGGCCACCGCTTAATCTCCTCCTCACAGGCCGCCGCTCCTGGTCACTGCAGTGCCCGCTCCCCGTGCCGCCCAGCTAACAGAGGAAATCCCGGTCAGCTGACTCTGTGACGTGACCGGGATTTCCTCAGCGGCGCCGCGTCTGAGAGCAGTGCAATGACAAGCGGCCTGTCGGCCGCTTGTCATTGCACTCTGGTGGGGCACAGCGGGCCAGGCAGGATCGGTCCGCGGGCCACATCCGGCCCGCGGGCCGCCTGTTGCCCACCCCTACTCTAACAGTTCCTTGAACGATAAACAAAAAGCAGCAACATTTCCTGCAAATCAAGTTTCACAGCACAACAGGCCCTTTTGCAGAGGTACCAAGTTGCCCTTTTTTGTGGCCATTCCTCATCATATAATTTTGCACTCTATTTTTTAAATTCATATATCCTTAACAGTTTTCCTCAGCCCACACACTGCACATATAAATGTACTGGTTAGCGCGTTCGGTAAGACCCTAAGTGGGTCTAAACCGAAGAAGGCTTCCTTGGTGGCGTACTCTTTTAATGTTGAAAAATATATCAATTAAAATTTTACTTTTATTTCAATTTATTAAAAAAGAAAAAAAGGGGAAAATATTTTTTTTTTTAAATATAGGCATGACATAAGATCAGTATTGTCAACCCAGAAATCAGAAGGTTATTAAAGTCTCAAACAATAATTCCTGCTCTGATAAATTTGATTATTTAAAGATGCAGAATACAAATTTACATATTGTCCCTAATATTTCTACTAACTGTAGGTCGGGGACAAGAAAATCATATGGTAAGCAAAAGTGAAAATTTCTTTTTAATATTTATTCAGGTTCAAAGTGTTAACTGAGATCTCTATATAAATTTTGATCTCCTAATAACCCGATAAGGGCGGCTCCCGGCAGAACACTTGTTCAGCAGAGCAGTAACTACTAGTGATGAGCGGGTTCGGTTTCTCGGAAACCGAACCCCCCCCGAACTTCACCCTTTTTACACGGGTCCGCGCCATACTCAGATTCTCCCGTATGGCTCGGGTAACCCGAGCGCAACCGAACGTCATCATCCCGCTGTCGGATTCTCGCGAGATTCGGATTCTATATAAGCAGCCGCGCGTCGCCGCCATTTTCACTCGTGCATTGGAAATGTTAGGGAGAGGACGTGGCTGGCGTCCTCTCCGTTATTGTTAAACTTGATTGTGCACTATTGCTTAATTGTGGGGAGGGCTGGGGAGCAGCTGTATACTATAGGAGGAGTACAGTGCAGACTTTTGCTGATCAGTGACCACCAGTTATCCGTTCTCTGCCTGAAAAAAACGCTCCATATCTGTGCTCAGTGTGCTGCATATATCTGTGCTCACACTGCTTAATTGTGGGGACTGGGGAGCAGCTGTATTATATAGCAGGAGTACAGTGCAGAGTTTTGCTGACAGTGACCACCAGTATACGTTGTCTGCCTGAAAAACACTCCATATCTGTGCTCAGTGTGCTGCTTTATTGTGGGGACTGGGGACCACCAGTATAATATTATATAGGAGGAGTACAGTGCAGAGTTTTGCTGACCAGTGACCACCAATATAATAATATATAGCATTACGGTACAGTAGGCCACTGCTGTACCTACCTCTGTGTTGTCATTAAGTATACTATCCATCTAGATTCTATACCTGTTGTGCATTTCAGTTGTGCAGTTTGCTGACACAGTGACCACCAGTATATATAGCAGTACGGTACGGAAGGCCACTGCTGTACCTACCTCTGTGTCGTCATTAAGTATACTTTCCATCTACATTCTATACCTGTGGTGCATTTTAGTTTTGCAGTTTGCTGACACAGTGACCACCAGTATACTATTTATAACAGTACGGTACGGAAGGCCACTGCTGTACCTACCTCTGTGTCGTCATTAAGTATACTATCCATCTACATTCTATACCTGTGGTGCATTTTAGTTTTGCAGTTTGCTGACACAGTGACCACCAGTATACTATATATAGCAGTACGGTACGGAAGGCCACTGCTGTACCTACCTCTGTGTCGTCATTAAGTATACTATCCATCTACATTCTATACCTGTGGTGCATTTTAGTTTTGCAGTTTGCTGACACAGTGACCACCAGTATACTATATATAGCAGTACGGTACGGAAGGCCACTGCTGTACCTACCTCTGTGTCGTCATTAAGTATACTATCCATCTACATTCTATACCTGTGGTGCATTTTAGTTTTGCAGTTTGCTGACACAGTGACCACCAGTATACTATTTATAACAGTACGGTACGGAAGGCCACTGCTGTACCTACCTCTGTGTCGTCATTAAGTATACTATCCATCTACATTCTATACCTGTGGTGCATTTTAGTTTTGCAGTTTGCTGACACAGTGACCACCAGTATACTATATATAGCAGTACGGTACGGAAGGCCACTGCTGTACCTACCTCTGTGTCGTCATTAAGTATACTATCCATCTACATTCTATACCTGTGGTGCATTTTAGTTTTGCAGTTTGCTGACACAGTGACCACCAGTATACTATATATAGCAGTACGGTACGGAAGGCCACTGCTGTACCTACCTCTGTGTCGTCATTAAGTATACTATCCATCTACATTCTATACCTGTGGTGCATTTTAGTTTTGCAGTTTGCTGACACAGTGACCATCGGTATACTATATATAGCAGTACGGTACGGAAGGCCACTGCTGTACCTACCTCTGTGTCATCATTAAGTATACTATCCATCTACATTCTATACCTGTGGTGCATTTTAGTTTTGCAGTTTGCTGACACAGTGACCACCAGTATACTATATATAGCAGTACGGTACGGAAGGCCACTGCTGTACCTACCTCTGTGTCGTCAAGTATACTATCCATCCATACCTGTGGTGCATTTCAGTTGTGCGCAGTATATATAGTAGTAGGCCATTGCTATTGATAGTTACTGGCATATAATTCCACACATTAAAAAATGGAGAACAAAAATGTGGAGGTTAAAATAGGGAAAGATCAAGATCCACTTCCACCTCGTGCTGAAGCTGCTGCCACTAGTCATGGCCGAGACGATGAAATGCCATCAACGTCGTCTGCCAAGGCCGATGCCCAATGTCATAGTAGAGAGCATGTAAAATCCAAAAAACAAAAGTTCAGTAAAATGACCCAAAAATCAAAATTAAAAGCGTCTGAGGAGAAGCGTAAACTTGCCAATATGCCATTTACGACACGGAGTGGCAAGGAACGGCTGAGGCCCTGGCCTGTGTTCATGGCTAGTGGTTCAGCTTCACATGAGGATGGAAGCACTCATCCTCTCGCTAGAAAAATGAAAAGACTTAAGCTGGCAAAAGCACAACAAAGAACTGTGCATTCTTCTAAATCACAAATATCCAAGGAGCGTCCAATTGTGTCGGTTGCGATGCCTGACCTTCCCAACACTGGAAGGGAAGAGCTTGCGCCTTCCACCATTTGCACGCCCCCTGCAAGTGCTGGAAGGAGCACCCGCAGTCCAGTTCCTGATAGTCAAATTGAAGATGTCACTGTTGAAGTACACCAGGATGAGGATATGGGTGTTGCTGGCGCTGGGGAGGAAATTGACAAGGAGGATTCTGATGGTGAGGTGGTTTGTTTAAGTCAGGCACCCGGGGAGACACCTGTTGTCCGTGGGACGAATATGGCCATTGACATGCCTGGTCAAAATACAAAAAAAATCAGCTCTTCGGTGTGGAATTATTTCAACACAAATGCGGACAACAGGTGTCAAGCCGTGTGTTGCCTTTGTCAAGCTGTAATAAGTAGGGGTAAGGACGTTAACCACCTCGGAACATCCTCCCTTATACGTCACCTGCAGCGCATTCATCATAAGTCAGTGACAAGTTCAAAAACTTTGGGTGACAGCGGAAGCAGTCCACTGACCACTAAATCCCTTCCTCTTGTAACCAAGCTCCTACAAACCACACCATCAACTCCCTCAGTGTCAATTTCCTCCTTACCCAGGAAAGCCAATAGTCCTGCAGGCCATGTCACTGGCAAGTCTGACGAGTCCTCTCCTGACTGGGATTCCTTTGATGCTTCCTTGAGTGTAACGCCTACTGCTGCTGGCGCTGCTGTTGTAGCTGCTGGGAGTCGATCGTCATCCCAGAGGGGAAGTCGGAAGACCACTTGTACTACTTCCAGTAAGCAATTGACTGTCCAACAGTCCTTTGTGAGGAAGATGAAATATCACAGCAGTCATCCTGCTGCAAAGCAGATAACTCAGGCCTTGGCAGCCTGGGCGGTGAGAAACGTGGTTCCGGTATCCACCGTTAATTCAGAGGCAACTAGAGACTTGATTGAGGTACTGTGTCCCCGGTACCAAATACCATCTAGGTTCCATTTCTCTAGGCAGGCGATACTGAAAATGTACACAGACCTCAGAAAAAGACTCACCAGTGTCCTAAAAAATGCAGTTGTACCCAATGTCCACTTAACCACGGACATGTGGACAAGTGGAGCAGGGCAGACTCAGGACTATATGACTGTGACAGCCCACTGGGTATATGTATTGCCTCCCGCAGCAAGATCAGCAGCGGCGGCACCAGTAGCAGCATCTCGCAAACGCCAACTCGTTCCTAGGCAGGCTACGCTTTGTATCACCGCTTTCCAGAAGAGGCACACAGCTGACAACCTCTTACAGAAACTGAGGAAGATCATCGCAGAATGGCTTACCCCAATTGGACTCTCCTGGGGATTTGTGACATCGGACAATGCCAGCAATATTGTGCGTGCATTACATCTGGGCAAATTCCAGCACGTCCCATGTTTTGCACATACATTGAATTTGGTGGTGCAGAATTATTTAAAAAACGACAGGGGCGTGCAAGAGATGCTGTCGGCGGCCCGAAGAATTGCGGGCCACTTTCGGCATTCAGCCACCGCGTACCGAAGACTGGAGCACCACCAAACAGTCCTGAACCTGCCCTGCCATCATCTGAAGCAAGAGGTGGTAACGAGGTGGAATTCAACCCTCTATATGCTTCAGAGGATGGAGGAACAGCAAAAGGCCATTCAAGCCTATACATCTGCCCACGATATAGGCAAAGGAGGGGGAATGCACCTGACTCAAGCGCAGTGGAGAATGATTTCAACGTTGTGCAAGGTTCTGCAACCCTTTGAACTTGCCACACGTGAAGTCAGTTCAGACACTGCCAGCCTGAGTCAGGTCATTCCCCTCATCAGGCTTTTGCAGAAGAAGCTGGAGACATTGAAGGAGGAGCTAAAACAGAGTGATTCCGCTAGGCATGTGGGACTTGTGGATGGAGCCCTTAATTCGCTTAACCAGGATTCACGGGTGGTCAATCTGTTGAAATCGGAGCACTACATTTTGGCCACCGTGCTCGATCCTAGATTTAAAACCTACGTTGTATCTCTCTTTCCGGCAGACACAAGTCTGCAGAGGTTCAAAGACCTGCTGGTGAGAAAATTGTCAAGTCAAGCGGAACGTGACCTGTCAACATCTCCTCCTTCACATTCTCCCACAACTGGGGGTGCGAGGAAAAGGCTAAGAATTCCGAGCCCACCCGCTGGCGGTGATGCAGGGCAGTCTGGAGCGAGTGCTGACATCTGGTCTGGACTGAAGGACCTGCCAACGATTACTGACATGTCGTCTACTGTCACTTCATATGATTCTCTCACCATTGAAAGAATGGTGGAGGATTATATGAGTGACCGCATCCAAGTAGCCACGTCAGACAGTCCGTACGTATACTGGCAGGAAAAAGAGGCAATTTGGAGGCCCTTGCACAAACTGGCTCTATTCTACCTAAGTTGCCCTCCCTCCAGTGTGTACTCCGAAAGAGTGTTTAGTGCAGCCACTCACCTTGTCAGCAATCGGCGTACGAGGTTACTTCCAGAAAATGTGGAGAAGATGATGTTCACCAAAATTAATTATAATCAATTCCTCCGTGGAGACATTCACCAGCAGCAATTGCCTCCACAAAGTACACAGGGACCTGAGATGGTGGATTCCAGTGGGGACGAATTAATAATCTGTGAGGAGGGGGATGTACACAGTGAAAGGGGTGAGGAATCGGAGGATGATGATGAGGTGGACATCTTGCCTCTGTAGAGCCAGTTTGTGCAAGGAGAGATTGATTGCTTCTTTTTTTGGTGGGGGCCCAAACCAACCAGTCATTTCAGTCACAGTCGTGTGGCAGACCCTGTCGCTGAAATGATGGGTTCGTTAAAGTGTGCATGTCCTGTTTATACAATATAAGGGTGGGTGGGAGGGCCCAAGGACAATTCCATCTTGCACCTCTTTTTTCTTTCATTTTTCTTTGCATCATGTGCTGTTTGGGGACTATTTTTTTGAAGTGCCATCCTGTCTGACACTGCAGTGCCACTCCTAGATGGGCCAGGTGTTTGTGTCGGCCACTTGTGTCGCTTAGCTTAGTCACACAGCGACCTTGGTGCGCCTCTTTTTTTCTTTGCATCATGTTCTGTTTGGGGACAATTTTTTTGAAGTGCCATCCTGCCTGACACTGCAGTGCCACTCCTAGATGGGCCAGGTGTTTGTGTCGGCCACTTGTGTCGCTTAGCTTAGTCACACAGCGACCTTGGTGCGCCTCTTTTTTTCTTTGCATCATGTGCTGTTTGGGGACTATTTTTTTGAAGTGCCATCCTGCCCGACACTGCAGTGCCACTCCTAGATGGGCCAGGTGTTTGTGTCGGCCACTTGTGTCGCTTAGCTTAGCCATCCAGCGACCTCGGTGTAAATTTTAGGACTAAAAATAATATTGTGAGGTGTGAGGTGTTCAGAATAGACTGGAAATGAGTGGAAATTATGGTTATTGAGGTTAATAATACTATGGGATCAAAATGACCCCCAAATTCTATGATTTATGCTGTATTTTAGGGTTTTTTGTAAAAAACACCCGAATCCAAAACACACCCGAATCCGACAAAAAATTTTCGGTGAGGTTTTGCTAAAACGCGTCCGAATCCAAAACCAAAACACAAAACCAGAAAAATGTCTGGTGCACATCACTAGTAACTACATGTGTGCGCTGTGTTAATTGCACAGAGCACACTTCTACTTGGAGCACATTATGCGCCTTGTCCCCGATTGGCAGCCCTTGAGATGACAGCAGGCAGTGGCAGCGCTGGCTTCGAGAGGCTCACAGTCCCGTGCAGTGAGGGTATGAAAGCGGCGGTGGCCGCATCCTGCTGCTGTGTGAGGACGGCGGGGGGTGGCCGCGTCCTGCCGCTGACTATGTGAGGACGCCGGGGGGTGACTGTGTCCTGCCGCTGTCTGTGTGAGGATAGCGGGAGGGTGGCCACATCCTGCCGCTGACTATGTGAGGACGGGGGGGGGGGGTGGCTGCATCCTGCGCTGTCTGTGTGAGGACGGCGGGAGGGTGGCCGCGTCCTGCCACGGACTATGTGAGGACGGCGGGGGGTGGCTGCGTCCTGCCGCTGTCTGTGTGAGGACGGCAGGATGGTGGCTGCATCCTTCCGATGTCTGTGTGAGGATGACGGGGGGGAACAGGAGTAGCAGCAGTGGGGTAATGTATCTCACCTGGCAGTGTCCTGTGTGACAGCAGCGCTCTCCCTCCCGCTCCCCCGCCCGATGTGCAGAGCTGACAGTCTGCCTCCTTCCCCAGTGATAGCCTGCTGTACTGTGTAAAATGAGGGTCTCTGCTCCTGTACTGTGTAAAAAGAGGGACTCTGTTCCTGTAATGTGTAAAAAGAGGGACTCTGTTCCTGTAATGTGTAAAATGAGGGACTCTGTTCCTGTACTGTGTAAAATGAGGGACTCTGCTGCTGTAATGTGTAAAATGAGGGACTCTGCTGCTGTAATGTGTAAAAAGAGGGACTCTGTTCCTGTAATGTGTAAAATGGGGGACTCTGTTCCTGTAATGTGTAAAATGGGGTACTCTGCTGCTGTGATGTGTAAAAAGAGGGACTGCTGCTGTAATGTGTAAAAAGTGGCCTCTGCCTGAAGTAATGTGTAAAAAGAGGGACTCTGCTGCTGTAATGTGTAAACGGGGGACTCTGCCTGTCATAATGTGTAAAAAGAGGGACTCTGCTATTGTAATGTGTAAAAGGGGGACTCTGCCTGCCGTAATATGTAAAAAGAGGGACTCTGCCTGCCGTAATGTGTAAAAAGGGACTCTACCTGTCGTACTGTGTAAATGGGGGCTCTACCTGCCGTACTGGGTAAAAGGGAGCTCTACCTGGTGGAAAAAGAGAGGACTCTATGAAGCCATGCCCTTATATTTTTGTCGCGTGCACTGGCCCTATTTTAAATGGGGGGGGAGGGGCGCCGATGCTGTTTCTTGCACACAGCGCTAAAATGTCTAGTTACGGCACTGTTGTTCAGCATGAACTGGTCTAAGTCATAACTAGACATTTATTTTTACAAATCATAGTATCATATTCTCTGACAATTAATACTTACAAGTTCTGGTCTGTACTGCAACACGCTCCCAATTGCATTAGAAAGAACACACTGATCCGCAAAATCTGTGAAACTATCACAGCAGTATTTTACTGTCTATAATACAGTGGCGTGCGGTGAGGTCATTGGCTGGTGAGGCACTGCAGCCATAATGATCCGCAAAGTCCGGCGATGAACCTTACCGCCACTTGTGATGTCATGGAAGTAGGCTGACAGTGCCTGCCTACTTCTATTTTTTTATTTAAACATTTATTTATCTTTTACAAATATGTGTTTTAGGTAGCCCTTGAGTTGAAATAGTTGGAAGATTTGGGATCAGAGTTAGGTACCCCTTTTTATACCTTACAGGAGACAGTACCCCAATTTACACGTCCCGTTTTTACACCTTACGGCAGACAGCGTCCCCGTTTTTTACACATTACGGCAGACAACATCCCGTTTTTACACCTTACGGCAGACAGCGTCCCCGTTTTTTACACATTACGGCAGACAGTGTCCCCGTTTTTTACACATTACGGCAGACAACGTCCCGTTTTTACACATTACGGCAGACAGCGTCCCCGTTTTTTACACATTACGGCAGACAACGTCCCGTTTTTACACATTACGGCAGACAGTGTCCCCATTTTTTACACATTACGGCAGACAGCGTCCCCGTTTTTTACACATTACGGCAGACAGTGTCCCCGTTTTTTACACATTACGGCAGACAACGTCCCGTTTTTACACATTACGGCAGACAGCGTCCCCGTTTTTTACACATTACGGCAGACAACGTCCCGTTTTTACACATTACGGCAGACAGTGTCCCCATTTTTTACACATTACGGCAGACAGCGTCCTCGTTTTTTACACATTACGGCAGACAGTGTCCCCGTTTTTTACACATTACGGCAGACAACGTCCCGTTTTTACACATTACGGCAGACAGCGTCCCCGTTTTATACACATTACGGCAGACAACGTCACGTAATTTCTACCCTTCACAAAACCCGTCTCATCCGGGTGAATAATGGCCCTCATTCCGAGTTGTTCGCTCGGTAATTTTTTTCGCATCGCAGCGATTTTCCGCTTAATGTGCATGCGCAATGTTCGCACTGCGACTGCGCCAAGTAAATTTGCTAAGCAGTTAGGAATATTACTCACGTTTTTTTCATCGTTCTGGTGATCGTAATGTGATTGACAGGAAGTGGGTGTTTCTGGGCGGAAACAGGCCGTTTTAGGGGCGTGTGGGAAAAAACGCTACAGTTTCTGGGAAAAACGCGGGAGTGGCTGGAGAAACGGAGGAGTGTCTGGGCGAACGCTGGGTGTGTTTGTGACGTCAAACCAGGAACGACAAGCACTGAAATGATCGCACTGGCAGAGTAAGTCTCGAGCTACTCAGAAACTGCACAGAGATGTCTTATCGCAATATTGCGAATCTTTCGTTCGCAATTTTAAGATGCTAAGATTCACTCCCAGTAGGCGGCGGCTTAGCGTGTGCAATGCTGCTAAAAGCAGCTTGCGAGCGAACAACTCGGAATGAGGGCCAATGTCAGGAAGTAATCATTTGAGCCTGTCAGCTAATATTTTAGTCAGGAGTTTGTAGTCATCATTTAGGAGGGATATTGGCCTATAGGAGCCCGGATCAGAAGGGTTGCAACCCGGTTTTGGAAGTAATCTCAATATAGCTGAATTAAAATAAGGGGTCATGGCTGCAGAGTGTAGAATATCATTAAATACAGAGGTTAGGAGAGGGGTTAATATTAGGGCCGAGTATCTTATAATAATCTGGGGTGAGGCCGTCCGGGTCTGGAGCTTTCCCAATCTTTAGGCCAGAAATAGCTTTAGATACCTCAATTTCCGTTATTGGAGCGATCAGGATTGTGCCCTGAGCCCTGGTAAATTGTGGGATTGGGAGGTTCTCCCAAAATGATGCGCTGTTGAGTGGAGGTGATGGAGGGGGAGAATACAGATCGGTGTAAAATTCTGTCAGTACAGACGACGTCTGATCATTATTGGATGACAAAGTACCATTCGCCATTTGAAGGGGATGGATAATCGATGAAGGGCGCTGCCCCTTCAAAAGGTTTGAGAGGATTTTGCTCGATTTATTGCCAAATTTGTAAAATCTGGACTCTTTTTTTAAAAAGTAGCCAGATTCCAGCTTTGCAAGAATCACATCAAAATGTATCTTGGCCGTGGTGTATTCTGATTTTGTGTCCTGAGAAGGAGAATGTTTAAAAGCATTGAAAGTAGAGGTAAGGTTATGTTGTGCAGCTAGATTTTCTTTCAATATAGATTTCTTAGTGGTAATAGAGTGAGCTATAATATCTCCTTTGAACTTAGCCTTAGATGCTTGCCAAAATAAAGCTGACTTCTCTTTCAATATCTCTGAGGTATGTAACACAAAATCATCCCAGCTATCATGAACTCTTTACCTAAGAGTGGGAGACGTGGCTAGTGCAGGGGGGCAGCGCCAAGAAATATTTTTTTTCTGAGTAGGGGACATATGAATTTCCACCCACACTAAAGCATGGTTAGATATGGAGATAGATTCGATCACTGACTGAGTGGACCTAGCTAGTAAAAAGTCAGAAATAAGTATGTAATCAATGCGGGATAATGTCCCTTGTGCTGCGGGCGAACAGGTAAAATCACGGTCAGTGGGGTGCAGGACCCTCCATATATCAATCAGATGTAACTTTTTAGCTAGGGAAGGGACACCAAACCCAGGTGGGTTACTGCCATGCGTTTTAGGAAATTGTTTATCTAAAAATTTAGATGATATGATATTCCAGTCACCACAAAGAATAAGCGGGGAGCCAGCATAGGGCATAAGTAAAGTAAGGATAGATTGCAGAAAGCTTTTGGCATATACATTAGGAGCATATATGTTACATAGTATATACAACTGATTATGAAACAAAACCTTGCAAAGGACCCATCTACCATTAGCATCAGCAGAGATTGATTGGACAGCAAAAGGCAAATTCTGTCTAGCTATGATAATCACCCCTCTAACTTTCTTAGAAAAAGAAGCAGAAGCTAATACCCTCCAGCCGAGAGCACTGAGCCTGTGTATATCAGCAGATAATAAATGCGATTCTTGTAAAAATACCAGGTACATGTGGGATTTTTGCAAATATATAAGTATTTTCTTACGTTTTTGTGGAGAGTTCAGTTCCCCCACATTCCAACTCCCTTTCTTAATAGTAGACATCGGGCAAAAAAAAGAAGGAAAAATAGAGTAGCCTGAGGAGTATCACATCTCCCATCCAGAAGAAAGGTAAGGTGAGTAGTGCAGGTCTCGTCACCCAGAGGGAAAGAGGGAGAAAAGAGGAGGGGGGGGGGGACGACGACAGAACAAACAAACGACATCCAACAAACATAAAATAACCAGTGAAAGCATAGGCCCTCATTCCGAGTTGTTCGCTCGCTAGCTGCTTTTAGTAGCTTTGCACACGCTAAGCTGCCGCCTACTGGGAGTGAATCTTAGCATAGTAGAATTGCGAACGAAAGATTCGCATAATTGCGAAAAGAAACTTCTTAGCAGTTTCTGAGTAGCTCGAGACTTACTCTGCCACTGCGATCAGTTCAGTCAGTTTCGTTCCTGGTTTGACGTCACAAACACACCCAGCGTTCACCCAGACACTCCCCCGTTTCTTCAGACTCTCCCGCGTTTTCCCCCAGAAACGGCAGCGTTTTTTCGCACACACCCATAAAATGGCCAGTTTCCGCCCAGAAACACCCACTTCCTGTCAATCACACTCCGATCACCAGAACGAAGAAATTTCTTCTTAAAGCCGTGAGTAAAATACCTAACTTATGAGCAAATTTACTTGGCGCAGACGCACTGCGGACATTGCGCATGCGCATTAGCGACTAATCGCTCCGTTACGAAAAAAAAATAACGAACGAACAACTCGGAATGAGGGCCATAGTTCGTTAAATGACATTCCGGTGGAACAATCATTGTATAATCGTAAAACATTAAGTAGAAAACCCGCAATCCCACCCAAAACAAAGAATAAGATGAAGGGTGACCAGCCGGTCAACATCCAACACTGAAGAGGAGAGATTGCTATGCACCATTAGTTTAATTTCTATTTCACACCCCCGCCAAGTTTGTAGGACCAAGATAAAATATGCGTAGTGGAAATACGGTGGTGCATGGAGCGCTACCTGACTCCCCTCATGCCGCGCAGTAAAGTAGAAAGGATACAAAAGAGATAGCGGGGGGCGGGGGGGGGGGGCGGGGAAGGGGGGGAGGAGTGCAGCAAAGATTTAAAGCAGGCAGTTAAAATTAAACCTATAATGTATAACAAAGACATGAAACAAGTGCAAGGTATATAGAGGAGTCCCAAACAATATACTCAAGTGCAGGACCGCAGAACAGGAAAAAACAACTCTGGACATCCGGGGCTTCCAGAAGAGGACTGAGTAAAGACAGAAACAGGCGAATCAGAACGCCTCTGTTAGAGGGCCGTGATCAGTCTTGAGTATCAGAGTCATCTGCATGGGTGCGCAAGTAAGCTTCAGCATCTTGTACAGATAGGAAATCTTTAAAGGAGTTGTCCTTGTATATGCGTAATCTTGCGGGGTATAACAAAGCAAATTTCTGACGTTCCTGTATTAGCTTAGAGCAAAGTGGGGAGAATTCTTTCCTAGCCTTCGACAGCTCTGCGGAGTAATCCTGAAAAATAAGGAGAGAGTGGCCTTCCCAAGAAATGTTGCGGTGTTTGCGTGAGGCATGCCAGATTATCTCCTTGTGTAGATAGTTCAGAACTTTAAAAATTACAGCCCGTGGTCTGCTGCCCTCTTGTGGACGGAAAGGACCTAAACGGTGGGCCCTTTCAAATAATCATATCAGAGCACTCATCTTGGACATCCAAAAGAGCAGATTTAACATGTGCAGAGAGAGTTAGATTTGGGTGGGTTATTTTATTTCTGTGCAGGGTAAATACTGGCTGCTTTATTTTTACACTGCAAATTAGATTGCAGATTGAACACACCCCACCCAAATCTAACTCTCTCTGCACATGTTATATCTGCCTCCCCTGCAGTGCACATGGTTTTGCCCAATTGCTAACTAAATTCCTGCTGCGATCAACCTGGAATTACCCCCTAAAAGTGGCCCCATGTGGGTGACACCAAATCAATGGTAGGCGGAGCCAACACCAAAGTAGGTGGGATCAGTACACAGGGCCATAAATATGGGTTGCGAGCAGTGTCATCATAAAAGGGCCCTGTGGACAGCACCATTAATGTGCCTTGGATGTACTTAGAATTAAAACTTTTTTTTTCATGTGCCCCCAGACCGCTACTGCACTTTAAATGTATGGTGCAGTCTCAGGGTACAAGTTTTATTTGGCACCACACCTCCACATAACAAAAACATTGACAGAGCGCACCTAAGGTGCGCAGAAAAAGTATGGGGTTTTGGCCAGAGAATAGTTGCAACTCACATTACACCGCCCAACAGCGTCCATTCTTCACATTACAGCGGCATCATATTCACATTACACGCATATCGGTGTCACATTGCAGCGCACAGCAGCATCTGTTAGTCACACTACACCACCCAGCAGCGTCCATTACTCACATTACACTGCACAGTGGTGTCACATTATTCACATTACAGCGCACAGTGGTGTCACATTGAGGCGCATAGTAGCGTCCATTACTCACATTACAGCACACAGCAGCATCCGTTACTCACATTACACCGCACAGCGGCAATACTCACCTCTCCTGCTGGATCCACCACGGCCGCACAGTCTCTTCCTCCGAGGTCCGCATCTGTTATTTACATTACAGCGCACAGTGACATCCTTTGCTCATATTACACCCCACAGTGTCAGCTGTTGTTCACATTACAGTAAGTTATAGTAGTATTTATGTGCAGCACTGCTGAGGGAATGGAGAGAATGAAAATGTGATAATAAATGGGTTGGACATGCAGAACTTAGTATATCAGTGCACCATGACAGACAGAAGACAAGTACTTTGTTTGCAGGCAGAGGTAAGAGAGAGTATAGAAGACTCATACTCACCTCTCCTGCTGGATCCACCGCGGCCGCACAGTCTCTTCCTCCGAGGTCCGCACGATGACTTCAACGGCATTTGGCGCACAGACCTCTTCTTCCGGACAGCTGGATGGGGTTTGAGCGGGACCTCTTCTCCTGTTAGCGGCCAGCAGGCCACAGCGCACAAGGCGCTTTACATTGAGTTGATGACGTGCGGGTGGGAGGGGGGAAGCGGTGCCACAGATGTGCAGCTGGACACCAGGTCATAGACCCAGAAGTCCAGCAGCCGCTGCACATCGCGAAGGACAGCTCTGATCGCAATAGCTGTACTTTGCAACACTAATCACATATGTTAGTAGTACATATACAATTAGTGCCGACGCGATGTGTGGTTGGCTGTACCGCAACATGCATACCCCAAAGGCTGTAATACCTCTAGCAGGTAAGTGAGACAATGGGGGAACATTTGGAACCCCGTCAGATGTTTAAGTGTTGACCATATGGCGTCGACCGAATGACTGTCTATCTTTTAAATGTCTATCAACTGCATCTCCCACTCCCTTTCCCTTCCCCCCTGGCTCCAAGTACATACTGTGCACCACACACCATACCATTCCCCACACGGCCCCAGGGACATATATGGTCCATCCTACCTAGCAGTCATTCTAGCACCCTACACATAACCAGTGAGGAGGGCATATTTTAATGTTGAAGGGCTGTAGCAATATATCACGTATAAAATTTTGCTCTTACAAATTTAAATATGCCCACCTCACTGATTTAGTGCAGGGTGCTAGAATGAACACTACTACCCCCACCCCCTCCCCTTCCCAATGCACTGGGGATATACACTATCCACCTCCCTTCGACACAGACCCCGCCCCCTTTGGGGCTGCTTCCAAAATTTACTCGGCTAGTTTTCCATCCCAGTCCGTCCCTGTTTGTGCACATGCATTAGCTGACTACCTGACTTACACACTATCTACCAGGATTATGGCTGTCAGCTGCACTACTATGGGTTTCTTCCAATCAAGTATTTAGGACTGATGAAGTCCTAAATACTTGATTGGATGAAACACGTTGAGGGACTCCTTGTGCTGCTTCCTTCCTAAGGACTATTGATCGATTTTCCTTCAGATAATCTGCTTGTTTTTAACTTAAATGTATGTTCGGATATTTTACTATTATGTTTTTTATACCTTTATCTAATTCATATCATCTGCTTTCACATGGAACTGAGCACCAAAGCTGTAAAAGACTGGTATCTACTGGCCGAGTTAATGGTCAGGCCCAGATGCATCATCGTTTGGAAAGTGATAAACTGGAGAGTGAAAAAGTACCAGCCAATCAGCTCCTAACTTCCATGTCACAGGCTGTGTTTGAAAAATGGCAGTTAAGAGCTGATTGGCTGACACCTTTTCACTCTCCATTTTATCACTTTCTAAGCGATGATGCATCTAGCCTAAAGCATTCTAAGGCAAAACTTTTTTTGCCGTCATCTTTGGGTACGTGTGACATTCACTATCATATTTTTTGATCTTCCAAAGAATCTGAATATATTGCACTAGGAGGCGCTTGTTTGTTATTATTGTTTACAGATTGTTACTACCAGTGTGAATCATAGGATTGGATAACTGAGCTGCCTCTTTAGCAAAAAGGACGTAATATCCATACTTTTATATTTTCACACACATTCCACTTTGTATTTACAATTTGTGTTTAGCGCCGAAGTCACTATTTTTAATATATATTTATATATGGTAAGCAGCAGCAAATCGTTATTCCCCCTCCATGTCATTTAATCCTTGGTGACCTCCAGGTGTGCGGTAGCCAAGGGGAGGGGAAGGCTGTGTGTCTGCATGTCACCCCCAGACTGTGACATGCCAGGCAGAGTGAATGGGCAGTCCTATGTGGTTCTGGACTGGTCAGGTGGCAGGCCAGGCAGAGTGTAGGGGCAGACCTGGGTTCCTATCTACAAGTCAGGGACGGATCTAGACTTTTCTTTAGGGGGGGGCGGTTTACTGTTTAATCTTGACTCCTCCCTCTACAGTCCCAACTCCTCACATCTGCAATCCTAACTCCTCCTTTCTCAATTCTGACTGAACTTGGCATAATGGGCAAACTAGCTCTGGGTGAATGTAACATAGTAACATAGTAATTGAGGTTAAATAAAGGCAAATTGCCCATCGCGTTCAACCCGTATTAAGTTGTGATGATTCTAACATACCCGCTTGAAGTAATGTTTTATGACTAGTTAACAACTATAACTCATATTAGCCCCGGATTAACCACGTTAATATTTTAAATATTATAACCTTGGATATAATTTTCATTCAGAAATGTATCCAATCCTTTTTTTAAATCCATTTACAGAGTCCACCATTACCACCTTCCCTGGCAGGGAATTCCAAATCCTTATTGCCCTAACAGTGAAGAACCATTTCCTCCGTTGCATTCGGAACTTTCTCTCCTCCAGCCGCAGCGAGTACCCACGTGTCCTAAACTGTGTTCTTGTAATAAATAATTCCTCTGATGACTCTTTGTGATGTCCCTTTACATTTTTGAAGATATTAATAATATCTCCTCTTAGGCGCCTCTTTTTTAGTGTATACATATTCAACCTAGTAAGCCTTTCCTCGTAATCCAGTCCCTCTAGGCCTTTAATCAATTTAGTAGCTCGCCTTTGAACCCTTTCGAGTTCACCGATATATTTTTTATACAATGCTGCTCAAATCTGAACACAATATTCCAGGTGCGGACGTACCAATGATTTATACAGTGGCAGGATTACATCCGAGTCCCTTATCTCAATTACCCGTTTTATGCACGCTAGCACCTTACTTGCCTTCTTTACTGAGCTTTGACATTGTGTATGGTTATTAAGCCTATTATCAGTGAGTTACCCCAAATCTTTTTCCTATGCTGTTACCCCTAGACGTTCCCCCATTTAATATGTAGGCTGCAAATTTGTTTTTAGTCCCGAAATGCATAACCTTGCATTTGTCTGTATTGAACCTCATTTTCCATTTAGACGCCCAGAATTCAAGTTTAGATAAACCATTCTGCAAGGACTCCGCATCTAATTCCAAATTAATTACCTTACACAGTTTAGTATCATCTGCAAAGATTGACACTGTGCTTTCCAGGCCTATTTTTAGGTCATTGATAAATATGTTGAACAGTAGTGACCTGAGTTCGGACCCTTGTAGTATTCCGCTGACTGCTGGGGACCAGGTTGAGGACTTCCCGTTGACCACTACTCACTGTACCCTGCTATCCAGCCAGTTACTTATCCATGTGCAAATAGTTTTTCCTAGGCCAAGCTCCTTTAATTTGATGACCAGTCTCATGTGAGGCACTGTATCGAAGGCTTTTGCAAAATCTAGGTAGACCACATCCACTGCTTTTCCCTGATCAAGATTATTGCTCACTTCCTTGTAGAAGCTAATTAAGTTAGTTTGACATGATCTGTCCCTCACAAACCCATGCTGGTTCTTGCTAATAATCATAGCGGTCTGTAG
Organism: Pseudophryne corroboree; assembly: GCF_028390025.1. Taxonomy (NCBI): domain Eukaryota; kingdom Metazoa; phylum Chordata; class Amphibia; order Anura; family Myobatrachidae; genus Pseudophryne; species Pseudophryne corroboree. Next base: position 199,436,846 of record NC_086452.1, on the reverse strand, counting down.
ATACTCCTGTATGCTGTCCCTAAGAATTCCTTCCAATATTTTCCCCATTATAAACGTCAAAAAAAACGGTCTGTAGTTACACGGATGATTTCTGGATGCCTTTTCAAATTATGGCACTACCTCAGCTATAGGCCAATCCTTCGGTACCATGCCCGATCTAATTGAACTATTGAAAATCAAGTATAATAATATCAATTTCTATCATACCCTTTTATATACAGACCTAAAAATTGCTATTGACATGGTAACATTTTACATTAAGACTACTGACAATCAGAACAATTATAATAAACTCTACAATTTAACATGTAGTGCAAGCGAGGTTCTTAGCACGTTTGGCCAAAAATACATGTCCACCTACCTCATCACAGTGATCATCATCAGGTTGGTCCTAACATTCCTTATACTATAGGTCTGCAAACTCGGTCCTCATTACCCCACACAGTGCATGTTTTGCAGGTCTCCCCACAGAATCACAAGTGAAATAATTAACTCCACCTGCAGACCTTTTAAAATGTGTCTGTGAGTAATTAATACACCTGTGTACCTGCTGGGTTACCTGCAAAACATGCACTGAGCGGAGAAATGAGGACTGAGTTTGCAGACCTATGCCTTATACTGATATATATATATATATATATATATATATATATATATATATATTTATTTATTTATTAGTAGAAGCAGGTCCGGCTCTCCCTGTAATGGGTGTAATGCACCGGGTGCCAGCACCATAGAGCAATGTAGACAGACATACAGGTGCAGCACTCCTGGCGTCTTAAATAACTTAGACTGATGCAAACATGGGTAACGGCAACGTTTCAGTGCCCTTTATTCCCGGCATTTTCTTCAGGTCAAAAGAATATAACAAATAGCTTACCTTTATACAAGATGTGCCCCCATGCAAAGGACCGTCTTCCAGATGCAGGACCGCACTCCCGGCCGGTCGGCACCCAGTGGAGGACGTCATCAGAAGACGTCCTGTCCACGTGCTCCCCATCACCATGGATACAATATACACTGAATAGGAGCATAGAAATACATATAATAATGGATCACAGACACTCAAAACATCTATAGAACTGCTGAATAATATTAAAGCAGCACTGAATGGCTATACAGGTATAGTTATAGATCTCATAATGCAAATACACAGATATGCGTAACTATCTATCTAACACAGTATAGGAGTTCTACATAGTATACTCCTTGGCGGGACCACTAGTAAAAAAACTACACAAACTCAAACATAATGCAAAGTTGATATCGCCTAATATGACAATGGGATAAAAAAGGAACTGTTATCAGATATATGAGGAGGAACATAGGAATCAGAGCAATTATAAAAATTAGAGATGAGCGGGTTCAGTTCTCCGAGATCAGAACCCCCCCTATTTTACACGGTTCCGAGGCAGCCTCAGATCTTCCCGCCTTGCTCGGTTAACCCGAACGCGCCCGAACGTCATCATCCCGCTGTCGGATTCTCGTGAGATTCGTATTCTATATAAAGAGCCGCGCGTTGCGTCATTTTCACTCGTGCATTGGAGATTGAACGGAGAGGACGTGGCTGCGTTCTCTCCCTGAAAAGATCCGTAATCTGTGCTCAGTGTGCTGCAAATATCTGTGCTCAGTGTGCTGAAAATATCTACGTTCTCTGCCTGAAAATGCTCCATATCTGTGCTCAATGTGCTGCAAATATCTGATCAGTGTGCTGCATTGTGGGGACTGGGGACCACCAGTATATAATTATAGTAGTACAGTACAGTAGGCCATTGCTGTATCTTGCAGCTCTGTGTCAAGTATACTATCTCTGTGCTGCATTATTGTGAGCAGTATATAGTAGGACAGTGCAGCATTTTGGTGACCAGCAGTATACATATAGTACAGTACAGTAGGCCATTGCTGTATCTTGCAGCTCTGAGTCAAGTATACTATCTCTGTGCTGCATTATTGTGAGCAGTGTATAGTAGGACAGTGCAGCATTTTGGTGACCAGCAGTATACATATAGTACAGTACAGTAGGCCATTGCTGTATCTTGCAGCTCTGTGTCACTTCTAGTATCCTGATCAGTGCTCAATATCTGCTGTATTGTTGTGACCAGTATGTATACTGTACTGTGCGACGTGTGTTATACACCTGGTGATTTTATACATCCTGTAATCTGTACTGAGCAATGTGTGAGATACACCTGGGGATTATACACCCTGTATACTGTACTGTGCAATGTTTGTGATACACCTGGTGATTATACACCCTGTAATCTGTACTGAGCGATGTGTGAGATACACCTGGGGATTATACACCCTATATACTGTACTGTGCGATGTGTGTTATACACCTGGTGATTATACATCCTGTAATCTGTACTGAGCGATGTGTGAGATACACCTGGGGATTATACACCCTGTATACTGTACTGTGCAACGTTTGTGATACACCTGGTGATTATACACCCTGTATACTGTACTGAGCGATGTGTGAGATACACCTGGGGATTATACACCCTATATACTGTACTGTGTGATGTGTGAGATACACATGGGGATTATACACCCTATATACTGTACTGAGTGATGTGTGAGATACACCTTGGGATTATACACCCTATATACTGTACTGTGCGATGTGTGTGATACACCTGGTGATTATACATCCTGTAATCTGTACTGAGCGATGTGTGAGATACACCTGGGGATTATACACCCTGTATACTGTACTGTGCAACGTTTGTGATACACTTGGTGATTATACACCCTGTATACTGTACTGAGCGATGTGTGAGATACACCTGGGGATTATACACCCTATATACTGTACTGTGCGATGTGTGTTATACACCTGATTATACATCCTGTAATCTGTACTGAGCGATGTGTGAGATACACCTGGGGATTATACACCCTATATACTGTACTGTGTGATGTGTGAGATACACCTGGGGATTATACACCCTATATACTGTACTGTGTGATGTGTGAGATACACATGGGGATTATACACCCTATATACTGTACTGAGTGATGTGTGAGGTACACCTGGGGATTATACACCCTATATACTGTACTGTGTGATGTGTGTTATACACGTGGTGATTATACATCCTGTAATCTGTACTGAGCGATGTATGAGATACACCTGGGGATTATATACCCCGTATACTGTACTGTGCAACGTTTGTGATACACCTGGTGATTATACACCCTGTAATCTGTACTGAGCGATGTGTGAGATACACCTGGGGATTATACACCCTATATACTATACTGTGTGATGTGTGAGATACACCTGGGGATTGTACACCCTATGGGGGTCATTCCGAGTTGTTCGCTCGCAAGCTGCTTTTAGCAGCTTTGCACACGCTAAGCCGCCGCCTACTGGGAGTGAATTTTAGCTTATCAAAATTGCGAACGAAAGATTAGCAAAATAGCGAATAGACACCTCTTAGCAGTTTCTGAGTAGCTCCACACTTACTCGGCATCTGCGATCAGTTCAGTGCTTGTTGTTCCTGGTTTGACGTCACAAACACACCCAGCGTTCGGCCAGACACTCCTCCGTTCCTCCAGCCACTCCCGCGTTTTTCCCAGAAACGGTAGCGTTTTTTCGCACACACCCATAAAACGGCCTGTTTCCGCCCAGAAACACCCACTTCCTGTCAATCACATTACGATCACCAGAACGAAGAAAAAACCTCGTAATGCCGTGAGTAAAACCAGGCAGTGAGTTTTCATCATTCTTTTAATTTAATTATTCTGTTCTTTTTATGGGACACCACTTTTGGAGTATGTCTAACATGACAGTATTGGTGTAAAACCGGATTACATCAGTTTTTTATCTATTACATCTGACCTGCATGTTTTGTACAAACCAGAGAGTGGAAACCATATAGAAAAATATCAGATTGCTGTTTTATGAACTTTTAATAAAACCTTTTGAATTACCGTGGATGTCATTCCTGATCCTGGCTTGAAAGATACCTTTATACGTGGGAACAATCCCCCTCCAAAGTGAGTGGGGTACGTCATTTGGAGTAGCTTTCTTTCTGCCTTATATCACGTGGGATACAGCATTAAAAGATACCTTTATACACTTGTTTTTATCCATTTTGATGTGAGTTTTGGTACGTCCACGAATATCGGTAGAGTGGTGGCGAGATACTATCCTCATCTACTATCAAACTGGGTCCGGCACTTTAGGCTTTCTTTTTCTGGACACTCATAGGCTGTTCAATTAGTGTTTAAAGCAATACCACCCATGTATGTGTACCATCTCTCTTTTTTTCATGTTTGACATCTGGATATCATGAGACAATTGAAAGAGTGATCATCCAAAAGGACATCATAACATGTGATGTATATCAAAATTTATGCACTTTGTTATCGCCTTTGATCTATCCTCTCATTGTTTTTCTATTGCATAGCAAATTTACTTGGCGCAGTCGCACTGCGGACATTGCACATGCGCATTAGTGACTAATCGCTCCGTTGCGAGAAAAATATACCGAGCGAACAACTCGGAATGACCCCCTATATACTGTACTGTGTGATGTGTGAGATACACCTGGGGATTGTACACCCTATATACTGTACTGAGCGATGTGTGAGATACACCTGGGGATTATACACCCTGTATACTGTAGTGTGCGATGTGTGTTATACACCTGGTGATTATACATCCTGTAATCTGTACTGAGCGATGTGTGAGATAAACCTGGGGATTATACACCCTATATACTGTACTGTGTGATGTGTGAGATACACCTGGGGATTATACACCCTATATTATTATTATTATTATCCTTTATTTATATGGCGCCACAAGGGTTCCGCAGCGCCCAATTACAGAGTACATAAATAATCAAACAGGAAAACAGCAACTTACAGTTGATGACAGTATAGGACAAGTACAGGGTAAATAAACATAGTTACATCAGCAGATGACACTGGAATAAGTATCAGGTGGCATAAGACTGCTGGATGTGGTACAGTTGAAGATTATTAAAGTAAGACAAAGGATAAGCACATGAGGGAAGAGGGCCCTGCTCGTGAGAGCTTACAATCTGAAGGGGAGGGGTAGACAGACAGGGGTGACACAGATGGTGTACATAGAGAACGTGCAACAGAGGGTTAGGATGAGATTTGGCTGGGTTTGGTGAAGAAGTGGACCCCCAGAAGGCATAATTCAATACTTAACATTGCAACATTTTACTGGGCTATGCAGGAGAAAATAAAAAATAGGGAAAAAAAAAAAAAAGAATCGATAACTTCTACTGCTTTCAAAAAGGTCAATGGAAGCTGAAATAATGGACAACTACCTCATGGAAGCCAGATACAGTCAGATACAGTATACCAAACAGTACTTAGCAGAGTTAGGAATGTGTGCTTATGAAATACAGTAACATTTTGTCATAATATTTCAGAAACTGCATGGCGTGTCTCTTGCACTCTTTTGCTCTAATACACCACCTGCTTTAGGATTTATATTCATAACATTATGTCTCCATAATCCCAAAAACGTCAGTCTTCTTGGAAAGTGGTTTGTTCCTTTGTAAGGGAAAGAGAACAAACGATTCTCAAACAACGGTTTCTCAATTTCTTTTTCCTCTGGGAAGGGATAGTGGATTTGCAGGAATATCTGAGCATATCTGTAATCAGAAAGCAGCGACTTTCTACAAATGTTTACGATTAATTCCAGTGATTTTTGTCATTTTCTTCCAGTGATTTGGACCAATAATACCATTGATTAGAATGAATAATTCCAGTGATTTTGGTCATTTTCTTCCAGTGATTTGGACCAATAATACCATTGATTAGAACGAATAATTCCAGTGATTTTGTCATTTTCTTCCAGTGATTTGGACCAATAATACCATTGATTAGAACAAATAATTCCTGTGATATTGAGGTGTTTGTGTCGCTTAGTTTAGCCATCCAGCGACCACAGTGTACTTCTTTTTCTCTTTTCTTTGCATCATGTGCTGTTTGGGGACAATTTTTTTAAGTGCCATCCTGTCCGACACTGCAGTGCCACTCCTAGATGGGCCAGGTGTTTGTGCCGCCCTCTTGGGTCGCTTTGCTTAGTCATCCAGCGACCTCGGTGCAAATTTTAGGACTAAAAATAGTATTGTGAGGTGTGAGGTGTTCAGAATAGACTGGAAATGAGTGGAAATTGTGGTTATTGAGGTTAATAATACTATAGGATCAAAATTACCCCCAAATTCTATGATTTAAGCGGTTTTTGAGGGTTTTTTGGGAAAAAAAACACCCGAATCCAAAAACACACCCGAATCCGACAAAAAAATTTCAGGGAGGTTTTGCCAAAACGCATCCGAATCCAAAACACGGCCGCGGAACCGAATCCAAAACCAAAACACAAAACCCAAAAAATTTCCGTTGCACATCTCTAATAAAAATCAGAGCAATTATAAAAAATTGTGAAGCCCTAAGTGGTCATTCAGTCCCCTGGGTGTCTAAAGGACTATAATTTGTAGCGACTAAATATCAGGGCCCCTTGCAATGGGAGGTGGACAAGTATCGCCTGTATAGGCAATTAAAGCTCAAGGAACATTTAGCAAAAAATAGTGCAGTGCAATGCAAGTTACAGGAATTACCTTTCCAATTACTTAAAGTCCAGCCACAATCAACATTTGAACCTCAGTCAACTAATCCATCTGTACGCACGTTCATGTGAATGGTTGAACAACAGACCGCGGAACATGTAGCTACATTGCCAAAGATCAGACCAAATTTATCTAAATTAGAGGCTTAGGCATTAGATGGTCTATCTAAGAATAAAACGCTTATCTTTCGACCAGCAGACAAAGGTGGTGCACTAGTCATCCAAAATTTGGAAGATTACAAAAGAGAGATGGACAGACAACTCAGTGATCATGGCACCTATCGTTTACTACCAAGGGACCAGAAGCGTAACTAGGGAGGTGCTAGCAGGGCACATGCCCTGGGCGCTGTAGCAGGCCCTGCACAGGGGGGGCGCCACCGGCACCTGCATGGCCCACTTGCCCCACTGTGTCACCACTGCACCCACCTCAAGCACTCCACTATTGCGCCGCCAAAGCTCCGACTGTCCTCCCAACCCTCCATCATCATTCTGCCGGAGCTCTGACCATACTCCCAACCTCCACCAGAGCATCGCCGGAGCTCCCCTTCTTCCCACTCTCACCAGGTCCATCATGCCTCTGCCAGCTTGCTGCAGGTAGCGTGGCCGCAATGTGTCACACTACCTGACGAATGGAGCTCTGAAGCCTCAGCCTGCTGCCTTCCTAACACAGTCCACGCCAGTGCACAGCTGGTAAGTGAAGGGATGGAGGGGTGGGGCATCTTAACATCACTATAGGCCCCTGGGCAAACAATACCCTGGTGCCACTATCGGAGGGAAAGGGGGGTTGGGGTTTTTTCTATATTCATGGAAGGAAGGGAGAGGGAGGGAATGGGTGGGAAGGAGGGATGGAGGGAGGCAATCAGCTATGGGACCTTGGAAACCTGGGGCACTTTGGACCTGCCCACAGCCTCTGTCCATGTCTCAACTCCCGATGGCAGCCTCTGCCTACAGTATGTCTCAGTTCCTGCCCTGCAGCCTCTACCCCTGTGTCTACTGTGGATCCCCTGCTGCAGCCCTGCACAGTCCTTTCCCCTGCATCAACGGCCTAGCACATTCCTCTCCTTTGGCAGCGGCAGCCTGGCACAGTCCTCTCCCCAGCAGCCTGGCACAGTCCTCTCCCTAGCAGCAGCAGTCTGACATAGTCCTCTCCCTGGCAATGGCAGCCCGGCACAGTCCTCTGCCCAGCAGCCTGGCACAGTCCTCTCCCCGGCAGCAGCAGTCCTCTCCCTGGCAGTGGCAGCTCGGCAGAGTCCTCTCCCCGGCAGCAGCAGTCCGACACAGTCCTCACCCTGGCAGTGGCAGCCTGGCACAGTCATCTGCCCTGCAGCGGCAGCCCTGCACAGTCATCTCCCCTGCATTAGCAGCCCAGCACAGACCTTTCCCCAGCATTGGCAGCCCGGCACAGACCTTTCCTCTGCCCCGGCAGACCAGCACAGTCCTCCACCTGCATCAGCAGGATGGAACAGACCTTTTCCCTGCAGCAGCAACCGCATGGTACAGTCCTCTCCTCTGCAGCCTGGATCTTACAAGCCCTAGTGCGGAGCGGTTCCGGTATGAATGGTCGACCATGTTATGGTCGACAGTCATTAGGTCGACCACTATTGGTCGACATTGACATGGTCGACATGGACACATGGTCGACACATGAAAATGGTCGACACATGAAAGGTCGACATATGAAAAGGTCGACATGAGTTTTTTTACTTTTTGTGGTGTCGTCTTTTGCGTAAAGTGACTGGGAACCCCAATTAGTGCACCGCGTTCGCTCGCCATGCTTCGGGCATGGTGCCTTCGCTCTGCTACCGCTTCGCTCGGCACACTTTACTGTTCCAATCGTAGTCCATGTGGATCGTAAAGTATGGAAAAGTTCCCCAAAAGAAAAAAAAGTTAAAAAACTCATGTCGACCTTTTCATGTGTCGACCTTTCATGTGTCGACCATTTCCATGTGTCCATGTCAATGCCGACCAATAGTGGTCGACCTAATGACTGTCGACCATAACATGGTCGACCATGATAAAGAAATACAGGTGTGTGCGTGCGTGCGTGCGTGTGTACGCAAAACAGAAATACAGTTGTTTTTTTAAAAGACACTAGCGTATTGTTCTTACCTCCGGTTCCGGATTCCACCAGCACTCCTTCAACGTAGCGAAACAGACGCTTATCTAGCCAGCACTACTGTATCCCGATACGAAGGGATACTGCCTTCCCGCCCTTGCTGACAGATAAAGTCTGTGTTCGCTAGTGCGGATATGTGGAGGACGGACGAGCCGCCAATTGATAAAGCTAACTATTTATCTTATAACATTCACAATAAATGGGTAAGAGACACAGTACGCAATTGGCGTATGGGGTACCGTAAGGGTACGCACTTAGCGTAGCATACGCTCAGCCGTGATCGAAACGCACATGCGACACGCTCGCTCACAGCTTAATGCGTGGTGTCGAGCACGCTATAGGCGGGCGACTACCGTAATGCTACGCTACCAGCGTAGCGGACGCTCGAGTCCACGAGGAGAACACGAGCGGCGCAGACGCTCACGGGATGACAATCAGTAAACCTTGAATGTAACACACAGAAAGGATACTCTTATGCTGTAAACCTTGTACTGAAATACTGTAGCGATATAACGCTGCTTAACCTTGTTAATGCTAAAGCTGCTTGAGCGTTTGAGACGCTCCTATTACCTTCTGCAATATAATAAACACACGATACCTTGCTAAGGTTCCAACACCTTTACTAACAAGCTTTTAGTTATATTGAAAAGGGGAAACAGTTTACAAGTCATACACTACAAGCTAACATATAATTCTAACAGAATATCTAGACAGAAATATACAATAGCGTCACAAACTTATACTATAACAGAGAGAGAGAGGGAATGGCCAATACAAACAGAGAACAGGTTGATTACAGATAATTACTTACACACACTGGGAATGATCGCTGCGCAGCTTTCTGGTACCAGCTCCAAGTTAGTCAAGATGAAAACCGTTTGTGGAGAGTGAGAGAGCTGCCCAGGCTGGCTGATCTTATATACACTGAGTACAGTATACTACAAAGGGACCTATAATCTCATTGTTCATTGGACACAGGAATGTCTCCTCGTATCATAACAAAAGGTCATAGGTTAGTTTGAACAGGTGGGCTGCGACTATATCAAACTGCTCAGGTGGGAGGGAATCTGAAGATTCCCGCCGCATGGGTAATGAATCGCAAATATAGTAAATGTCCAGAAAATACTAATGGCCATATCTATACGCAGGAGCGATTAATCTTTACCTAACCAGCACCGGGTTGTTTCTAATAAAATGTTCTTTAGTTAGGTACCAGACACAGCTGTTCAAACCCTGTCTGACCCTTCATACCATACAAAGAGGAATTCCTCTGTCCAGCGATCATTTACATTAAACAAACTTACAGTCATTATTAAGGGGAACATTATCTATAAAACATACTATTTGGTTTTATTATTTAACGATTGAGTCGCCCGCTAGACGCACACAAACTCTACCGTAAATGCACATACCACGCGCTCGAGCGCATGGCCGATGCGCCATCACGCGGCTGCTAGTATCCGCACGCACGGGAGAGAATATGCACGCGCAGCAGGCACGCGCATAGAGTGGATATATGGCAACGTGTAGCATGATATTTTTCCGACTTTGACAGTCCACCCTTTGGCAGTCATCAACAACTGCCACTTCCTAAAACAGTTCAAAAAGAGAAAAATATATGTCATATGTAAATACATTTCTATGATTGGGTAAGGGAGAAGAGGATCAGGTGGGAAAAAGATATGACCTAGTGAGATAGTAGAAGCATGTGTGTATGAATCCATGTTTGAGGGGTCATGTATCATCGTGCCATACGTGTTTTAGATCAAGCTTCGAGGTATTGCGAAGTATACTTTTGAATTCCTTCTTATCCCGTATCAAGGGTCTGTGGATGGGCTGTCAAACTTTACCGAGCTCTTTTCGGCTTTTGGTTGTAACAAAATGGGGGAGCACATTTTAGTTGATGATACATGATTGGGGGAATATGTGAGTGCTGATATCTGTGCCTATATTCCCTATTGACTATGTGTGTCATTACCTGACGATTGTAGAAATGAAGATAAGAAGCAATTATGGTAAATGCAGTCATAAACTATGTGAGTTTAATATGCATTTGCCGATTGAGGTCTTGTCTTGTGTCTTGTCTCGATGTACATGTTGACTGTAGTCTCCCGATGCTTTTGCTATAAATGACGGCAAAAAGCTTTCTCAATGTCCATAGACTAACAATCTTTAAAGTATTGGGCTATCGTGAAAGTTAAAGTCACTAGGGATATTGGGGGTCTATGGCATTGTCCATCAATGGTCTGTATAAAAGAGGTTGTCAAATTCTTCTTCCAAGCGGATGTCTTTGTACCTTGGAGGAAAACAAAGGAGAAACGGGTGAAAGAAACGGACCGTGGAATCACATTTTCATCACAACATTGTCTCTATCGTTGGGTCATACATCAAATTAGTTGTTGTTAGTACAGTGTCCTCGCTCCTTAGACTCATCACCCTGGTATTACTTTTACGCTTCGCTAAAACCTGAACGCATCTAAATATCAAGCCAACCAATATGACGACTCCCAGAATACACAAAAGAAATTTCCCTACATCCATAATGATACCTTGGGCCCATTCTCCTAAGCCCGAGAACCAATTTCGTGGGTTCAACCATGACACCCAACTGGTCAGCTCATTACCCACAGCAGCGAGTGTGAGATTGTGTTTCCTTCGAAACTCCCACTTTAATTGTAAAATGTCATCCATCTTTTGGTCTATGACCTCGGCTGGGTCCTCCGTGCTGTTTGTAATGTACGTGCAGCACTTTATTCCATATTGAGTTGCCAGGGTAACACAATACCCGCCTGTCACAGCTGTGAGGTAATTGAGAATCATCCTATGCTGAACCAGTTCTGTTTTGTAGGCTTGTAACTCTTTCCCAGTGTACCTGAATGTGTCGTCATACATTTCGGTGATATTGTCTAATAAATTTGCAAGCGCAGATATATATTTATAATTTATCACTCCTCTGGCGGTACGAGTGATATCTAACGCGATTAGGAATTAAATCCCGGTGGATTCATGGATCAGGTCAGAGGCCGGATGCTCTGTTCTCTCTATCAGGTGCCGTTTAACGATGTGCTCGTAATGTGTGTGAGTATAAGGAGCTTGGGCACTGCGGTGAATATCCTTCATTTTGTTATGGGTTACAGTCATTACTTCAGGCAGTACTTTTCCAATATAGCACAATCCCTCTGAGTTTGGGGCAAGCCACTTATACGCCTTCCTCCCGCATATAAAATATGCATCATCGGGGAGAACATATGGGACGGAGTATGACATTATCATGTTACAAATTTTCCATGTGAAATCTCCTAACCCTAATTCTCCCATCTGTTTAGTACACGTATCAGTTTGTACGATCTGTGCACAGTATCCTGGTGATACCTCTCCAACTCGCATGGTCCTACTTCCTAAGGTGTACCTATACCGGAAAAATTTCCTATGGTCGGCTATCTGGCGTATAAGTTCTGTGTCTATGGGCATTCTGTCGGGTCTGTATGAAAAGGTCATGGTTTGATTACTCCATGACACTTCCCAATTTCCCGGCTTTCGGGGATTGGAAATGTTAAAGCATACTAAAGACCTATCCACATGATATTGGTGGAGCTTCAAACTAGAAGGACTAGAGATATTAAACCTCTTGTCCACCGGCCTCCCACCACTTAGTTCAAGTACCTCTCCTACAGTTAATGGGAATGGTACTAGTCCTGATTTGCTATGGCCTTGAGGTACTTGAGAGCATACCCAACAGTCTGTCTGATTTAACACTTTACCCACTAAAGAGTGATAGTCACTCAATGGATGCCGGTCCATGTGGACATTAAAACTGGACTGACATTTCTTTATGCACCCATCCTCAACTATATTGTCACAATGCCTACAGATGCAGTTCTCTTCAGCTAACAATCCTTCACAATTCCTTCTATTGTCAATGCTACCAGATCGTTTTCTGATACTCGCCTTTACTCTGTGATTATGTTGTTCTTGGAAATCTACGCCTGCATCCTGGTCATCAGAACCCATTCCCGATCCTTTCTCGACCTCAATGGTACTCTCACCGAAACAGACTGCTCTGGTCAACATCATGGTCAACAGGAAAATCTGGATCACAGTCTCTGGGGGCAAGTCCATCTTAGAGGAGTAAAAGGAGAAAAATAAGAAGGGGGAAAGGAAATAGGAGGGAGGTGGGAACTGGAGAAAATAACAAATGGGAAAAAGAAATCTGGCTCGACAAGCTTCCGGTCTTGTTATTCTCAGCGCTCAGGTGTCGTCTCAATCCTCCCTGAACAGACACTCTAGTGATACAACCTCTACCGTCTGTTCTTTATCACGGGACCTCTCTGGGTCAGTGACCTTTTTACAATGAGACGAATATACCCAAGTCTCTCTCTCGGCAACCTTCAATGCTGTCGTGCTGGTCAATAAGACTTGATATGGTCCTTCCCATCTGTCAATAAGGCAACCTGAGCATAGAAAATTCCGTATCATTACATAATCCCCAGGTTCAATGTCATGACAATTACTGTCTGGCAAATCAGGAATCACCAACTTTAGATTATCATTCTGATTCCTCAATTGCTTACTCATCTTAACCAAGTACTTTACGGTTACTTCATTGTTACATTTCAAATCATCCTGGGGGTTAATCATAACATGGGGTTGTCGACCAAACAGAATTTCAAAAGGAGACAGATTTAGAGGGGACCTGGGAGTGGTTCTGATGCTGTATAGTACGATTGGCAAAGCTTCAGGCCATAACAGTCCTGTTTCAGTCATTACCTTGCTCAATTTATTTTTAATAGTGCTGTTTACTCTTTCCACCTTCGCGCTCGCCTGGGGGCGGTACGGAGTATGCAGCTTACTATTAATTCCCATCAACTTACACATTGTTTGAAAGACTTCACCTGTGAAATGGGTACCCCTATCACTTTCAATTATTCTAGGGATACCGTACCTACACACAAATTCCTGCACAATTTTCTTTGCAGTAAATACAGCAGTATTTGTGGCCGCGGGAAATGCTTCAACCCAATTTTAGAACACATCAATACAGACCAATACATATTTTAAATTTCTACAAGGTGGTAATTGTATGAAATCAATCTGTATTACCTGGAAAGGACCATCTGTCGGAGGGATATGGGATGGCTCTGTCGGTATTGCCTTTCCGATATTCTTCCTCAAGCAGGTGAGACATGTCATTGCTCTTTTACCCGCATGGGAGGAAAATCCTGGGGCGCACCAATAAGCTCTTACTAGCTTACACATTCCTTCTTTGCCTAGATGAGTCAGCCCGTGTGCTGCTTCCGCTAGACTTGGAAGGTATGCTCTGGGTGCCACTGGTTTACCCTGTCCATCTGTCCAGAGGCCTGAGGACTCCTGGCCATATCCTTTTGACCTCCAGACTGCCTTTTCCTGTGGGGAACACAAATTTTGCATTTCACACAATTTCTGTGTGTTTACAGTATTAAATACCATCAGTCGTGTACTATCTGTTTGTATGGGGTTACCGGCTGCTGATTTAGCAGCTTCGTCTGCTCGGCTGTTACCAAGTGATACCGGGTCTTGGCTATATGTGTGAGCTTTACACTTGATAACAGCCACTCTGTCGGGTTCCTGTATCGCTGTTAGAAGTCTTTTGATGTGGGCTGCATGCGCTACGGGTGTGCCAGCTGCCGTCATGAAATTTCTGAGGTGCCATAGGGCTCCGAAATCATGGACTACTCCGAAGGCGTACCTAGAATCTGTGTAAATATTGGCTGACTTGCCCTTAGCCAATTCACATGCTCTGGTTAGGGCAACCAGTTCAGCAACTTGTGCTGAGTGTGGTGGGCCTAGCGGTTCTGCTTCTATGGTACCTTGGTCATCTACGACTGCGTATCCAGTACACAAGTCTCCCGAGTCCATCTGTCTGTGACAACTACCGTCAGTGTAGAAAGTAAAATCTACATCTTCCAGTGGGTTGTCACTGATGTCAGGCCTTGCCGTGAAATTTTGGGTCAAATATTCCATACAATCATGCGTGTCATCCCCTGTATTAAATCCTCCTTCACCATCACTCTCATCCCCCACCCTTTGTGCCTGTCCAGGCACACCTGGGAGATACGTCGCAGGATTTAATGCGCTGCATCTCCTTATGATGATGTTTACGGGGGCCATCAATGCCAATTCCCATCTTGTAAACCGCGCTGATGAGACGTGTCTGGTTTGGGCAGAACTCAGTAATGCTGACACTGCATGTGGTGTATGAATTGTGAGGTTGTGTCCTAGCACTACATCTTCGCTTTTTGTGACTAGCAATGCTATTGTTGCAACACTTCGCAAGCATGTGGGGAGGGATCGCGACACCGTATCTAGCTGAGCGCTATAGTAGGCTACCGGCCTGCTGGCATCACCATGCTTCTTGGTTAAGACACCTGCTGCGCACCCAGCACTCTCTGTTCCGTACAGCTCAAAGGGTTTCCCATAGTCAGGCATACCTAATGCTGGTGCCTGCGTTAGGCACTGTTTAAGTCTCTCAAATGCCATCTCAGATTCGTCTGTGTGCGAAATCCGATTAGGTTTGCTTGATGAGACCATCTCCTGCAAAGGTAAGGCCAGTATGGAAAAACCTGGGATCCAGTTACGGCAATACCCACACATTCCTAAAAACGTTCTAATCTGTTGCTGGGTTTGTGGCAGGGTCATGTCACGAATTGCTTGAATTCTATCAGCGGTAAGGTGTCTCAGTCCTTGTGTTAGACAGTGTCCCAAATACTTCACACGGGTCTGGCATAATTGTAACTTGTCCTTGGAAACCTTGTGTCCTGTGTCTGAAAGATGAAACAGGAGCTGTTTCGTATCTCTCAGGGATGCTTCCAGTGAATCTGAACACAGTAGTAAATCATCCACATACTGTATCAATATTGATCCACTCTCTGGTTGGAAAGACTGTAAACAATCATGCAGAGCTTGTGAGAAAATACTTGGACTGTCTATGAAACCTTGTGGTAATCGAGTCCAAGTGTACTGAACTCCTCTGTATGTGAATGCGAATAAGTATTGACTGTCAGGATGCAGAGGTACCGAGAAGAAAGCGGAGCAGAGGTCAATTACAGTGAAAAATTTGGCAGTGGGAGGGATTTGCATAAGGATGACAGCTGGATTTGGTACTACGGGGAATTGACTCTCAACTATTTTGTTGATCCCTCTTAGATCCTGCACTAATCTGTAACCCCTCCCCCCACTCTTTTTAACAGGGAAGATGGGACTATTGGCAGTGCTGGACGTTCTTACCAGAATGCCCTGTTGCAGCAAGCGCTCTATTACAGGGAAGACTCCTAACTCCACCTCTGGCTTCAGAGGATATTGTGGGATTTTTTGAGATATCCTACCATCTTTTACTTGCACAACTACTGGGGCTACGTTTGCCATCAATCCAGTGTCTTGTCCATCCTTGGTCCAAAGTGATTCCGGTATCTGGGAAATCATTTCCTCTACCTTGGACGGACACCTATTTACAACAACAGTGTGTGACATTAATCTTGTTGGGGAGTCTAGCATATCCTGCGCTTCCTGAGTGTGGTTTTCGGGTATGTCCAAGAACACACCTTCAGGAGTACAGTATATGACGCATCCCATTTTGCACAGTAAATCTCTCCCTAGGAGATTAGTCGGAGCCGATGCAGCCAGCAGAAAAGAATGCTTGGTATGCAAAGGCCCTATCGTAATCTCTGCAGGTTTGCTTAAAGGGTAGTGCTGTACTACTCCTGTTACTCCCATGGCTGGAATTGTTTTACCAGTGGTTCTCATGCCCACGGTCGAATTTATCACTGACTTGGCCGCCCCCGTATCTACAAGGAAATTTAGAGATTTACCAGCTACATCAATTGTGACCTCGGGTTCACTTCCAAGGTTCGCAATTAATTTCACTGGCTGCAGATTACAGGTGTGGCCTCGCCCCTATGGTGCGTGGTGGCCTCCCTGCATTGCGCTGGCAGCTATTACCTGTGAAGGGGGTAAATGGGATCTATCAGTGACTTGCCAGTCTCTTTTTGGGGGATACCTTTTTGTTTCCCCTGCGTGTGGCTCATAACTCCGTCTCTGCGGTCCTTGATCCCAATTTCGTGTGTCATGTCGTTGTCTAGGGGGTTGATATGATTTTTGTGCATTCTTTGATCTACAGTCTCGTGCATAGTGTCCCTCTTTATGACAGAAATAACAAGTAACCATATTTGACTTACCCACAGGGGTCTGAGATCTATACTGAGGTGGCCTTGTGGTCAGGGCCTGTATACTTAGGGCCATTAACTTATCGCTCTGCGACTCCCTGTGTCTGGTGATATTCCGATCATGATCAATAGCGGCCTCTCTCAAAGTAGCCACCGACAGACCTCGCCAACATGGTTGGGTGGTCTGTACCCTCGTCCTCAATACTTCCTTTAAACCATCCATTAACACAGATACTGCTACTTCTCTATGATTCACATTTGTCTTAATGTCTTCTATGCCTGTATACTTAGCCATATCCTGTAGTGCCCGATGAAAATAATCAGCTGCTGTTTCTCCCTCTTTCTGTTTGATGGAGAAAATTTTGTTCCATTTGACAACAGCTGGAAAATACTCTTTTAACTGTAAATTTATTCTCTTTACATTATCTTGGTTGTACACATCCGTAAGGGGTACATCTTCATCTAATTTACAGTCAGCTAAAAATCTCGCTGAGTCGACATTGGAGGGTAAACATGCCCTCAGCAATATCTGCCAGTCTTTGTTATTGGGCTCCACAGTAATTCCTAGCTCTCTAATGTATTCCTGGCTTGCAACTAGATCTTTCCTAGGATCAGGGAATTCAGACACCATTGATCTTAATTCCATTCGGGAAAAGGGGCAGTGCATGGCGATGTGTCTGAGAGGAGTGACTCCTGAAGTGTCAGTTTTCCCATTTGGCACTGCAATTACCCTAACGGGATTAAGTTCAATAACATCATTCTGAGTAGATTCTACAGCATGTGGTGAAATGGTTTCAGCATATTGTATGGTGCCGTACTTACCAGTTGATACTATCACTGACCTGGTTTGGGAGTGTTGTGGACTCGGGGCTTCTTCCGATGACCGGGAAGAGGAACCGCCACTGGGTCGCAGTAGGGATGGCCGGATGTAGGTCTTCCTCATGCAGGACTACGTCGGCAGGCGGGAGGCACAGAGGAGTTCTTGACGGTCTCCTGTAAGACAAGACTCGTAGAAATACTGAAGGCTGGGGTACTGAGATATTAGAGGTACCGTGATGTCGGAGGCTCCGCGGTATTGGGGTTCTGAGGTGCTGGGAGTACAGGGCGTGCTAGGAGGCCCCTGGAGGTACGGAGATGCTTGGAGGCACGAGGTGCTTGGAGGCACGGAGGTGCTTGGAGGCACGGAGGTGCTTGGAGGCACGGAGGTGCTTGGAGGCACGAGGTGCTTGGAGGCACGGAGGTGCTTGAAGGCACGAGGGTACTTGGAGGCACGGAGGTACTTGGAGGCACGGAGGTGCTTGGAGGCACGAGGTGCTTGGAGGCACGGAGGTGCTTGGAGGCACGGAGGTGCTTGGAGGCACGGAGGTGCTTGGAGGCACGAGGTGCTTGGAGGCACGGGGTGCTTGGAGGCACGGAGGTGCTTGGAGGCACGGAGGTGCTTGGAGGCACGGAGGTGCTTGGAGGCACAGGATGCTTGGAGGCACAGGATGCTTGGAGGCACAGGACGAGGGAGCTCTGGAATCACAGCTTCCGAAGGAGAAACGAAGATACTCAGGCACCGGATCTCTGCCTGGTATCCGCTTTTAAACTCCCCGCCCCAGCCTGATTGACGGAGCAGGCAGGTGACGTCAGACCTGCTCCGCCTGCTTGCCCTCACTTGCGATGGCGGCGTCCCTGCTTCCGGGAAGCCGCCGGGGAGCAGCGCCGACCCGCCACTGAATCCGGAGACCGCCAGGGGGAACGAGGCGCCGGGCAGACCAGACCACCCGTAGGGACAAGCGCGGCCGCCGCGGCCGCTGCAGGTTTGTAACAGTACCCCCTCCTCCAGGAGTGGCCCCTGGACACTTCCCGGGCTTAGTCGGATGTTTGGAGTGGAAGATCCGAATCAGACGAGGAGCCATTACTTCAGTAGCTCCAATCCAACTTCTTTCCTCAGGACCGTAACCCTTCCAGTCCACCAAGTACTGTAATTTTTTATGAAGATAACGGGAGTCAAGAATAGCTTTGATTTCAAACTCTGCTCCGGCTTCTGCCACTACTGACGTTGACCTAGGGAGTGCTGAGTGGAACCGATTCAGAACGAGGGGACGGAGTAGAGAAACATGAAAGGCGTTAGGTACTCGAAGATGGGCAGGCAAACCCAGTTTACAGACCACAGGATTTAAGACTTTTAGCACAGGGTAGGGCCCGATGAACCTTGGAGCGAATTTCATGGTAGGCACCTTCAGCCGGAGGTTCCGTGTGGACAGCCATACCCTGTCCCCAACTTTATATTGAGGTGCAGCTCGCCGTTTCTTATCTGCGAAGAACTTGTACCGAGCCGAAACCTGCTTAAGATTGGCATGAACCTTCCTCCAAATTTGTCCAAAGTGTCGTAGAGTGGATACTACAGCAGGAACCTCTACTAACGGAAGGCTTGGAAATTCCGGAACACGGGGATGGAACCCGTAATTGACGAAAAATGGTGATTCCCCAGTGGAAGAATGAAACAAATGGTTGTGGGCAAACTCCGCCCAAGGCAGCAACTCCACCCAATTGTCCTGTGAAGGAGAGAGGTACAGACGAAGAAAAGTCTCTAGATCCTGATTGACACGTTCCGTTTGTCCATTTGTTTGGGGATGATAAGCAGACGAAAACTTAAGTTTGATTTGCAGAGTCGAACAAAGGGCTTTCCAAAACCTGGCGGTGAACTGTACTCCTCGGTCAGAAACAATCTCTTGTGGCAACCCATGCAAACGAAAATGTTCTCGGATAAACAGTAGTGCCAGTTTCGGTGCTGTTGGAAGACCAGTCAAGGGCACGAAGTGTGCCATCTTCGAAAAACGGTCAACGATAACCCAAACGGTGTTGAAACCTTTGGAACAGGGCAGGTCAGTGACGAAGTCCATGGAAATGTGAGTCCAGGGTCTCACAGGGATAGGCAGAGGACGAAGTAACCCTGCAGGAGGCAAACGAGGAGATTTGTGTTGTGTACATTGGGGACAGGAATTAACGCAATCTTGTACATCCTTCCTCATGGTGTTCCACCAGTAAGATCTTTGCAGAAACTTGTACATCTTCTGAGCGCCGGGATGACCGGAAAACTTGGAGTTATGGACCCACAGTAGTATCCTTGAGCGGAATCTAGCTGGTACGGACATTCTTCCAGGAGGAGGAGCTGGAGTAGTTAAAGCAACAGAGACAGAAACTGGATTCAGAATTAAACCCCGCTCCGGAGGTTCATCCTCGTCAGAGGAAACTTGTGAACGAGAAAGTGCATCTGCTTTAATATTGAGACTCCCGGCCCGGTACTTGATAATGAACGAGAATCGGGAAAAGAAAAGTGCCCATCTTGCCTGGCGAGGATTCAAGCACTGTGCGGATTTGATGTACAGCAAATTCTTGTGATCTGTGTAGATAGTAAACACGTGTTTAGCCCCTTCCAGAAGATATCTCCATTCTTCCAAGGCAGACTTGATTGCCAAGAGTTCCTGGTCTCCAATAGTGTAGTTCCGTTCGGCCGGAGAGAACTTACGAGAATGGAAGCCACACGGATGTAGTTTCTTATCAGAGGAATACTGGGAGAGAACAGCCCCAACTCCGACTGAAGACGCATCAACTTCTAAGAAGAAGGGTTCATCGAAATCTGGTTGTTTGAGAACTGGAGCCGTCATGAAGGCTAATTTTAAACGAGAAAAAGCTAAAATGGCTTCCGGGGACCACAGACTAGGATTGGAACCCTTCCTCGTCAGGGCAGTAATGGGCGCAACAATGGTGGAGAAACCCTTAATGAATTTCCTGTAGTAGTTCGCAAAGCCCAGGAATCTTTGTATTGCTTTCAGGGAAAGAGGTTGAGTCCAGTCACGAATGGCAGATAACTTTTCCGGATCCATGCGAAGCTCCGTCCCCGAGATGACATAACCGAGGAACGGAATAGATGTTACTTCAAAGGTACACTTGGAGAGCTTGGCGTAGAGATGATTCTCTCGTAAACGGTGTAGTACTTCTTTGACTTGTAACCTGTGTTCGACAAGATTCTTGGAAAAAATCAATATGTCGTCCAAATATACCACAACGCTCTGATACAGCATATCACGAAAGATTTCATTGACGAATCCCTGGAAAACCGCGGGAGCATTACTAAGACCAAATGGCATCACCAAGTATTCGTAATGCCCATCTCGGGTATTAAAGGCAGTCTTCCATTCATCCCCCTCTCGGATGCGTATAAGATTATAAGCTCCTCTCAAGTCGAGTTTGGAAAAAATGCGGGCCCCACGAACCCTATCAAATAACTCTGTGATTAGTGGCAAAGGGTACTTATTCTTAATAGTAATGTCATTTAGGCCGCGGTAGTCGATGCATGGTCTCAACCCTCCGTCTTTTTTCTTCACAAAAAAGAAGCCTGCACCAGCAGGGGAGGAAGAGGGGCGAATGAATCCTTTGAGCAGATTGGACTTAATATACTCCGACATGGCTTGGGTCTCAGGAAGAGACAGAGGATATGTGCGACCACGGGGTGGCGTCTTCCCTGGGACAAGGTCAATAGAGCAGTCCCAAGGCCTGTGAGGTGGTAATAGGTCCGCAGCTTGTTCCGAAAACACGTCCTTGTACCCTTGATATGCCTCCGGAATGTGCTCTTCATCCGTCTTGGAAGTGACACGGAGCGGACAGACAGGAGTAAGACAATTAGTGTGACAAAAGGAACTCCAGGACAGAATTTGTGACGACTTCCAGTCGATGTGGGGATTATGACTTTTGAGCCAAGGTATTCCAAGAACCAGATCATGGGACATTTCTGGGATTACCAAGAGTTCCAAATCTTCCTGATGTAGAGCCCCGACCTGCAGCTTAACTGGCCCCGTGCGCCACCTTATAAGACCTTTGGCAATTCTAGTCCCATTGATAGCCGTCAGTGAGATTGGCCGCTCGATAGGCCGTAACTTCAAACCCAAACTTTGGGCACAGATGGAAGAAACGAAGTTCCCCGCAGCTCCGGAGTCCAATAGGGCTTCACAAGACTTGGAGACTGAGTTGGAGACTAGAGTTACTGGAAGCAAACAGTCCGAAGTTGGAGAAGCTTTTGTCGCAACTCCCAGCTTGACTCCTCCGGAACAAGCTAGGACTGCCCGTTTCCCGGACGGACTTTACAAGATTTAAGAAAATGATCTGCGGCTCCACAGTAAAGGCAGAGTTTACCCTCACGACGACGCTGTCGTTCTTCTGGAGACAGTCGGGAGCGGTTAATTTGCATGGGCTCATCTGAGCTAGGTGAGGCCACCGGCCTAGGAGTAGGATTCCGGAGCCTGGGACGATCTGAATGGCTACGTTCTCTTCCACGCTCTTGCATCCGAAGATCCACCTTGACGCACAGAGAAATCAAATCTTCTAATGGATCCGGCAGATCTCTAGTAACCAGCTCATCTTTCAGCCGGTCGGAAAGACCGTTCCAGAAGGCAGCTCTCAGGGCGTCATTATTCCAGCGTAGTTCGGAAGCAATGGTCTGGAAATGAACCACATACTGGCCCACGGAACGGGCGCCTTGCCGAACATGGAGCAAATCGGAAGAAGCCGTGGTCATTCTGCCGGGTTCGTCGAAAATCCTTCGAAAGGACGAGATGAAGTTGGTATAGTTGGAAACCATGGGATCGGACCGTTCCCATAGTGGAGACACCCAATCCAAAGCAGAACCTTCCAATAAAGAAATGATATATGCTACCTTGGACCGGTCTGTAGGAAAGTTGTGTGCAAGTAGCTCGAAATGTACCTCGCATTGGTTCAAGAAACCGCGGCAATTTTTGGGATTCCCATTATAGCGGGACGGAGTAGGCAACTGAAGACGTGGAGTGATACCAGCCGATGGTTGAACATTACTGGCAACGACAACTGGTGCGACCACTGGAGCAGGAGCCGGAATTACTGAGGCCAGAGACGCCTGGATCTGATCCAGACGTCCGGACAACTGCTGGAGGTACTGCATCACCTGGCCTTGCGCCGCCTCCTGACTTTGTACTCGGGAAGCCAGGTTCTGGATGGCACTCGAGTCCGTGTTCCGAATCCCCGAGTCCATTAGGCCTGAGTATACTATCACTGACCTGGTTTGGGAGTGTTGTGGACTCGGGGCTTCTTCCGATGACCGGGAAGAGGAACCGCCACTGGGTCGCAGTAGGGATGGCCGGATGTAGGTCTTCCTCATGCAGGACTACGTCGGCAGGCGGGAGGCACAGAGGAGTTCTTGACGGTCTCCTGTAAGACAAGACTCGTAGAAATACTGAAGGCTGGGGTACTGAGATATTAGAGGTACCGTGATGTCGGAGGCTCCGCGGTATTGGGGTTCTGAGGTGCTGGGAGTACAGGGCGTGCTAGGAGGCCCCTGGAGGTACGGAGATGCTTGGAGGCACGAGGTGCTTGGAGGCACGGAGGTGCTTGGAGGCACGGAGGTGCTTGAAGGCACGAGGGTACTTGGAG
Source organism: Pseudophryne corroboree (assembly GCF_028390025.1). Lineage (NCBI taxonomy): Eukaryota > Metazoa > Chordata > Amphibia > Anura > Myobatrachidae > Pseudophryne > Pseudophryne corroboree. The sequence continues at coordinate 199,413,469 of NC_086452.1, read as the reverse complement.
GCACGGAGGTACTTGGAGGCACGGAGGTGCTTGGAGGCACGAGGTGCTTGGAGGCACGGAGGTGCTTGGAGGCACGGAGGTGCTTGGAGGCACGAGGTGCTTGGAGGCACGGGGTGCTTGGAGGCACGGAGGTGCTTGGAGGCACGGAGGTGCTTGGAGGCACGGAGGTGCTTGGAGGCACGGAGGTGCTTGGAGGCACAGGATGCTTGGAGGCACAGGATGCTTGGAGGCACAGGACGAGGGAGCTCTGGAATCACAGCTTCCGAAGGAGAAACGAAGATACTCAGGCACCGGATCTCTGCCTGGTATCCGCTTTTAAACTCCCCGCCCCAGCCTGATTGACGGAGCAGGCAGGTGACGTCAGACCTGCTCCGCCTGCTTGCCCTCACTTGCGATGGCGGCGTCCCTGCTTCCGGGAAGCCGCCGGGGAGCAGCGCCGACCCGCCACTGAATCCGGAGACCGCCAGGGGGAACGAGGCGCCGGGCAGACCAGACCACCCGTAGGGACAAGCGCGGCCGCCGCGGCCGCTGCAGGTTTGTAACAGATACGATCTCACCTGTCCTTCCACTAGGGGCCTTTGATACTAATCTTACGGGTTGGGCCGTGCCCACTGTTGTTTCTGCTATGGTGGCTGCTAGAGAGAGTGCCGATATTGTTGTTGGTTCATCCTCTTGGTCACAATCCTGGGGAAAGTTTAAAACAGGGTACAGCTTGCACGGGTTAACATTAGCATCAACAATCTTGGTTACATTAGTCTTAACATTTATACAGTTACTAAGTGCATGTTTATCATTCACCAGTGTGCCATTCTCTGCAACCACCTTCTCTCCCGTTATGTATGGTGGAGGTGGCGCGGTGGCTATCAGTTTTCTGATAGGGTTAGATCCACCCGCTTGAGCCAATCCTCTTTGTATTTCACCTTCCTGTTGCCATAACTGTAAATAATCATAATGTTTGATCCGTCTCTTTGCAGATTTTATGAGACATATCCTTCTCCTTAGATTCTGTAACACCTCGGGACTAAAACTGCCTACCCGTGGGAACTTTTCCCCATCGTGCACAGTCATTCTTTCCCATTCATCGCACAAAACTTCTGTGTGTGAACCGTATTTCTCACACATTACATACCTTGCCGACCCGATTGGTCGGTTTACTAAGTCAACCCGAACCGAGGTTGATCGCCCCCTACCTGAACAACTGGCCCCCATCTTTGCAGGTGTTGCTTTCACTACCTCTGACCTTCAAATCAGGGTCTTAAGCGAACCCTTACAAAAACCAAGATGTCCGGGGTAGGCCGGCGGTGGAAGTTTACCGAGTACTCCACTCACTCGCCCACGTCGACCAATACGCCCACACACTGCCCTAGCGCTGGCGTACTCGACCTAGGGCCCCTGCGACCTGAACCTCTATTTACTGGAACATGTGGGTGTGATCCGAAGAGCACTTAACCCTTTCCAGTAACTATTGGTTGCTGGATAGTTCCCAAGTGACCAGCGAACTTCCCTTAAAATAAAAAAATTACACAAATCACGTTAGAATGTACAAATAGCGTTTATGACCCCTCTAGTGTACGCAAATGGTACTGGGTCAAGTTACTAACTAATGCACACAATTACGTGCGGTACAATCGTTCTGCACATAAGCAACTAATCTTATGTGCGGAGCGACCAGTGGAATCGAAAATTGCGGCTGCGAATTCCTTCAGCCTGAGCTTAATGGCCTATATGGGTACCGCACCAACCCTTTCTGGTGTTGTGCTCTTTTACTCTTTATCTATAGCGGACTTCTTAGTCTGCTGTACCTGGACCTCCTGGTCTGTCTGGACCTCCTGGTCTGTGCTACAGTAGACCTCCTGGTCTGCTATACTCTAATGCTCTTTTTTAAATGTTTAACAAGGGATGCCTCCCAAGCCACCGTGCAGTCACTTACACGTATGTACCTTCACGAGAACTCGATGATTTCCTTTGGTTCAACCCCAAAAATTAGAAACTTATATATATGTATACACACTCTTTCACCTCATATACTCTTTACTTTCGTTTCTGCGCAGAAGTCCCTTTCATTCAGTATCACAGGCTAATCCCGAGGAGTTACAACTAGAGAAGGATCTATTAGCTTAAAATTTTGGACACTGAGATCGATTTGCGCTATTATCGCGTTGCCTCCTTATCGCCTAACTAAAACAATACTATCGTGTGATTTGTATTATGTGGGCGTACCCAGATGCTCCTTTGCGTAATATACGCTCCGTGCGTCGGCCCTTGCGTCGCGTACACTAGTCCCGCCCTTTGTTAGAGACACGTGTACGCCAGCCAGGTATATCCACAGAAATACAATTTAACACGTTTATATCAATGTAGATGATCTTTAACTGTAATCATCTACCGAACACCACACCAAACTTCCTTGTATCTTAGGCAAGCCGTGCGCGTGTATTACAAATTACTCCTTAACGTATTAATATTACTTTTAACTACCAATAGCAACACATCTTTCTCAGCACGTTATCAATTGTGAAATGGCAACCAGGAAAGTGATATGTGAGAATACACAAATGAAAAGAAATACAGGTGTGTGCGTGCGTGCGTGTGTACGCAAAACAGAAATACAGTTGTTTTTTTAAAAGACACTAGCGTATTGTTCTTACCTCCGGTTCCGGATTCCACCAGCACTCCTTCAACGTAGCGAAACAGACGCTTATCTAGCCAGCACTACTGTATCCCGATACGAAGGGATACTGCCTTCCCGCCCTTGCTGACAGATAAAGTCTGTGTTCGCTAGTGCGGATATGTGGAGGACGGACGAGCCGCCAATTGATAAAGCTAACTATTTATCTTATAACATTCACAATAAATGGGTAAGAGACACAGTACGCAATTGGCGTATGGGGTGCCGTAAGGGTACGCACTTAGCGTAGCATATGCTCAGCCGTGATCGAAACGAACATGCGACACGCTCGCTCACAGCTTAATGCGTGGTGTCGAGCACGCTATAGGCGGGCGACTACAGTAATGCTACGCTACCAGCGTAGCGGACGCTCGAGTCCACGAGGAGAACACGAGCGGCGCAGACGCTCACGGGATGACAATCAGTAAACCTTGAATGTAACACACAGAAAGGATACTCTTATGCTGTAAACCTTGTACTGAAATACTGTAGCGATATAACGCTGCTTAACCTTGTTAATGCTAAAGCTGCTTGAGCGTTTGAGACGCTCCTATTACCTTCTGCAATATAATAAACACACGATACCTTGCTAAGGTTCCAACACCTTTACTAACAAGCTTTTAGTTATATTGAAAAGGGGAAACAGTTTACAAGTCATACACTACAAGCTAACATATAATTCTAACAGAATATCTAGACAGAAATATACAATAGCGTCACAAACTTATACTATAACAGAGAGAGAGAGGGAATGGCCAATACAAACAGAGAACAGGTTGATTACAGAGAATTACTTACACACACTGGGAATGATCGCTGCACAGCTTTCTGGTACCAGCTCCAAGTTAGTCAAGATGAAAACCGTTTGTGGAGAGTGAGAGAGCTGCCCAGGCTGGCTGATCTTATATACACTGAGTACAGTATACTACAAAGGGACCTATAATCTCATTGTTCATTGGACACAGGAATGTCTCCTCGTATCATAACAAAAGGTCATAGGTTAGTTTGAACAGGTGGGCTGCAACTATATCAAACTGCTCAGGTGGGAGGGAATCTGAAGATTCCCGCCGCATGGGTAATGAATCGCAAATATAGTAAATGTCCAGAAAATACTAATGGCCATATCTATACGCAGGAGCGATTAATCTTTACCTAACCAGCACCGGATTGTTTCTAATAAAATATTCTTTAGTTAGGTACCAGACACAGCTGTTCAAACCCTGTCTGACCCTTCGTACCATACAAAGAGGAATTCCTCTGTCCAGCGATCATTTACATTAAACAAACTTACAGTCATTATTAAGGGGAACATTATCTATAAAACATACTATTTGGTTTTATTATTTAACGATTGAGTCGCCCGCTAGACGCACACAAACTCTACCGTAAATGCACATACCACGCGCTCGAGCGCATGGCCGAGGCGCCATCACGCGGCTGCGAGTATCCGCACGCACGGGAGAGAATAGGCACGCGCATAGAGTGGATATATGGCAACGTGTAGCATGATATTTTTCCGACTTTGACAACCATGTGAACGGATACCGTGCGGAGCTGCTGCAAAGTCCAGGCACACTCAGGGAAAGGAAAACGGGGTTGCTTTTAGTGGCAGCTATTGTTTCCAGGATGGGTTCTGTTGTTTGCAGAGGATGGAGTTCTTTGAGAAGGGAAGGGTGATATACAGCCATAGTATCATGGTGCCCTTGGGCAACTGCCCATTGAGCCCATAGGAAGAGATGGCTCTGGGCGGGGGGCTTTGGGAAGGTGACACACGAGAGGCTTAGAAGTGTGTGTGGGAGAAGACACACAGAGAGACATAGAAAAGTTGGGGAGGCAGAAGGAAAAGGATATGGTGAGTGACACATGGCGGTACATGCAAAGACGCGGGGGAGATGATGGTGTGCAGAGACGACGCATTGAGTAGGTCATGTGTGCCGCGACACATCGCAGGGGGAGGTTATGGTGTGCTGCAAGACGTCGCAGAGGGAGGTGATGGTGTGCTGAGAGACGAAATGGGGAAGGTGATGGCATGCTGAGACGACACAGAGGGGGTGATAGTGTGCTGAAAGATGTTTTATAGGGAGGTGATGGTGTGGCTGAGAGATGCAAGGGGGAGATTGTGTGGCTGAGAAATGCAGGGGGTAGGATCTGACTCAGGGGGCAGGATGGCTGAACCGCTGTTGTATGATGATGACCTTGTTAATAATCCTACACAAACAGGCATCTTCTGGACGATGTGATCTCCTACATGAATAATGAATTCCGACTGAAGATGCTGTCTGCTTTAGAGGATACATTTCTTCAGAGGTTCCACATTGTGAGAAACCATCATATAGGTAAGGTGCATTTGGAATTGAAAAGAATGATGCCAGTGTGACGTGAATCAGGTGGCGTGTCATGTTGGTACACTCCATTTTCAGTGGCTATGCCCCTTCTGGTATGTGACCATGCCCCTTCTGGGGCATGGCCGCGTCCAATTTTCAGCACGTGCCTTTGGCGCACGCACATAGTTTATTTTGTGGGTATTTTTTATTTTTTTTGGTGGGAGGGAGCCACCACTCTCCGTTTTGCCCTGGGTGCCAAAAACCCTAGTTTCGCCTCTGCTAGGGACCCTACTAATGTGTTTAAAAAGAAACTAGTGGACACTCTTGACATAGCTGTCCGTGATGGAAGGATTGCAAGCACTCAGGGCTGTTTCTAGCCAATTTGGCTCCCAGTGCGAGATTTCAAAATGCGCCACCCCCCCCCCCATTGACATAAAATAAAATGCGCCCCCCCCCGCATAGATATATATATATATATATATATATATAAATAAAAAACACTTGTGCGCTCCCGGCAAGGGGGTGTGGCCTAATTAAAATGGGCGTGGTCTCGTCTGATCTCATCATCACGCCCACCACAGGAAAAGAAATTTAAAAAAGTCCCTATTTTACACAGTACGGCAGGCAAGAGTCCCCATTTTACATATTACAGCAGGCAAGTGTCCCCATTTTACACATTGCGGCAGGCACGTGTCCCCATTTTACACATTACGCAGGCAAGAGTCCCCATTTTACACATTAGTGCAGGCACGTGTCCCCATTTTACACATTACGCAGGCAAGAGTCCCCATTTTACACAGTACGGCAGGCAAGAGTCCCCATTTTACACAGTACGGCAGGCAAGTGTCCCCATTTTACACAGTACAGCAGGCAAGTGTCCCCATTTTACACATTACGGCAGGCAAGTGTCCCCATTTTATACAGTACGGCAGGCAAGTGTCCCCATTTTACACATTACGGCAGGCAAGAGTCCCCATTTTACACATTACGCAGGCAAGAGTCCCCATTTTACACATTACGGCAGGCAAGTCTCCCCATTTTACACATTACGCAGGCAAGTGTCCCCATTTTACACATTATGCAGACAAGTGTCCCCATTTTACACATTACACAGGCAAGAGTCCCCAATTTGCACAGTACGGCAGCCAAGTGTCCCCAGTTTACACAGTACGGCAGGCAAGTTTCCCCATTTTACACAGTACGGCAGGCAAGTGTCCCCAATTTACACATTACGCAGGCAAGAGCCCCCAATTTACACAGTAAGGCAGGCAACTGTCCCCAATTTACACAGTACGGCAGGCAAGTGTCCCCATTTTACACAGTACAGCAGGCAAGTGTCCCCAATTTACACAGTACGGCAGGCAAGTATCCCCATTTTACACAGTACAGCAGGCAAGTGTCAAGTGGGGGGGAAGGAAGGGAGAAGGAGGGGGGGATAGAGATAACTTACATATGAAGAGGATCTTCCCGCTCTTCGGGTTGGGCCGCCTCTCCTTCCTTGCGCCGGCCACCTCCTCCTTCCAGCTTGGCTCGTCCTCTTCCATCTTCTCGAGTACTCCTGCTCGGGGGCGGAGTTTCGTGGAATGACGCGATTGCGGCGTGATGTCATGACGCAATCGCATCATTCCACGAAACTCCGCCCCCCGAGCAGGAGTACTCGGGAAGACGGAGGAGGGGGAAACAGGGACCAGCAAAGTGCCGCGGCGGGCGCCCCGTGCAGTTGCATGGGTCGCCCGCCACAAGAAACGGCACTGCAAGCACTTTAGAGCAAGCACTAATACCAACTCACCCAGTGGTGCCAGTGCTATATACAATTCCCAAGGTGCATAAGTCTTTGATAAATCCACCTGGACACCCCATAATTGAGGCAAGAAATTCATTATTTCAGCACTTGGCACTTTACTTGGACAGCTTTTTCCAACCATGTTTACAGTCTCACCCCAATAATTTTCTATTGGACACTAGCACCTTAATGATTAAATTGAATAATCTTGTCTTGCCTAATGATGTGATACTATGTTCAATCGATGTTCAGAGCCTGTACACCGTTATCCCTCATGACATGGGCTTAGTGGCCATTAGGAGATTTTCAATAGACCGTGGCCCTGACATCGACTTGTACCTGGAACTTTTGTACATGATTTTGTCTGAAAAATTATTTCTTCTATGATGGTAAATTTGACCTGCAGTGGAAATGTTGTTCAATGGGGTCCAGTGTGACCCCATCGTACTCTAATACATTCATGTTTGAGGTTGAGCATGAGATATTCGTTATGGATAAGAGCGTCTCTGGGCAACTTGCCTTTTACTGTCGATACATAGATGACTTATTACTCCTATGGTGTGGACCTAAAGAAGCTTTGATACAAGTTAATTCATTACACAATTCAAAAATACATCCTGTCAAATTTACCTTTGAGATCAGTGATTCTTCTATTCATTTTCTGGATGTCCACATAGCCATCATTGATGGACACAGAGATGTCCTTGTACACTAAGCCCACAGATAGGAACAACCTATTACATTTTAACAGCTTCCATCCTAAGCCATTAAAAAGTGGGTTACTATACTCACAATTGCCGCGTATCAGGCGTATCACATCTGATAATGAAGCAGCCATTAGAGCGATGGATAATATGATTATTAAGTTCATTCGGAGAGGATACCATCTACAGTTATTGCAGCAGGCTAAGATGAAAGCTTTGTAGCAAGACAGAGATACACTCCTTAATAAGAAGGTTGTTTCCCAGCGTAAACCCATGGTCCCTTGGGTGAGTGAATATACTTGTGCTAGTGAAGGAATCAATTTTATATAAAAAAAAAATTGTGGCCCATTATACAGACTGAGAAATAACTTAAATTGAAGGATACTGCCATTATGTCATGCTATAGCCGAAGTATAAATTTACGTGACATCCTGGTTAAAACAGATATAACCACTAAAGTGATAATTCTACCTTTTTATCACAAAAGAAGGGATGCCCTTTTGAAAGAGTATGCACGTAGGTCTCGGCGCCTACACATGTAATTTTCAAGGTCTATCAGATTGTCCTGTGTGGTAAGTTTCCTGATATCCCCTCTTTTTGCACGGCTTGGGATACTGATCTTATCCATAGGGGGAATAGAATCGACTGGAAAAAACAATGTGCTATGATAACACAAAGTTCAACCAGCCTAGACGTCAGTGAAACTCAATACAAGCAGTATAGATGCCCCACTCTACTCCATAAATGCTATCCACCAGTATCTTCTTTGTGTTGGAGATGTGGAAGAGACAGAGGCACATTAATACATATCTGGTGGGACTGCTTCCTTATAACCCCGTTCTGGCACAAAATTATAAAACTGACAACCAAAATAGTGGGGTGTGATGTACCAAGTGGACCTGACTTCTGGCTGCTTTCACACTCCGATATCCCTATGACCAGATATAAAAACTCACTACTGAAACATTTAAGTAACGCAGCGAGAGTGGTGATTCCAGTACACTGGTGCTCAACAGCAGCACCCGCGATGTGGGAATGGTGTCAAAGAACAGACTTTTACATGTATATGGAGGACATCTACTACACTGCTCTAGAAAAACATTCCATATATACATTGACCTGGTGTCTGTGGCTTGAATTTAAGACCACACGAGAATACACCACAATGACTCTCCAGTGAACCATGCTAAATGACAGCCCCCACCCCCACCCCGAGAATTGCACAAAATCGGCCAAATACTCCTGTTTACAAACCGACTTACCTGTACCCCAATCCTCGTCTTACCCATCCGTCCCTCTCACCTCTTATTATTTGATTCAGTATTGTCGTTATTTTTTGTTCTTGTAAAACAAACAGCAACTTGCTTGTTACACATCTGTTATATATGAGACAAATAGTCACATTGTTTAATGTATTGTATTTGAGATATACAAACTATTTGTGCTTTTGTCATTTCTTTTATCTGTTGAAAAATTTAAAATAAAGAATCTATAAAAAAAGAAAAGAAGGGATGTATCAGGTGCACATGGACCACATGTCAATACATGATACCAGGTGACACATTTCAACACCCATTATCAGGTAATGGCATAGACTAACATGTAGTTATCAGGTAATGGCATAGACTAACATGTAGTTATCAGGTAATGGCATAGACTAACATGTAGTTATCAGGTATTCGGCATAGACTAACATGTAGTTATCAGGTAATGGCATAGACTAACATGTAGTTATCAGGTATTCGGCATAGACTAACATGTAGTTCAAAGTTTGTAATCTATCAACTATTGTGTCCATGTGGCATGTCTTATGTGGGAAAAACCGAGCGGATGTTTAAGGAGCGAATGACAGCCCACAGATCAGCCATCAGAACAGTGGGTCTAGTGACCAACCAGTCGCCCGTCATTTTTGCCAACTTAAACATCCGTTGGTATCCCCTAGATATAGAATGATAGACCACATACATATGTCCTTACGGGGTGGTAACCGTGATGCTAAATTACTACAGCTTGAAACTAAGTGGATCTTCAGACTGGGTACGTTAACACCCAGGGGACTGAATGACCACTTAGGGCTTCACAATTTTTTATAATTGCTCGGATTCTTATAATTGCTCTGATTCCTATGTTCCTCCTCATATATCTGATAACAGTTCCTTTTTTATCCTGTTGTCATATTAGGTAATATCATCTTTGCATTATGTTTGAGTGCGTGTAGTTTTTTATACTAGTGGTCCCACCAAGGAGTATACTATGTAGAACTCCTATACTTAGTTAGTTAGTTAGTTAGTTAGTTACACATATGTGTATTTGCATTATGAGATCTATAACTATACCTGTATAGCCATTCAGTGCCGCTTTAATATTATTCAGCAGTTATATAGATGTTTTGAGTGTCTGTGATCCATTATTATATGTATTTCTATGTTCCTATTCAGTGTATATTGTATCCATGTTGACGGGGATCACGTGGTCTTCTGATGATGTCGTCCACTGGGCACCGACCAGCCAAGAGTGCGGTTCTGCAACCGGAAGACGTTCCTTTGCACGGGGCGGGGGGAGCATCTTGTATAAAGATAAGCTATTTGGTATATTCTTTTGACCTGACGAAAGTGCCGGGAATAAATGCCACTGAAATGTTGCCGTTACCCATGTTTGCATCAGTCTGAGTTATTTAAGACGCCAGGAGTGCCGCACCTGTCTGTCTGTATAATATTATATGTATATATATATATATACAGTATATACATATATATATATATATATATATATATACAGTATATACACATATACAGGGGTGTATCTAGGGGCCCAAGCACCCTTGGCAAAGTAAGGGACTGGCGCCCCCCAGTGGGTTGGTATAATTATAACTGAGAGTAGGTATGTACATTTTTAATATATGCATTTTTAAATTGTGTGTGTGTATATATATATATATATATATATACACACACATATATACATACATACATACATACATATATATATATATATATATATATATATATACAGAACAAGTATTCGGCACTCCTATTTAAAATATAAGTCAACGCGCCGGGTACCTTCCAGGCAAAAGCAAGCATACAAGGAGGAAGGAGGTGGCACTCAGACTTTTCATGGGACAAAACTCGAGCTGACTCAAGGATTGTGACTTAACGGTTCGGTTTTAATCCAACCGTCTTCAGAAGTAAAAATACAACATTTCGAAACTCTTACCTTTATACATACTAAGAAACACCACCAGTGTCGCGTCCTTTGCGTCCACGCCGGGATCTCCTTCTGGTTGCGTCATCATCTACAGACACGGTTGTCCTGACGACGGCACATTTCCGGCTACCTTGTCTAACCCATCACCATGACAACTTAAAAACAATGCACACAAGAGGAGCTCCGGTGGCCGGAATACCATGACAGCTATTCAAAAAACACAAATATCATATATATTTTCATTACTCTACATTTGAGAATAGATCCACTTAATAGTTGTTAACTTTAATATTTAATAGATACAGTAAATACTGAATCTCATGACACTGAACAAATATATATCAGACAGACCTCTCTTATAGAAAACATGTTAGCGATAAGGTCTCATTAAGGCCATTAGGCGACACCGTGTTCAACCGGTATATCTACCTGGCCTCTTTTTGCAATAATGTCCTATGCTTGTCACCACCCCGTTTTGAAAAGGGTACCTGCTCTAACATTTTATATCTTAAAGTGGCTAATCCATGTTGATATAATTTAAAATGTTTTGCCACAGGCTGATCCACACTTTTTCCTTCCAAGATTTGTTTAATAGCACTTCTGTGCTGTGACATACGCTCTTTAAATTGACAGCTTGTCTTACCTATATAAAATAGGCCACAGGGACACCTAATGCAATATACAACGAACTTACTAGTGCATGTCAAAACCTGTGTTTTTTTTTTGTATAAACGATTTTTATTAAGTGCATAAAAAGGAGACAAAGATGCAATACAACAATGGGAGCATCGTGTAAACAGGTACATATAAGAGATAAGGTGTAGAAAAATTCAGTAGTCATGATAAACAACAGCCAGGAGTACGAGTCCCAATATAAAAATTATGCTGACCCATTACATCCTGTCTTCATACACCATACATTTTTGGGATACAATCTGAGCCTACACAATGAGAACAGTCAGACGACAACAAAATTTTGTGGCAGAGGGTAGCACAACAAGGGATGGGGGAATACACGTAGACAAAAGAAAGTGCTAGGGGGGAGGGGGGATAGAGAAAAGTAGCACATGGACTCATTTCGGAACATAAAATCACAGAAAGGTCATAAATGAAGAGACAGATAAAACATTGGTTATGATAGTTGTTTCAGGTAATACCAACTGATAGATTCAAAGATCTTCTGTATTCTCAATTGCTCCACATGGGGAAGATGGTCAATATAAATCTCCCACTTATTATAAAAACGGATCACTCCTCTTTCAATATCAGGAAATGCACAATGCCGTTCGTAATATAAAACCTGCAGAACCATCTGTTTGACTTCTAAAAGCATAGGAGGGGCAGATGAAATCCAATGATTTAGTAGGGGTTTTTTCGCCAGTGTGAGAATGACAATAATTACAGGTCTAATATGCTTCGAGTTGGGTCCAAAATCCCAGCCTGCAAAATTAAGTAACAAACAAGGTCCAGGGAGCCTGCTCAGTTGTAGAGAGAAGACAGTATTAATGAATAGTATAACCTTATTCCAAACACGTAGCACCTTTCCACAACTCCAAAAATTGTGGAAAAAGGTAGCAAATTGTGAATGGCATTTAGGGCACTGACCTGATTCATTAGGAACCATGTATTTCCTCTGGGATTGGGAGATGCACCTCCTGTAAAGCTGCTGAGGTCAGAAATTTTATGGAGGACGCTATCGGGGAAAGTAAGTCTTCCTGAGACTGAATCAATGGTATGTCAGCAGACCATGAATCCACCGAGCATGCCCAAGCTTTACGAGCAGTGGGCGCAATTAGGTAAGGATACAAATACCTTAATTTATATGGTTTAGATGATATAAAGGACATAACAGCCATTATTTGATCTACATCATTATCCTCCTCCAAGGCTTTAGGTCTAGTGTGGATAAAATGCCTAATTTGAAGATACATAAAAAAGCTTTTATGGTCTATCCGCCATGTTTCTTGAAAATAAGTAAATGGGCGTAATTTGCCTCCAGGATCAAACACATCTTTAATAGCAGATATACCTCTATCTCTCCATTGTACATAAGTAAAATTATCCAGACCAGAGGGGAAGGCAGGGTTACCCCAAAACGTGATATATGGAGAATATGTGAAATTCCTGTTTAGTTTATTGTTGATAGTGCGCCAAACCTTATAAGTGTATGTGAAAAGAATATTGAGAGTATGCCCGGGGGAAGTTGTTTCAAAGGAATATGTATGAGTGCGCTAGGCGAGTAGGGATGGAATAGGGCCAGTTCTAAGGTATAGTTAGAGAAAAGTGATTGTTGGAGAAACCAATCTATAACATGTCTAAATAGAGCAGCTTGTGAAAAAACCGTCGCATCTGGAAGGCTAAAGCCCCCCAAAGACTTAGGCAGTATCAATTTCATGTAGGATATGCGTGCCTTCTTCTCATTCCAAATAAAAGTGGAAAATATTTTTCTAAGGGAGGAAGCATCCTTAATAGACAGCATCAAAGGGAGCATTTGTAGGAGGTAAGAAAGTTTAGGGAAAAGAATACTTTTAATAACAGTTATTCTGCCTGACATAGATAATGGTAGCTTCATCCAATTAGCTATAGATTTTTGAATAGAGAGTAGAATTGGTTTGAAATTAACGGAGTAGAGCAGAGACAGCTGTCTTGGGATGAGAACCCCTAAATACTTCAGGGGGGCCCGGCAAATTGTAAATTGAGATAAAATCGGGTGAGAGGCAAAAAATGTATCATTTGACGAAAGGGGTAACAATCTGGATTTGGAGTAATTCCCTCGAAAGCCAGCAAATGAACTAAATTTATCTATAATGCGCATAATAGCAGTAATAGATTGCGATGGGTTGGACAAGAAGAGTAGCATATCGTCCGCAAACAGACTGAGTTTAATTTCCGAATTACGGACCATAATACCTTGGAAATCTTGGGAATTCCGTAGGGCTATTGCCAGGGGTTCCAATGCCATTGCAAATAATAGGGGGGAAAGGGGGCAGCCCTGTCTCGTGCCCTGCAAGATCGGGAAGGGGGGTGAAAGATAATTATTGCTTAAAATGTGTGATGAGGAGTCGTGATAGAGGCGTTGTAAAACTGAGATGAAGTCGTCTGGGACACCAAACCTACCCATGACATCAAATAGATGTTTCCAAGACACAAGGTCAAAGGCCTTCTCGGCATCAAGAGAAAGGATCGCATAATGATCCGGTGCCCCAGACGACTCCAACCATTGCAGAGTAGCAAGAACCTTACGGACATTGACCACTGAATGGCGACCAGCAATAAATCCAGACTGGTCGTCATGGATGATAGATGGCAAAATAAGTTTGAGTCTATCCGTTAAAATTTTTGAGAATAATTTCTAGTCAGTGTTTAAAAACGAAATTGGTCTATAAGAACCAGGGAGTTCTGGGTCTCTGCCCGATTTACTCAAAACTGTCAACAAAGCATGTTGAAATAAAGAGGCGGCATAGCTCCAGAAAGAAGGGAATTAATAACCAGAAGTAGGGAGTCCTCTAATTTAGGGCCTAGGATTTTATAAAAATCGTTGGAGAGACCATCAGGACCAGGGGCTTTCCCCGACTTAAGATGGCTTATAGCCTGTCTAAGTTCCCCAATTAAAGAAGTGCAATTAAAGAATCCGCCTGGGAAGAGGAGATGAGAGGCAATGTGACATCCTTCCAAAAATCAGCTCTATTTGATTCAGTCATGGGTTGAGGGGAATATAATGCTGTGTAAAACGAATGGAGAACAGCAGAAATCTCCCTCCCCTTCCTAACCAGGTCTCCCTCGGCTGTCCACAGGGCATTAACCACCATAAGGAGGCCGTTGCCCTTGTAGCAAACTGGACAGCATTTTACTAGATCGGTTACCGTACCGATGAAATTTACAACTGGAGTAAAAAGAGTATTTAGATTCACATTCTGAAAGCATAGTGTCAAATGCTGCTTTACTTGAGAGATATTTTTCCCTATGAGCAGAGGAAGGAGCAGTAAGAAACATATGATATGCATCCGACAGAGCGGTTTGCAGTTCAATATAAACCGCCTGTTGAGATTTTTCTCTATGTGCACAAAAAGAAAAAATACGTACGACAGGCTTGAATGCCTGCCAAAATAATAAGGGGGAGTCCATTCACAATCCCCATTGTTGCATTTATAATTGCTCCAAGAAGCTTCTAAAGCAGAGCGGAAGGTGTCTGAATTAGCTAAATGTGATGGGAATCTCCATTGCCTATAGGGACCCCTGTCATTCTGCAATGAGAAACTAAGCCATGTGACTGCGTGGTCTGAAAGACAGAAAGGTTCAATAGAGGTGTCAATAATCCTAGTAAAAAGAGACTCAGAAATTAACAAATAATCCAACCTGGAGAGGGAACCATGTGCTGCTGAGAGACAGATATAGTCTCTTTCCACAGGATGAGACGCCCTCCAGGCATCAATCACCTGTAAATGTTGTTGAATGTATGGGATACCTATCTGTGGTGTTTGTCTCCGAGTCAGTTGGGATGTGGATCTATCAAGCATATGAGAAGATACAATATTAAAATACCCTCCTAGCAAAAGAGGAACAGTACCAAAGGCATGTAGCTTAGTGATTATACGCAAAAAGAAAGTACTGGAATACACATTAGGTGCATATATGTTGCATAAAATCAGTCTGGTCTGGTCTAACGTTACATCGGCAATAACATATCTGCCTTGAGGATCAATGCTGGATGAATGTAAGGTAGTGGTAATAGCATGTCTAACTAGAATGACAACACCCCTAGCCTTGGAGGAGTAGGGTGCAGAAGCAAATACTTTCCAACGTAATGTATTTCACTTTTCAACCTCAGGAGGGAGCAGGTGCGTTTCTTGCAAGTAAACCACATCTAAATGCAGCTTATTGAGATATATTAGAATCTTCTTTCGTTTAATGGGGGAGTGAAAACCCCCGACATTAAACGTACCTAATTTTAGACTTGTCATAATGACTCAATCGGAGGACAGGCATGTCGGTCCGAAACCCTTAGTCTATTGGAGATAACAGTATGATCGAAATGAGATGCCATGGAAATACACAACACAGGACACAGTAGAGAGAAGAGAAGGGAAGAAAGAAGGAAAGAGGGGAGAGGTGGGGTACACAAATATAAACACAAAAACCATATAGGAATGCAGGACCAGAAATGGGCACACATTCCTACACCCTAGGCGTATAGTAACAACCGGTATCAAAATTGCACACAGCTACTAAGCCGTGTGCAAAAACAAAGAATAACAATATGGGGTGCTCTAGGCATCCCCCGGCTAGAAAAGAGAAAATATAGTTTGCACAATAAAAGTGGACCATCCTAAAAGAGCAGTATATCGCAAGCTAGTAGCCTTGCGATACGTCAATATATGGGCGCGAAGCCTACAGTATGGTGAGCTGATTGATACAACACCCAGTAAGGAGACAAGTAAAATACTTCTAACAGCAGAGATTCCTACAGGGCCGGCTATAGTATCAGACAGGGAGGTAGGTAAAACGGCAGGCAGACCCAGAAGGAGAATGTGAAACATAATATAGTAGCTTTAACCTCAATCATACATATGAGACATAAAATAGTTAGCATTGAGAATGACAACAGGAGATGAAATGTCAGTAAATATTTGCCGTGCAAGGACTATAGATCATGGACAGGAGAGCAAGCATCAGGTGTAGCACACAAATCCTCCCAAGAGGACTCCAGAAGATATCCCTCCGCATCCGCCACAGTGGAGAAGTCTTTGAAAGAAGAACCATCAAATAAGCGGAGGCGTGCTGGAAACAGTAGTGCAAATTTCCTATTCGTTTTGGCCAGCCTGGTACAAAGTGGGGAGAATTCCCTCCTAGCTCTGGATACTTCAGACGAGTAATCTTGAAATATGGAGATGCGGGAACCCTCCCACTGCAAGTCCCTGTGGCGTCTGGACGCTATCCATAGGAGTTCCTTATGCACAAAGCTGAGGCACTTGAAAATCACAACACGTGGGCGACTGTTAGGTGCAGTGCGGGGGGGGGGGGGGGCAATCTATGTGCCCGCTCAATCACTATCCCATTGCAAGAGTCAGTAATGTCCCGCAAATCTAAAAGTGATGCTTGTAAAAATGTAAATAATGCAGGGCCCTTCATGTCCTCAGAAAGACCGAGGATACGTAAGTTACATCTTCTTGAGCGATTTTCCAAATCATCGACCTTTGTAATCAATTGGTAGTGAGATTTTTGCAAAGCTGCATAATCGGATTTCAAAACTGACACATCTTGAAAAGTTTCACCTAAGCGCTGTTCCGTGGCCCCCACTGACTTAGATAACTGTCTCATTTGTGACTTAACGTCCAGCAAAGCCTGTTGCCACTTAGCAGTATGTGCCTCCATTATAGGCCCCATGGCATCCTGCACCGCGCGGACCACATCTGTATACGTAACCGGAGACCCAGTTAACTGACCTGGGCAATCTGCTGACTCCTGTGATATCGAGGGCGCCGTGGTGGCGCAGCTGGGAGAGGCCACAGACACATGCTGAGGAGGAGCGGCGGCCATCTTGGGTTCTGGGACCCGCTTCTCAGCCTTGTTGCGCTGCACTTTCGGGGGCATAGAGGCAGACAAAAATTTGTCCATAAAGCTCCGTGGATGTTCCCCTTCAATTTAAGGCCAAAAGCGCCGCTGTCAGTGTTGAGGTGTTGGCTCTAGGAGGTCCGATAGCCGGGGGTGTCACATAGACGCCGGAACCGGAAGTCCAAAACCTGTTTTATTGTAATTCTTTTCCCCGTATGGGGGTGTACCACATAGTCACCTGTCTCGAGATACAGACAGGTGGTGCATCCAGTGCACTTGTAATTGCCAGGTTTTCTAGATAAAAAAGTACCCGTGTCCACTGCTGATAATTGGGAAATATCATTATGTACTATCATATCCAGAGCTGGCGCTAACCGCTCAGCAAGGGATGCAGTGCAGGTAGGCGCCGGCCTGGAGAGGCGCTCTTCCTGCTCCGCATCCCTGCTTCTATACATGACTGCTTCTGCCAGCTACCGCTGCGCCTATCACACAGGCAGCGGCGCCGGCAGCAAAGGGACATATTTTTTTTAACAAAATCAATCCAGCGGTCACCCCACCCCGTCCATAGAATGAAAATATCATCTATGTAACACGTGTACATAGCTATACAAGACTTAGACTCCTCGCTAGAGAAAAACAGGTTCTGCTCCACACTGAACATAAACGAGTTGGCATATGCCGTGCGGCACAAGAACCCATGGCACAACCTTGCACTTGTTTGAAAAACTCGTTATCAAAAAGAAAATAATTCCTATGTAACGTTAGATACAATAACGCTGATTTCATCCTCAGAAGGATCTTGAAGAAAGATTGTAAATCACTTCTTTGGTTTTGCACCTCAGAGTCAGGCTACCTATTTGAAGGATACAACCGCCTTTCTGCAGAAACTTCGAGATATAGACATAGTCGCTGGGGAATGCTGGTTGTGTACAGCTGATGTTATCAGCTTATACACCAGAATTCCCCACGAACGAGGGTTGGCAGCTGTTAAAGCATTGATAGATGGTAACCCTAATTATTCAGGTCCTGACATCACGTTCTTCATGTCGTTATTGTATCCAACGTTACATAGGAATTATTTTCTTTTTAATAACGAGTTTTTCAAACAAGTGCAAGGTTGTGCCATGGGTTCTTGTGCCGCACGGCATATGCCAACTCGTTTATGTTCGGTGTGGAGCAGAACCTGTTTTTCTCTAGCGAGGAGTCTAAGTCTTGTATAGCTATGTACACGTGTTACATAGATGATATTTTCATTCTATGGACGGGTACTCAAGAGAGCTTTATTGAGATGATGAGAGAAACTAATCTAAAAGATGAATCTATTAAATTCACCTTTAATATTCAGCCTGTCAGCATTAATTTCTTGGACGTTAAAATCACGTTGGCAGATAGCAAATTTGAGACCTCGGTCTATAGTAAACCCACTGATGTTAATAGTCTTTTATTGTCCTCGAGTCACCATCCTCAGGCGTTGAGGAATGGATTGCCATATTCTTAATTTCTGCGAGTTCATCGCATTTGTAGCGATTTGAATGATGAAAAAACACAGATGGACCTCATGACCAAGAGATTCTTGGAAAGAGGCTACAAGAGCAAATTGCTTCAGTCAACTAGGGCTAAAGCTATGTTGCAGCCCAGGATTCCGGTACCCAAGAGTAGTGACACTGACGGCTCATCTAATGTAGTAGCATGTGTGACCAATTTTACCACTACCAGCCATTTCCTTACCAGAACAGCTAAGAGAATCTGGCCAGTCATCCAGTCGGATGCTGACCTGAATAATCTAAATCAAGCAGATTTATGCCATGTTATAGGAGAGGTAATAACATTAGAGATATGATAGTACATAATGATATTTCCCAATTATCAGCAGTGGACATGGGTACTTTTTTATCTAGAAAACCTGGCAATTACAAGTGCACAGGATGCACAACCTGTCTGTATCTTGAGACAGGTGACTATGTGGTACACCCCCATTCGGGGAAAAGAATTAAAATTAAACAGGTTTTGACATAGTATCCAAGGCTGAAAAAAAACAATTGTCCATCCAGTTCAACCTATCTGTGGCCTCCTATGCACGACCATTTTGTATAAAATTTTGACTGAAGTTGATGACTGCCGTTACATTTTACCCCTCTTTTTTTATAATAACCATAGTGCGTTACTATGCCCCGTAACCCTGGATATCCTTATCCATCAGGAATTTATCTAACCCACTCTTAAAGGTGTTTACTGAGTTGGCCATTACAACTCCCTCAGGCAGGGAATTCCAAACACGTATCGTCCTTACTGTAAAAAGCCTTTACGCCGTATTGTGCGGATTCTCCTCTCCTCTAACCTGAGCGAGTGTCCACGAGTTCTCTGTGTTGATCTAACCAAAAACAGGTCCTGCGCATTTGTATATTGTCCCCTTATATATTTGTAAATATTATTGATATATATATATATATATATATATAGATCATGTCCCCTCTTAATCTCCTCTTTTCCAGTGTAAACATGCCCAGTCTTGCAAGCCTTACCTCGTATTCCAGCGTCTCCATACCCTTAATTAGTTTGGTCACCCGCCTCTGAACCTTTTCTAGCTCCAGGATATCCTTTTTGTAGTAAAAACAAAAAACACCTGCGCTCTGTTGCTGATAAAAGGGGTATATCCCTCTAATAGATAAAATAAAAATTGATTAATAATCAATAATAAAATAATAAATTGATCGCTACAATAAATTATGCACTAGAGAGGTTTATTGGATGTTAAAATGTAATTCACTGTACCCTGATGAACTTAATGAGGCGATTGAATTGAATTCAGTGATCTAGATGGATTTCACCTTGTATTGCTTTATGCCTCGTCCCCCCCCCCCCCCATTCTTTCCTTCCCCCTTTCCTTTGAGCGATCCCTTAAGAAATACCTCTCTAAGACATTTTAACTTTGTTTTCACGGTTTTTATCCTCTCCATATTCTATATATTTCTAAACAAAATCTCTCTCTGTAATATAGAATATGTTGTTTATCAACACACATAGGAATTTATATAAGAAGAATGTGTTTTCCATATATAATGGAGTTTGTACCAATGTTTATCTAATTCTTAATATTTCCTTTCTGTGCATTAAGATTGATTGAAAAATGCTCATCATGTGAAATTATGACTAACTATGCACTGATTAGATTCAGTAATACACATACAAGACCATAAGGTGATTTCTCCATTTACGGGCTCTATGGCCGATGCGCATGCGCCGGCCGGAGGCTGACTGTGCCGTTGCTATGCCCCAGGCCGCGTTGCCATGGTGTGACATCCGCGAGCCGATCATGTGTCGTTTCACGTGTATCGGCATCGCGGGCCGCGCGGTGACGTAACATCCAGACGCCGGTCATACGTCAGGTGACGCTGATCGACGCCGTGGACCGCTCGTCAGGGGGCGTGGCTATGGGTGCATCTCCATGGCGCCGTCCTGCCTGTGGCTGGCGCCGGCGCTTCCGCCCTATTCCTTATAGACTTCAGGTCAGATTGGTCATCTGACCTGTATAATCCAATGGGCTGAATAGAACACGGTCATGTGATGAGGAGGAATCACATGACCGGACTGTATGTATTTCACTAGATTAAACATATCAGTTTTTTACCATCTCTCAGATTTCGTTTTTGATTAAGAATGTAAGCATCCATATGTGAGACCAGATCATAGGTTAATGTGATACACCTTTTACTATTTTATTAGGATGGTTAGGTTGTTGAATTAATTGATTTACAGGTGTCTGCAGTTTTATTAATTGTATAGGGTATATAAGGAGTCCTGGGTCAGACTCCATCATTCACTCCTGAGGAAGCTGGCTGTCAACACCAGCGAAACGCGTTGAGACGATATTGCTGGACATTTCACAAATATCCCCTCTTTGGAACTGGAGAACTTTCTCTTAAATTTTACCCGGACGGCACCAATTGGACTCTCTCCTTTGGACACTACCACTTACGGTGAGATTGGAGACATCCCTACCTGCATGGAAAAGCTTGCACTTTGTGCTTAAAAGGGACCTATCGAATCTACCACTCACTTGCAATTATACTTGTGGACTATATTCCGGAGAGAATCCTAGCCTGGGGTATGATATATTTCTCCTAAGGGGATTGGTGAATGTTCCTTGACCTATAAATTTATTTATTGAGATGATTTTATATGTAAGACATCTTATATGTTTCTAGACATTATTCTAATTAAACTGACTATATATTAATTCAACTTAAACCTACCGTCCTTATTAATTATTAATCAATTTTTATTTTATCTATTAGAGGGATATACCCCTTTTATCAGCAACAGAGCGCAGGTGTTTTTTGTTTTTTCTGTGTTTCCACATATTGGGGATTACCACCCCCTACACCAGCGGCTATTGACAGCGCCCTCCATTTTATTCTTCTGTACCTTTTTGTAGTAAGGTGCCCAGAATTGTACACAGTATTCAAGGTGTGGCCTCACAAGTGATTTATATAACAGGAGTATAATACTCTCGTCCCTAGCATCAATTCCCCGTTTTATGCATGCTAATATCTTATTAGCTTTCTTTGCTGCAGTCCTACTTTGGGTACTACTGCTTAGTTTGCTATCTATGAGGGCATCTAAGTCCTTTTCCAGTACAGAATCCCCTAATTTTACCCGATTTAGTAGGTAGGTGTTATTTTTGTTCTTGTTACCACAGTGCATTACCTTACACTTGTCTGTATTGCAGCACATTCTCCATTTCGCTGCCCAAGCTTCTAATTTAACTAAGTCGTTCTGAAGCGACTCAGCATCCCCCTCCGCATTTATAACTTTACACAATTTGGTATCATCTGCAAAAATTGACACCATGCTCTCTAGACCTTCTGTTAGGTCGTTAATGAAAATATTGAACAATAGCGGTCCTAATACTGAGCATTGCGGCACACCACTTAGCACTTCAGTACAATTTGAAAAAGATCCATTAACCACAACGCGCTGCTCCCTATTATCTAACCAGTTTTTGACCCAAGTGCATATTGTGCTTCCTAGCCCTGTTTCTTGTAGCTTGTAGATAAGTCTCATGTGTGGTACAGTGTCGAATGCTTTGGCAAAATCTAAAAAGATTACATCCACCTCTTTACCCTGATCTAGGTTTGCGCTTACTGTTTCATAAAAGCCAAGTAAGTTGGTTTGACAGGATCTGTCCTTCATAAACCCATGTTGATTCCTTTTAATGACCTTATTGACTTCAAGGAACTTCTGAATACTATCTCTTAGAATACCTTCTAATACTTTCCCCACTATAGATGTAAGACTAACTGGCCAATAATTACCTGGTTCCGCTTTACTTCCCTTTTTGAATATAGGCACTACTTCCACTATACGCCAGTCTTTGGGAACCATACCTGATATTACTGAATCCTTAATAGTAACATAGTAACACATGCACTAGTAAGTTTGTTGTATATTACATTAGGTGTCCCTGTGGCCTATTTTATATAGGTAAGACAAGCTGTCAATTTAAAGAGTGTATGTCACAGCACAGAAGTGCTATTAAACAAATCTTGGAAGGAAAAAGTGTGGATCAGCCTGTGGCAAAACATTTTAAATTATATCAACATGGATTAGCCACTTTAAGATATAAAATGTTAGAGCAGGTACCCTTTTCAAAACGGGGTGGTGACAGGCATAGGACATTATTGCAAAAAGAGGCCAGGTAGATATACTGGTTGAACACGGTGTCGCCTAATGGCCTTAATTAGACCTTATCGCTAACATGTTTTCTATAAGAGAGGTCTGTCTGATATATATTTGTTCAGTGTCATGAAATTCAGTATTTACTGTAGCTATTAAATATTAAAGTTAACAACTATTAAGTGAATATATTCTCAAATGTAGAGTAATGCTAATATATATGATATTTGTGTTTTTTGAATAGTTGTCATGGTATTCCGGCCACCGAAGCTCCTCTTGTGTGCATTGTTTTTAAGTTGTCATGGTGATGGGTTAGACAAGGTAGCCGGAAATGCACCGTCGTCAGGACAACCATGTCCGTAGATGATGATGCAACCGGAAGGAGATCCCCGCGTGGACGCCGAGAACGTGACACTGGTGGTGTTTCTTAGTATGTATAAAGGTAAGAGTTTTGTAATGTTGTATTTTTACTTCTGAAGACGGTTGGATTAAAACCGAAACATTAAGTCCCAATCCTTGAGTCAGCTGAAGTTTTGTCCCATGAAAAGTCCGTGAGTGCCGCCTCCTTCCTCTATATATATATATATATATATATATATGCAGTGGAGGGATAAGGGTACCGGCGACCAATGTTGTGTAAAAATACAGATAATGTTAAGAGCTTAAGATTTATGAGCCAAAGAATATATAAAATCGAACAAACAGTTTTAATAGCATATATAGATAAAATACATAAAAGGTCATATAATATCCAAATCAGGTAAAAAGGTAAAAAGGTATCAAGGTAAAAGACTTAGCTTTAAAATAGGCAAGGGGGTCACTGCAGGGAACCCAACGCGTTTCGTCACATCAGACTTCTTCTTTGAAGAAGTCTGATGTGACGAAACGCGTTGGGTTCCCTGCAGTGACCCCCTTGCCTATTTTAAAGCTAGGTCTTTTACCTTGATACCTTTTTACCTGATTCGGATATTATATGACCTTTTATGTATTTTATCTATATATGCTATTAAAACTGTTTGTTCGATTTTATATATTCTTTGGCTCATAAATCTTAAGCTCTTAACATTATCTGTATTTTTACACAACATTGGTCGCCGGTACCCTTATCCCTCCACTGCATCTTTTCTCTGGCAGCACCGTACTAGTGCTGCACCCTTAAGGGGTGGCTGACACCTTTAACAAGGTGGTTGTGTATTTTATACCTTGTTAATACATCATACAGCTTTTTATTTAATCAAGTTAGTACTGAGACTATACCCCACAAGTGGCGCTGTATCACCCTTTTGCAATATATATATATATATATATATACACATACACAAACTCACACATTATACTGTATATTTCTCCATTGGTTATTAATTGCATGAATGGGTTAACCTCACGTACTGCAGGTACTTTTGGCAGGCATAACTGAGAAGCAATGTGGGAGGAACCGACAGAACACCATTCATAGGGGGGTATTAAATTAGATGCAATCTGTTTTCGGCGGATCAAAACAGCCGGATATCGCAATTTTTGACCAATAGTGATCCAATTAGAGGCCGTTTTGATCGACCGAAAACGGACCCGCAACGTGCGATAACAAACACATGGGATCCGGGATAAGCTACCGATCTCATGTAGCATGTGTCCCATGTGTCATTGACCGCGGGTAATTGGATGCTATAAAATGTTAAATATGTTATTTAAAACAACTTTTATTGATTTAGATAATAAATATCTAAAAAAAAACTCACGAAAATGAGTAATGCTCTCCAAAAAATGTGAGTATTCTCATATTGAGTATTTCATTTCTGATTTGCTGGTTTGGGTCACCAGGGGGAAACGCTTCTGATTTGTAAAAATGTTCTAGCTGTGATCCAATATGGGGTAGAACAGTAATTATTCTCTATCAAGAATGGAATGTTGCTGGTTAGAAAAGCACTCTGAAGAAACATCCAAGAGGTTCTACAACAGCTGCGTTACTTACTGTAGTGTTCTGTTGGACATATAGATGAAGGAGTGGTCATCAGCCTCACACCATGGCACAGACCCCAGCTCCCTCCTGTAGTATTTGCTGAATGCAGCCACCTCCTATCCAGCTCCTCTGGGACCTGTCTTCTCATTGCTCTCCCCACATTACTCGCATGTGTCTCCCCCAGCTCCAGAGCACTCTGGAGAGCCAGCTACAGACACACCACTTCCCCACTCTCAGCCTATTGTTCCTGTAGACGGAGCTGCGACTACCCATTTGCTAGGATGCATCGTTAGGGATGGTGACACAGCTAGCAGGTTGCAGCTGACGGCCAGGTCAAGCCACACTGCTGCCACCCGGGCCCACCTCTCTGACCAGGCAATCACGGCAGGCGGCACTACCAGGCAGCGGCTCCCCCTCATCTGGCGCCCGTGGCAAGTGCCATCCTGGCCATAGTGTAGATACGCCCCTGTATATATATGTACCCAGGTCTTACCTACAGTATAATAGTGCCTACTGTAATATGAAGACAGCAAATGCAAGGACCTATACTGATATAAACCACCAATGACAGGTTGGAGGGGTACTAGCCCAAGCAGAAGGAGTCTCACTTTCATGTGTACAATATATACTCAATAACAGGGTAAAGGGATGGGCTACCATGCTGAAATTTGTAGTGCTCTGCAGCAAAAAGGAAAATGCAGATGCAAACTCTAAGCACTAAGAATGCTGATAATCAGAACAATTATAATAAACTCTACAAATTTAACATGGCATACATTTACTTTCTTAGCACGTTTTGCCAAAAATGAATGCCCTTTGACCACGTCACGGTTAACCTGATCAAGTGGGTCCTAACATTCCTAAAACTGACATTATTTAAATTTATCCAGGACTTACCTATAATTGTGCCCATAATAATATGTAGGGTGCTGCAAGTAAACCTATTATTAATAATTTAATTAACCACATTTTCAGTGTACAGTGCCTTGCTAAAGTATTCACCCCCTTGGCTATTTACCTATTTTGTTACAGTGCACCCTGTAATTTCATTTTTTTTTTAATCTGAATTTTATGTGATGGATATTCACAAAATAGTATAAGTTGGTGAAGTGAAATGAGAAAAATGTATATAAAAAAATATTTTTTATAAATAAAAATTAGAAAATTGGAATGTGCATATGTATTCACCCCCTTTGCTGTGAAGCCCCTCAAAAGTTCTGGTGCAACCAATTACCTTCAGAAGTCACATAATTAGTGAAATGAAGTCAACCTGTGTGCAATCTAAGTGTCACATGATATGTCAGTATAAACACACCTTTTCTGCAACACCACTAAGCAAGAGGCATCACACCATGAAGACCAAGGAGCTCTCCAAACAAGTCAGGGACAAAGTTGTTGAGAAGTACAAGTCAGGGTTGGGTTATAAAAAAATATCCAAATCTTTGATGATCCCCCGGGGCACTATCAAATCCATCATCTTCATAAAGATAGAACATGGTACTACAAACAAACCTGCCAAGAGAGGGCCTGCCACCAAAACTCAGAGACCGGGCAAGGAGGGCATTAATCAGAGGGGCAACACAGAGACCAAAAGGTAACCCTGAAGGAACTGCAGAGTTCCACAGCAGAGACTGGTGTATCTGTGCATGTGACCACAATAAGCCGTACACTCCATAGATCTGGGCTTTATGGAAGAGTGGCCAGATAAAAGCCATTACTTAGTGTTAGAAATAAGGCGGCACATTTTCAGTTTGCTAAAAGGCATGTGGATGACTCCCCTTGTGTATGGAGGAAGGTGCTCTGGTCAGATGAGACTAAAATTGAACTTCTCGGCCACCAAGGAAAACGCTATCTCTGGCACAAACCCAACACATCCCATCACCCTATGAACACCATCCCAACAGTGAAACATGGTGGCAGCATCATGCTGTGGGGATGTTTTTCAGCAACAGGGACTGGTAAACTGTTTCAAGTCGAGGGAAAGATGGATGGTGCTAAATACAGGGATATTCTTGAGCAAAACCTGTTTCAGTCTGCCTGTGATTTGAGACTGGGACGGAGGTTCACCTTCCAACAGGACAATGACCCGAAGCATACTGCTAAAGTAACACTCGAGTGGTTTAAGGGAAAACATTTAAATGTGTTGGAATCCCAGTGGCAAGCTCATAGAGACCTATCCAAAGCGACTTGCAGCTGTAATTGCCACAAAAGGTGGCTCTATAAAGTACTGACTTTAGGGGGGCGAATAGCTATGCACACTGAAGTTTACTGTTATTTTATCCTAGTTGTTGTTTGTATCACAATAATAACATAAAAACATCTTCAAAGTTGTAGGAATGTTCTGTGAATGAAATGATGCGAACCTTCAAACAATCCATTTTAATTCCAGGTTGTGAGGCAACAAAACATGAAAAATGCAAAGGGGGGTGAATACTTTATCAAGGCACTGTATATAAATGTACAATTAGGTTGCAAGATATAACTTTTTTTAATGGGAGCCAGTGCCTGATATATTGTTTAATAGCAACTGCATGCTGCAAGTCTCCACCTACTTTAGTAAATATTCTTTGTACTTTGTATTTCTAAACAAAGTAATGTGCATTTAGGGACATGCTTTATTCTGCTTATGAAAACAGGAAACTTAAAAAACAACTTAAGAGGAATTCAATAACATAGAAATGATGTATATTTTAAATTTCACAAATATTCTCATGTTTAAAGAAATGGGATCCGGTCTGAAGATCGACAGTGTCTAGGTCGACAATGTTTAGGTCGACCACTATAGGTCGACAGTCACTAGGTTGACATGTTTTCAAGGTTGACAGGGTTTCTAGGTCGACGTGTTCTAGGTCAACAGGTCAAAATGTCGACATGAGTTTTTCACATTTTTTATTTTTTAAAACTTTTTCTTACTTAACGATCCTCGTGGACTACAATTGGGAATAGTAATGAGGCACCTTGCCCGAAGCATGGCGAGAGAAGCGAGCGCAGCGAGGGGACACGGTGCACTAATTGGACTTCCCAGTCACTGTACGGAGAAAACGACACAAAAAAACATGAAAAACTCATGTCAACCTTTTGACCTGCCGACCTAGAACATGTCGACCTAGAAACCCTGTCGACCTTCAAACCCTGTCAACCTATTGACTTTCGACCTAGACACTGTCGATCTAATGATCCACACCCTAAAGAAATAGAAAACAAACAAATACCAGGTCGGCGCTTGAAAATCCAATAATACTGCCAAATATAATAAAACAATTTATTTAGCTAGCAAAAAAATATATAAAACACAAAAAGAAACATAGAAAAATAAAAACTAATAATGGACCACAATAATATATAACACATAAAACTTGGGTGTAATTACACCTCAGATAATAGCATATATATGCCTATAATAAAAACATATAGGAGTGGGTCACCGGTTTTCACCTATATAGCTTTCAATATACTGGATTCTAAGTTGTTCAGTCTCTCACAGTTCAGAAAGAATATGTCCTCCGGCTAATAAATTCAGCCTCTGTAACCATATATGTAAAGTATAATTTTCCACGTGATGGATATGATATGAAAGAACCGTACGGTTTCAATTACTCACTGAATCGCTGTCCTTGCTTTCCTATGCACGGTGGGTAATGCAAAGCCGCTCTCTATCACCCTTTGCACGGGTGAGACATCCGTCGGCGGCGCCCGCAGGGATGGATGTTTTCTTTAACACAGCACAGAGTTGGTAAGCTAAACTGCCGTGTATTATCCCTGATTGGAAATAGCCATGCTCAGCAAGACAGGCTGATGGTGTGAAAAATTGTGAAGAAATGAAGAGTCCGGTCTCTTCACAAGCAGGCTGATTGCCGGCAACAGGTTACAGACAACTTGATATTATAGAACAGCAGGTGTATTTCTCCTGTGAGCACTTGGATGGTCTCGGTGATATTCTCAGTGACCCGTCCTCTCTGTGTCCTCAACGCGTTTCTCCGCACCCCAGGCGGCTTCTTCAAGAGGCAAAGTGACTCTTCATTTCTTCACAATTTTTCACACCATCAGCCTGTCTTGCTGAGCATGGCTATTTCCAATCAGGGATAATACACGGCAGTTTAGCTTACCAACTCTGTGCTGTGTTAAAGAAAACATCCATCCCTGCGGGCGCCGCCGACGGATGTCTCACCCGTGCAAAGGGTGATAGAGAGCGGCTTTGCATTACCCACCGTGCATAGGAAAGCAAGGACAGCGATTCAGTGAGTAATTGAAACCGTACGGTTCTTTCATATCATATCCATCACGTGGAAAATTATACTTTACATATATGGTTACAGAGGCTGAATTTATTAGCCGGAGGACATATTCTTTCTGAACTGTGAGAGACTGAACAACTTAGAATCCAGTATATTGAAAGCTATATAGGTGAAAACCGGTGACCCACTCCTATATGTTTTTATTATAGGCATATATATGCTATTATCTGAGGTGTAATTACACCCAAGTTTTATGTGTTACATATTATTGTGGTCCATTATTAGTTTTTATTTTTCTATGTTTCTTTTTGTGTTTTATATATTTTTTTGCTAGCTAAATAAATTGTTTTATTATATTTGGCAGTATTATTGGATTTTCAAGCGCCGACCTGGTATTTGTTTGTTTTCTATTGCTAATTGCTGAGGAGGCTGGCTACCTCCTTACCAGGTGGCTGCTGATTCCAATTCACATTTACACAGTTCTGCCCAGCGCCAACAAACCTTATTTTTTGTTTCCACACCCTAAAGAAATACCTCAATCTTTTTTTATTTCAAAATAGGTGTTTTCTATATTTCTCTACTGGCAAATAGAGGTCTATTTATTACAGGTTGAAGACCCCTAAATCCAGCAAAAAAAGGATTGTGTTTTGCTTTTTACCATATATAAAGCATACCTCCCAACATGACCCTCTCCAGGAGGGACACAATGCTCTGCTCCTGGACTTTTCTCTTACTGTATGATTGCCATCACCTGTCTTGAACAGGTTAATGGATAAGAAAGGTGTTTCAGTACAGGTGATGGCAATCATACATTAAAAGAAAAGTCCAGAAGCAGAGCGTTGTGTCCCTCCTGGAGAGGGTCATGTTGGGAGGTATGTATAAAGCTTCTACCTATTTACTAAGCTCTGAAGACAGCAAATGATTGCCAGCTAGCGCCTTTGCTAGCCTCCTCTACCAATAGCATCCCCATGCAAAATTATTGGTAAATCTATGTAATAAAGAGCTTGATTCAGATCCCATTACTGATCCTTTACATGTTGCAAATTAACGAGTTTGGTACTTTGCACATGTGCAGAACCCGTAATGTGAATGTTTAGTATGGGTCCTGTCGTAGGGAGAACGGCTGCAGGCATCAGTTGGTTGACAGTCTGCAGCTTGTTGGGAATGGGGAGGGGGCTGCAATGGCCTCTGCCTCCTCCAGTTTGGGGGCGTGGCAAGTCAAGGATTTCCTGCTGCACTAGCATATTTGTGCATCACTGCTGCTTCCGAGTAAGCAGTAGCGAGGCATGTTCTGTCCACATCTGAATCAGGACCAAGGTTCGCTGCAGGCTTCCAGTGCAGTACAAAGAAGAGAAGAAAGATCTGATGGTGCTACTCACACCAAATAAAATATATTATATAATGTATTTATCATCAATCCAATAGTCAGTACAGAAACAGATCTGCAGCAATATCACAAAGAGGTACTGCAGCTTCTGCAAAGAGTTCATTTAAATAAATAAAAAAGGATTTGTGCTGACCTGTCTTTTTATCAACACTTAATTTATTAAATAAGTAAAGTTTGACAAATATATCTCTGGATATTAATTTTTTTTATTACATACAATAGTGGGTGCTAGACAAGTGTAGAATGTTGCAAATAAATGAGAAATATTCCACGTTGTAACATTAATTAAAGAGGACTATTACTTTGATGGTAAACATCCTGGTGGCCAGTGACGTGTGGTGAGGTGAGGTGAGGTAGGTAAGGCAGTATACCCCAGAGTTTTGACTATATAAAATATGTGAAAAATACAAAGAATATATTATAAATATCTTTTTTGTATTATTCTAATCATTTTTAGAAACCTCTGGAGCAAAAAGTCTATGGCAGGTGAGGCTTTTCTGCACATCTCTGATCAAAACTCACCACATTTCCAGCAGTGTATACTGCTGCACCTTTGTATAATGCCCACTAGAGATGAGCGGGTTCGGTTTCTCTGAATCCGAACCCGCCAGAACTTCATGTTTTTTTTCACGGGTCCGAGCGACTCGGATCTTCCCGCCTTGCTCGGTTAACCCGAGCGCGCCCGAACGTCATCATGACGCTGTCGGATTCTCGCGAGGCTCGGATTCTATCGCGAGACTCGGATTCTATATAAGGAGCCGCGCGTCGCCGCCATTTTCACACGTGCATTGAGATTGATAGGGAGAGGACGTGGCTGGCGTCCTCTCCGTTTAGAATAGATTAGAGAGACACTTGATTTACTAATTTTGGGGAGCATTAGGAGTACTCAGTAGTACAGTGCAGAGTTTTGCTGATAGTGACCACCAGTTTTATTTATAATCCGTTCTCTGCCTGAAAAAAGCGATACACAGCACACAGTGACTCAGTCACATACCATATCTGTGTGCACTGCTCAGGCTCAGGCCAGTGTGCTGCATCATCTATTATCTATATATAATATTATATATATCTGTCTGACTGCTCAGCTCACACAGCTTATAATTGTGGGGGAGACTGGGGAGCACTACTGCAGTGCCAGTTATAGGTTATAGCAGGAGCCAGGAGTACATAATATATTATATAGTGAGTGACCACCAGACACACAGTGCAGTTTATTTAATATATCCGTTCTCTGCCTGAAAAAAGCGATACACACAGTGACTCAGTCAGTCACATACCATATCTGTGTGCACTGCTCAGGCTCAGGCCAGTGTGCTGCATCATCTATATATATTATATATCTGTCTGACTGCTCAGCTCACACAGCTTATAATTGTGGGGGAGACTGGGGAGCACTACTGCAGTGCCAGTTATAGGTTATAGCAGGAGCCAGGAGTACATAATATTATATTAAAACAGTGCACACTTTTGCTGCAGGAGTGCCACTGCCAGTGTGACTAGTGACCAGTGACCTGACCACCAGTATATATAATATTAGTAGTAGTATACTATCTCTTTATCAACCAGTCTATATTAGCAGCAGACACAGTACAGTGCGGTAGTTCACGGCTGTGGCTACCTCTGTGTCGGCACTCGGCAGCCCGTCCATAATTGTATATACCACCTAACCGTGGTTTTTTTTTCTTTCTTTATACATACATACTAGTTACGAGTATACTATCTCTTTATCAACCAGTCTATATATTAGCAGCAGACACAGTACAGTGCGGTAGTTCACGGCTGTGGCTACCTCTGTGTCGGCACTCGGCAGCCCGTCCATAATTGTATATACCACCTAACCGTGGTTTTTTTTTCTTTCTTTATACATACATACTAGTTACGAGTATACTATCTCTTTATCAACCAGTCTATATATTAGCAGCAGACACAGTACAGTGCGGTAGTTCACGGCTGTGGCTACCTCTGTGTCGGCACTCGGCAGCCCGTCCATAATTGTATATACCACCTAACCGTGGTTTTTTTTTCTTTCTTTATACATACATACTAGTTACGAGTATACTATCTCTTTATCAACCAGTCTATATATTAGCAGCAGACACAGTACAGTGCGGTAGTTCACGGCTGTGGCTACCTCTGTGTCGGCACTCGGCAGCCCGTCCATAATTGTATATACCACCTAACCGTGGTTTTTTTTTCTTTCTTTATACATACATACTAGTTACGAGTATACTATCTCTTTATCAACCAGTCTATATATTAGCAGCAGACACAGTACAGTGCGGTAGTTCACGGCTGTGGCTACCTCTGTGTCGGCACTCGGCAGCCCGTCCATAATTGTATATACCACCTAACCGTGGTTTTTTTTTCTTTCTTTATACATACATACTAGTTACGAGTATACTATCTCTTTATCAACCAGTCTATATATTAGCAGCAGACACAGTACAGTGCGGTAGTTCACGGCTGTGGCTACCTCTGTGTCGGCACTCGGCAGCCCGTCCATAATTGTATATACCACCTAACCGTGGTTTTTTTTTCTTTCTTTATACATACATACTAGTTACGAGTATACTATCTCTTTATCAACCAGTCTATATATTAGCAGCAGACACAGTACAGTGCGGTAGTTCACGGCTGTGGCTACCTCTGTGTCGGCACTCGGCAGCCCGTCCATAATTGTATATACCACCTAACCGTGGTTTTTTTTTCTTTCTTTATACATACATACTAGTTACGAGTATACTATCTCTTTATCAACCAGTCTATATATTAGCAGCAGACACAGTACAGTGCGGTAGTTCACGGCTGTGGCTACCTCTGTGTCGGCACTCGGCAGCCCGTCCATAATTGTATATACCACCTAACCGTGGTTTTTTTTTCTTTCTTTATACATACATACTAGTTACGAGTATACTATCTCTTTATCAACCAGTCTATATATTAGCAGCAGACACAGTACAGTGCGGTAGTTCACGGCTGTGGCTACCTCTGTGTCGGCACTCGGCAGCCCGTCCATAATTGTATATACCACCTAACCGTGGTTTTTTTTTCTTTCTTTATACATACATACTAGTTACGAGTATACTATCTCTTTATCAACCAGTCTATATATTAGCAGCAGACACAGTACAGTGCGGTAGTTCACGGCTGTGGCTACCTCTGTGTCGGCACTCGGCAGCCCGTCCATAATTGTATATACCACCTAACCGTGGTTTTTTTTTCTTTCTTTATACATACATACTAGTTACGAGTATACTATCTCTTTATCAACCAGTCTATATATTAGCAGCAGACACAGTACAGTGCGGTAGTTCACGGCTGTGGCTACCTCTGTGTCGGCACTCGGCAGCCCGTCCATAATTGTATATACCACCTAACCGTGGGTTTTTTTTCTTTCTTTATACATACATACTAGTTACGAGTATACTATCTCTTTATCAACCAGTCTATATATTAGCAGCAGACACAGTACAGTGCGGTAGTTCACGGCTGTGGCTACCTCTGTGTCGGCACTCGGCAGCCCGTCCATAATTGTATACTAGTATCCAATCCATCCATCTCCATTGTTTACCTGAGGTGCCTTTTAGTTGTGCCTATTAAAATATGGAGAACAAAAATGTTGAGGTTCCAAAATTAGGGAAAGATCAAGATCCACTTCCACCTCGTGCTGAAGCTGCTGCCACTAGTCATGGCCGAGACGATGAAATGCCAGCAACGTCGTCTGCCAAGGCCGATGCCCAATGGCATAGTACAGAGCATGTCAAAACCAAAACACCAAATATCAGTAAAAAAAGGACTCCAAAACCTAAAATAAAATTGTCGGAGGAGAAGCGTAAACTTGCCAATATGCCATTTACCACACGGAGTGGCAAGGAACGGCTGAGGCCCTGGCCTATGTTCATGGCTAGTGGTTCAGCTTCACATGAGGATGGAAGCACTCAGCCTCTCGCTAGAAAACTGAAAAGACTCAAGCTGGCAAAAGCACCGCAAAGAACTGTGCGTTCTTTGAAATCCCAAATCCACAAGGAGAGTCCAATTGTGTCGGTTGCGATGCCTGACCTTCCCAACACTGGACGTGAAGAGCATGCGCCTTCCACCATTTGCACGCCCCCTGCAAGTGCTGGAAGGAGCACCCGCAGTCCAGTTCCTGATAGTCAGATTGAAGATGTCAGTGTTGAAGTACACCAGGATGAGGAGGATATGGGTGTTGCTGGCGCTGGGGAGGAAATTGACCAGGAGGATTCTGATGGTGAGGTGGTTTGTTTAAGTCAGGCACCCGGGGAGACACCTGTTGTCCGTGGGAGGAATATGGCCGTTGACATGCCAGGTGAAAATACCAAAAAAATCAGCTCTTCGGTGTGGAGGTATTTCACCAGAAATGCGGACAACAGGTGTCAAGCCGTGTGTTCCCTTTGTCAAGCTGTAATAAGTAGGGGTAAGGACGTTAACCACCTCGGAACATCCTCCCTTATACGTCACCTGCAGCGCATTCATAATAAGTCAGTGACAAGTTCAAAAACTTTGGGTGACAGCGGAAGCAGTCCACTGACCAGTAAATCCCTTCCTCTTGTAACCAAGCTCACGCAAACCACCCCACCAACTCCCTCAGTGTCAATTTCCTCCTTCCCCAGGAATGCCAATAGTCCTGCAGGCCATGTCACTGGCAATTCTGACGAGTCCTCTCCTGCCTGGGATTCCTCCGATGCATCCTTGCGTGTAACGCCTACTGCTGCTGGCGCTGCTGTTGTTGCCGCTGGGAGTCGATGGTCATCCCAGAGGGGAAGTCGTAAGCCCACTTGTACTACTTCCAGTAAGCAATTGACTGTTCAACAGTCCTTTGCGAGGAAGATGAAATATCACAGCAGTCATCCTACTGCAAAGCGGATAACTGAGTCCTTGACAACTATGTTGGTGTTAGACGTGCGTCCGGTATCCGCCGTTAGTTCACAGGGAACTAGACAATTTATTGAGGCAGTGTGCCCCCGTTACCAAATACCATCTAGGTTCCACTTCTCTAGGCAGGCGATACCGAGAATGTACACGGACGTCAGAAAAAGACTCACCAGTGTCCTAAAAAATGCAGTTGTACCCAATGTCCACTTAACCACGGACATGTGGACAAGTGGAGCAGGGCAGGGTCAGGACTATATGACTGTGACAGCCCACTGGGTAGATGTATGGACTCCCACCGCAAGAACAGCAGCGGCGGCACCAGTAGCAGCATCTCGCAAACGCCAACTCTTTCCTAGGCAGGCTACGCTTTGTATCACCGCTTTCCAGAATACGCACACAGCTGAAAACCTCTTACGGCAACTGAGGAAGATCATCGCGGAATGGCTTACCCCAATTGGACTCTCCTGTGGATTTGTGGCATCGGACAACGCCAGCAATATTGTGTGTGCATTAAATATGGGCAAATTCCAGCACGTCCCATGTTTTGCACATACCTTGAATTTGGTGGTGCAGAATTTTTTAAAAAACGACAGGGGCGTGCAAGAGATGCTGTCGGTGGCCAGAAGAATTGCGGGACACTTTCGGCGTACAGGCACCACGTACAGAAGACTGGAGCACCACCAAAAACTACTGAACCTGCCCTGCCATCATCTGAAGCAAGAAGTGGTAACGAGGTGGAATTCAACCCTCTATATGCTTCAGAGGTTGGAGGAGCAGCAAAAGGCCATTCAAGCCTATACAATTGAGCACGATATAGTAGGTGGAATGCACCTGTCTCAAGTGCAGTGGAGAATGATTTCAACGTTGTGCAAGGTTCTGATGCCCTTTGAACTTGCCACACGTGAAGTCAGTTCAGACACTGCCAGCCTGAGTCAGGTCATTCCCCTCATCAGGCTTTTGCAGAAGAAGCTGGAGGCATTGAAGAAGGAGCTAAAAGGGAGCGATTCCGCTAGGCATGTGGGACTTGTGGATGCAGCCCTTAATTCGCTTAACAAGGATTCACGGGTGGTCAATCTGTTGAAATCAGAGCACTACATTTTGGCCACCGTGCTCGATCCTAGATTTAAAGCCTACCTTGGATCTCTCTTTCCGGCAGACACAGGTCTGCTGGGGTTGAAAGACCTGCTGGTGACAAAATTGTCAAGTCAAGCGGAACGCGACCTGTCAACATCTCCTCCTTCACATTCTCCCGCAACTGGGGGTGCGAGGAAAAGGCTCAGAATTCCGAGCCCACCCGCTGGCGGTGATGCAGGGCAGTCTGGAGCGACTGCTGATGCTGACATCTGGTCCAAACTGAAGGACCTGACAACGATTACGGACATGTCGTCTACTGTCACTGCATATGATTCTCTCAACATTGATAGAATGGTGGAGGATTATATGAGTGACCGCATCCAAGTAGGCACGTCACACAGTCCGTACTTATACTGGCAGGAAAAAGAGGCAATTTGGAGGCCCTTGCACAAACTGGCTTTATTCTACCTAAGTTGCCCTCCCACAAGTGTGTACTCCGAAAGAGTGTTTAGTGCCGCCGCTCACCTTGTCAGCAATCGGCGTACGAGGTTACATCCAGAAAATGTGGAGAAGATGATGTTCATTAAAATGAATTATAATCAATTCCTCCGCGGAGACATTGACCAGCAGCAATTGCCTCCACAAAGTACACAGGGAGCTGAGATGGTGGATTCCAGTGGGGACGAATTGATAATCTGTGAGGAGGGGGATGTACACGGTGATATATCGGAGGGTGAAGATGAGGTGGACATCTTGCCTCTGTAGAGCCAGTTTGTGCAAGGAGAGATTAATTGCTTCTTTTTTGGGGGGGGGTCCAAACCAACCCGTCATATCAGTCACAGTCGTGTGGCAGACCCTGTCACTGAAATGATGGGTTGGTTAAAGTGTGCACGTCCTGTTTTGTTTATACAACATAAGGGTGGGTGGGAGGGCCCAAGGACAATTCCATCTTGCACCTCTTTTTTCTTTTCTTTTTCTTTGCATCATGTGCTGATTGGGGAGGGTTTTTTGGAAGGGACATCCTGCGTGACACTGCAGTGCCACTCCTAGATGGGCCCGGTGTTTGTGTCGGCCACTAGGGTCGCTAATCTTACTCACACAGTCAGCTACCTCATTGCGCCTCTTTTTTTCTTTGCGTCATGTGCTGTTTGGGGAGGGTTTTTTGGAAGGGACATCCTGCGTGACACTGCAGTGCCACTCCTAGATGGGCCCGGTGTTTGTGTCGGCCACTAGGGTCGCTAATCTTACTCACACAGCTACCTCATTGCGCCTCTTTTTTTCTTTGCGTCATGTGCTGTTTGGGGAGGGTTTTTTGGAAGGGACATCCTGCGTGACACTGCAGTGCCACTCCTAGATGGGCCCGGTGTTTGTGTCGGCCACTAGGGTCGCTAATCTTACTCACACAGCTACCTCATTGCGCCTCTTTTTTTCTTTGCGTCATGTGCTGTTTGGGGAGGGTTTTTTGGAAGGGACATCCTGCGTGACACTGCAGTGCCACTCCTAGATGGGCCCGGTGTTTGTGTCGGCCACTAGGGTCGCTTATCTTACTCACACAGCGACCTCGGTGCAAATTTTAGGACTAAAAATAATATTGTGAGGTGTGAGGTATTCAGAATAGACTGAAAATGAGTGTAAATTATGGTTTTTGAGGTTAATAATACTTTGGGATCAAAATGACCCCCAAATTCTATGATTTAAGCTGTTTTTTAGTGTTTTTTGAAAAAAACACCCGAATCCAAAACACACCCGAATCCGACAAAAAAAATTCGGTGAGGTTTTGCCAAAACGCGTTCGAACCCAAAACACGGCCGCGGAACCGAACCCAAAACCAAAACACAAAACCCGAAAAATTTCAGGCGCTCATCTCTAATTGCCCACATGATCCCTTGTGCTCATATATTGTGCGTAAATCTGACTCTGGTACTAGCCAGTACCACCTGAGCAATTTACCTCACCACACGTCTCTGCTGATGGCCATCCCTAGGCTGTCATTTGCTGTGTAATAAGCAAGACAAGACGGCAAGTCAGTCAGGAACAATTTCCAAATACAGGTGGCAGCTTCAGAGCATTTTCCACAGGATTAGACTCGTTAAAAGCCAACAGTGTAGATACCTAGGCAGTGGGTAACACGTTTCCCCACATAGTGGGGTTCATTCTGACCCGTTCGCACGCAGCGGTTCTTCACTGCGGTGCGAACGGGTTTGGAATGCGCAAGCACAGCATGTGCATTGCGCACGTGCGTTGTTGCCCGGCGACCAACGACACTGACAGAGAAGAAAGCGGTCACAGCGGCGACCGCAAGAAGATGGACAGCAAGAGGGCATTCCGGGGCGCAGAAGAGGACGCTGGAGTTCCCTGGAGCAGGTGAGGCCTCGGTGAGGCAACCTTCACCCCCTCCCCTCTTCCTCCCTCGACCACCAGGGACGGGCATTAGGCCCGAGGGCACAATTCAGGCACTAGGCCTGTGGCGCAGCTAAGAGTTTGGGGGACAATATTTGATTAGGTGGTTTGGGCATTAGGCCCAAGCCACCCTACCCCTGTGGCACCAGTTAGGCGGGCACTAGGCCCGGGGGCAAATCAGGCAATAGGCCTGTGGGCATTAGAGGGCGTTAGGCCCTAGTGTATTTTTGGCAATTAGGGAATATTAAGGTGACCCTGGGCACAAGGCCCAGGTCACCCAACGGGCAATAAGTTAGGCGGGCGCTAGGCCCGTGGGTGAAGTCAGGCCTCCGGCCTGGGCGCAGTCAGGGGGCGCTAGGCCCAGCGAGTAAGTACCCCCCCAAGGTGAATAAAGGTGGCACTGGGCACTAGGCTCGGGCCACCCTGAGGTATTTAGGCAGTCAGGCCTGAGGCCCACATAAGGGAAGGCACAGGAGGTGGGTAGGCCGTGCGGTGCCCACCCCCTTCCAACGGCAGGTAGGTATTAAAAAGGGACAGCACCGTTTTATGTTGTATTTCTGATGTGTGTGTTGTTACCGTGCAGGGCAAAATGTTGTTATAGAGTTTGTGCATAGTTGTGTTGCACCACTTACACTTAGGCCAGTTTGAGGGCTTTGTTATGCAGTTAGTGTAGCGGACGCACACTAGATTAGAGTTAGGCCCTGCACGGCTGTTTCTCTCCTTGCCTCCTTACAGGGACCTGTAAGTG
The DNA here is from genome assembly GCF_028390025.1 of Pseudophryne corroboree. Taxonomy (NCBI): domain Eukaryota; kingdom Metazoa; phylum Chordata; class Amphibia; order Anura; family Myobatrachidae; genus Pseudophryne; species Pseudophryne corroboree. The sequence continues at coordinate 199,373,858 of NC_086452.1, read as the reverse complement.
GAGAAGATCGGAGTACAAGACGTAGGACGGTGAGTAAAATCTGTCTGTGTGTTCCTTCTGTGTGTCCCTATCTATCTCCCTTCCTTCAGGGCAACGGTGAGCCTTGCACGCCGGTGCAAGGTAGAATTTCCACCTGGCGCGAGAGTGCCAATAGGTGAAATTCGGGCTCTGAGGCGGACGCCTGGGATGACCCTCACCTAGCCCGAAAGCACTATTTTTCTTTGGGTCGGAGGGCGTTTCGGTCCACAGTCCGGAGGACAGTACTCAGAAATCTCCTTCCTCCTAGGTCGTCGTGTCCGGGTCCGACGGAAGAGTTGCCAGGTCCATTGAAGGTTCCGGTACCTGAAGGTGAGAGAGAGCGGCGCCTGGTGAGTACCGAGTCTACACCTGCACGGCAGCAGGCACCACACGCACCGCAGCCGCACCTCTCACACTCACACCAAATAAAATATAATATATAATATATTTATCATCAATCCAATAGTCAGTACAGAAACAGATCTGCAGCAATATCACAAAGAGGTACTGCAGCTTCTTCAAAGAGTTCATTTAAATAAATAAAACAGATTTGTGCTGACCTGTCTTTTTATCAACACTTAATTTATTAAATAAGTAAAAAGTTTGACAAATATATCTCTGGATATTAATTTTTTTTAATTACATACAATAGTGGGTGCTAGACAAGTGTAGAATGTTGCAAATAAATGAGAAATATTCCACGTTGTAACATTAATTAAAGAGGACTATTACTTTGATGGTAAACATCCTGATGGCCAGTGACGTGTGGTGAGGTGAGGTAGGTAAGGCAGTATACCCCAGAGTTTTGACTGTATAAAGTATGTGAAAAATACAAAGAATATATTATAAATATCTTTTTTGTATTATTCTAATCATTTTTAGAAACCTCTGGAGCAAATAGTCTATGGCAGGTGAGGCTTTTCTGCACATCTCTGATCAACACTCACCACATTTCCAGCAGTGTATACTGCTGCACCTTTGTATAATGCCCACATGATCCCTTGTGCTCATATATTGTGCATAAATCTGACTCTGGTAGTAGCCAGTACCACCTGAGCAATTTACCTCACCACACGTCTCTGCTGATGGCCATCCCTAGGCTGTCATTTGCTGTGTAATAAGCAAGACAAGACGGCAAGTCAGTCAGGAACAATTTCCAAATACAGGTGGCAGCTTCAGAGCATTCTCCACAGGATTAGACTCGTTAAAAGCCAACAGTGTAGATACCTAGGCAGTGGGTAACACGTTTCCCCACATAGTGGGGTTCATTCTGACCCGTTCGCACGCAGCGGTTCTTCGCTGCTGTGCGAATGGGTTTGGAATGCGCAAGCACAGCGTGTGCATTGCGCATGTGCGTTGTTGCCCGGCGACCAACGACGCTGACAGAGAAGAAAGCGGTCACAGCGGCGACCGCAAGAAGATGGACAGCAAGAGGGCATTCCGGGGCGTCAACTTACCGTTTGCTGCCATTTTCAGGGAGTGGTAAGTAAAACGCAGGCGTGTCCAGGCGAACGGTGGGTGGAGGTGTGATGTCAAAGCCGGCCCCATCATCGCTGGATCCGTTGCACAGGGTAAGTATGTCCAGGGCTAGTCTTGTTTTGAGGGAAACTTTTTTAGCATAGCAGGGCTGCACAAGCGATCACAGCCCTGCTATGCTAAAATACACTGCCCCATAGGTGGAGATTAGTTGATCGTAACAGCAGCAAAAAGTTGCTTGGTGCGATCAACTCGGAATAACCCCCAGTGTGTGGATTCATCAGGGGAAGTGCATATGTGTGACCCAGCTTTTTACTTTGACTGGCCTGGTAAATGGTGGCACTAGAAGATTTTCTGCCACTGCAAAAGAACCCTTAGTAACTTTTGCAAAGCAACTAGCAGACTGGTTGTCATATAGTTTTCAAGTTATACCCCTTTTCCACTAGCTCCTTAAAACACTGGTAAATGCGCGGGGGCGCGCATTTACCCATGTTTTTCCCTAGTGGAAACGGGTTTCCCGGCAAATTCCCGGATCAAGTGATCCGGGAATCCTACCCGGGTAGCTAGCCGGGTTGAACACGTGTTCAACCCGGCTAGCTGTCTAGTGTGAATGGGTGGCGTGTCGAGGCGACACGGCTCCCGTTCACTGCGGGAGGGCGGCGCTGGGAGACCATGTGATCTCCCAGCGCCGCCCCTGCCGCGTCACTAGCGTGTCACCAACCCGGCAATATGCCAGGTTGGTGAGCGCTGTCATTAGGGGGCTGTAGCACGGGTCGCAGCCGTGTCAGTCAGTACATAGTATGTGCAACTGCAGGGAAGACAAACTTCCTGAAGCTTCTGCTCTGCTTCCCTGCACCCTCTCCCAGTTTCTGCCATACTGCCGATAACGGCTGATCGTGTCTACATGGTGGCTGCGCTGGTGGGTAAATTGAGGTTGTAATGGTCGCGATGTTACTGATGTTCCAATGGTGAAAATCCGTTGTTTTGTAAAAAAAAAAAATCATGTTTCAATATAAAGAAATAATAATAAAAAAAAATATATATATATATATATATATATATATATATATGATAAAGAGAAGTCCGGCACTCTAAGCTTGTGAATAACGTCAATCTGCTCCGGTGCCCTGCCCTGTGGAATCAGTATATGGCATGGAAATGAGCTGGCACTCACAGAGACTTGTTATAAAAGCATGCAAACAACAAGTCTCTGTGAGTGCCAGCTCATTTCCATGCTATATATATATATATATATATATATATATAGATATATAGATATATATATAGATATATAGATATATATATAGATATACAGAAAAAAATTGTACATTTTTTTCTGTATCTTTATTGAACCTTATCTAACAGGAGGTTTTCTCTGTGGTGCAGCTCAGTCCATACTCACATAGCGCCTTAGGGTACCCTTCTTTATATGAACTACTGACCTGTGATGATTATCCAATACATACTTGTTTTAAAGAATTATAACGGATTATTCCATTGGTGGACCCTGCATGATAAAGGACTCTGTTCTTATTTGGATTTTGAGGAAGAGGTTCTGGACTCCTCTTTTTTTCCCTTCAAGGCAGCAAACACCACCAACTCATTTAACTTACTTGTCTGAGTGGATATGGCATGTATTTGCATTCCTCATAAGAATAAACTAAGCCACATATACTGCATAATCAAGAGTTTATTTAAATGGCTGTGAGGAGTACATGTCTCCTAAACTGTGAGTCAGTGCAGGATAATATATACAGTATGACAATGACTAGAGAAGGTATGGATTAGATGTCCAGCCTGTTGCCTTGCAGAGCTACATCATTGCAGCCTGAGCCCTATGTGCCCAAAACGTTACCACCACTCATGTTGAGCGGGCTCCTAATGCACCTTACTTATTTTCTATGCCTGCATGACTACTTCTCTAATCCATCTGGAAATGGCCTAATTGTAATAAGCATGTCCTTTTTGTGTTCCTATTAAAAATACAAAACAGTTTGTGAGTCCAGGACCCTCTATCCTCGATAAATATAGGGATTGCTCTCACCAAGTCTAGCTGATGGTTTCCTACACTTTTAATCCACCAGTTGTGGACAAAACGATGACAATGCAAACTCCTGGTTGATGTGAAATGTAGATAAACTCTAAAGCAACAAAGTTGGACTGGCTCCTAGAACCATTCTATTCTTGTAAATATTAAAATGGGTTCCTCGCACCATAGTTTTTGTAAATCTCTGACCCTTCTGACAGAAGCAATTGCTACAACAAACACTACATTCGGTCATCTATCTCACATGGAGCCACAAAAGACTTATTAGAGGGTGAACCACCTTCACTGTTTGGGAAGAAGAAAATTATTAATTCTTCTGAGGCTAATTTGGTCTCCAATCGCCACTCGGTGCTAATACTTATACTTATACTTGGAGCATGGTATGCAGGGTTGGACTGGCCCACAGGGACAACCCCCGGTCGGCCCCACTGCCTGGGGGTCCACCTCCTCTAGAAAACAGGTTCAAGACTGTGCACTTGATTTATACATTATACATATGTCACTTTATACTGCACAGTTCTAAGGTATATTTTCTACAGTACATTGCTGTTATTAATCTGGTAAATTATTGTGCATGCACTAGCAGTATTTGCTATAAATATTTATCAAGGGTCCCAGACCCTGCTCTCTCTAATGGTAAGCCAAACCTCTGTGGTGGCTGGCCACACCTCCTCTGGAGAACACCCCTAAACATAGGCCACTACCATTGCACCCCCCCCCCCACCCCGGTGGGCCCTTCATGCCCCAGTCCAACACTGATGGTATGTAGTGGTGCCACTAGAGTAGATGTCATACAGTGTGCCTACTTGCCCTGTCACACCCATCCCTGTACTCTTTGATTACAAAAGGGGGAATGGCTTCACTGACATGAGGCCATACACCTCCCATTACAACCCATAAATGTACACTGTCAATCACTTTCCATCAAAATACTCACTGCAACCACCATTGGTAATATCAATTGGCACATGTCCACAATGCTACTCATATGCCTGTGCAGTACGAAAAAAAAAGTATATAAATCTGCAAAAATCACCATTGCAACCACCTCTGAATCAGACCACTGTTACAACGCTCTCAGCATGTTTCCATTCATTTCTATGGATAGTGAACGGGAATGACCTGTAAGCGCAGTGGGGGACAATAGCTGAAGAAAAGGGTGACAGATCCCTCACTGGCACCTTATGCAAGCTGCCCTGGACTGTGTCTCCTCCTGAAATGTCACCACATTTCTACGAGAACAAATATGCAAAAAAAAGGTTGGAGAGACACCTTCCTGGGTGCTAATAAATACAGAACATCAATTTCATTTCATTACGTTCCTTTTGGTGGAGTCTGGTTAGATTCTTTCTTTTGAGTGTTGTTCAGTGCTGGGTTCCCGATTTTAGTGACGTGGCAAACATAGAAAAAATTAAAATATACACATGTGTAGAACAGTCTTAAAATTCCCAATATAAATGTTCATATATTGTTCCTAACAAAAAAGGGCATTTAAAAACACAACACAACAGCTAAAAACATACAATGTCCAGTTACATAGAAAAAGATCCTTAAAAGTTGTTGGTATAGTACCTACCGATAAATCCTTTTCTTGTAGTCCGTAGAGGATACTGGGGTCCACATTAGTACTATGGGGTATAGACGGGGTCAACTAGGAGCCTTGGGCACTTTAAGAAATTAAGAGTGTGCACTGGCTCCTCCCTCTATGCCCCTCCTACCAGACTTAATCTAGAAACTGTGCCCGAGGAGACAGACATATCCTGAGGAAGGATGTAACAGAACAGTGGTGAGATTCGAACCAGCACGCACAAACAAGAGGAAAGCCATGCTAACCAAATTGAACGGGAACAGCAACAGCTGAACCAACAACATTACTTAACTAAGTAACAGGGCAGGAAACACGAAGCACTGGGCGGGCGCGAGACTACGGACTACGAGAAAAAGATTTACCAGTAGGTAATTAAAATCCTATTTTGTCTTACGTCCTAGAGGATACTGGGGTCCACATTAGTACCATGGGGATGTACCAAAGCTCCCAAACCGGGTGGGAGAGTGCTGAGGTTCCTGCAGAACTGATTGACCAAACTGAAAGTCCTCAGAGGCCAAAGTATCGAACTTGTAGAACTTAGCAAACATCCCAGTTGAAATTCCACTGCAGGAAATTTCCTGTTTTCACACCACGATACATATTTTTTCCAAATACGGTGGTAATGTTTAGACGTTACCCCCTTCCTAGCTTAAATCAGGGTAGGAATAACCTTGTTTGGAATGGCTTTCCGGGATAAAATCTAACGCTCAATTTCCATGCCGTCAAATGTAGCCGCAGTAAGTCTTGATAGACGAATGGCCCCTGTTGCAGAAGGACCTCTCGCAGAGGCAGAGGCCACGGGTCCTCCAGGAGCAACTCCAGTAGGTCCATGTACCAGGTCCTTCTAGGCCAATCTGGAGCAATGAGAATTGCTTGAACCTTTTCCCTTTTTATTCTTTTGAGAATTCTTGGTATCAGTGGAAGAGGTGTGAACACTTAAACCATCTGGTATACCCATGGAGTCACCAGAGCGTCCACAGCCACTGCTTGTGGGTCCCTCAACCTGGAACAATAGCGCTTTAGCTTCTTGTTGAGACGAAAGGCCATCATGTCTATCTGTGGAATTCCGAGTGAATAATATTACTATATACAGGTTGAGTCTCCCTTATCCAAAATGCTTGGGACCAGAGGTATTTTGGATATGGGATTTTTCCGTATTTTGGAATAATTGCATACCATAATGAGATATCATGGTGATGGGACCTAAATCTAAGCACAGAATACATTTATGTTTCATATACACCTTATACACACAGTCTGAAGGTCATTTAATACAATATTTTTTTTATAACTTAGTGCATTAAACAAAGTGTGTGTACATTCACACAATTCATTTATGTTTCATATACACCTTATACACACAGCCTGCAGGTCATTTAATACAATATTTTTAATAACTTTGTGTATTAAACAAAGTTTGTGTACATTGAGCCATCAAAAAACAAAGGTTTCACTATCTCACTCTCACTCAAAAAAGTCCGTATTTCGGAATATTCCGTATTTCGGAATATTTGGATATGGGATACTCAACCTGTAATAATAGTCAGATAATACGGAGATCTTAGTTGCGTATATCTGCAGATATAGGGTTAAGCCCCCAGGCCGATCGACAAGGCTTCTCCGTCACTGGGGGTCCCTAATACTAGGTATGGGCCTGGGGCGCAGGACCCCACAATGTCGGCACAGGTCGGCCACCCCAGGTCAGCACACAGGTGAAAATTAATAGGGGTTAATAAGAAGCACAGAAGTGCTATGTAAGTGGTGTGATTAAAATATATACAAAGTGATAGGAAAAATAATAAGTGTTAATAAAGTGTTAGGGTGTGCCGACCTGCAGCAGCCCACCCATACCGACACAGGGGCATGGGTGGGCTGCTGCAGGTCGGCACACCCTAACACTTTATTAGCACTTATTATTTTTCCTATCACTATGTATATATTATTTTAATCACACCACTTACATAGCACTTCTGTGCTTCTTATTAACCCCTATTAATTTTCACCTGTGTGCTGACCTGGGGTGGCCGACCTGTGCCGACATTGTGGGGTCCTGCGCCCCAGGCCCATACCTAGTATTAGGGACCCCCAGTGACGGAGAAGCCTTGTCGATCGGCCTGGGGGCTTAACCCTATATCTGCAGATATACGCAACTAAGATCTCCGTATTATCTGACTATTATTATATAGTAATATTATTCACTCGGTGTGCATTAGGGAACACAGTTTTTTTCCGACACAGAATTACCCCTCCCCTTTTAGCACCTGAGTGACATTACAATCTGATTGAGCAGCTTTCCACCTTGTGTATCTGTGGAATTCCCCACCAACTTGTTAAGTACCCGAACACCTGCGGGTGAAGGCCCCACTCTCCTGGGTGGAGGTCGTGTCTGCTGAGGAAGTCCGCTTCCCAGTTGTCTACTCCTGGAATGAAGATTTCTGACAGCGCCACCGCGTGTCTTTCTGCCCAGAGGAGAAATTTTGTTACCTCTGACATTGCAGCTCTACTCTTCGTTCCGCCCTGTTGGTCTATGTACGTTACTGCCGTTACATTGTCCGACTGAACCTGAATGGGTTGATCTTGAAGAAGATGCTATGCCTGTAAAAGGGCATTGTATATGGCCCTTAGTTCCCGAATGTTGATCGGAAGAATGGCTTCCTGACTTGACCATTTTACTTGGAACTGTTCCCCTTGGGTGACTGCTCCCCATCCTCTGAGGCTTGCGTCCGTGGTTAGCAGAATCCAATTTTGAATCCCAAACCGTCGACCCTCGGTCAGGTGAGAAATCTGGAGCCACCACAGAAGAGAAATCCTGGCTCTTGGTGACAGACGTATCCTCTGGTGCATGTGAAGATGCGATCCGGACCATTTGTCCAACAGTTCCAGCCGGAATGGCCTGGCATGAAACCTTCCGTACTGCCGAGCCTCGTAAGAGACTACCATCTTCCCCAGAAGGCGAATGCACAGATGCACCGGTTGGTTTTAGGACATCCCGCACCATGGACTGGATTACCAATGCCTTTTCCAACGGAAGGAACACCTTTTTTTCCTCCGCATCCAGGATCATTCCTAGGAACTGAAGCCTCCGTGTTGGTTCCAAGTGGGATTTTAGCAGGTTCAGAATCCACCCGTGATCCTGGAGAAGTCGGGTTGAGAGGGCGATGCTGTCCAACAACCTCTCCCTGGAAGGCGCTTTTATCAGCAGGTCGTCCAGGTATGGTATTATGTTCACTCCCTGTTTGCGGAGGAGAAACATCATCTCCGCCATTACCTTGGTGAATACCCTCGGTGCCATGGAGAGGCCAAATGGCAGGGCCTGAAACTGATAGTGACAGTCCAGTGCAAACCTTAGATACGCCTGATGAGGCGGCCAAATCGGAATGTGAAGGTACGCATCCTTGATGTCCAGAGACACCAGGAATTCCTCCTCCTCCAAACCTGAGATCACCGCTCTCAGAGACTCCATCTTTAATTTGAATACCCTTCGATACGGGTTCAGAGATTTGAGGTTGAGAATGGGCCTCACCGAACCATCCGGTTTCGGAACCACAAACCGGTTGGAGTAATAACCCTTGTTTTGTAACTGAAGTGGAACTGGGACAATGACCTGAGTCAGCACCAGTTTTGAATTGCCGCCTGTAAAGTCACACTTGCTTCCGGAGAAGCTGGTAAGCCTGATTTGAAGAATCTGTGAGGTGGAAGTTCCTGAAACTCCAGTCTGTATCCCTGGGCAATAAGGTCTGTGACCCAGGGGTTCTGGCAAGACGTTGCCCAAACGTGACTGAAATAACGTAACCGTGCTCCCACCTGCCTGTCTTCCAGGCAGTGTGGTCCACCGTCATGCTGAAGGCTTTGAGGAAGCAGACCCAGAGGTCTGTTCCTGAGAACCTGCAGCTGCTGGTTTCCTGGTTTTACCTCTATTACCTTTGAAGGTAGAAGAGGAACCCTTGGACTTGCCTTTGAATTTTGCTGTCTGAAAGGACTGCAGAGTTGGAGCAGTGTAGGTTTTCCTAGCTGGGGGTGTAGCGGAAGGAAGGTACGTAGACTTACCCGCCGTAGCCTTGGATATTAGCTTATCCAGTTCATCCCCGAACAGGACCTCTCCTGTGAAAGGCAGATTTTCCACTCCTTTCCTGGAGTCCGCATCCACAGTCCACTGGCGTAGCCACAATCCCCTGCGTGCTGACACTGCCATGGCAGTGGTGCGTGCGTTGAGCAAACCAATTTCCTTTAAGACCTCCACCATAAAATTAGCAGAATCTTGAATATGCTGCAGGTTTAAAACAATGTCCCCCCTGGGTAAGGTATCCAAACTGTCAATTAGGTTACCTGACCATTTTGCGACGGCTCTAGTGATCCATGCGCAAGCAATAGTGGGTCTCTGGGCCATACCCGCCGACATGTACAGTGATTTGAGAGTGTTCTCAATTTTGCAGTCAGCTGTGTCCTTTAAGGATGCTGCCTCAGGCACCGGTAAGACAATCTTACATGACAACCTAGATACCGATGCGTCGACAATCGGCGGGTTTTCCCAATTCTTTCTATCATCCAGGGGAAAGGGAAAGGATGTACAGTAAGCAACCTTTTAGGGATCTGAAATTTCTTGTCAGGGTTAGCCGAAGTTTCTTCAAACAGGGCATTCAATTCCTTTGATGCAGGAAAAGTAGCTGAGGATTTATGTTTTACATTAAAAAAAGGATTCCTCCTCCACCTCTGCCGACTTGTCAGGAATGTGCAGGACATTTCTGATAGCCTCTATCAGGGCCTGTATGCCTGTGATAAGACAGCATCCCCCCCCCACCCCCGTTCGCATCCACCTCACCCTCCTCTTGATCTGACGTATCGTCATCAGTGTCATACTGCATGAGCTGGGCCAGAGAATGCTTTTGTGGGCAAATGGCGGGGGTTTGAGACACTGGTAAGGGAACTGAATCTCTATTTATCAGGTCATCCATAGACTGTCTTAAAATGTGTGTCTCTTTCTCATTATTGGATAATTTAGTTGAAATATTCGATATCATCCCTTTAATTGATGCTAACCATGGGGTTTCTGCCCCACTAGCCTGAGAATGAGCACTATCCTGGGTACACGGTAGTGAGTCTCCAGCGGAAGAAAGGCACTCAGCCGTGCAGGAAACACAGTCCCTGGACATGGTAATGTGAAGGGACACAAACTCACACACCCACACAAAGAAGAGGAAACCAGTCTTTAACACACACAGAGCCCTTAGGGAGACACAGAAATCGGAGCCAGCCACACACACAGCGTCCCTGTAGCTAGAAATTATAAACTGGGTCGCCACACTGAGTCCCTTAATAGGGCTTAGTATTTAACACTGCTCCCCGTCCCTTCTAAGACCCCCTGTGTAAATAGCAAGGTTGTTGTTTTTGTTTTGCAAAGACTGTGGACGCTACATGGAATGGAGACATTTTGTACTGTAAGGAATACATTGGACAACGAGGGATGTAGGACAGGGCTGTCTTAAAAGCAGTGTAGGTCCCTTGGCAAACCAATGCACTGGGGCTCCTACCCATCCTCCAGCAGTAGGGGTGGGTGGTGATATCAGTGGCAGCTTTGATGTCCCATTTCTGCTAATTACTCCTTTACTGCACAGATGGTGGGAGATAGGGCGGGAGGGAGAATACAAAACTGTAGAAGGGGGCATTGTGCTGAATGATGGGGCCCCAGTACATGACTTCTAGGGTGGTAGGTGGTGTTTAATATGGTGGATAGTGGAGTGGGCTTAATATTCATCATTTTCCCGTGGGAGGGCAGCTTGCTTGTCTGCAGATATTTCCAGTTCATGGAAATAGATTTCTTTATTATAGAAATCTATATTATAGAAATCTAATTATAGAGTCCCACCTTTTAGGAGGTACTGGGGAATTGGGGATCAGAGTTCAGGAGTCAGAGCAATCCACCGACGAAAATATAAATCTTCATACCAGGCGTGTGGAGCTGGAACAGGGACCATTGCTGGAAGGATAATATGTCTGTTTCTGGGCATAATACAGACAAGCTTCCAGTGTCCCCAGAAAGGGGAGCGTCTCAGATTTTGGAGTTTACCCTCAGAAAAACTCTAAGTCAGACAGAACCTGAAATATCTGGCTGGGAAGAGCAATTAACAGGCTCTGATGGGGACCACTGCTTTGAAGTCGGATATCTCCCGTTCCCCCAGGTCGATTTTCAAAAATATGGTACCTCTGGAAAAAGGGGACCCTCAGCTATCAGCATAGGACCCTTATACTCCTGGGGCCCTTGGGCAACTGCCCACTGAGCCCATATGAAAAGACGGTCCTGATGTGGGAGGGTGTTGGACTAGAGGTGCCAGTGGGCCTTGAATGTCCACGCATGCTGGCACTTATTGTTTGACAAGTGCCACTGCAATTATACATGGGCTGGCTTGTTAGGACTTATACGCCATCTGTAAAAACAATATTTAATTCTTTATTGACAATTACCTCCACACCCACCACTGGTTGTCCCTAGGAGGTGGGGACCCCATTTTCTGGTGTGAGGGGGGACCCACTTCCCTAGAGATTCCAGCCCTTTGATTACCAGTTTGGTGCTGGTTACCGTTTTGGCAGGGGGATCCCATGTTGTGTGTCAATCTGCTATAGCATGAGCCCCCCAGCTGATTCAATCTGATGCTGGGTATTGGAAAATATGAGAACCTCAAAGTTTGTTTTCCCCTATTTTCCAATACCAGACTAGGCTCAGAGGCACGGGACTGATTATAAATTTGGTGGGAGCCCAGTTAAAAAAAAATAAGAAAAATAAAATAAAATAAAAAATAACCATTTTACTTTTTAACCTACGGAAGCCTGCACAGGTGACCTGTGCAGTGCTTCCCCCAATCTTGCCTGCCACAGGCAGGTCTTTTGTTTAGGTGGGTTTGCCATTGTTTTTGTGTCTGGTTTTGGTTGGTTTGCAAACTGACCATTAATGAATCTGTGGCTCCTAAACATGTCTATGTAAAAATATTGATAGTTTCTACAATGTTCGAAACTGTTATAAAGTCAGGTTTATGGTAATTTTTGTTGATATGTAGTTAAATGGTTAATTGCTATGTCCTCTTAACTGTGTGTTATTGTGCAAGACTCATCTGTCTAAATAACATCACATGTCTGAGTAAATGTTATTCACCAAACTTAAAAGTTAGACTCCAGGTGCAAGACTTGCTGACATACCTCTATAAAAGTATCTGCATATGCATAAGCCTGTCACTGGAGCACCACAGTGCTGTATAATACTAGGCACAAGAGAGATTGATACCTTATCATATTGACTGCTGTTGTCTTCACGTGTATCCTGTTATATTAAATAAAACCTACTCTTGGTTGGTAGCAAAGCAGGGCTGAAGCTATGATTTTTGTCACACACCTTCCCCTCACCCACCCATTTGGTATCAGGGTGTCGCCTTAGTGGGGGCACAGAGCCTCAGGTGATAAAGGGATCAGGAACTGGGTGGAATGCACAGGCCAGAAGGCGGGTGGAATGCTCAGGCCAGAAGGCGGGTGGAATGCTCAGGCCAGAAGGCGGGTGGAATGCTCAGGCCAGAAGGCGGGTGGAATGCTCAGGCCAGGAGGCGGGTGGAATGCTCAGGCCAGAAGGTGGGTGGAATGCTCAGGCCAGAAGGCGGGTGGAATGCTCAGGCCAAAAGCCAAGTGTACTGCACAGGCCAGAAGGCGGGTGGAATGCTCAGGCCAGTAGGCGGGTGGAATGCTCAGGCCAGTAGGCGGGTGGAATGCTCAGGCCAGTAGGCGGGTGGAAAGCTCAGGCTGGAAGTTGGGCGGAATGCATAGGCCAGTGTGCATGACATCCTGTGGGTGAGACACCTATCAGCTTGTAGGCATCTGCCAATAGTTTGCCTTCAGTTTGGACTTTTGTAAAGAGTTTTTCCAATTAAAAACCACCCAAAACCACAAAATTAACCTGTAGTAAATTTAGCCCAATGTCTCCCATGCTCTCTTCGTTTATTCTGCCTAGTTTCTAGAAAAATCCAAAAGCTTAATTAAAAAAAAAAAAAAAAAAAAAAAGAGTACAAAACTGAAATTAGCTGGCAACTGAACTTTTTTTTTAATTAAGTATTTTTATTGATTTTTCAAAGTTACAAACAAACACAAAGAAAAATAAATAAATAAACACATAACAGAACCACACTAACAAAAAACAAAGGAATAAAATATCGAATGGAAGAACATATGTACACATCAGCAACATCAAATGTCAGATGATCAATACATACAAAAATATATACAGAGTTCAGACAAGAATAAGGGTCATAGTATCACTAAGAGTATATATAATAAGGCATGGGCTGACGGAGGGACACAGACAAAGCAGAAACCAAGGGACCTAGCGGAGGTTCGGTGGAAGGATCAACAAGAGCATAACAGGAGTCTTGACACAATAAACAAACTTTGTCAAACTTTGAGGGGCACTTTCTCTTCTGATACATAAACCACTCATAAGAGACATTAACATTAACTAATGCTAACCAGGAGGAGCGAGAGGGAGGGTCAGACGCTTTCCAACCATGGGCAACTGAGACCCTGGCCAACGTTAAGAGGTTATTCACATATAGACATAAAGGAGGAGAGAGAAATCTCTCCACATCAAGACCAAAAATACAAATACGTGGGGCTAGCAAAGGCAAGGTAATACCTGTATTACGTATAGAAGAAACCACCCTAGCCCAAAATGAAGCAACCGTAGGACATATCCACAGAAGATTCCAGAATTCAGTAGAGGAAGCAGATCATTTAGGACATAAGTCTGAAGAGGACCCACCCTATGCACAGAGAGGAGATATGGACCAACAGACCCTATGCAAAATACATAAGTGTATCTGCTGAACAAAAGGCATATGCTCTGGCACCCCGAGGAGAACCCAGTATAAAATCCCACTCCTGGTCAGTGAGTACCAAAATCCACAAGTCAGTGAGACATACAGTAAGGCTACACAGATCTCCCTGTCAAGAAGTCGACAGAAGAGAGAAGTAGGCTAAAAAACAGAATGCCCAGGTAATGTACGTACTAAGAAACGTACTGCAAACACTGAAAGGACAGGAGCAGTACCCTTCAACTGTGTTCAGAGAAAATGATGGAGCTGTAGGTATCTATAAAACAGATGTGCTGGAAGACCATATGTGGATACTGTATATCAGGCATGTCCAAACTGCGGCCCTCCAGCTGTTGAGAAACTACATATCCCAGCATGCCCTGACACAGTTTTGCTGTCAGAGAATGCTGAAGCTGTGTCAGGGCATGCTGGGATGTGTAGTTTCTCAACAGCTGGAGGGCCGCAGTTTGGACATGCCTGCTGTATATGAAGGACTCCATCATGATATAAGTGACCAATAGAGGCCACGCCAAAGGACAACCACACACAACTTTCTTTGAGCCCACAGATCTATGAGAAAGTTAAATTATACCAGAGCAGGGAACAAGTGTCTAAAACCATTTCCCCCTTAACTTTACACACAGCCATCCAGATTCTACGAGCCTGTTGTAATAAAAGAGGACGAGTAAATGGAGAGAGGGCCAATAAAAACCATAAGAGAGTAAAATACAAACCCGTCTTCTCAGGAAGATCTCCCTGATCCAACGGGGTAACCCACTCTCTCAGATGGGTTAGTTGAGCAGCAAGATTTTAAGGGATCTATTCATGAAGCAGCGAAAAGTGTGGAGAAGTGAGCCAGTGGAGAAATTGCCCATGGCAACCAATCAGCATTGAAGTGACATTTATAATTTGCATACTATACAGTTGTACAGAGCAGCTGACTGGTTGCCATGACCCCTATAGGCGCAAGTCAGGTAGAGCCAGACCCTCCTCTTCTCCAAACCTACAAAGAGTCTTAGAAGCAATTTGAGCTCTCTTATTCCCCCAAACAAAAGAGGTAATACACCTAGTAATAACTGCAAACTGGGAAAGGGAAACATTGGGCCTAATTCAGACCTGATAGCAGAAGCAAAATTGTTCTCCAATGGGCAAAACCAGGTGCAGTGCAGGTACAATAGTCAAACCAAAGATTACCGCAGAGGCCCTGATTGCACACGTCAAGGTCTCTATTGCAAGGGCAAATAAGTGGGATAGTGTGCAACCCTGCCTTGTCCCCCTCTCCAGTAAAAAAAGTTTCGGTAATTAAACCATTTACCCTTATCCGGAGTGGCTGGACGAGACTATGAAAGCCTAACCCACTCTAAAAACGTGAGCCCCACACCAAATCAAACATGCTTGCCGCGTTAAAAAGTCAAATCCATCGCGTCCTCACCCATCTCGTCACCAGCCGCCTGTAAGTATGTAAATAGTCTTCTAAGGTTAATAGCAGTGGATATCCCCGGCATAAAGCCCATTTGATTGGGATGAATAATTTAAAGTATAACTTTATTAAGCGGAATAGCCAGAATTTTTGCCATGACTAATATCTGTGGATAGCAACAAGATGGGATGGGATGAATCAGAATAAAGTGAATCCTTTCTCAGTTTCGGAATAAGGACAGTCAAGGCCTCAGCCATGGATGGAGTAAGAGATCCAACCTCTAGCAGAGCCTTAAAAATTTCCAGCAATTTAGGAACAATGAAACTCAAGTAAGTTTTACTTAGTTCAGTGCGAAGATCATCTACACAAGGAGCCTTAGTACAGGTTGAATATCCCATATCCAAATATTACGAAATACGGAATTTTTTGAGTGAGATAGTGAAACCTTAGTTTTCTGATGGCTCAATGTACACAAACTTTGTTTAATACACAAAGTTATACAAATATTGTATTAAATGACCTTCAGGCTGTGTGTATAGGGTGTATATGAAACAAATGAATTGTGTGAATGTACACACACTTTGTTTAATGCACAAAGTTTTTAAAAATATTGGCTAAAATGACTATCAGGCTGTGTGTATAAGGTGTATATGAAACATAAATGCATTCTGTGCATACTTAACCTGTATTAGGGAAAGACTTAATAGTGTCCTCAACCTCCTCTGATGTAACAGGGGAATCTAAATATTATTGGTGGGTAGAGGATAGGGTGGGCAAAATAATCAAGTCCAAATAGGAACACATTATAGTGTACTGAGCCCGAGATTAGTAAAACTCTACATAGTGGGGGTAATTCTGAGTTGATCGCAGCAGGAATTTTGTTAGCAGTTGGGCAAAACCATGTGCACTGCAGGGGAGGCAGATATAACATGTGCAGAGAGAGTTTGATTTGGGTGGGGTGTGTTCAATCTGCAATCTAAATTGCAGTGTAAAAATAAAGCAGCCAGTATTTACCCTGCAAAGAAACAAAATAACCCACCCAAATCTAACTCTCTCTGCACATGTTATATCTGCCTCCCCTGCAGTGCACATGGTTTTGCCCAACTGCTAACAAAATTCCTGCTGCGATCAACTCAGAATTACCCCCAGTGTGCACAAAATACTTTGGCAATGGAGGGAGCATGTACATGGATCATTCCAGCAGCATCCTGCAATCTGTGCACAGGAGAGGTCTCTGTCCTAGCCAAATACACCTAGAATTTACCAGTAGGATCACCCTGAACATACTAATCATGAGCAGTAAAACAACAAGCGCTTTTGAGATTTGTCGAACAGAAAATCTGTCCACTGTGTAGTTACAATTATCCATTCCACCCAGTCAACAGACAGGCCACCAGCCATATAAACCATCTCAAGGGCTTTACTCCTACTCTCTAAGTCCTCCTCATGTTTTTTATGAAAAAAACCCAAAAACTTTTATCTGTGAAACCCTAGAAATTAAAGAGTCCCTCAGAAATGCTTTAAAAGGTATCCCACCCAGAGGAACATTAGCAGAGACTGCATTGCTATAAAAAAAATGTCTTCCACGCTACCAAAAGTTAAGAGGCTGCCCCCATCTACATCAGCCAGGATGTAGAGAGTTTCCAAAAGGAAGCCCCTCAAGGTTCAAAGATGACAGCAGAGGGGAGTGGTCCAAGACTCCTTTTGACAAATATTGCACCCCCAACAACAGAGGGGAGCAAGGAGCGGAAAATTATGGCCATATCTATACGAGAAAAAAAAAAACATTAGGGGAGCCATAAAAACAGGAACAACAACAAGCTAATGGGAAACGTAATGCCATACATCTATCAAGCCTAGTTCAGAAATCATGTGTGAAAGGAGGTTTGACCCCCACAAACTGAGGACCATCTACCCAAAGACTCATCTTACTCATTGTTAAAATCCCCCACACAGATTACCGGAGTATCCGGAGACTCCAGAAGGAAATCACAGGATTTAGCAAGAGCAACTGGAGCTGCACTCGCTGGGAAAGGGTGTGTGGCCACACATAAAGGGGCCATGGCGTATAAAGAGGGGGTGCAGCCTCACGGGGATCCCGCGATCATCACTACTGGGGCTGTCTCCGGTCTCCTGTGCAGGATGCGGAGGTACAGGAGACTGGAGACAACCACCACAGTGTACAAGCACTCAGCAGGCTTTAAAATCCAGAGGAAACTGGTGCCAGCATGAGACCCAGGGGCCCACCACCAGGGCCACTGCAGTGTTGAGTAGCAGGAGGTGGCAGAGGAGACAGACGGCAGCCGAAGGTAAGTCAGAGCTCCAGATCCAAGAAGGCGCTGCAGCATCCGACCCAGCCCAGGCAGTAGAACAGGATACAGTCACAGCGGGAGCACACAGCCTTAGAAGGTGCCAGACACATGCCCAGGTGTCAGAGGGTAGTAGTGGTAGTAGTAGTAGTAGTAAAAGTCTAAGTGTCAGCAGAATGGGCAACACAGGATGAGCAGACTGTAGAGCTCAGGGAGCCACATCCTACTCCATGAGTGCAGAGGCGGAACTACCATTGGTGCAGCAGGTACATTGAACCAGTGGCATCACAAGGTAGGTGCGCGGGGTTCGTCCCGCACCCAGATGTGACACTTGGAGGGGGGTGACACCAAATGTCAGCTCCTCCACAGTGACAGGAGCAGTGGCGTCACTTAGTGGGTGCGGCCCGCACCCCGGTGTCACCCTTCATTGGGGTGACACCAAATACAAGCACTCTCACGTCCGCACCCCCTCCTCCTAAAGCGGACCGCAGTCACTCACGCCCGCTATGTTTAAAGTAAACAAACACCGTGGACAATGCCACGGACAGCGCGCGTTGTGTGCGCCGCCGCCCGGGGTATTGTCACTGCTACTGGGGTCCGGCAGCCGCAGCGCAGCGGCACTGTGTCTCAGTCATAGCCGCCGCTGCGGAGCTATGGACGGAGAACAGACTCGTGAGATGATAACATCATCATCTCGCGACTCTCTCTCTGCACTGTAGCGGCTGTAGAGGGAGGCTGGGAGGCGCTGGGAGGAGCGGGCGGGGACTCTGCGGGATAAGCTGACACTGGGTGGGTCGGCCTGTGGCGCAGCTCACAACTTGAAGCAGGGGCTGGGCTGGCCTGTATTTTCGTCTGGAGCTGAGACTGCAGTGCTGAGTAAGTGGATATAAGCTTCTCCTGTACAGTCTGAGGGTGGGATGTACTAACTTCCCCCACCATGTTATTTGGCTTCTCAGCGCTATTTTTGTATTATCTTTGCAGCTACTGGTCACCGCTCCGCTGCCTGGCGCTACCCGTTGCTCACCCACGCTCCCCATCTTCATTATCCTCTCTGCATTCCGCATCATCACCGCCGCGGCCACTGATTCCTCCGCTCTCCATAGAGCTTGGTCTGCGCTGCGCTCCCCCTGTCAGCTGCGCATGTGCACTTGTCACAACTTCCTGTTAGGCAGCTGACAGGGGGAGTGCAGTGCTGACTAAGCTCTACGGAGAGCAGAGGAATCAGTGGCCACGGCCAGTGGCGTAACTAGAAATTTTTCTCCCCCAAGCCAAAAAATTCTTTGGCGCCCCCCCCCCCCCCCCCCACCCGCCGCATAATTGGGAGCAAGAAAGGGATAAATATGCGCGCGCTGCAAAAAAAGGGGCGTGGTTTTGTTGGAATGGGCGTGGTTTCTCATAAAGGGGCGTGGTATTGCAGGAAAAGACTACCTTATACCCCAGTTTTGCAACCTGCACGCCCAGACGTTAGCCACCACAGGAAAGAAAAATAATCCTGATTCATGCCCCTTACATTATTTGTCATTTTTCCTCCTTATAGTAATGCCCAGTATACATTATGCCACATACTGCAATGGCCCTTAGACATTATTCCACACACAATAATGCACATGACACATTATGCCACACACCATAATGCCCCCGACACATTATGCCACACACCGTAATGCCTGTGACACATTATGCCACACACCGTAATGCCCCCGACACATTATGACAGGAATCGCAATGCCCGTTATACATTATGCTATACACTGCAATGCCCCTGATACATTATAGCACATACAATGCCTGTGACACATTATGACACACACCGCAATGACCTTGAGACATTATACCACAATGCCCGTGATATAGTATACCATACACCGTAATGCCTGTGACACATACCGCAATGCCCTGCCCGTTATACCCTATGCCACACACCGCAATGCCCGTTATGTATTATACCACATACCACAATGCCCGTGATATAGTATACCACACACCGTAATGCCTGACACATTATGACACACACCGCAATGACCCTGAGACATTATACCACATATCACAATGCCCGCGATATAGTATACCATACACCGTAATGCCTGTGACACATTATGACACACACCGCAATGTCCGTGATACATTATGCCACACACCGTAATGCCCATTACACATTAAGTCCTACAGTAAGGCTTCTAATTACTTTTCAATTACCTTCTCGTTGTCAGGGGTTTCATGCACTGGATGTCATGCTCGTTGCCAGGTGTTTCATGCACTGGGTGTCATGCTCGTTGTCAGGTGTTTCATGCACTGGGTGTCATGCTCGTTGCTAGGAGGTAGTCCTTGTTGCTAGGGCTGTGCTCCCAGTGCCACATATGACCCCAGTGCCAGATATTCCCCCACGGTGCCAGGTACTCACATGCCCCCGGTGCCAAATATAGCCCCCCCCCCATGTGCCAGGTACACATATACCCCCCCCCCCAGTGCCACATATGCCCCCAGTGCCAGATATTCCCCCCCAGTGCCACATATGCCCCCAGTGCCAGATATTCCCCCCGTGCCAGATATGCCGCCAGTGCCATATATTCCCCCCCAGTGCCACATATGCCCCCAGTGCCAGATATTCCCCCAGTGCCAGATATCCCCCCTAGTGCCAGACACCCCCCCCAGTGCCAGACATCCCCCCCCCCAGTGCCATATATGCCCCAGTGCCAGATATCCCCCCCCCAGTGCCAGATATCCCCCCCAGTGCCAGACATCCCCCCCCAGTGCCATATATGCCCCAGTGCCAGACATCCCCCCCAGTGCCATATATGCCCCAGTGCCAGACACCCCCCCCCCAGTGCCAGATATCCCCCCCAGTGCCAGACATCCCCCCCCGGTGCCAGATATCCCCCCCCCAGTGCCATAAATGCCCCAGTGCCAGATATCCCCCCTAGTGCCAGACATCTCCCCCCCAGTGCCATATATGCCCCAGTGCCAGACATCCCCCCCCCCAGTGCCAGATATCCCCCCCAGTGCCAGACATCCCCACCCAGTGCCATATATGCCCCAGTGCCAGACATCCCCCCCCCAGTGCCAGATATCCCCCCCCCCCCAGTGCCATATATGCCCCAGTGCCAGATATCCCCCCTAGTGCCAGACATCTCCCCCCCAGTGCCATATATGCCCCAGTGCCAGACATCCCCCCCCCAGTGCCAGATATTCCTCCCAGTGCCGCCGTCGCCGCCGCCGCTTATTGGAGGGACACGGAGGGCACAGATCGCCTCTCCTGTGTCCCTCCTGCTGCATCATCTCCGGCGGCCGCGGGTCTAATAGGGGGAAGTGCCGTCCGTGAGCCAATTAGAGCTCACGGACGGCACTTCCCCCTATTAGACCCGCGGCCGCCGGAGATGATGCAGGAGGGACACAGGAGAGGCACACGCTGTGCCGTCCGTGTCCCTCCAACAAGCGGCGGCGGGAAGGAGAAAGCAGTCTGACATGCGGGCGCTCGTCCGCATGTCAGTCTGCTGTAATCAGTGGCGCCCCCGCAGCCCCTCGCCCCCAAGCCACCGCGAGGACTGCGGGGGCAGTAGTTACGCCACTGGCCACGGCGGTGATGATGCGGATGGCAGAGAGGAGAATGAAGACGGAGAGCAATGGGTAGCGCTGGGCAGCGGAGCGGTGACCAGTATCCGCAAAGATAATACAAAAAGAGCTCTGAGACAAGCCAAATAATACGGCAGGGGAGGTTAGTACACCTATGTGACTGGTAGCGTCTAGATTCTCTTCGTGCAGAGGACCTTTCCCATAACCCCCCGGGTCCATGTCACAATCTATTTGGAATAGAAAAGTGTGGCGAGCGAGACACAGAGCCCGATGCGTGGCGAGGGTCCAATGCTGCATAGACAAAAAAAAATACCCCAATCAGAGAACGAAGAAAACATGTAGGAGCTGTAAGAGCGGAAGTTCTCTCATGCCCACTCATTTTGTCACGTCCAGGTCCTTTGCACGAAGGCAACATAGACACAACCCTATGTGACTGCTGTACAACTGATACTAAATGTTTATTTGATCAAAAAGATAAAAGGTAATTTAGATTAGATTTTGTAAGTGTGTATTGCATGGCACAACAAATTCCGGCGGCCAAGACGCCATGGCGACCAGGTATTGGTGCCTGGCGACCAGGGCCGTGAACACTATGAGGAGGGGACTGGGAACGTAGTGAGGATGGGGCCGGGCATGCGGTCAGGTAGGGTAGCGTCTAGTTATCTTTCGTGAGAGGACCTTTCCCATAACCCCCTGGGTCCATGTCACAAACTATTTTTAATAGTAACCTGTGGCGAGCGAAGCTGAGCGAGACACCCAACCCGAAGCGTGTCGAGCGTCCAATGGTGCATAGGTAAAACAAAATAACCACAAACGAACGGAGAATGGAAAAAACATTAAGGTGCTGTAAGGGCGGAAGTAATCTACTGCCCTCTCGTGCTGTCACTTCCTGGTCCTGATCACGAAGGGAACATCGACACAAGCGGTAAGGCAGGGGCTGGGCAGCTATGGATGATAGCGCTGACGATACTTCAAATGAGGCGCCGACCTCCAGCCATTCTGAGCTCACGGACCGACAGCCGATCAGGAGCGTTGCCGGACCGCAAGCTCCTATTGGTTCGCAAGTAGGCGCCACATTTAAAATGGCTCCTGGCCGCCCACCACTGTGCCTGGTTATCCCCATCCCACTGATGGCCTGATGCATTGCAGCTTCGCATTCCTGCTGCTTGGTCTCCCACAGCCTGCCCGTCTGTGAGCTCCACGGTGAGGGACCCGCATAACAGTAAGACTTCAGCCAATGGTGAGTATAGTGCTGTAACTTTTTTTTTTTTTTTTTTAAGTGTATATGGCTTTTACAGGGTTTTTTTTTGTTCATGTGGATCTGGCTTTTGCAATGTATTTTATATGGATTACCACAAGAAAAGAAAGCGCTGACAGAATATATTAAAAAGAATTTATATTTTTATTTAGCTGTTTTAACTTGCTTATAGTAAGATATATACTGTTTAAATAGCTCACTGTGAACCAATTACACTAACAATGTTTAAAACAATAAAAACAATATTTAGTTGTTCTCTAGCTCAATGCATCCTATACCTTTACCAATCATCACAGAAAAAAATATTGTTTATAAAATACCAGCATGTATATAACAACCAATTCCTCATCTAATTAGCTTGCGGCATGCAAATACTTATTTCTTACTAGCAGACAATAATTTAATTCAGATAGTCCATACTTTCAGGATCCAAATTGCTATAGGACCTTTCTTGCCAGGTTTAGTTATTTTGCAATTTACCTGGCTTTTGCAATGTATTTTATATGGATCTTACTTTTTCAGTGTTTTTTTTATGTGGATTTTGCTTTTTCAGCTTTTTTTGTAACGTGGATCTGACTTTTTAAATTTTTTTAAGTGGATCTGACTTTTTAAGTATTTTTTTGTTAATGTGGATCTACCTTTTGCAATGTATTTTATGTGGATTTGGCTTTTTCAGTGTTTTTATTTTTAATGCGGATCTGGCTTTTGCAATGTATTTTATGTGAATTTTGTTTTGTTTTTTAAATATTTTTTTAGATATGCGGGATACCTGCTCCGTAATGTGTGTATGTGTGGAGGGGTTGTTGTGCCCACAGAGGCTTAGATGAGGTTTATTGCAAATAAAGCAAATGAAACGTTGACATCTTCCTAAGACGTCCGTCAATGTTTTTACTTAACTAAAAAGTCCTCAGAGTGCCACGTCTATATTGCTGCTATACATTAACCCCGCTGTGGGTTAGATGAGGGCACAACAACCCCTCCACACGCACACACATTGTCTGCTATCTATGTATATCTATCTCTCTCCCTCGCTATACACACACTCATACATATATATTTACATATATTATATATGTATATAACTAGATCTATGTATATAGAACTATATATATATATATATATATATATATATACTTGAGCAATCTGGCACTCTGTATCAATTGTTGAAACCACATATATGCCTTTGCTGCAATAGTACAGATTGACCTTGCCAAACGTCATTTAGCCGGAAGCACGGCACTACCAAATTCCTGTAGTGCCGTGCTATATATATATATATATATATATATATATATATATATTATATATATATATATATATATATACACACACATACATATACACACTGTGTCAGCCCGGCAGTATAAATGTGCATTACTACCTAACAGCACAGAGGTCATGTGTTCAATTCCCACCTCGGCCCTAACTGTGCGGAGTTTGTATATTCTCCCCGTGCTTGCGTCACAATCTAAAAATATACTGGTAGGTTAATTGGCTCCCAACAAAAAATTAACCCGAGTGTGAATGTGTGTTCATGTATATGTGGTAGGGAATATAGAGTGTAAGCTCCACTGGGTCAGGGACTGATGTGAATGGTCAAATATTCTCTGTACAGCGCTGCAGAACATGTGTGTGTTATATGTGTGTGTGTACTGTATATTCGTCTAAGTGGCGACATTTCAGGACTTCCGTCCTTTTTTCAAGGCAGAACGCAATCAAATGTGCAACATCTTAAGTAGACCTGCAACTGGCGTTTTCTGGTATGCCGAATGAGGACAAACCCCGCCGATGGCCGCAATCCTTGTGCATACGGGTAACCATAGATACCTGCAGCGTCCCGGGTGCGCTTGCTGTGCTGTGTCCACAACCCAAATCTATACAAAGTGAAACTATTATTGGATACATTGGGGTCTATTCAAATGTTTTCTGGGCACCCAAATGTATTGGGCTCCCACCGGAGCTATTCAAATGCCCCCCCTACCATTATATATATATATATATATATATACACATACAGTAATACTCAGTCTCTGCGCAAACAGTTCATCCAGAATTTTTGGGAGAAACCTCCCAGTGAGGCTCAATCCCACTCCAAGCCACCGGAGTATAAGGTGCAAAGAAGATGGAGAACGCACTCGTCAATGTATTATTGGTAACACTTTATAAAAAAGTGATATATCCACATACATAGAGGTTAAAATTCACTCGTATAACGGGACCATCCCACAAGTGTAGCCGTCTGTCTGCTTCTCAGCTCTGCTGGTCTCTCACACCGGCTCCAGCGGGTGACGTCACGAACGTCCACGTTGTTTATTTTATATATATATATATATATATATATACACACATACATACACACACACACATATCTGAAATTATCGGCACTGCACTTAGAAGGATAATAAACTACTACAGAGCCATCTTTTAGATAGTGCGCTACTGTGTCTTTTGTCATTAATGCGTGGAAGAAGAACGGTCATTGCAGGAACCTCGCTCCCTGGAAAACCTCTGAAACTGCAACCCAGGGATCAGAGAGTGCTAAACAGAGAGCTGTGAAAGAACAGGCGTCGTCCCATGCATACCATTGCACACGAGTTCAAAATGGACACTAATGGTCTGGTTTCGACAAGAATACCTCATAGGGAGACCCATGTACTTGGATTTTATGGCCAAGCAGCTGTTCTTAAACCTCCAATCACAAAGAAGAATGCAGCCCAGCGCTTACAATGATATAAAGAGAACAAAAACTGGACAGTGGAACTATGACAAGTGTTATGGAGCGACGGATCACGGTTTACACTTTTCAGTTCAGGTGAACGTGTTTGGTTTTGGCGATTGCCAGGAGAGCATCTGATGCCAGAGTGTACAGTACCTACAGACTAGCATGGAGGTGGTAGCATTATGCTACATGGGGCTGTTTCAGCTGGTATGGAAAGGCTGCACTAGTTGTAATGCTAGAGATAGTGCATCTGCATTCTTTTTCTTTGTGGTCACATTATCAAGCATCTCGTTGACTCACAATGGGGAGGGCAGGGTGCATTTAAATATTTAAAGCAACTTCCCCATGCAGTGTTCTGTACCTGTAATAAACCTAGCAGGGTAGCAGCAGAATTGCATGATCCAAGATCTGCCTTCCTCTTCCTGTCCTATTCACAATAGATTTACATTTTACTTTTTTTGTTGTTTTTAGTTTTATTTAAAAAAAATGCAAATAATGCCTTTTTATCATTTGCAGGGATATTCTATCATGATGCATGGAGTGCATAAATCAAAGAGGCCAAGTGGATGCCAGCAAAGGAAAGCAAAAAAGGCAAGAAATAAATCACTGAAAACACTAGCTGGATCCATGCTTCAGTTTGTCAAAAGACAGGATGATGGCCAGGGTTCATCAAAAGACACAGCTCCTCAGTGTCAGTCTCCAATTGATACTGCTCATACGTCTGTTGCTTGCATGCATTCTGCTGAAGAGCAAGATGTGGAAATTGCAGAATTTACAGCAGAAACACAAGCAGTGGAAATAGAAGAATGTGAAGCAGAAGAAAGTGCTGAAAGTGACTCTAGCCTTGATACTTTAAAGGAGATGAGTGATGTTACGGAGAAAGATTTGCAAATTTTACATGATGTTTCTTTCTGGGAAATACCAGTTCCAGATCATTTTCGGGTTGAAATCATCAAAAGGGGAAGCGATTATTTCCAAAATAAAGATGGGCCTTTCAGTGCTGTGGCGAGGAAAGATTCAGATGCAAAAGCAAAGGGCGGTGTACGCCAGATTTCAAAAGAGTGGTTTTACAAGATAATGCCAAATGGTGAGAAAATTCTGCGGTCTTGGATGGTTTACTCAGTTGTCAGCAACAAATTATACTGTTTTTGCTGCCGACTGTTTGCCGTTAGTGCAACAAGTACGACATCCAAATTTGTGACTGGGTTTCAGAAGTGGTGGAAACTGAACCCGAAAGTACATAACCATGAGACTTCCGAAGAACACCTATGTTGCCTTGAAAAGTGGAAAACATTGACAGCAGGACTTAGGCTGCACAAAACCATCGACACCAAAAGTATTTCTTTAATGGAAATGGAGAAGAAAAAGAAGAGGGATATCTTGCACAGATTGCTTGATATCACGTTGTTTCTTGCCAAGCAGAATCTGGCATTCCGCGGCCACAAGGAAGATGAGACTTCATTGAATAAAGGGAACTTTCTTGAGATGGTTGAGGTATTTTCAAAATATGATCCAGTGCTGAAAGAGCACCTAATGAGATTAAAACGGAGCACGTGTAAACTTAAAGTGTCAGTCTCATATCTAGCACCAAACACTCAGAATGAGTTTATAAGTGTCCTGGCAAATCATGTGAAGGAGTAGCTTGTCATGGACATAAAGTCTGCAAAGTATTTTGGGATCATGTTTGACAGCACACCTGACATATCACATACTGACCAGATGTCCGAAGTGATCAGATATGTAACAATCAACAACATGAAAGTTGAAGTAAAAGAGGTATTTCTCGGATTTTTCCCTTTAAAGGGGAAAACAGCTGCTGACCTCAGTTCTGACATTTTAAAAACACTGGAAAATGATGGACTGGACATAATGATGTGTCGTTCTCAAGGCTATGATAATGCTGCCACTATGGCTGGAATCCATGGAGGTGTACAAGCCATTCTTAAGAGAAAGAACAGGAAAGCTATTTTTAGTGGATGTGTGGACCAGTCACTTAATTTGTGCGGTCAGCACTCTTTTGCTGAAAATGCATCATGTGTGACATTTTTGGGAACTCTTGAGGCAATGTTTTCTTTCTTTGCTACTTCAACCCATCGATGGGATGTGTTAATTGAACATACTGGAGTTTCAGTGAAAAGGTTATCAACAACAGGCTGGAGTGCTCATCATGCTGCAGTTACGCCAGTTAAGGAAAAGCTTGATAAGTTTGTGGACGCGATTGAAGCTCTTTGTGATGTACATGAAAACGTGGACACAAGAGGAGCAGCACAAGGTCTTTTGCCTGCTGTCTGTGATTTCACTTTTCTGTGCTACCTGTACTTCTGGTGTGATGTACTTCAGGAAGTTAATCTTACACAGCAGTACCTGCAGACTAAGGGCTTAACTCTCTACAAGGTGGTGGCAAAGTTAGAAGCGCTTAAACTTTTTCTGCATGAGGAACGCAGTCATCTAGTGGAGCATGCAATTGAAGAGGCGCTTTCAAAATCAGATGAATATGGAATTGCAGTACAGAGAAGAGCCAGGTTCAAGAAGCGGTTGGCCGGGGAACAAGCAAGTGACGCTGGACTCTCTCTTCAATAAGAAAAGAAAAGGGCGATGTTTGAGTGCATTGATCGCTTTCTTTCTGAACTTCAGATCAGATCAAGAGCCATCCAGGAAATATCAGACATGTTTGAAGCTGTTCAAGCGAAGAGTCTCATATCTGCCACTGATGAACAGTTAAAGGTGTCTGTTCCAAAACTAACCACTTTCTATGATGAGTTATCTGAAAGTTCACTTTTAATAGAAATACCAAGGCTAAGAAGGCACCTGAAAGCAGCAAACATTGATCTGGAAAAAGCCAAAGATTGGCCAATATTAGATGTTTTAAAATTCATAGCGGAATGGGACTTTGTAGAATCTCTTCCAAACCTCTTACTAAGTCTACAATTATTTCTGACGATTTGTGTGTCTGTGGCTTCATGTGAGAGGAGCTTTTCAAAGCTGAAACTTATAAAGAACTATTTGCGATCTACCATGGGACAGTCAAGGCTTTCTGACCTTGCAATACTGTCAGTTGAAAGTGAGTTGGCGAAAGACATTGACTTTGATGATGTGATTCACAGGTTCGCCGCTTTGAAGGCCAGGAAAGGAAAGTTTTGATTATTTTGTTGAGATGTTGGCTAAGTGCTAAAATGCTTCTGTATTTGTTACTGTTTATGTTTTTTTATGGTACTATTTTCAACTATAGAGGTGTGCAAATAAATACTTTGTGTGATATACTTTGTTGTTTATAATCATTTTCATATGGTTTGGCATTCTGTTCATGAGAGTTTCTCTTGATGTCTTCATCTCTATGCCATATTCAGAATCTTGGGTAACACATGAAAAAACCTCATTGCAGTGCAAGACAGTTTGTGGCCAGTAAATCATGAAACTGTTGAGTGTAATAATTTAGGCGTTGAGTCTAATTTGCCTAACCAATGTAAATGTTATTACATTTAGGCTGTGCATATGATATTGTAATTTAAAGGTATGATATTAATTTTGTTAGCTGTTTATGTCACTACTATTGCCATTGCATTCAGTGATATACAGGAATTATGATTTACAAGTAAAACTAGTACTAGTACATTACTAAGGGTTCCGTGTGGTGTGATACAGGAGGAGGATCATGGGGGGTGACACCATGAGTTACCACACCGGGTGACACCAACCCTAGTGACGCCTCTGGACAGGAGCCAGGTGCTGCAGTGTGAAAGTCTCCTACAGCACCTGGCTCCTGTCATAGAAGAGGAGCTGACAGCACACGGAGACTGTCTCCGGGGGCAGCTCAACATCTCCGGAGATGCTGGGCATGCCCCCAGAGTGAGGATTCCGGGATCACCACGAGGCCACGCCACCTGTATAAGAGGCCATGCCCCCTTTTTTCTGCGAGAGCTCCGGGAGATCAGTGGTGTGCTCCGGGTGTCACCACACCCAGTGACGCCTCTGCATTGCACCAAGGCTTCTGAGGACGAAGGGGCCCATTGCTGTGCAGATTAGCAATTAGTTATCCACTGGCCCCACTGCAGACCATTTTTGTCAATGTCGGATGAATGGCCCAGTGCAGAGAGCAGGGTGGGTCCCACTGATTGAGGTACAGTACCTGTCCCTTACCTTAGGGAAGCAGGGCTGACCTTGTGTATGCTGAACAGATAGAGAAGTCCTGACATTACCAGGGCTGATTATCACAGGCACATACTGCCTCTAATTAATAAACAGCTGTAAAACAAATTCTGATTCACTGCTGTCTGTGAATTAAAGGCAGCACACGGCTGGTATAATTGGCACGGTCAGTCTGCCTGACTGAGTGCCAAACTGAGGAAAGCACAAGGGATGTGGGCACATGTCATAGACAGAGCAGAGGCTGCTGTGTTCTTGCCCCCACCAAGGAATATGCTAACTGTTCTCCACACCACACAGGATATTATGCTTGTACCCATCACCCACTGTCTTTCCCTGTCACCCTCTGCCTCTCCCTGTCACCCACCGCCATGTGGCATATTGTGAAGTTAGGTTGGTGTGGAGGAGGGGTCCCAAATTATACTTTTGCACCTGGGCCTGCCACTCACAAGTTCCACCACTGCATGAGGAGGGGTATTTTTGGACTTGCTTTAAAGGTAGTAGGAGTAGCAGCCAGCAGCTTCATCCTTGGCCCTCTTCTCACATTAGAGACCGGGGCTTTGAATCAGGGTGCCCCACTGGGGATAACTCTGGCAGCAAAACCAGGTCAGTACAACCATGCCACCAGGGAAACTTCAACCCTCCGCCCCAGCCAGTCTGATCCAGGGTTTGACTCATAAAATAAGATTTTACTCACCGGTAAATCTATTTCTCGTAGTCCGTAGTGGATGCTGGGAACTCTGTAAGGACCATGGGGAACAGACGGGCTCCGCAGGAGACTGGGCACTCCAAAAGAAAGATTAGGTACTATCTGGTGTGCACTGGCTCCTCCCTCTATGCCCCTCCTCCAGACCCCAGCTAGGATACTGTGCCCGGAAGAGCTGACACAATAAGGAAGGATTTTGAATCCCGGGTAAGACTCATACCAGCCACACCAATCACACCGTATAACTCGTGATACTATACCCAGTTAACAGTATGAAATATAACTGAGCCTCTCAACAGATGGCTCAACAATAACCCTTTAGTTAGGCAATAACTATATACAAGTATTGCAGACAATCCGCACTTGGGATGGGCGCCCAGCATCCACTACGGACTACGAGAAATAGATTTACCGGTGAGTAAAATCTTATTTTCTCTGACGTCCTAGTGGATGCTGGGAACTCCGTAAGGACCATGGGGATTATACCAAAGCTCCCAAACGGGCGGGAGAGTGCGGATGACTCTGCAGCACCGAATGAGAGAACTCAAGGTCCTCCTCAGCCAGGGTATCAAATTTGTAGAATTTAGCAAACGTGTTTGCCCCTGACCAAGTTGCAGCTCGGCAAAGTTGTAAAGCCGAGACCCCTCGGGCAGCCGCCCAAGATGAGCCCACTTTCCTCGTGGAATGGGCTGTTACTGATTTAGGATGCGGCAATCCAGCCGCAGAATGCTCCAGCTGAATTGTGCTACAAATTCAGCGAGCAATAGTCTGCTTAGAAACAGGAGCACCTATTTTGTTGGGTGCCTACAGGATAAAAAACAAGTCAGTTTTCCTGACTCCAGCCGTCCTGGAAATATAAATTTTTAAGGCCCTGACTACGTCCAGTAACTTGGAATCTTCCAAGTCCCTAGCAGCCGCAGGCACTACAATAGGTTGGTTCAAGTGAAAAGCTGATACCACCTTAGGGAGAAACTGGGGACGAGTCCTCAATTCTACCCTATCCATATGGAAAATCAGATAAAGGCTTTTACATGACAAAGCCGCCAATTCTGACACACGCCTGGCCGAAGCCAAGGCCAATAACATGACCACTTTCCACGTGAGATATATCAAATCCACAGTTTTAAGTGGCTCAAACCAATGTGATTTTAAGAAACTCAACACCACGTTGAGATCCCAAGGTGCCACAGAAGGCACAAAAAAAGGGGCTGAATATGTAGCACTCCCTTTACAAATGTCTGAACTCCAGGCAGTGAAGCCAGTTCTTTCTGGAAGAAAATCGACAGAGCCGAAATCTGGACCTTAATGGAACCCAAATTTAGGCCCATAGTCACTCCTGACTGTAGGAAGTGCAGAAAACGACCCAGCTGAAATTCCTCTGTTGGGGCCTTCCTGGCCTCACACCACGCATCATATTTTCGCCAAATACGGTGATAATGGTTTGCGGTTACTTCTTTCCTGGCTTTTATCAGCGTAGGAATGACTTCCTCCGGAATGCCCTTTTGCTTTAGGATCCGGAATTCAACCGCCATGCCGTCCAACGCAGCCGCGGTAAGTCTTGGAACAGACAGGGCCCCTGCTGTAGCAGATCCTGTCTGAGCGGTAGAGGACATGGTCCTCTGATATTATTTCTTGAAGTTCTGGGTACCAAGCTCTTCTTGGCCCATCCGGAACCACGAGTATCGTTCTTACTCCTCGTTTTCTTATTATTCTCAGTACCTTTGGTATGAGAGTCAGAGGAGGGAATACATAAACCGACTGGTACACCCACGGTGTCACTAGAGCGTCCACAGCTATTGCCTGAGGGTCCCTTGACCTGGCGCAATATCTAGTTTTTTGTTTAGGCGGGACACCATCATGTCCACCTGTGGCCTTTCCCAACGGTTTACCAACAGTTGGAAGACTTCTGGATGAAGTCCCCACTCTCCCGGGTGTCGGTCGTGTCTGCTGAGGAAGTCTGCTTCCCAGTTGCCACTCCCGGAATGAACACTGCTGACAGTGCTAAGACGTGATTTTCCGCCCATTGGAGAATCCTTGTGGCTTCTGCCATCGCCATCCTGCTTCTTGTGCCGCCCTGTCGGTTTACATGGGCGACTGCCGTGATGTGATGTTGTCTGATTGGATCAGTACCGGCTGGTTTTGAAGCAGAGGCCTTGCCAGTTCCAGAATATTTATGTGTAGGGACGACTCCTGACTTGACCAAAGTCCTTGGAAATTTCTTCCCTGTGTGACTGCCCCCCAGCCTCGAAGGCTGGCATCCGTAGTTACCAGGACCCAGTCCTGTATGCCGAATCTGCGGCCCTCTTGAAGAGGAGCACTCTGCAGCCACCACAGTAGAGATACCCTGGTCCTTGGAGACAGGGTTATCAGCCGATGCATCTGAAGATGCGATTCCGACCACTTGTCCAAGAGGTCCCACTGAAAGGTTCTTGCATGGAACCTGCCAAATGGAATTTTGCTTCGTAAGAAGCTACCATTTTTCCCAGGACTCGTGTGCAGTGATGCACCAATACCTGTTTTTGTTTTCAGGAGGTCTCTGACTAGAGATGACAGCTCCTTGGCTTTCTCCTGCGGGAGAAACACTTTTTTCTGTTCTGTGTCCAGAACCATCCCCAGGAACAGCAGGCGTGTGGTAGGACCCAGCTGTGACTTTGGAATGTATAGAATCCATCCGTGCTGTTGTAGCACTTCCCGAGATAGTGCTACTCCGACCAACAACTGCTCCATGGACCTCGCCTTTATAAGGAGATCGTCCAAGTACGGGATAATTAAAAACTCCCTTTTTTCGAAGGAGTATCATCATTTCTGCCATTACCTTGGTAAAGACCATCGGTGCCATGGACAGTCCAAACGGCAGTGTTTGGAATTGGTAATAGCAATCCTGTACCACAAATCTGAGGTACTCCTGGTGAGGATGGTAAATGGGGACATGTAGGTAAGCATCCTTGATGTCCAGGGATACCATGTAATCCCCCTCCTCCAGGCTTGCAATAACCGCCCTGAGCGATTCCATCTTGAACTTGAATTTTTTTATGTATGTGTTCAAGGACTTCAAATTTAAAATGGGTCTCACCGAACCGTCCGGTTTCGGTACCACAAACAGTGTGGAATAGTAACCCCGTCCTTGTTGAAGTAGGGGCACCTTGACTATCACCTGCTGGGAATACAGCTTGTGAATTGTCTCTAGCACAGCCTCCCTGCCTGAGGGAGTTGTGGGCAAGGCAGATTTGAGGAAACGGCGGGGGGGGAGACGCCTCGAATTCCAGCCTGTACCCCTGAGATACTACTTGAAGGATCCAGGGATCCACCTGTGAGCGAGCCCACTGATCGCTGACATTTTTGAGGCGGCCCCCCACCGTACCTGGCTACGCCTGTGGAGCCCCCGCGTCATGCGGTGGACTCAGAGGAAGCGGGGGAAGAATTTTGATTCCGGGAACTGGCTGACTGGTGCAGCTTTTTCCCTCTTCCCTCGTCTCTGTGCAGAAAGGAAGCGCCTTTGACCCGCTTGCTTTTCTGAAGCCGAAAGGACTGTACCTGATAATACAGTGCTTTCTTAGGCTGTGAGGAAACCGGAGGTAAAATTTTTTATTTTTTTATTTTTTTCCCAGCTGTTGCTGTGGATACGAGGTCCCAGAGACCATCCCCAAACAATTCCTCACCCTTATAAGGCTCTATGTGCCTTTTAAAGTCAGCATCACCTGTCCAGTGTCGGGTCTCTAATACCCTCCTGACAGAATGGACATTGCATTAATTCTGGATGCCAGCCGGCAAAATATCCCTCTGTGCATCCCTCATATATAAGACGACGACTTATGTTCGCAAAATAGTATCCCTGTTTGACAGGGTTACAGACCACGCTGCAGCAGCACTATCTGCAGGTCTCAGTCTAGTACCTAAGTGTGTAAATACAGACTTCAGGATAGCATCCTGCTTTCTATCTGCAGGTACCTTCAAAGTGGCCGTATCCTAAGACGGCAGTGCCACCTTTTTTGACAAACGTGTGAGCGCCTTATCCACCCTAGGGGATATCTTCCAGCGTAACTTATCCTCTGGCGGGAAAAGGTACGCCATCAGTAACTTTTTAGAAATTGCCAGTTTCTTATCGGGGGAACCCACGCTTTTTCACACTTCATTCACTCATTTGATGGGGGAACAAAACACTGCCTGCTTTTTCTCCCCAAACATAAAACCCTTTTTTAGTGGTACTTGGGTTAATGTCAGAAATGTGTAACACATTTTTTATTGCCGGGATCATGTAACGGATGTTCCTAGTGGATTGTGTATATGTCTCAACCTCGTCGACACTGGAGTCAGACTCCGTGTCGACATCTGTGTCTGCCATCTGAGGGAGCGGGCGTTTTTGAGCCCCTGATGGCCTTTGAGACGCCTGGGCAGGCGCGGGCTGAGAAGCCGGCTGTCCCATAGCTGTTACGTCATCCAGCCTTTTATGTAAGGAGTTGACACTGTCGGTTAATACCTTCCACCTATCCATCCACTCTGGTGTCGGCCCACAGGGGGCGACATCCCATTTATCGGCATCTGCTCCGCCTCCACATAAGCCTCCTCATCAAACATGTCGACACAGCCGTACCGACACACCGCACACACACAGGGAATGCTCTGACTAAGGACAGGACCCCACACAGCCGTTTGGGGAGACAGAGAGAGAGTATGCCAGCACACACCAGAGCGCTATATAATGTAGGGATAAACACTATCACTGAGTGAATTTTCCCCAATAGCTGCTTGTATAAACAATATTGCGCCTAAATTTAGTGCCCCCCCTCTCTTTTTAACCCTTTGAGCCTGAAAACTA
This sequence comes from Pseudophryne corroboree, assembly GCF_028390025.1. Taxonomy (NCBI): domain Eukaryota; kingdom Metazoa; phylum Chordata; class Amphibia; order Anura; family Myobatrachidae; genus Pseudophryne; species Pseudophryne corroboree. The sequence goes on along the minus strand of NC_086452.1, from coordinate 199,338,945 downwards.
CAGGGGAGAGCCTGGGGAGCTGTCTTCCAGCTACACTGTGAAGAGAAAATGGCGCCAGTGTGCCGAGGGAGATAGCTCCGCCCCTTTTTCGCAGACTTTTCTCCCGCTTTTTTATGGATTCTGGCAGGGGTAATTATCACATATATAGCCTCTGGGGCTATATATTGTGATTATTTTGCCAGCCAAGGTGTTTTTATTGCTGCTCAGGGCGCCCCCCCCCAGCGCCCTGCACCCTCAGTGACCGGAGTGTGAAGTGTGTATGAGGAGCAATGGCGCACAGCTGCAGTGCTGTGCGCTACCTTGGTGAAGACTGAAGTCTTCTACCGCCGATTTTCCGGACCATCTTCATGCTTCTGGCTCTGTAAGGGGGACGGCGGCGCGGCTCCGGGAACGAACACCAAGGACGGGTCCTGCGGTCGATCCCTCTGGAGCTAATGGTGTCCAGTAGCCTAAGAAGCCCAAGCTAGCTGCAAGCAGGTAGGTTCGCTTCTTCTCCCCTTAGTCCCTCGTTGCAGTGAGCCTGTTGCCAGCAGGTCTCACTGTAAAATAAAAAACCTAACATATACTTTCTTTCTAGGAGCTCAGGAGAGCCCCTAGTGTGCATCCAGCTCGGCCGGGCACAGAAATCTAACTGGGGTCTGGAGGAGGAGCATAGAGGGAGGAGCCAGTGCACACCAGATAGTACCTAATCTTTCTTTTGGAGTGCCCAGTCTCCTGCGGAGCCCGTCTGTTCCCCATGGTCCTTACGGAGTTCCCAGCATCCACTAGGACGTCAGAGAAAAGGGGGAAGAGAAAAGTAGAGAAGCATGGTCAGAGATTACAGACAAGAGGAAGGAATTTAGAGAGGAAAAAACAACAGAAAATTGGAGATATTAGTCACTCCCTACAGTGCATATCAATCAATGCAAATATTCTATTACCAGTACTTGAATTCGGTCAACCTATACACTGTATTGCTGGTTTTGCAGTTGGTGCATTATTACTTAGGACGTCTGATACAAGTCCAGATGCAGATGGATCCATGGATATCTGCAAAATGCGCATGTGCCGTAGATACCATGCATAGTCACATGGGCAGAGATTTATTATTTATTTATTAACAGTTACTTATATAATATTGCATATTCCATTGTGCTTTACAATTGAGAACAAACAGTAATAAATCCAAACTGGGTAATAACAGACAAACAGAGGTAGGGAGGCCCTATAATCTAATAATAGGCATTGATACACAAGGAGAGGTGCTACCTATTGCATAATGGTCCACCAGATTCCAAAGGTTCTTGGTGAGCTGTAGGATATAGGGGCACATTTATCAAACAACTAGTTACCAGCCCATTAAAATGATGGAACATCACAGTAATGTCAGTGCACTTGAATTCCCCCTATAGAGGTGAGGAGCAGTGTTAGCCCTTTATTATATAGGATATCTGCTGCTATATCCCCCCAAAAACCACGTTAAATACTAAGTGTTTCCCAAATGTATTTATCTCCGATACCTGCTGCGATCCCTCCATTGCCGCACGCAACACAACCACCATAGGTTTCTATGTGGGGTTACAATGCTGCCCGATTTACCAATATCCGGAATGCGAACCATTCCTGAAATTAGTCCCAGCAGCAAATGCAATCTTCAGAATGCAGTAGCCCTTTGTAGCCTATGGACTACAGATCAGGTATTCAGTTCTGGCAGGTATCCCCGGGAACCCTCCGCTGGAAATGGGTGCTGGTGGTTAGATTGGCCACACACATAGGTGTGCGCAGGGGGGGTGCCTGGTGCGCACAGGCACCCCCTAATGTCTGGCACCCTGATCTCACATGCCTGATGCAGTGATCGCCGAGCAGGCTGATTACTGTCCCCTCTGCACTGCACCCTGTCAGGACTGTATTACTGACCGGACGCCTGGGTTAATCAAGGGCGCCACTGCCACCGGCTTTCAAACTCCCGGCTCCACCTCCATGTACAAAAACAGCGTGATGTGATTACGTCATGCTGCTCGCACACCCACCCGCCACACCCGCCACATTCCCACCTCTCTCCTTCTATGCTATGCCAACGCCAGCCACTGATGAGGATCAGCATGCAGCCAGTGTTCCTCTTAGGAAGACAAATTCAATACTGGCTGGCGGTCGGCAGCAACATTGACACGTCACTCATTTTTCCAGTAGCAGCAGTACTAGTCTGCGACTGTCAGTGTCAGTGAGTGACTGACTTGTAAGTAAGCTGCTGCAGCTTGCAGAGGAAAGAGAGTGGGAGCCAGACCAGGCTGAGGAGGAGCAGGGTAATTGCAGTGAGTGCCATCAGGGGTGTTTGTTTGGTGCACACCACAACATCTGACAATGTATCTGCTTTATTAGATTTAGTACAAGGGTGGATATTTTATATTGCGTTGACCGTCAATAGATGGTGCTGGACACGCCCAAAAGGCGGTGCTAGACACACCCCTCCGACGGTGCACCCCCTAATAAAATGTTCTGCGCACGCCTATGGCCACACATGCACAGAAGCCCTGTCACCGCACATCACAGGGACCGGCTCCAAAAGTCTGTGCCTGTTATTGGGTGATACAGTCACCCGATATGATCGCAATCTGCAATGCGATCCTGGGTGCTAATATCGCTTTGCAAATGCGATCATTGATAAATGAACCACAGTGTCACACAGCAATGGTCAGGAGGATGTGAACGTGAACACAGAAAATATGTGAGGTTATAAACTATGTGTGGACTGTACAGAGGAGATGTAATTGGATAGTATAGCTTATGGAGGTTATGAGGGCGGTTCTGGAATTTTATAAGCCTGTCTGAAGAAGTGAGTTTTTTGGAAATGCTCGAAGGTTTGGAGACTAGAGGAAAGTCTTGTGTGTGGGAAGGCATTCCACACAGTAGCGGTTTTAGGTGCAGGCAGGCAGGATGGGCCCCCAGGCACTGCGGCCTGTGCACGCGGCCGCAGTCACCCCACCAGTGCCATCAACGCATGGCTGCTGCCTGCACGACAATGAGCAGCCCGCACCTCCCATAGCTGACCCCCCACCTCTACTACTCACTTCTACTCAGCTTCACGCTGGATAGAATTAAAGTAAGAGCACAGAGCTGGGGGACCTACTTTACAGGAAGAATCAGCGCTGTATGGTGAGCGACGAGGACACAGACAGCAGGGTGGATGACACTCTCTCTGCTCTACCTGGTGCAATGTGTATAAGGGCGTACCTGGCACAATGTGTATAAGGTGCTCTACCTGGCGCAATGTGTATAAGGGGGTACCTGGCACAATGTGTATAAGGTGCTCTACCTGGTGCAATGTGTATAAGGGGGTACCTGGCACAATGTGTATAAGGTGCTCTACCTGGCGCAATGTGTATAAGGGGGTACCTGGCACAATGTGTATAAGGTGCTCTACCTGGTGCAATGTGTATAAGGGCGTACCTGGCACAATGTGTATAAGGTGCTCTACCTGGTGTAATGTGTATAAGAGGCTCTAACTGGAACAACGTGTATTAGAGGCTCAACTTGGTGTAATGTGTGTAAGTGACTCTACCTGGTGTAATGTGTGTAAGGGGCTCTACTTGGCATAACATGTATAAAAGGGGCTCTACCAGGCACAGTGTGTATAAGGGGCTTTACCTGGCACAATATGTATAATGGGTACTACTGTGTGGTGTAATGTGACTGACTGATACTACTGTGCAGTGTAATGTGAATTGGTACTTTTCTGTAGCCACGCTCCTTCCCCATGAAGCCACACCCCTATTTTCTTGGGGGGGCGCTGTCCCTGTTTCAACGGGGGGGGGGGGGGGTGCGCAAAGAAAACATTCACCCTCGCTGTCACAGGTCTAGAACAAGGTATGTACAGTCCAAAAAAAAAAAGTCCTGTAATCATGAATAGGAACAGGTAATGTGTGTTGATGAAAGACGCAGAACTTGTGCGTAGAGAGATAATTGGAGATAAATAGAGATGTATGTTGGTATAGTCTGCTTAAAAACCTTATGGGTGAGTAAAACAATTTTATATTTAATATGGTAGAATACAGATAACCAGTGAAGGGACCGACAGATCGGAGCAGTAGACTGCAAATGTTCAGCGAGAGAAAAAAATCAGCCTTGCAGCTGCATTCACAATGGATTGTAACGGTGAGACTGAAAGTGAGGGCCAAGTGATCCGTCCATCGGCGGATAACTTTCTGTGAAATGGGCATTTCTGGGCAGCTACCATATGGACGCACAGGACTGATCAGTCTTGTGGCCATGGTGGTTTGTACCAAGACTTCAAAGCTTACTTATGGTGTGCAGACAGAGATGGGAAGCCTCTTTCAGATGGATCCTTAGCACGCATCATGGAATGGGTGCATGAGCTGCTGCTAATGATGACAGTTGTGGATGGATAAACAACGGGCAGCTTGGCTTTCTGCATGAAGGCAGGTAGGTACTCGCAGTCAGTGCGAAGTTGCATGAAGCTCTGCAGTCAGACATTCAGTGCAATGGGTATACGTAACCTCGCAAAGCCAGGTCATGCATGCACAAAGGGGCAGGTAAGGCTTATTTTACAGGTAACATTATTGGGTAGCCAAGCACTGCCCAACACACTTTTAGGAGTATATTTACTAAAGTGCAGGTTATTAGAAGTGTAGATGTTGCCCATAGCAACCAATCAGATTCTACTTCTTTATCTAGCACCTTCTAGAAGGTAATAGCGAGAATCTGATTTGTTACTTAGCACCTTCTAGAAGATAATAAAAGATAATAAGGATGCTTGCTACTTAAACTCACCAGCTGTTGCTAGATGGCAATCTCCCGTAGAACCAAGTGGTAAATTGGAGCAATAGATGATATTCAAAACTTTCTATCACTGTAAATGTAAGTGGTGATTAAAAATCTTTAGGATCAGCACAATAAGTATACAATGTCTCATTTCAATAACTAAAACAAAAAAACAGTGTCTTCCCTAGAAGTGCGTTAAGGAAGTACAACATAAGTTGATTTATGCAATTTTTCTTCCTTTGTACAGTACACAGGTTACACAAAATGGCAACATTTAACAGCTGAAGCAATGTACTAGCAGAGAATCATTTCACTTTTTAACTTTGCAAAATGAATAGTTTGACTGCATGTAACCTTAATTCTCTCCTTGTTTGCTTGCACTGTTCTTCTGACAGGGGGGGTCATTCCGAGTTGTTCGCTCGCAAGCTGCTTTTAGCAGCTTTGCACACGCTAAGCCGCCGCCTACTGGGAGTGAATCTTAGCTTATCAAAATTGCGAACGAAAGATTCGCAATATTGCGAAAATACTTCTCTGTGCAGTTTCTGAGTAGCTCGAGACTTACTCTGCCAGTGCGATCAGTTCAGTGCTTGTCGTTCCTGGTTTGACGTCACAAACACACCCAGCGTTCGCCCAGACACTCCTCCGTTTCTCCAGCCACTCCCGCGTTTTTCCCAGAAACGGTAGCGTTTTTTTCGCACACACCCATAAAACGGCCAGTTTCCGCCCAGAAACACCCACTTCCTGTCAATCACATTACGATCACCAGAACGAAGAAAAAACCTCGTAATGCCGTGAGTAAAATACCAAACTGCATAGCAAATTTACTTGGCGCAGTCGCACTGCGGACATTGCGCATGCGCATTAGCGACTAATCGCTCCGTTGCGAGAAAAAAATACAGAGCGAACAACTCGGAATGACCCCTTGGATTGCCTACTTTAAATCAACGGTCCACCTACTGGCGAAGATGGGAATTTTCTTATACACAATACAGTCATCATGGTTTTACTAGATTTCACATATTTATATTGAAATAATAGCCTGTAACATTAAAGCTATTAAAAATGTACTTCAAAGATTTAGTAGGGAAACATCATAAGCTGGACCCATATCAAACAGTCACAGTTATGTATTGCTCATGCTCTAATGCAGTGTTTCTCCAACTCCAGTCCTTAGGGAACCCTAAAGCTAGGTACCAGTGGCGGTTCTTGCCACGGGCAAGCAGGACTTTTGCCCGGGGCGCCGCCTTCCGGAGGGCGCTGGCGCCATCCGGAGGGCGCCGCACCGTGGCAAGATCCGCCACTGCTGCCCGCTGTGTCCCCCGTCCGCCTCCGCTGCCCGCTGCCGTCCCCGTCCTCGGCGCCTCCTGTGAAGGGAACTAGACGCTATGCGTCTAGTTTCCCTTCGTGGAGAGTAACTGCTGAGCGGTGCGCGATGACGTCATCGCGCACCGCACAGCAAAGGTTCTCTCCACGAAGGGAACTAGACCCATAGCGTCTAGTTTCTCTTCGTAGAGAGGACCTTTTGCTGTGCGGTGCGCGATGACGTCATCGCGCACCGCTCAGCATTCAAGCGGCGCTTTCAATGTACAGGGGGCGTGACTCACCACGCCCCCTGTATTAGGCCACGCCCCTTTCCTGCCCGGGGCGCTCTGCGCCCTTGAACCGGCCCTGCTAGGTACACACTATACAATTATTGGGATGATTTGCCCATAATCAGGTGATCGGACAGTTTTACTGTGTAGTGTGCAGGCTCAAATCATTTTGGGGATAAACAGCCACAACGATCGCAGTCGCCTCTCAGATCGGTCAGACTTGCCAGAGGACATTATCCAAAAACATGTGCAGTGTGTGGGAGTTCTTGTGGGCTGGGTATGCATGACCAGCGGTCAGGAGGACGCTGGCCAACATACAGACGCCGGAATCCTGGCTTGCAGATGCCCGGCAAGGGGGAGGGGGGGGGGGGGGGCAGGTTAGTTGCTCTCACCACGCTGCGGGCTCAATGGCGAGCTGTGCTCCCCACAGGTTATATTCACACTTTATGGGTGTCGTGGACACCTAGGAGTGGGAATAGTCCCTGTTAGTCAGCATACCGACTGTCGGGACTGTAAGGGGGCGGGATTCCAGAGTCGTTATTGTGCCTGGTGGCCTCATGCCCGCCGGCCTCCTGTTCTTGCTAATCTGCCCATATTTACCATGATTTATCCTGCTTACCTCATTCTCCTTGGGAGCAGACATATATGCAAATTTAATGTGGTGTAGCAGAATATCTGTAACGTGGTAAAAAAAACAAAAAAAAAACAAGATCTTCCATTTGTGAAAAAAATATAATCATATAAAAAAAAAAACACACGCACCAATTGTTAGTTTTAGTCCTACTTACTTGAAAATCTTTGGACACTGATATCACTCAAATCTCAGAGTATAGACCTTGAAAAAAAGGCACAGGGTGTTAAATAAATGCACCTTACAGTAAAACAAAGAGGAGCAAGGTAGGGTTTGGGGGATATGATTAACACATTAAAATACATAGATGCACTTCAGATTTAGGGGTCTACTCATAAAGCAATAATGTAGCAATAATGTAGCACAGATAGGAGAGTGGCACCTCACTGCCCCTTGTGACACATGCCATAATGCACTGTAAGTCTACAGTGCTACATGGTACAACCTATTATACTAACACAGAAGTAAAAGCATGTAACAGACCTTAAGCAGATAGATTTGAAAAAACAGAGGTACATTGGGATCTATTTACTAAGCCTTGGAGAGAGAAAAGTGGACAGAGATAAAGTACCAGCCAATCAGCCCCTAACTACCATATCAGAGGTTGTGTTTGAAAAATGACATTTGGAAGCTGGTTGGCTGGTACTTTCTCTCCGTCCAATGCTTAGTAAATAGACCCCTAATAATCACCTGGTATTTACAGTCAAAAATATTGTTTATTATTACCCCTGCCTTTTTGTTTTCATATAACTAATTTCATAAGTTGGAATGCTCTCCGTGTTACTATTACAGAACATTGGTTTCAGATTCAGAACATTGTATATCCTTTTAAAACATTAAACTGAAATGAAAAAAATAGAACTGACAATTGTTTATATTCTACACTTATTGTTTGGTAGCACAGCCTTCGGTAAGAATAGGATCGGTATGAAATACTTCCAATCAAAATCCCGACGGTCTAAATACCGACAGCAATTGACAGACGGTCAAAATCCCGACAAGGTAAAAATCCCGACATGGACAAAATACCGACATGTAAAATACCAACAGGTCAAAATACCGACATGCGTTTTAATTTTTTTTGTGTGTATGTCAACATGGACACTATATAAGTGTACCGCATCCCCTCGCATGGCTCACTGCGCTCGCCATGCTTCGGGCACGGTGCCTCGCTGTGCTCGGCACACTGTTATATTCCCCCTCCAGGTCCACTGGGATGGTAAAGTATGATCAAGTCGGTTTCAATGAAAAAATCATGAAAAGCTCATGTCGGCATTTTGACCTGTGGGCATTTTACATGTCGGTATTTTGTCCATGTCGGGATTTTGACCGTCGGTCAATTGCTGTCGGGATTTCGATTGGAGGTAAATTGACTGCACCCCGGTAAGAATAACTGCAATCAACAGCTTCCAGCAATCAACGGCTTCCAACAGCCATTAATTCATGAACCCTCTATTGACAGTATGATCCACTCTTAGGGGTTCAATTCCATGAGCCGCAAGCTGGTTCTCCCCGCAAGAGAGCGCATATGCTGAATTTACTGTATGTTAGCCCTAAACTCTGGTGTCTAAAAAAAAAAAAATAGGATTTTAATACCTACCAGTAAATCCTTTTCTCTTAGTCCGTAGAGGATGCTGGGGACACTTCAAGAACCATGGGGTATAGACAGGATCCGCAGGAGACATGGGCACTTTAAGACTTTCAAAAGGGTGTGAACTGGCTCCTCCCTCTATGCCCCTCCTCCAGACTCCAGTTATAGGAACTGTGCCCAGGGAGACGGACATTTCGAGGAAAAGGATTTATTGTTAAACTAAGGTGAGATTCATACCAGCTCACACCTCAAGCACGCCGTACAACAACGCAAATCAACGGCATGAACAACATCAGCAACAGGCTGACCATAAACGTAACACAACATGTGTGTAACCATAACTAATAAACTGCAGAAACAGTACGCACTGGGACGGGCGCCCTGCATCCTCTACGGACTAAGAGAAAAGGATTTACCGGTAAGTATTAAAATCCTATTTTCTCACATGTCCTAGAGGATGCTGAGGACACTTCAAGAACCATGGGGTTTACACCAAAGCTCTAGAACGGGTGGGAGAGTGCGGATGACTCTGCAGCACCGATTGACTAAACATGAGGTCCTCATCAGCCAGGGTATCAAACTTGTAGAACTTCGCAAAGGTGTTTGAACCCGACCAGTAGCCGCTCGGCAAAGTTGTAAAGCCGAGACCCCTCGGGCAGCCGCCCAGGATGAGCCCACCTTTCTGGTAGAATGGACCTTCACCGATTTCGGTAACGGCAATTCAGCCGTAGAATGAGCTTGCTGAATCATATTACAGATCCAGCGTGCAATAGTCTGCTTGGAAGCAGGAGCTCCAATCTTGTTGGGATCATACAGGACAAACAGAGCCTCCGTTTTCCTAATCTGAGCCATTCTGGCTATATAAATTTTCAAAGCTCTGACCACATCTAGAGACTTCGATTCCGCTAAGGCGTCAGTAGTCACTGGCACCACAATAGGTTGGTTCATGTGAAACGATGACACCACTTTTGGCAGAAATTGCTGACGAGTTCTCAACTCCGCTCTATCTTCATGGAAGAGCAAATAAAGGCTCTTGTGAGACAAAGCCGCCAATTCAGACACCCGCCTCGCAGGGGCCAAGGCCAACAGCATGATCACTTTCCAAGTGACGAATTTAAATTCTACCTTACGTAAAGGTTCAAACCAATGAGATTTCAGGAACTGCAACACCACGTTAAAACCCCATGGTGCCACCGGAGGCACAAAGGGAGGTTGGATGTGCAGCACGCATTTCACGAAAGAATGAACTTCCGGAAGGGAGTCCAATTCTTTTTTAAAAGAAAATTGACAAGGCCGAAATTTGTACTTTAGGCCCGCATCCACACCTGCTTGCAGAAAATGGCCCAGCTGAAATTCTTCCGTAGGAGCCTTCTTGGATTCACACCAAGACACATATTTTCTCCAAATACGGTGATAATGTTTCGCCGTTACTTCTTTTCTAGCCTGAAGAAGTGTGGGAATGACTTCACTGGGAATACCCTTTCGGGTTAGGATCCAGCTTTCAACCTCCAAGCCGTCAAAACTAAGCCGCGGTAAGTCTTGGTACACGCACGGCCCCTGCTGTAACAGATCCTCTCGTAGAGGAAGAGTCCAGGGATCTCCTATGAGCAATTCCTGAAGATCTGGATACCAGGCCCTCCTTGGCCAGTCTTGAACAATGAGGATTGCATGAACCCTTGTTCTTCTTATGATCTTTATCACTTTTGGAATGAGTGGAATCGGAGGGAACGACTGAAAACACCCACGGTGTCACAAGGGCGTCCACCGTTATTGCTCGAGGGTCCCTCGACCTGGAACATCATCTCGGAAGTTTCTTGCTGAGATGAGACGCCATCATGTCTATTTGAGGAATTCCCCAACGACTTGCCACTTCTGCAAAGACCTCTTGATGCAGACCCCACTCTCCTGGATGGAGATCGTGTCTACTGAGGAAGTCTGCTTCTCAGTTGTCCACACCTGGAATGAAGACCGCTGACAGATCGCTTACATGCCTTTGTGGCTTCTGCCATCACCGCTCTGCTCTTCGTTCCACCCTGGCGGTTTATGTACGCCACTGCTGTTATGTTGTCCGACTGAATCAAGACGGGCAGATTGCGAAGAAGATGTTCCGCTTGTAGAAGGCCGTTGTAAATGGCCCTTAATTCCAGAATGTTTATGTGTAGACAAGCTTCCTGGCTTGACCATTTTTCCTGGAAATTTTCCCCCCTGTGTGACTGCACCCCAGACTCGGAGACTCGCCTCCGTGGTCCCCAGGATCCAGTCCTGGATCCTGAACCTGCGTCCCTCTAGGAGGTGAGAGCTGTGCAGCCACCACAGGAGTGAGATTCTGGTCTTGGACGACAGGATTATCTGTCGGTGCATGTGCAGATGGGACCCGGACCACTTGTCCAACAGATCCCACTGAAAACTCCGGCATGGAATCTGCCAAATGGAATGGTCTCGTAGGCCGCCACCATCTTCCCCAGCAATCGAGCGCATTGATGGATCGAGACTCTCGCTGGCTTCAGAATTTGTTTGACCAGACTCTGAATTTCCAGAGCCTTCTCTTCTGGAAGAAAAAACGAGTTTTATGGTAAGAACTTACCTTTGTTAAAACTCTTTCTGCGAGGTACACTGGGCTCCACAAGAAAAGACATAGGGGTGTAGAGTAGGATCTTGATCCGAGGCACCAACAGGCTCAAAAGCTTTGACTGTTCCCAGAATGCATAGCGCCGCCTCCTCTATAACCTCGACTCCCTGCACAGGAGCGGTTTTTAGTTAACCAGCCCAATGCAGTAACAGGAAAAGAGACGACAACGGTTAGTAGCCACATACACCACACTCTCACGACAGGTGAAGTGTCAGCGGCTAATGCCATACCAACCCAAAGAAGCCAAGTGCGTCAGGGTGGGCGCCTTGTGGAGCCCAGTGTACCTCGCAGAAAGAGTTTTAACAAAGGTAAGTTCTTACCATAAAACTCATTTTCTGCTGCGTGGTAGACTGGGCTCCACAAGGAAAGACATAGGGGATGTCCTAAAGCAGTTCCTTATGGCAGGGGACGCACTGTAGCGGGCACAAGAACCCAGCGTCCAAAGGAAGCATCCTGGGAAGCGGCAGTATCGAAGGCATAGAACCTTATGAACGTGTTCACAGAGGACCACGTAGCCGCCTTGCACAATTGTTCAAGGGTCGCACCACGGCGGACCGCCCAAGAAGGTCCAACAGACCGAGTAGAATGGGCCGTAATGTGAGCAGTAGCTGATAGATCAGCCCTCACATAAGCATGTGCAATCACCATTCTAATCCATCTGGCCAAAGTTCGCTTGTGAGCAGGCCAGCCCCGTTTGTGAAATCCAAACAGCACACAGAGAGAATCAGATTTCCTAATAGAAGCAGTTCTCTTCACATAGATACGGAGAGCCCGTACCACATCCAAAGACCGCTCTTTGGGAGACAGATCGGGAGAAACAAGTGCCGGAACCACAATCTCCTGGTTAAGGTGGAACGAAGAAACTACCTTAGGTAAATATCCGGGACGAGTCCTAAGAACCACCCGGTCATGGTGAAATATCAGAGATGGGGAACTACAAGACAAGGCACCCAAATCCGACACTCTTCTAGCTGAAGCAATAGCCAGCAGAAACACCACATTAAGGGAAAGCCACTTAAGATCAGCTGAACCAAGAGGTTCAAACGGAGACTCTTGTAACGCCTCCAAAACCACCGACAAGTCCCAAGGAGCCACAGGCGGGACATAGGGAGGTTGGATACGCAACACACCCTGAGTAAAGGTATGCACATCAGGTAAGGTCGCAATCTTTCTCTGAAACCACACCGACAAGGCAGATACTTGAACCTTGAGGGAGGCCAGACGCAGGCCTAAGTCCAGGCCCTGCTGAAGAAAGGCCAACAACTTGGCTATACTAAACTTGGAAGCGTCATAATTGTTAGATGCGCACCAAAGTAAGAATGCCAGACCCTACAGTAAATCCGAGCAGAAGCCGGTTTCCGGGCCCGCAACATAGTTTGAATGACCGCCTCAGAAAACCCTTTAGCCCTTAAGACGGAAGCTTCAAGAGCCACGCCGTCAAAGACAGCCAGGCTAGGTCCTGGTAGACACAGGGGCCCTGAACGAGGAGGTCTGGGCGTTGTGGAAGTAGAATTGGAGGCTCTGACGATAGGCCCTGCAGGTCTGAGAACCAGTGTCTTCTGGGCCACGCTGGAGCTATGAGAAGCAGAATTCCTCTTTCTTGCTTGAACTTCCGAATTACCCTGGGCAGGAGTGACACCGGAGGGAACACGTACGGCAACCGAAACCTTCACGGCATCCATGAATGCTGCTTGAGGATCCCTTGTCCTTGCTCCGAAGACCGGAACCTTGTGATTGTGTCGAGACGCCATCAGATCCACGTTTGGAAGGCCCCACTTTTCCACTAGGAGTTGAAACACTTCTGGATGGAGGCCTCAATCTCCGGCGTGTACGTCCTGACGACTGAGAAAGTCCGCTTCCCAATTCAGGACTCCCGGAATGAATATTGCCGATATGGCCAGTAGGTGGCGTTCCGCCCAATGTAGAATCCGTGAGACTTCCTTCATTGCCAAACGGCTTCGAGTGCCGCCTTGATGGTTTATGTAAGCCACTGTGGTGGCGTTGTCCGACTGTACTTGAACAGGACGGTTCTGAATTAAAAGCTGGGCCAGGGTCAACGTATTGAAGACCGCCCGCAATTCCAGAATGTTGATCGAGAGGAGAGATTCATGCTTGGTCCACCGACCCTGAAGGGAGTGTTGCTCCAGCACCGCTCCCCAACCTCTGAGACTGGCATCTGTCGTCAACAGGACCCAGTCGGATATCCAGAAGGGACGGCCCCTGCACAATCAATGGTCCTGGAGCCACCAGTGCAGCGACAGACGGACCTCCGGAGTCAATGAGATCATGTGAGACCTGATCCGGTGAGGTAGGCCGTCCCACTTGGCTAGAATCAGCCTCTGGAGGGGGCGAGAATGGAATTGAGCATACTCCACCATGTCGAATGCTGTACCATGAGGCCCAGCACCTGCATCGCCGAATGTATCGACACTTGCGGACGAGAAAGGAAGCAACGAATCCTGTCCTGAAGCTTCAGGACTTTCTCCTGAGACAAGAACAACCGCTGATTTTGAGTGTCCAATAGAGCTCCCAGGTGCACCATGCTCTGAGCAGGGATCAGGGAGGATTTCTTCCAGTTGATGAGCCACCCGTGGGCTTGTAGAAACCGGACAGTCATATCCAGATGACGTAGGAGAAGTTCTGGGGAATTTGCCAGATTTAACTAGTCAAAATACAAGAAAGTGAGCTGTCCCAAAGCGCAAAAAAGACTTATGCTCCTAAAAACACACCCAAGGACCACCGAATCCCTGAAATAAGAACACAATATAGGAAAATGGAGTATATCACAGCGCTCAGTCCCGTTCCAACATAAATGTCCAAATAAACCTTTAGAAGACGTACCTTATAGGGGTCATTGGACAACTTTTGAATGATGTGTCAACTCCCGGTCATCAGTCCAAACAGTCCAAATAGTCCTCTTCAATAATGAAAAACCTCAAAAGAAGACTAGATGGAAATAACAGTGTAGTATGCCTACAAAAAATTGGTGACACCCATGTGGATATATAAATATCTATGCGGTGAAAAAGATCTGCATACCGGAACTCACACTATATATAGGTGAATGACTCCCATAAAGGTATCTTTAGTCACCAATTGACAATTGTGTGGATGGACCACCCGTGGACACACCTTTGCACCGTAATCCTTGAACTCGGACATACCATACTCACATAACATATGGCAGATGTACTCCCATAAAGGTATCTTTAATCACCAATTGCCAATTGTGTGGATGGACCACCCGTGGACACACCTTTATACCGTAATCCTTGAACTCGGACATACCGTACTCGCATAACATATGGCAGATGTACTCCCATAAAGGTATCTTTAACCACCGCTCGCCAATGGTGAAAAATAGACACACCGTGGACACACCTTCATATATCGCTCCCTATAACGGGACGTACCGTACTCACATAGCACATGGCAGTTATACTCCTATAATGGTTTCTTTGTTTTTCCACCTCCGCCCATGTATAACTGATCCAAGGTGGTGATGTAGACACTCAATTTCATAGATGGAGGAGTAACCATCAAAAAGAAACCAGAATGGGAATTCTTAAAATTCTTAAAATGTATTCCAAAAACAATACATGTAAAAACAAAGGGTGCCAGACAGTAGATGGAATGAAGGTATACCTGAAAGGCACAAACGGCTTTCAGGTATCTTGCTGGAAACTGATGTGCACAAAACACAAATACCGCTGACTAAGTGACTTACATATGCACTTAGACGGGCCCATAAATCGGTTAGATGTTAACGGCTACGCACGGAAAAATTAAACTTCCGTTACGTCACTTCCGCCAACCGCTCGGCCGCCTCGTACTTGCCAACCATAACAGGATGTAAGGGACGGATTAAGGCTGAATAAGCTGTTTTGCCCACCCTTACAATACTTATATCAAAAGTTAATAATACCTAAAACCAGTGGCGGATTTAGGGGGGGGGGGGGCACCAAGGCACGTGCCCCCCCTGTCATTTTTTTTTTTTACTGTGCAGTCGAATAATGTCCGCGCACCCGCCCAAATCAATTATAAGGTTGCTGGATGTCAGTCAGCCACTGTAATCCCTCCAGTCAGCTGCTCCACCTTCCTGTATGATTGGAGGTGGAGCTTCACAGATTCAAACCCGCCACTGCCGCTGAGGGACAGCTCACAGCCAGCCCACCCACACACAGCGCACTGCCGCCAGGGGTCCGGGACAGCGCACCGCCGCCGCCGCTGAGGGACAGCACACCGCCAGCCCACCCACACACAGCGCACTGCCACTGGGGGTCCGGGTCAGCGCACCGCCGCCAACAAGGGACAGCGCACCGCCAGCCCCTGGAGTTACACCGCCATCCGCCACTGAGGGTCCCAGCCAGGGCAGACACCAAAAGAAGATGCACGCTGCGCAGGTGCTGCAGACCGGATTCCCAGGCCAAGAAGAATCCTGCCCTGCATTCTGCACTGGTGGTCAGTGTGCGTCTGGCAGGTACGTGCAGTCTGGGGATGCAGTGCCTCCCCTGCCATTAATGAGCCATTAATGATTAAAATAATATAAAGAAAATACTTATGACACATGTTCTGTGTCATAAGTAATCGCTTTATATTATACTATACGTGTGGGCAGCGGCGGCGGGACCCGTTGTCAGAGCTGCCTACAGCAGCGGCAGCTCCGGAGATAACGGGAGCACCAGAGCTGGGGACAGCGCGCTGTGGCACCGGGCAGCGCTGGTGCCTGACCATCTAGGCGAGGAGGTGAGGGGGGGGGGGGTTAGTTGTGCAGTGGGGTGGGAAGTGTCTGGCCAGCTCACCCCCAGATCACTTGGACTGCAGCTCACCCACAGATGATCTGGGGGTGAGCTGCAGTCCAAGTGATCTGGGGGTGGGCTGCAGTCCCAAGTGCTCTGAGGGTGAGCTGCAGTCCAAGTGATCTGGGCAAGATCACTTGGACTGCAGCTCACCCCCAGATCATTTGGACTGCAGGGACAGGGAAAAATAAATAAAATAAATGTAAAAAAAAAAGATATATTTGTATCACAGCTGCCCGCCGCCCACTGCTGACCAGCGCTCACTGCCGCACCCTGCACCGCCACTGAAAGCTGACCACCGCAGACAACAACTGGCGGTGGTCAGAGGGACATCAACGCCACAGCAACAAAGGACAGCTTAGTACTGCCGCATTCCCCGCAGACCATGGGCTCATCTGCCACCGACAACCACAGTCCCTTCCGCACCTCTGCTATCAGGTAATGTTCCCCTGCTTCCCTATGTCCCTGCTGTCACTCTCTCAGTCCCTGCTGTCACTCTCTTAGTCCCTGCTGTCACTCTCTCTCCCTATCCCTGAATTGTGGGTCATACCGTGTGCTATAATGTGAATTTCGGGTCATACCGTGTGCTGTAATGTGAATTTCGGTTCATACCGTGTGCTGTAATGTGAATTTTGGCTTATACCGTGTGCTGTAATGTGAATTTCGGCTCATACCGTGTGCTGTAATGTGAATTTTGGCTTATACCATGTGCTGTAATGTGAATTTCAGCTCATCCGTGTGGTAAAATATGAATTTCAGCTCAAACGGTGTGCTGTAATGTGAATTTTGGCTCATACTGTGTGCTGTAATGTGAATTTCGGCTCATACCGTGTGCTGTAATGTGAATTTTGGCTTATACCATGTGCTGTAATGTGAATTTCAGCTCATCCGTGTGGTAAAATATGAATTTCAGCTCACACGGTGTGCTGTAATGTGAATTTCGGCTCATACTGTGTGCTGTAATGTGAATTTCGGCTCATACCGTGTGCTGTAATGTGAATTTTGGTTCATACTGTGTGGTAAAATATTATTTTCAGCTCATACGGTGTGCTGTAATGTGAATTTCGGCTCATACAGTGTGCTGTAATGTGAATTTCGGTTCATACCGTGTGGTATCAGGTGAAAGGGGTGCCAGTACTAGATAGTATAAGGGGTCCTACTACACTGAAGGACACACCCCTGTTTGAGTGGCCACACCCCCTTTTCCAGAGGTGCGCGCATAATTGCAAGCTTCACTTTTCCATACCCCCACTTAAAAATTTCAATTCAACCACTGTGTATGTATATATATATATATATATATATATATACATATATTTATATAAAAAAATCTCAGTGCCTCCCCAGCCAGGGACCTCACCGCACATCACTGGTGTCTGGTGAGTGCCGTGGTGTTTTGCTGGGTGACTACATAAGCTCCTTCTCGGGTTCACTGAATGAAACTCGTATTTATCTTTGTGGGCAGAAATATAACTGAACCTTAAAATAACGTAACTAGCAATAGGCCCTGATTTTGCCGCAATTGATACAGCTTACTGTTTATTGCAAGTTAAGTAATTTGGGTAGAGGACCTTGCTGTGTATAATCCATAATTAGTCAGGAGCACACATTAAAGAATTATGAGCATTTGTTGGGTGGTATTCTACAGGTGCATGGCTACTTTTGGGACTCTTGTTTACTGCCTGCCCAGACCTTGGTTTTGGAGATGTGACTATGTTTTGAGACCCTGATTTATTGCATTATTGCCTGCGTGTTCCTGACCCCTGCTTTGGACTTGACACTCCTTATGTTTTTTTATTTACGCTACCTCTGTGTAAAGGGCCCCACACACTACTGTGACATGTCCCTCTGACATGTCGCTGGCGATCACCCCGGCAGCCTCCCGGTAAGGGGGGTGGGGTGGATGCAGGATCGGCCAAGATACATCGTATGCTGTTCTTTTGCATACGATGTATCTTGGGCAATCCCAGCCACGCCTGCCGGGTCGGATCAGATTGAATGTGCAGCACATTCAATCTGGAGGATCCGATCCGATGCTCACGGGAACGCGCATCAGATCGGATTGGAAACACCTCCAAAATGCCTGATTTCATCCGATATATTGGGCCGAATGCCCGAAATCAGATGAAATCGGGTATTATCGTCCTAGTGTATGGAACCCTTTAGACTTTGCTGTACACATGGATAGTGACTGTGTCTTTGCTGTTACCCCTCACACAATTGGACACACCCACCGAAACTTGGTCACACCTACTCCACTTCTAACTCCACCCCTCCTTGATAGCCCAACCACTTATGGTGCCCCCCCTGTAATTTTTTTCTGGATCCGCCCCTGCCTAAAACCTTGGTATACCACTGAATTAGTGACCTAAATATATACTTAAACAGGCCAACGGGTTGGTTAGATGTTTACAGTTACGAACAGGGAAGTTATACTTTCATTACATCACTTCCGCCAACCACTCGGTCGCCTCATACCTGCCAACCATACCAGGATGTAAGGGACATGATGAGGCTGAATAAGCCATTTTGCCCACCCTTACATTACTTATATAAAAAATTATTATAACAGTGATACCTATAGCCCAGAGCTAATATAACCAATAAACGGCTTAACTAATCTACACTGAATGTGCCAGCAGTAAGATGGCTGATAAAAACCAAATTGATGATCCTATTAAGACCCACTTCTATCAAATATACAGAATATATAAAGAACAAACGTAAAAGAAGTATATGATTATCATATGCAGTTTATGCACAAGTTAATATGGAAAAACACAAATTGTAAATAGCTATGCAAATAACTGCAGAGGCCAGTAATAATAAAGGAAAGAACAGATGTTAATAAGGAATAATCATAGAAAGAAAGGACAAATGTTAATGAGGAACATGGCTAGAGATACTAGATGAAACATGAAGGATACCATATATATAGTACCGAACAGTATATGGATATACAAATCTACAAAAACCATTTTAATTCAAATTCATGATTAAGCCCATTGGGCGCTAATGTATTCAGATCATATATTCACTTCATGTCTTTTCTAGCAAGTATAGAGTCTTTATTATGGTTTCTCCAATTATCCTTTACTTGATCGATTCCCCAAAAGTTTTTAATATGTTTAACTGAACTATTGTGTACATTCTTAAAATGAAGAGAAAACGGGTGATTTTCATTACCCTTTTTTATATTACATATATGCTCAGACCACCGTACTCCAAGTGTTCTGGTGGTCTTACCTACATATAACTTATCACATGTGCATCTGATGGCATATACACAATATTTAGAATTACAGGTCATGAATGGCTTGATCTGATATACCGCACCCTCGTGGCTAAAACTTAAAGTTTTCTTGCCATCGTTGGTGCAAGATTTGCACATACTACAATCATGACATTTATGGAAACCCTTTTGACGAGTATGCATACCACCCTTATTATTGGAAAAAGCACTTGCTACAACTCAGTCTTTAATATTATCTGCTTTCCTATAAATAAAATGGGGACGTTCCGGCAATAAAGTAGATAATGTAGAGTCTTTAAGTAATATATGCCAGTTTTTACGGAAAATAGATTCTACCGATTTGTGTGGAATGCTGTATTTTGTATTAAAAGACAATACATAAGGATTTTTACTTCTATCTTTTTCTTTAATTTGTAAGAACTCCCTCCTATCTGTATTGGTTAGTTCCTGAATGGAACCTTCAATTTTCTTCGAATCATATACCTTATTAACAAACCGATGTTTCAAACTATGGGCTTCCTTTTTGAAATCATCTGCTTTGGTGCAGTTCCTTCGAAGCCTTGTAAGTGGTCTTTTAGGAACATTTTCGAGCCACTTAGGTGATTACTCGAAGTCTGTATATATGTGTTAGAATCTGTAGGTTTAAAATATGTGGTAGTCTCTATTTTACCTTCCCTGATCATAATATTCAGATCGAGAAAATTGACCCTTTCCTGACTAATAGAAAAAGTAAATTTAATATTAAGCTCATTATTATTAAGATGTTTACAGAATTTCTCTAATGACTCAGAGTCCCCCTTCCAAAGAAACAAGGCATCGTCTATGTAACGCCACCAATGGGCGTCTGCCACCCAGCCATGACCATGCCACACATGGGACTCTTCCCAGTCGGCCATGAATATGTTGGGATAGCTGGGGGCAAATTTGGTACCCATGGCGGTACCGACGTCTTGATTATAAAAAACACAGTCAAAACTAAAATAATTGTTATTAAGGATAAGTTCAATTCCCTCCACAATCATATCCTGTATGTCACTTCCAATGTCACTATTCCCTAATGCTCTTTTGATGGCTCCCACCCCATCTTTATGATTTATAATAGGATAAAGGGATGTGACATCTCCTGTGACTAAATAGAATCCCTCAGCATCCTCTACTTGATCTAACTTATTGAGGATATCTTTTGTGTCTTTAAGATGTGATTTTCCCTTAATTACTAAAGGCTGGAGGTGATGGTCAATAAATAATGACAAATTTGATGTGATGGAATCAGTACCAGCTATTATGGGTCTTCCCGGTGGGTTAGTCTCGCTTTTGTGAATTTTCGGTAGCAGGTACAGAACTGGTACCGAAAATTCACTATTGAGCAGAAATTGTTCTCTCTCTGTATTGATGGTATCCTTAATTCGGAATTTCTGAAAAATCTGGCACCCTTTGTTTTTACATGTATTGTTTTTGGAATAAATTGTAAGAATTTTAAGAATTCCCATTCTGGTTTCTTTTTGATGGTTACTCCTCTATCTGTGAAATTGAGTGTCTACATCACCACCTTGGGTCAGTGATACATGGGCGGAGGTGGAAAAACAAAGAAACCATTATAGGAGTATAACTGCCATGTGCTATGCGAGTATGGTACGTCCCGTTTATAGGGAGCGATATATGAAGGTGTGTCCACGGTGTGTCTATTTTTCCCTATTGGCGAGCGGTGCTTAAAGATACCTTTATGGGAGTACATCTGCCATATGTTATGCGAATACGGTATGTCCGAGTTCAAGGATTACGGTATAAAGGTGTGTCCACGGGTGGTCCATCCACACAATTGGCAATTGGTGACTAAAGATACCTTTATGGGAGTCATTCACCTATATATAGTGTGAGTTCCGGTATGCAGATCTTTTTCACCGCATAGATATTTATATATCCACATGGGTGTAACCAATTTTTTGTAGACATACTACACTATGCTATTTCCATTTGGTCTTCTTTTGAGGTTTTTTCATTATTGAAGAGGACTATTTGGACTGTTTGGACTGATGACCGGGAGTTGACATCATTCAAAAGTTGTCCAGTGACCCCTATAAGACACGTCTTCTAAAGGTTTATTTGTACATTTATGTTGGAACGGGACTGAGCGCTGTGATATACTCCATTTTCCTATATTAGGATTAACAAGTCGTCCAGATACGGCAGTATCCTGACCCCTTGACGGCGGAGTACCACAGTCAGTACCGCCATAACTTTGGTGAAGACTCGCGGAGCCGTATTTAAACCAAAAGGTAACGCCCGAAACTGGTAATGGAGGTTGCCAATTGCAAACCTCAGGTATTGCTGATGTGACACTGCTATAGGAATATGCAGGTAAGCATCCTGTATGTCCAGGGAGACCATGTAGTCCCCAGGTTCCAAGGCCAGAACTATAGAGCGAAGGGTTTCCATACGGAACTTGGAAACCTTCACAAACCTGTTCAATGCCTTGAGGTTGAGAATGGGCCGGGAGGACCCATTCGGTTTCGGGACCAGAAACAGCGGAGAATAGTACCCCCGGCCCCTCTACTACGACTCCTGTATCCAGGAGGGTCTGTACCACCGAATGTAGAGTGTTTGCCTTTGTCTGGTCCAACGGGACGTCTGTCCGGCAAAATCGATGAGGGGGTCGGTTTTTGAAGGCTATGGCGTAACCTCGAGTGACCACTTCCCGTACCCAGGCATCTGAAGTGGTCTTCAACCATTCCTGGGTATACCCTAGAAGCCGATCCCCCAGGGGGAGGCCCGCCCCGTCATGCAGCAGGCTTATCGGTCTGGGAAGCTGGCTGACGGGCAGCCCATGCTCTTTTGGGCTTCAGCTTACCAGGTTTGGAAGTGCGGGCCTGCTTGTTGTACGCCTGACCTTTTGCTTTACCTGAAAGACGAAAGGGACGAAAGGGACGAAAGGACGTACCTTTAGCCTTCGACACAGAAGGAGCGGTACTTGGCAGACAGGCAGTTTTGGCAGTAGCCAAGTCAGCAACTATCTTATTTAATTCCTCCCCAAACAGAATATCTCCCTTGAAAGGGAGTACCTCCAGGGTATTTCTAGAATCCAGATCCACAGACCAGGATCTCAGCCACAATATCCAGCAAGCCAGGACTGATGTAGTAGAGGCCTTGGCTGCTAGAATACCGGCATCAGAAGCCGCCTCTTTAATATAGTGAGAAGCTGTGACAATATATGACAAGCATTGTCTAGCATGGTCAGAAGAGATTTCAGCTTCTAACTCTAGGGCCCATGCTTCAATAGCCTCTGCAGCCCATGTTGCTGTAATAGTGGGCCTTTGTGCAGCACCCGTGAGGGTGTAAATCACTTTTAGACAACCCTTCACACGTTTATCCGTAGGCTCTTTTAGAAACGTGACGGTAGTGACAGGTAGAGCTGAGGAAACCACCATCCTATCCACATGCGAGTCTACTGGAGGAGGCGTTTCCCAATTTTTAGACAGCTCTGGCACAAGGGGATAGCGAGCCAGCATCTTCTTTTGAGGCACAAACTTATTTCCCGGGTTTCCCCAGGGTTCCTGACGTATATCCACTAGGTGGTCAGAGTGAGGTAAAACTTGTTTAACCACCTTCTAACGCTTGAACCTATCTGGTTTCTTCGGAGGGGCGGATGGCTCGGGATCATCCGTAATCTGTAAAATCAACTTAATAGCCTCCAAAAGATCTGGAACATCCACATGTGAACTACCCTCCCCATCAGCCGTATCTGTGTCAGAATCTGTGGGGTCAGTGTAAGCAGTACTAGCAAAGGGAGAAAAAGAAAGCTCTTGTGTGGGCGCACTCTTTGTTAAATCTAGGAAGATTCCTAGGATATGCATAAGAAATTCTGTTAAAACATCTGTTTATTATTCAAGATTAAAAATACAGTAGTTACCCACATATATGATCCCATAGTGAATGAAAAATAATCTTTCTGAAAAAATGTTAAAATGTTCTGGTCTGTTAGTCACAGGGAGTGATTAGAAGGGTGGGAGACACTTGATTGTCGGACACCTGTTGCTCCTGACCAGTACAGAAATTCTGTATTGATGGGACCAAAAGGAAGTCACAAGAGTATTATGTGTATTTATGAGAGACCATTAACTGGGTCAATACCATACACTTTGCTGGTTAGGCGTCTGTCCCTATAAACACGCGTGGAGTAATAATTAATTAATTATTATTATCCTCATGCCCTGGTGCTGAATTGATACCAACAAAAGAGAGATATGAAGGAAGAAAAAGTGATGATACTGCTGTTGGTATCACTTGTCTCATAGAGAGAAAATAATTCATACTCTACAAAACCGGGTATTCTCAGGAAGTCTCCTCCCCCGATACTAACCCAGCCCAACGCTGTTTGGCTTTCAAGATCGGACGAGATCGGGCATTAGCAGCGTGGTATGATAGTAGAGGAGAATATGTGATTTTTATACCAATGAGAGTGCACCTATATAGGAATTTTTAGAGAAACATAGATATGCAAGAAAAGGAAAGTATAACATGTGGATCTACTGTCCACGTTAGACACGGCTAAGCGGACACCAATGTAGTGGCATCGTGTGCCCTGAATCGTGAATGAGAGTCCACGGAAAATAGTCAAAGTCAGAAAAATAGTATCCACCAATGGGCCAATCATAGATAATATCTAAGGCATACGTAATCATGTCTAGAGCTACTAGGTATATCCGTTGCTCAGGATAGGAATATAAGCACAACTCAAACAAAGGAGCAATAATTCTCTGACAAGTTATATGTAAATCTTAGGTGTAGACCAAAAAGATAAACAGTGGGTAACAGAAAAATTAGGAGTAGCAAAATTATCCCTTTATGAAGTGAGCCGAAAAAATGTCTATAATAATTTAGACTGGTCACTGTATGTATATTTCAGGCAGTTCGCCCTAAAAATAGTGTTCAGCACATAAAATGGGTAACTACACTCTACAATAACACTTGTGGTTTAGGAGAATTATAACACAACATAACTATGCATCAGCGGGTAAGTATGTATCAATAAAGCATATATGCATCGGAGGGTAAGTATGTATCAATAAAGCATAACATAATACATAATTGTATGGATGCATTCACCCTGTGGGTGCAGGCTTACGATACAGCACATTGAGAAGTTGAGTGGAGATATTCCAAATGTCACGGTTATGGGAAAGAACTGCTGCCAGCAATAACTCCGTGAGATGGTCCCCTGTGGAGGTCCGTGGAAAACGTGTTTCGCCCGTTAGGGCTTGTTCACTTCCTGGATCTGACGGACACCTCAGCATGGAGGCTTTAAAAACCATTACAATTAAGGTAGCTGCCAATCACGGCTGATGTATTGGAGCAGACGCCGGGGGAGGGATGTGATAACTCCCTCTCATAGCGCAGGCTAATCCAATGGAGAGCGGGGGTATCCGCCAATCGCGGCTGCTGTGTAGGAGCTGACGCTCGGGGCAGGGATGTAGTGACACCCACATAGCGCAGGCCGGCCAATGGGGAGCGGAGGTGTGTCCGCTGATAGCGATTGGTGTTTGTAAGGAGGACGCATAAAAGAGGAAGCAGGATCACTCCCCTCTATGACGCATCAGGGATGCCTTTTGTTGTCCAATCAGAAAGGGAAAGGCGGCACAAAACTATTAGGTCACAAAGATTAAATCAAAACGTATGGCGCCATCTTAAGTAAGGATTGCCAGGAGTTATGTTTTTATCAAAAAAATTGTATTTTTTAAATCAGGTACCATAAGGTAAATGTTCACTGCACATAATTGGAATTGGATACTAGCTATTGGCGGCTGGTGTTGTGAGAGCCGGCGTGCTGGGCAGGAGACCCAAAACAGACAAGTCACGGGGTCAAGATTAGATAGCGCCATATTGCAAAAGGGTTTGCCAGAACTTATATAATTAAAATATATATGGCTAATCTTAGATTAAATAACACAAGAAGGTATGGTAGGCGCTGTGCGTGGTTACATTTGGATGAGAATCATTTAAGGATGATAGTGTGGGAGCCCGTGCACGGAACAGGGATTTATAGACTAGCGCTAAAGAGCGACCGTCTCCAGATATATCTGGGAGAGTAATGAATCACAGTGTTACACTTGAATCACACACAAATTGTCAAAAACATTACTGTTTTGGAGCGTGTGACATTTTAGGGATTAAAGGACATACAAGGTTGGTAGGGGCTGCACATAAATCATCTCTCGGCACATTAAATTCATATGTGAGAGGAGAGGGTATGTGGGTCGATACCAGCTGGTATTGCCCAAGCCGACGCATGACGGCGGAAGTCTATTGGCTTCTGCTAGATTGCGTCAAAAGGGCTAGACTCAGGAATGAAAACCTGAAAAAAATGAAATAATGAAAAAACTTGAAAAAACTTTTTTTTTTGTAGAAATTTGGATTACAAAAGCAGAGATCATAGATCCCAGAATCAGATTTTGATACCACCCTCGGTTTTAAACGAGGGATTAAATTACCGGTACCTTTTGTAAAAGCAATGCATGACATAAAATGGGATCAGAGAAAGAAGGATATTAAATTGTTAGGGGGTCATTTTGTGATGAGGGATATGGAGGTGATATAGAGGGAGTGATGATGATTGGGCGGCGAAGTGCTGATGAGCTGTAAATTGAAGTGGGATTGTGACGGACATAGTCAGTGTGCCCATTAGGACTAAAAAAGATTATTTGTGAACAACCGTGAGGAAAAAGTGAATAGAAAGAATGTAAGCTGGAATTACCCACATTGTATTATAGGACCATAGTAGTGAAAAAAATAGTGGATGCAATTGATACCTATGTGGGAAGATAGACTGTAGGAGAAAAATATTGGGGTAAGAATTAGATGAAATGGGTAGAAAATACTAGGACAGGGACTCACTATTATGTGTTTGAGGGAAGAATAAAGGTGGGGAGAAAGAGGAGAAAGAAAGGAATTGAAAGTGAAATGATGCTGCGGGTGAATAGAAAGTAAAAAAAACATCTATGAGATCTGCTCTGTAGTTATTTAAAAATTATCTCAAAATTGATTAAAGAAAAACCCCATAGTTAATATTATCATTCAGACCGGAGGGTCTGAGACTGCCAAGGCGGAAAATCCATTCGCTCTCTTTTTTGTAGAGCTCTTTGGTGATATCTCCTCCTCGTATGCCGAGATGAATGCGATCTAAACCAAAAACTTTCAATTCTTTGGTTGATCCTTTATGATGGTGGTGGAAATGCCTAGCTACCGAGGTAAGCTGTTTCATACATGCAAGATCTTTTGGTGCATTCCGAATATTGCCCAAATGTTCCAGGACCCTCTCTTTCAATTTGCGTGTGGTCATGCCAACGTATTTTATATTAAACAAAACAAAGAATAGAACAGATGGTGGCGCGGCTGGGATTTTTAGAACTGTGGATTAGATATCAATATTTACAATAAGCAGCATAAATTGTAAATTCATAAAAGATTTTTATTCCACTGATAAAATCAAATATAAAATATAGAAAAACATGATGTACACCATATATACCTAAATCATACTTATAACTGATCCCATAATCTTAATAGGCCATCCGAATTAATCTTGGATAATATTATAACAGGAATATTCCTCTCAATAATATAAATGATAAAAAATCCGTTTTCAACAGTCTCTAAATGAGGTGTATTTTATATTACACCTGCACGTAGTGCAGTAGATTACTGCTGGAGTATAGCAGTTGAAAAAATGTTGAAAAAATGTGGTAGCGTTGTTATTTGGCCATACCTGTCAATGACTGTGTTGGTTTGTGCTATATGCGGACATAATTTACAATGTCTCCATGGAAAGGAGCCTGTTGTAATTGGCTTCATTGGTATGGATGTTAATAAATGGCTCAGAACTAGGTGATCTTTAATGTTCTTGGATCTGCGCCAACTCATCTGCAACGGAGAGTTCACAAAAGGGGATAGGTTAAGGGGATAAGATTAATTATTGCATTTTTCAACATTTTCCACTCCGGACAGAAAGTTCCTACGAACCTGATGATATTTTCTTGTTCTGGAGCCTCCTTCTTCTTCCCAAAAATTAGGTTTTCTCTCTTGACCTTAGAGGGAGCTAAGTATGCTCGTTTTAGTGACCGTTTGCTGTAGCCCCTGGCATGAAGGCGCTTGGTAAGTTCCCAGCTCTTGCTTTTATAAATATGATCCTCAGAACATTTGCGTCTTAGCCTGAGATATTCTCCTTTGGGGATGTTTTCAATAGTCGGGGGAAAATGTGAACTGGTTTGGAAAAGGAGATTGTTTGTAGCAGTTTCCTTTCGATATAGCTCGGTTTCCAAGTAGCCCGTATGGGATCTGTAAATGTTTAGGTCAAGAAAGGGAACTTTATCGGAACTGATGGTGTGGGTCAATTTAATATTGAGTTAATTTGTGTTGAGAAGCTTGATGAAATCAATCAAAAGGCCTCTCTCTCCGTTCCAAATAATGAATATATCATCGATATATCGCAGCCATAACGTCACATGGGTAGTGTATTTCTCATTCGTCGTATTGAACACAAAAAAATGCTCCAACCATCCCAGAAACCGATTTGCGTTAGTAGGGGCACAGGCTGCGCCCATGGCTGTTCCCCTGATTTGCAGGAAAAATTGATCTTGAAACACAAAATAGTTTTTGGAAAGAACAAAATCGAGAAGCTGCTGAAGTTAGAAAATTCTCCCTCGCCTTCCTGATCCAGATAATATTTGGCAGCTGTAAGTCCTTGATGATGATCGATACTAGTGTAGAGTGCTTCTACATCTAGGGTTGCCAAAAGAAAGTTATTTTCGAGGTGTATATCATGAATCTTGCGAAGTAGATCTGCTGTATCTTGCAGGTAGGATGGTAGAGAAAGAACGAAATCGCGGAGATTTAACTCCAGAAATCTAGGTTGTTCCAATAATCCACCATTACCAGACATAATCGGTCTTCCAGGAGGTTTAGAGGCATTCTTGTGTATCTTAGGCAGTAGATAGAATGTTGGTGTTTTCGGATTCTGGACTGTTAGATATTTCAACTCTGATTTTGTGATAGTACCTTGAGTTGCGGTATATTGTATTAAGGTGTTGTAAGAATTAAGAAACCTAGTGGTTGGATTGCTGAGAAGTTTCTTATAACATGCAGTATTGTAAAGCTGTCACTGGGCTTCAGTGATATACATTTCTCGTGGCCAAAGAACGATATTGCCACCTTTGTCTGATGGCTTAATGACGACATCATGCCATTTTTCCAGTTCTTGTAAGGCTTGTCGTTCTTTGTATTTAAGGTTCTTGGAGAAGTGATGAAAGCCATGCCTTGTTTGCGCATAGATATCATCAAACTCTTTTGATACTCTATTCAAAAAGACTCTAATCTCCGGGCTGTTATTGTCGGGAGGAAAGAAGTGAGATTTCGGTCTACATTGGGGTCTCTGAGTGGTTAAGTCGTCCATACTTGATTCTTTCTGAAGGTCTTCTAGTTCTTGGATGGCATTGAGATCCTCGGTGGTAAATTCGGAATCAGGATTGCTCTCTGACTATCTTAATTGTTGTTTAGAAATTTTTTTTTTCAGAAGAAGCTTCCTCCCAAACAATCTCAGATCCTTTTCCCAAGAAAATCTATTGAAAGATCTGGAAGGCGAAAAGGAGAGTCCCTTACTCAGTACTTCCATTTGGTCAGGGGAAAGGGATCTGTCAGATAGATTGATAACCTGTAACTTTGTGGGACTGTTGGAGTCTATCTTAATGTCTTCCTCTGACGGGCAGGGTACCGGGCAGTCCTTGGTATATCTCAATCTTGATTTCGTCCGTCGTTTCGCCTTTCCCCCTCTCCTTGTTTTCCTCGATTTCTGATGCGGCCTCTCTGTCTCTGGCCTTGGCCTAAAAAACGTGGAGAAAAATCATCCAATTCCTCCTGGTTGTACTTGGTGTTCTCAAATGTTTCTCTGGCTGAATCACCGCTATTAGAAGACTCAAATTCAGAGAAGGTAGAATCTTCCCTAGGTTTCCTGTTCCTGTTGAGGGGTGATGGATTCCACCTAAAAATATCACCTCGCGCAAAATCACGTTAATCTCTGATAAATTTATTTCGTTTGCGATCCACTATCGTCTGTTCGTACTGATCAATATCCTTCTTGTGTTTCTCAAAAGCTGCTTGGAAGGATGAATCCTTCTCCCAAGCTTCTAAATTCTTCCCTAATTAGTCTATTTCTTTTTCGACCTGATCTATTAATAGGGTATCGTGTTTCACCAGCAGGTGGAGCAATTCATGGGAACATTTTAGAAGAGCTGCTTCCCATTCGGTCTTTAAATTATCTGTTGTGAGAGGAAAAGATGGGAATACCTTGGGTCTAAGGCCTCGAGGTACGATCTTATGTTTTATATAATTTTCCAAACTAGTCACATCCCTCGATAGGCGTGTTCTCCTCTGCAGATTCTTTTGCAATCTGAATAAGGAGGTCCGCCAATCTAGATTGGGTGTAGTTTTTTCATAGGTTTCCGAAAAGGAATCCCCAAAATTTGTGTTCTGACGTTTTGATAATTCCGCTTTAAGTGAAAAGGTGGTCATAATATATGCAGGATGTCAAATGTAACAGTACTATTTCTTGATTGGACCTATTAGATATTTGTGCCAAGATAGTCTTAAAATATAGGGGTATATGCAATTCCGGCCGAATTGCGTCTTTTTTTCGACCGTTTTAAGATTCGACTGTACTCGACAGCCGAAACCCTCCACCCGAGACCATGAATTCAACATATTCAATACAAAACTCATTCGACACTCCCCTTGTCAAATAACGGACCAATCGTCGAGTAGTGGGCGTCCTGAATTAGACTTCCCGCCATTTTGAGCCCTTTAATAGGGCTTGTTTGCTGCGTGCTCAGCAGCCATTTTGTGAACCTGCAGAGTGGAGTGGAGGTGCTGTAGAGCTAGCAAATTGGTTGTTTGCTGTGGTATCGTTTGGACACCCAGCAGGCTTTAATCCAGGACGGAAAGGAGAATACCTGTTACCCCGGAGGAGAGTCGTTTTTTGGAGCGATTTCTACATTTGTAGGTAAGTACCACATGTGGTCTGGCGTTGCATGTATGTGTTTGTGCCATGAGGTGTACATGTGGCGTTGCTTTGGCGTGTTTGGGGTATGTATATGTGTGCAGGTATGTGTATATAGCTCCTGCTTGTATTGCTGCATGTTTTTTTGGGAGTTTTGTGTTTGGGGGTAGTTTTTCACGTTTTTTTTTTTTTTTTTCATAAAATGTTTTTTTGGGTCATGCTTTTGCATTGGAGTACCTCCAGCATGTGCAGGAATGATTTTTGTCTTGTTTGGGGTGATTTTAGAGTGTGTCGGTATCTGCCATGTGGCCAACATGTGTTGTGGTTTTCGTTCCCAAAACATGTTTTTTTGCTCCTATTTTAGCACTGGTGCATCCCTGCACATGCTGGAGGTACTTTTTGGCTTGTTTGGGCTGACTTTGACTGTGTCGGTATCTGCCATGTGGCCGACGTGCTGTTTGTTTCCAAAACATGTTTTTTTGCTCCTTTTTTAACACTGGTTGACCTCCAGCATATGCAGGGATGCTTGTACGGGGGTTTTGGCTTGTTTGGCTGAGGTTTTTTTCAATTTTTAAATTTTTTTTTGTTGTGTTTGGTCCTGCTTGAGCACTGGGGTCCCAGCAGCATGACGTGTGGTTACATGTAATTGTGTAATGTGTGTTAAATTTGTAAAAATATTTTTTTTCTTTTTACAACAGAGATGTCCAGGGACAAGCGGCCCCGATCCCCCCCTTCCCCCCACCCCTCAGAAGAATTTTCCCTGCACAGCAATGAGGAGTGGGAGCCGACCCAGGAGGAGGGTACGACCGAACAGGCATCCAGTGACCAGCCGCGGTCGTCAAGGGACCAAAGGGAGAAACAAAAGAAAAAGAAAAGGCCTAGAAAGGTAAATACTGACAACACCTGCAGACACAATAGCATCCAACTTGACATACCCTAGTTTGCGCACTGCCATGCACACCTACAGGTATCTTTGCGCACTGCCAGGGATACTGACACTCACAGGTACATACCGATCTTATTAAAGATGGCGTCGACAGGTCCTACAAAGTTCTGTATGGACCAAGGGCACAGACCACAGCAGCTAAAGACCAAGCAAAACATCTGGGATGCCATCGCGAGACAAGTCACTGCAGTATCTGGAAACCGCCGGAGCACCAGAAACTGCATGAAGCGGTACAGTGATTGCCGCAGACAGACCAAGAAGATGGGGATTCAGCGCCGACATGAGACAGCTACGGGAGGTGGTCCGGCTCTCAATCTGAAGTGGCTACCCTGGGAGGAAGTTATTAAAAGGTGCATGAACCCTGTCATGGTACAAGAAGTTCGCGGAGGTGTGGACTCTAGCCGTCCTGCTGGCTTACCCGAGGAGGAAGAACCGCCCAGAAGACGGCGGGAGACAAGCAGTCCAAAAGGACGCCTGATGGTAAGAATACATTCAGATGAGCTACACTAATTTATTTATTTATTTTTGCTAATGTGTTTGTTCTTTTTCCCCAGACACGCCTGCCCAGAGGACATCGGCAGCTCGCGGACCATCACCTGCGCAGCAGGCATCGGCAGCAGCGTGCGGACCATCACCTTGCAGCAAGCATCAGCAGCACGCAGATCATCACCTGCGCGCCATACATCGTCAGCGCGCAGAGAGTCACCTGCGCGCCAGACATAGTCAGTGCGCAGACCATCACCTGTGCGCCAGACAGCGCGCAGAACGTCACCTGCGCGCCAGACACGGTCGGTGACCACACCACCAGCTGGGCGCCAAACTACATCTCCTGCGCGCAGGCCAACACCAGCTCGTCATCTCTCCAGGAGCTCTGTGACTGTGACCGAAGAGCCTCAACAAGACACTACCCTTGTGGACCCATCACCCGAACTGTTTGAGTCAACAGGGTTAACGGACGAGACTTTTCTTGGGTTTGAAGACAGCCGTGCAGACGTATGCAGCCATACCCTTGAAAAGTCTCCAGAATTGAGGACAAGTGAAGCTCCTGGAGCAGCGGCACCACCGGATGGAGAAGGTTTTTATTTATTTTATTTATTTATTTTTTTTTGGGGGGGGGGGGGGTGTCGCCATTTTTGTATAGTTTATTAACTTTATTTTATTTTTATTTTGCAAACACAGGTGCCACGGACCAGCAGCGGACTTGCGTCGGGGGATTGGTTCCTTCTTCAGGCCGGATCTCCTACAGGATTCGTCGGACGACGAGGTGGAAGTGCAGCAGTCCGCTGTTTCTACATCCCTGTGTGAGTAATTATCAAATTGTGAGCCTTCAAACAAATGTATGAATGTGTATACTAATTTCTAATTTTCTTTTCAGCTGCACAAATGCAATTGGTGGCAGACGTACAGGAAGGGCAGGATCCCTCAAATGTTCAAAGGGTACACACCCTGGCAGCAGAGATGACTGCCCACCAGGATACCTACACGAATGTCGTTGAAACCAGACTGGACGCCATTGAGAAGACAATGGAGAAGACGGCAAACGGTCTGGTTGAAATGCAAAAGGCTCATGCCGCTAGCACGGCAGAAACGCAAAAGACCAGACGAGAAGATCACAGGGAGACTATGGACATCCTTCACGTTCTGGCCACATCCATCAACCGGCTGGTGGATAACACATCATGCCTGGCACACAGCGTTGACAACATGTCGGAGAGCCAACGACTTTCGGCATCCAGCCACCAGATCATCGCAACCACACTGCAGATGATGTACGATAAGCTCCCTGAACCAGCTCATCAACACGCTGGTGAACCACCACATCCGCCATCACAAGCCACACTGACGCCTCCTTCCCTTCTTCCACCACCATCCTGGTATGGACGGTCACAGCTGTACCAAGGATATACAGGGATGTACCCCACCCACCAGATGCCTCCACCCAACACCGGCCGCATCATCTACACCCGCACGGCCACCGAGGCCAAGTCAACGCACTCCACAGCCGCCCAGGGCATTGACGCCCAATCAGGAGGAAGAAGAGGATCCGGACGGACAACCACCATAAGCCCGGTCGTATTGTTTTATTATTTACTCTTATGTTTCCCTTTCTACCCCTCCCATTAGTTTTTTTTTTTTCTTAATAATGTTTTATGTTTGTGTTGGGCTCCCCCACTCTCGACCGGATACTACCAAGGAGCTTTATGTCTAGGCATACATGCGCGGGCATGTATGCGGGCGCGTGTGGTAACTGATGAAAGCTCCTTGTGGCTACATGTTTGATGGGTGAAAGATCTATTCGGATACCACTTTTTTTTTTTTTTAAAACAAACTCCTTTTTGTATTGGTGTAAAATAGGCTTTCACTGTTGTGTGAATTTACTATTCACTAGTGTTTATTTTTGGCTTCTTCATAGGATTGGGTGGAAAATTGAAGTGGACGGCGTAGTTCGTGTTGTGCGTACCAAGGTGAGTAAAGCCATGTTTCAATATATATATTCAAGAAACTTTGGACCACCTGCCCTTGGGGAACAACATAGTCCAGCAATGGGTCATGCTGGGCTGGGTGGTTCCACAAGTGCAGGCGTGTCAAAGTGCTGACCGCTGTCTTGACTCTGCCACTTTGGACCGTCTGACCCTGGGAACAACACAGTCCAGCAATGGGTCATGCTGGATTGTGTGGTTCCACAAATGTTCTTGGGAAAGGAATGAACATGACATCATTAGTGTCTTTACTTAATATGGAATTTATTTTTTTTCACAGATATCTACACAAGAAAAGAATGTAAAGAAGAACAAACACTACTTTTTATTACATTTTATTTTTTATTCCAAAATTAAATACAATTATATTTCTTTAATAAATTTTTAAAATGAGAAGTTTTGTGTGTTTTTCTTTAAATTATTAGTAAATAAAATGTAATATACAAGATGCAGTGGTATTGTGTTAGGTCGCCCATGGTACTGCAGGGGAACTGTCGTGTCACTTTTCATCCTGGATGATTCAAGCAAATCGGGAAGGATACTCCGCAAGACCTGTGGAAGAGAATAGTATGAGGTTCCAGTTATTAGTAATAGTGTCACCCTTCTAGGAAAAGACAAGGTACAAGCAACACTTTGACCAAGCAGGTTACAGCGGCCTTTGTCCCAAATGCAACCCTCCGGCACTTGAGAAACTACACATCCAAACATTCCCTGACACAGCGTAAGCATTGGTGTATCAGGGCATGATTGGATGTGCAGTTTTGCAAATGCCGGAGGGCTGCACCTTAGACATGCCGGGGTTACTTGGACAAGAGGGAGTTTTGGGCAATACATCTCACCTGAGGGGGGTTGTCTGCTACATGGCGGAGGTTCAGGTCCACATCACAAGTAGGTTGCCCATGGTAGAGTGGGATAAATGGGTCCAATATTTGCGGCAACCCAACAACAGGAAAAAACAGGGGGTAACAGGTCGTCAACAGGACAAAACTTTAAAAACAGTGCTGGGAAGGTGCGTCAACAGGACGTAAAACTCTGAAATACATAAATAAACATTTTTTTTTAGAATATCACAATCTCAGTTTACACGATAATACAAATGTTACAAGTATACTCACAGGCAGTGGAAAAAAAAGCTTTGGATCAATGTCCGTCGGGAATTATCTCCTTTGTCCATACCCACCGGTAAAGCAGAAGAACGGTTCCCGCGTCGGAAAGCACTGCGACGAAGAGTCACCGGCAAACGGTTTGCGACACATATGTTGTGTAAAATACAACATGCATTTACCATGCTGCAAACCTTCGCCGGTGAGTACAAAAGAGCACCACCGGAAGTGTCTAAACATCTAAACTGGCTTTTAAGTACACCGAAGGCATGCTCAATTACTCCCCTCGATGCTTTGTGTGTCTCTTGGTAACGTTTTTCTGCTCTACCAACAGGATTAGACAATGGGGTCAAGAGCCACGATTTGTTGGGATAACCCGCATCGCCTATGGAAATGAAAAAAATGGTGGGTAATATAAAAAATAAAAATAAAAAATAAAATAAAAACAAATTAAAATAAATACCTAACAGCCAGCCACCCGGCATGTTTCCTGTTTCGAAATTGTCAAACAGCGATGACTGGCTTAGGATGAAGGAGTCGTGAGATGATCCAGGAAATCCCACAAAAATATTAAAAAATTTCATGTTGACATCACAGACTGCCTGTATATTCATGGAATGGAAATGTTTTCGGTTCCGAAAACATTCTTCCGAATTCCGTGGTGGTCTGATCTGCACGTGGGTACAGTCAATCGCACTCAGAACATTGGGAAAATTGTGTTTGGTGAAAAAGCCTAATTTGATCTCACGACATCCGCTGTCCGTATCTGGAAATGTGATGAACTGGATCGTCAATTTGCGGAAAGCCCTAATGACCTGGGTTATACAGCGCGACAGTGTCGACTATGAAAAACCGCATGTTTGAGACAAAGAAGGCTGGAATGTGCCTGACGCCAAAAAATGTAACGTAGCCAGCAGTTTCTGGAAACCGCTGACTGCGCGATTGGTCCGTGGCCGAGGTTCCAGGTTGGCCTCCAACAGAGCGTACAGCGAATATATGTCGCGAGTCGATAAGCGATAATTTTGAATCACCTCGAGCTCGCTGAGATCCTCCAGTTCACGCCTAGTGCGATACTGGCGTGGACGTGGAAATGAAACACGCAATACGGACTCACCCAATGCAGACATTTGCCGACTTTGATCCTGATGTTCAGCAGCCCTTTCTTCCTCCATGCTTGCAGCCAGCAAACGCAGGTATTGTCCTAAAAAAACAATTCAACAAGAGAGCTGACTGTTAATGGCTCCTTCTCCCTGCAGTCTCAAACCCGGGAGTGAGGATAGAGCAGGGGCTTTGCAGAAGTGTATCCTGGGTAAAACTGTGGAATCATGGGTACATTTCCCTCAGCAGAGTGAAGAAAAAAATATTTTAAAAAAAAATCAATTAAATAATACTTGTGAGTCAAAAAAAGACAAAAGCAAATAGATAATCCCTTCAAATATAAATAGATATGCTATTAGCAATCCAAAAAAGCAAAAAAAAAAAATACATTTTAAACAAATTTTTTATTAGATCCCGCCAGCAAAGTGAGGCGGAATGAAATTGACGAAATTACTGTCGAAAAGCACTGTTGTCGAATCGACATTCTTCAATTGAATATACTTTTGTCGAAAAGCCACATTTTGACCATTGCAGACATGTCGAATTTTGAAAATGTCAATTTGCAAAAAGTAGAATCTGAAACGGCAGGTATTTTGACGAAAAGTACTGTATTGCATTGTCAAATCCAATTCGACATGTTTTCTTTGTCGAAAATGCCCCGTTTTTCGACTTTCGTGGCAATTCGACCGCAATTGCATATACCCCATAGTATCCCAATTGAACTGAAAATTGGTGAAGAAGGCTGCTAAAAAGGATCAGTGGGTACACAAGGGGTCTGAGAATTACAATATGTCTAAGTAGAAAAAGAAGGGAAGACCGTGCCAACAGTCAGAGGCTGTATTATCCTACAGCATAGACAGTTACTGTGACAAGAAGAAGGGCGACCGGGCACTGGTCAAAGGATGTTTTAAAGTTATAAGGAAAAAACCAAAAGGTGGACGATTTATAATTTATAGAAAGAAAATTTCCTCTTTCAATTATAGTCCTATTTGGTGGTGCGCCCAGAGCTAGGAAGTAACAGTACTAGCAAAGGGAGAAAAAGAAAGCTCTTGTGTGGGCGCACTCTGTTAAATCTAGGAAGATTCCTAGGATATGCATAAGAAATTCTGTTGAAACATCTGTTTATTATTCAAGATTAAAAATACAGTAGTTACCCACATATATGATCCCAAAGTGAATGAAAAAATAAGATTTTACTTACCGACAAATCTATTTCTCGTAGTCCGTAGTGGATGCTGGGGACTCCGTAAGGACCATGGGGAATAGACGGGCTCCACAGGAGACATGGGCACTTTAAGAAAGAATTTAGATTCTGGTGTGCTCTGGCTCCTCCCTCTATGTCCCTCCTCCAGACCTCAGGTAGAGAAACTGTGCCCGGAAGAGCTGACAGTACCAGGAAAGGATTTTGGTAATCCAGGGCAAGATTCATACCAGCCAAACCCATCACACCGTATAACTTGTGATAAACTTACCCAGTCAACAGTATGAACAACAACAGAGCATCAGTTCAACCATGATGCAACAATAACATAGCCCTTATTGCAGCAATAACTATATACAAGTATTGCAGAAGAAGTCCGCACTTGGGACTGGCACCCAGCATCCACTACGGACTACGAGAAATAGATTTACCGGTAAGTAAAATCTTATTTTCTCTAACGTCCTAGTGGATGCTGGGGACTCCGTAAGGACCATGGGGATTATACCAAAGCTCCCAAACGGGCGGGAGAGTGAGGATGACTCTGCAGCACCGAATGAGCAAACACAAGGTCCTCCTCAGCCAGGGTATCAAACTTGTAGAACTTTGCAAAAGTGTTTGAACCTGACCAAGTAGCCGCTCGGCACAGCTGTAATGCCGAGACCCCCCGGGCAGCCGCCCAAGAAGAGCCCACCTTCCTAGTGGAATGGGCTTTAACAGATTTTGGCAGCGGCAATCCAGCCGCAGAATGAGCCTGCTGAATCGTGTTACAGATCCAGCGAGCAATAGTTTGCTTTGAAGCAGGCGCACCAAGCTTGTTGGAAGCATACAGGATAAACAAAGAGTCTGTTTTCCTGACTCTAGCCGTTCTGGCTACATAAACCTTCAAAGCCCTGACCACATCAAGCAACTCGGAATCCTCCAAGTCAGTAGTAGCCACAGGCACCACAATAGGTTGGTTTATATGAAAAGATGAAACCACTTTTGGCAGGAATTGTGGACGGGTCCGCAACTCTGCTCTATCCGCATGGAAAACCAGATAGGGGCTTTTATGTGACAAAGCCGCTAATTCTGACACACGCCTAGCCGAAGCCAGGGCTAGTAGCATGACCACCTTCCACGTGAGATATTTCAATTCCACCGTTTTGAATGGTTCAAACGAGTGGGATTTCAGGAAACTCAACACCACGTTAAGATCCCAAGGTGCCACTGGGGGCACAAAAGGGGGCTGAATATGCAGCACTCCCTTCACAAATGTCTGAACTTCAGGTAGAGAAGCCAGCTCTTTTTGAAAGAAAATGGATAGGGCCGAAATCTGGACCTTAATGGAACCCAATTTTAGGCCCAAAGTCACTCCTGACTGTAGGAAGTGAAGGAAACGGCCCAGCTGGAATTCCTCCGTAGGGGCATTCCTGGCCTCACACCAAGCAACATATTTTCGCTATATACGGTGATAATGCTGAGCTGTCACGTCCTTCCTAGCCTTTATCAGCGTAGGAATGACCTCATCCGGAATGCCTTTTTCCGCTAGGATCCGGCGTTCAACCGCCATGCCGTCAAACGCAGCCGCGGTAAGTCTTGGAACAGACAGGGCCCTTGTTGCAACAAGTCCTGTCTTAGAGGAAGAGACCACGGGTCCTCTGTGAGCATTTCTTGCAGATCTGGATACCAAGTCCTTCTTGGCCAATCCGGAACAATGATTATTGTTCTCAGTCCTCTTTTTCTTATGATTCTCAACACCTTGGGTATGAGAGGAAGAGGAGGAAATACATAGACCAATTGGAACACCCACGGTGTCACCAGGGAGTCCACAGCTATCGCCTGAGGGTCTCTTGACCTGGCGCAATACCTCTGTAGTTTCTTGTTGAGGCGGGATGCCATCATGTCCACCTGTGGCAGTTCCCACCGACTTGCAATCTGTGCGAAGACTTCTTGATGAAGTCCCCACTCCCCCAGGTGGAGGTCGTGCCTGCTGAGGAAGTCTGCTTCCCAGTTGTCTACCCCCGGGATGAACACGGATGACAGTGCGCTTACGTGATTCTACGCCCAGCGAAGAATTCTGGTAGCTTCCGCCATCGCCACCCTGCTCCTTGTGCCGCCCTGTCGGTTTACATGAGCCACTGCGGTGATGTTGTCTGACTGAATCAGAACCGGTTGTCAGAACAGGGTCTCTGCTTGACGTAGGACGTTGTAAATTGCCCTTAGTTCCAGGATGTTGATGTGAAGGCAAGTCTCCTGACTTGACCACAGCCCTTGGAAATTTCTTCCCTGTGTGACTGCTCCCCACCCTCGGAGGCTTGCATCCGTGGTCACCAGGACCCAGTCCTGAATGCCGAATCTGCGTCCCTCGAGAAGGTGAGCACTCTGCAGCCACCACAGGAGAGACACCCTGGCCCTGGGGGATAGGGCGATTAACCGATGCATCTGAAGATGTGATCCGGACCATTTGTCCAGTAAGTCCCATTGAAAGGTCCTCGCATGGAACCTGCCGAAGGGAATGGCCTCGTATGATGCCACCATTTTTCCAAGGACTCGAGTGCAGTGATGCACCGACACCTGTTTTGGTTTTAATAGGTCCCTGACCAGTGTCATGAGTTCCTGAACTTTCTCTAACGGGAGATAAACCCTCTTCTGGTCTGTGTCCAGAATCATGCCCAGGAAAGGCAGACGAGTCGTAGGAACCAACTGCGACTTTGGAATATTCAGAATCCAGCCGTGTTGCCGCAACACTTCCAGAGAACGTGCTACGCTGATCAGCAACTGCTCTCTTGACCTCGCCTTTATGAGGAGATCGTCCAAGTATGGGATAATTGTGACCTCTTGCTTCAACAGGAGTACCATCATTTCCGCCATTACCTTGGTAAATATTCTCGGAGCCGTGGAGAGACCAAACGGCAACGTCTGAAATTGGTAATGACAATC
Organism: Pseudophryne corroboree; assembly: GCF_028390025.1. Classification (NCBI taxonomy): domain Eukaryota; kingdom Metazoa; phylum Chordata; class Amphibia; order Anura; family Myobatrachidae; genus Pseudophryne; species Pseudophryne corroboree. The sequence goes on along the minus strand of NC_086452.1, from coordinate 199,298,904 downwards.
CTGTACCACAAATCTGAGGTACGCCTGATGAGGTGGATAAATAGGGACATGAAGGTATGCATCCTTTATGTCCAGAGAAACCATAAAATCCCCCCCTTCCAGGCTTGCAATGACCGCTCTCAGGGATTCCATCTTGAACCGGAACCTTTTCAGGTACATGTTCAGGGATTTTAAATTCAATATGGGTCTGACCGAACCGTCCGGTTTCGCTACTACAAACATGGTCGAATAATAACCCTTTCCTTGTTGGAGGGGAACCTTGACCACCACCTGTTGAAGATACAATTTGTGAATTGCAGTTAACACTATTTCCCTCTCTAAGGGGGAAGCTGGCAGGGCCGATTTGAGGTATCGGTGAGGGGGCATCTCCTCGAATTCCAGCTTGTATCCCTGAGACACAATATCTATTGCCCAGGGATCCAACTGGGAGTGAACCCACTTGTGGCTGAAATTTCTGAGACGCGCCCCCACCGGGCCTAGCTCCGCCTGTGGAGCCCCATCGGGGAGGACTTCTGTTCCTAGGAACTAGCTGTGTTTTGCAGCTTCTTTCCTCTGCCCCTGCCCCTGGCAAGAAAGGACGCACCTCGGACTTTCTTGTTTTTCTGTGATCGAAAGGACTGCATTTGGTAATACGGTGCTTTCTTAGGTTGTGAGGGAACATATGGCAAAAAATTTTACTTTCCAGCCGTAGCTGTGGAGACCAGGTCCGAGAGACCCTCCCCAAACAAGTCCTCACCCTTGTAAGGTAAAACCTCCATGTGCCTTTTTGAGTCGGCATCACCTGTCCATTGCAGAGTCCACAGGACCCTTCTGGCAGAAATCGACATAGCATTTATTCTAGAACCTAGTAGGCTAATGTCTCTTTGAGCATTTCTCATATAAAGGACAGCGTCTTTAATATGCCCCAGGGTCATTAATATAGTATCCTTGCCTAGGGTATCAAGTTCCTCAGATAAGGTATCCGTCCATGCTGCTACAGCACTACACACCCAGGCCGACGCGATTGCCGGCCTCAGTAAGGTACCTGAATGTGTATAAATAGACTTCAGGGTACCCTCCTGTTTTCTATCCGCAGCATCTTTGAGGGTAGCCATATCCTGTGACGGCAGGGCCACCTTCTTGGATAAGCGTGTCAAAGCTTTGTCCACCCTAGGGGAAGATTCCCAGCGTAACCTGTCCGTTGGCGGGAAAGGATACGCCATAAGATTGAGAATCCTTTTGGAAATCTGCAGTTTTTTATCTGGAGATTCCCAAGCCTTTTCACATAACTCATTGAGCTCGTGTGGGGGGGAAAGTCACCTGCGGCTTCTTTTCCCCATACATATGAACCCTCCTGTCAGGGACTGGGGTTTCCTCTGATGTGCATCCTTAATAGCTATAATCATATAACGGATGGATTTAGCCAATCTTGGCTGTAACTTTGCATCATCGTAATCGACACTGGAGTCAGAATCCATGTCGGTATCCGTGTCAACAATTTGGGATAGTGGGCGCTTCTGAGACCCTGACGGTCCTGAGGCTTCAGCTTTTTCTAACCTTTTATGTAAGGAATTAACATTATCATTTAAAACCTTCCACATATCCATCCAATCAGGTGTCGGTGCCGTCGGAAGAGACACCACATTCATTTGCTTCCGCTCTGCTTCCACATAGCCTTCCTCGTCAGACATGTCGACACAACCACACATACAGGGAATGCCCTTTTTGAAGACAGTACCTCCACAAGGCCCTTTGGTGAGACAGAGAGAGAGTATGCCAGCACACACCCCAGCGCTATATAACCCAGTAATAACACAGTAACTTAATGTTAACCCAGTAGCTGCTGTATATTGTGTTTTTAGCGCCTAATTATGTGCCCCCCTCTCTTTTTACCCTTTTCTACCGTGAACTGCAGGGGAGAGCCTGGGGAGCTTCTTCTCAGCGGAGCTGTGGAGAGAAAATGGCGCTGGTGAGTGCTGAGGGAGAAGCCCCGCCCCCTCGACGGCGGGCTTCTGTCCCGCTAAAATACATATCTTTGTGGCGGGGGCTCATACATATATTCAGTGCCCAACTGTATATGTATATATGAGTACTTTTGCCAACAGAGGTCCATATGCTGCCCATATTCTTTCTTACAGTGCCCATGTCTCCTGCGGAGCCCGTCTATTCCCCATGGTCCTTACGGAGTCCCCAGCATCCACTAGGACGTTAGAGAAATAATCTTTCTGAAAAAATGTTAAAATGTTCTGGTCTGTTAGTCACAGGGAGTGATTAGAAAGGTGGGAGACACTTGATTGTCTGACACCTGTTTCTCCTGACCAGTACAGAAATTCTGTATTGATGGGACCAAAAGGAAGTCACAAGAGTATTGTGTATTTATGAGAGACCATTTACTGGGTCAATACCATACACTTTGCTGGTTAGGCGTCTGTCCCTATAAACACGTGTGGAGTAATAAATAAATAAATAAATAAATAAATAATTAATTATGGTTATCCTCATGCCCTGGTGCTGAATTGATACTAACAAAAGAGAGATATGAAGGAAGAAAAAGTGATGATACTGCTGTTGGTATCACTTGTCTCATAGAGAGAAAATAATTCATACTCTACAAAACCGGGTATTCTCAGGAAGTCTCCTCCCCCGATACTAACCCAGCCCAACGCTGTTAGCAGCGTGGTATGATAGTAGAGGAGAATATGTGATTTTTATACCAATGAGAGTGCGCCTATATAGGAATTTTTAGAGAAACATAGATATGCAAGAAAAGGAAAGTATAACATGTGGATCTACTGTCCACGTTAGACACGGCTCAGCGGACACCACTGTAGTGGCGCCGTGTGCCCTGAATCATGAATGAGAGTCCATGGAAAATAGTCAAAAAGTCAGAAAAATAGTATCCACCAATGGGCCAATCTTAGATAATATCTAATTCATACGTAATCATGTCTAGAGCTACTAGGTATATCCGTTGCTCAGGATAGGAATATAAGCACAACTCAAACAAAGGAGCAATAATTCTCTGACAAGTTATATGTAAATCTTAGGTGTAGACCAAAAAGATAAACAGTGGGTAACAGAAAAATTAGGAGTAGCAAAATTATCCCTTTATGAAGTGAGCCGAAAAAATGTCTATAATAATTTAGACTGGTCACTGTATGTATATTTCAGGCAGTTCGCCCTAAAAATAGTGTTCGGCACATAAAATGGGTAACTACACTCTACAATAACACTTGTGGTTTAGGAGAATTATAACACAATATAACTATGCATCAGAGGGTAAGTATGTATCAATAAAGCATATATGCATCGGAGGGTAAGTATGTATCAATAAAGCATAACATAATACATAATTGTATGGATGCATTCACCCTGTGGGTGCAGGCGTACGATACAGCACATTGAGAAGTTGAGTGGAGATATTCCAAATGTCACGGTTATGGGAAAGAACTGCTGCCAGCAATAACTCCGTTAGATGGTCCCCTGTGGAGGTCTGTGGAAAACGCGTTTCGCCCGTTAGGGCTTGTTCACTTCCTGGATCTGACAGGCACCTAAGCATGGAGGCTTTAAAAACCATTACAATTAAGGTAGCCACCAATCACGGCTGATGTATTGGAGCAGACGCCGGGGGAGGGATGCGATACCCGGTTTTGTAGAGTATGAATTATTTTCTCTCTATGAGACAAGTGATACCAACAGCAGTATCACCACTTTTTCTTCCTTCGGACCAGAACATTTTAACATTTTTTTAGAAAGATTATTTTTCATTCACTATGGGATCATATATGTGGGTAACTACTGTATTTTTAATCTTGAATAATAAACAGATGTTTTAACAGAATTTCTTATGCATATCCTAGGAATCTTCCTAGATTTAACAAAGAGTGCGCCCACACAAGAGCTTTCTTTTTCTCCCTTTGCTAGTACTGTTACTTCCTAGCTCTGGGCGCACCACCAAATAGGACTATAATTGAAAGAGGAAATTTTCTTTCTATAAATTATAAATCGTCCACCTTTGGTTTTTTCCTTATAAAACTTTAAAACATCCTTTGACCAGTGCCCGGTCGCCCTTCTTCTTGGGTCAGTGTAAGCACCATCTTCATCAGACGAGGTGTCAGTGACAACAGTGGATTGTGAGGAGATAAGAGCTCGCTTAAAGGACCCCTTGGTCTTAGGCTAGCGAGGGGCAGACTTTTTAGTAGTCAAGGACTGGTTTAACTTCTTTCATTGAGCAGACAAATTATCTGCCCACGGCGGGTTAGCTGCAGGGACCACATACGGTTGCACCGGTATAGGAGGTCCCATAGGGGGTGTTAGTTTAGTAACTAGCGTATGTAGAAGCGTGGAGAAAGTAGCCCACGGTGGGTCATTATGCCCTCCTTTCCCTCTCTTCTTCTCCTCTCCCTCCCCCCCTCCCCCCCCCCCCCTGCCACAGTCCCACCGGGGGGCAAGGAGCCCCCAGAACCAGAGCCCACAGCTGCTATAGTCTCCTCATAGGGATCTGTGGCTTCAGCAACACCGGCAGTGTGTTCAGCCCCAGAACCGTTACCTTCAGAAGCAGACATTATATAACTTGCAATATCAGGTAACACAGTACAATTGTCAGCAGAACAATACCTCTTGCCCAAACCCCTGCGCAGTGTAGTCAGCACAAGCAGGGATACAGGAGAGATATGACGACTAAAATCACAGAGAAAAATACGTATTAAAGTAGATCTTGTGAAAATCCTATATAATTATAAAACCTGACGCACCAAGCCCCCTCAGGTTATAGAATATAGGGATAGCAAGTTGAGTGAGAGACACGAAATGGAAACCACTCAGCAAGCTAATGCACACACATATAGTCACAGTTATACAATGCAGAGGTTATTACTAACAATAATACTGCACTGGACCAGCATATATACAGGTTGAGTATCCCTTATCCAAAATGCTTGGGACCAGAGGTATTTTTGGATATGGGATTTTTCCGTATTTTGGAATAATTGCATACCATAATGAGATATCATGGTGATGGGACCTAAATCTAAGCACAGAATGCATTTATGTTACATATACACCTTATGCACACAGCCTGAAGGTATTTTTAGCAAATATTTTTTATAACTTTGTGCATTAAACAAAGTGTGTCTACATTCACACAATTCATTTATGTTTTATATACACCTTATACACACAGCCTGAAGGTAATTTAATACAATATGTTTAATAATTTTGTGCATTAAACAAAGTTGGAGTACATTGAGCCATTAAAAAAAACAAAGGTTTCACTATCTCACTCAAAAAAATCCGTATTTCGGAATATTTGGATATGGGATACTCAACCTGTATGTATGTATGTATGTATGTATGTATGTATGTATGTATGTATGTATGTATATATATATATATATATATATATATATATATATATATATATATATATATATATATATAGCTATGTAGTGAATAGATATAACACTGCACAGTAAGAACTGGATGTATATCACAGGGTACTTGTACCAGAGAACCCTGACTAAATGCACTCTCTTAACTAACACTGTCTAATGGACATGTAGAATACTTAAGTGTCATGTAAAGTCACAGCGCTGTCAACCAGGCGGCTTTACAAAGGAGGATTTGCCCAAGCAGTCCCAGGAACAGTGTAGCTGAGAGAAATGGGGCCCAAACACTGACAGGGAGTGAGGGAGAGACCGATATGCAGCTCCAGGGCGGGAACATTTGCTGGAAATGGCACCCTGGGGCTGGGGCTCCAGGTTTAAGCCTTATCCCCTCTGCTGGCAAAACCACCAGGTACTGCGGACTAAACAAAAAAGGTTTTAAGAGAAAACCTGACCTGCACCCATGCCCTGGTGATCTAGTGGGATCGCCTGTACTGCCACAGCGTCCACCACCAGCACCGACCGCGATAAAGCACGGGTCCCGCGAGCGGGACCCACTCACCACCTCCCGAAGCACGGCCACGCGATCCCGGAGAGCCCCCGTTGTGTGTGCCTGACTCAGAAGAAAACCGGAGCCTCCTGCTGTAGTTACCCGGCAACCAGGGCTCGGGAGTGTACAGCGCCGCTGCGGAGAGATGGAGCTGCAGCAGTGAATGTCACTAGACATGTACACACTACTACAGCCCTTGAAGTCTTCACTTTTCTTCTCAAAAAAGCTCTTCTTAGGGCTGCCCAGAGCAGCCCCTCTGTTATGTGCCTGCTATCTGCAGCACCAACTACAAAACTGAGCTCCTGTGCAGGGAGGCGGGGTTATAGAGGAGGCGGCACTATGCATTCTGGGAACAGTCAAAGCTTTTGAGCCTGTTGGTGCCTCGGATCAAGATCCTACTCTACACCCCTATGTCTTTCCTTGTGAAGCCCAGTGTACCCGCAGCAGAAACTCTCTGTAATTCTGTGTCCAGAATCATTCCCAAAAACGATAGTCGTTTCGTCGGACTCAACTGTGACTTTGGCAAGTTCATGAGCCAACCATGTTGTTGCAGAACTGTCAGGGAAATCGTAATGCTCTGCAGTAATCGGTCCCTGGATCTCGCCTTTATCAGGACATCGTCCAAGTACGGGGTAATTGTGACTCCTTGCTTGCGCAGAACCATCATTTCCGCCATAACTTTGGTGAAAACCCTCAGAGCCGTGGATAGACCAAACGGCAACGTCTGAAACTGGTAATGACAATCCTGAAACACAAACCTTAGGTAAGTCTAATGCGGAGGATATATGGGGACGTGTAAGCAGGCATCCTCTATGTCGACCAACACCATAAAATCCCCTTTCTCCAGACTGGAGATCACTGCTCGGAGAAATTCCATCTTGAATTTTCTCAGATAGAAATTGAGGGATATTAGGCTCAGAATTGGTCTGACCGAGCCATCCGGCTTCGGGACCACAAAGAGGCTCGAATAAACCTTCTCCCTGGTGTGTTGATTTTGACACAGCTTTTGTATCGCATCGCAAACTACCTCCCTGTCCGGTAGAGACGCTGGTAAGGCTGATTTGAAAAATCGCCGAGGGGGAACGTCTTGAAACTCCAGTTTGTACCCTTGGGACACTATTTCTGACACCCATGGGTCTAGAGCCGAACGAACCCAGAACTGACTGAAGAGTTGGAGACGCGCCCCCACCAGTGCGGACTCCCGCAGAGGAGTCCCAGCGACATGCGGTGGATTTGGCAGAAGCCAGAGAGGACTTCTGCTCCTGGGAACCTGCCACAGCCGGTGACCTTTTTTTTCCCCCTCTTCCTCTAGAAGTTTCCAGGGAAGGAAGACCCTCGTCCTTTTTGTATTTATTGAGCCGAAAGGACTGTATCTGACAGTGGTGCGTCTTCTTTTGTTGTGCAGGAACATAAGGTGAAAAATGATGACTTACCCGCAGTAGCCGTAGATACCAGGTCAGCGAGGCTGTCACCAAACAAGACACCACCTTTATACGGCAGAGATCTTAGAGTTAGCATCAGCATTCCATTGATGACTCCACAATGCTCTTCTAGCTGACACTGCCATGGCATTGGCCCTTGATCCCAAAAGGCCAATGTCTCTCGCAGCTTCCTTTAGGTAGGCTGCAGCGTCCTTGATATAACCCAGTGTCAAAAGAATGCTATCCCTATCCAGGGTATCTCTCTCAGATGACAAGTGCCGACATGGTCACTCCCACAGCCGTTTCTGTCCCTAATGCAGCCTCCTCCTGAGAAGAGCACTCAGCCTCAGGCATGCCGACAAACGTGTACAGACACCCACAGACACACTGGGCATATAGGGGACAGACCCACAGTAAAGCCTGTCAGAGAAACACAGAGGGAGTTTGCCAGCTCACAACCCAGCGCTTATCTTGGTTCTGAAAACCTTTATACAAAGCCTCAGACCTGTTAGCGCTTTTATTAATACATATATAGCACCAAAATAACTGTGCCCGCCCCTGCTTTGCACCCTGTGACTTGATACAGCAGTGTAGAGGAAGGACCAGCATCTCTGCGAAGAGAAAATGGCACTGATGAGAGCTGTGAGGGCTAAGCCCCGCCCCCTTAATGGCACGCTTCAGCCCCGCTATTTTTTAGAATATTTATACTGGCGGGGGTTCGAATTTAGTGCCTTGGCCTTAAAAACCACTTTGCCAGTCTTATATGAGCTTTTTAATGCTGCCCGGGGCGCCCAAGCGCCCTGCACCCTGTAGTGCCGCTGTGTATGGGAGCATGGCGCGCAGCGTGGCCGCTGTGCGGTACCTCAAAGCAGTCACTGTAGTCTTCTGATCTTCTACTCACCTGTCTTCTGGCTCTGCAAGGGGGGTGACGGCAGGCTCTGGAAACGAGCATCTAGGCGTCCTAGCGTTCAGACCCTCAGGAGCTAATGGTGTCCTGTAGCCAAAGAAGCAGAGCCTTGATACTCACAGAAGTAGGTCTGCCAGTCCCACGAAGCTGGGAGCCTGTTACCAGCAGGTCTCCCTGAAAATAATAAACCTAACAAAAGTATTTTTCAGAGAAACTCAGGAGAGCTCCTCAGTGTGCATCGTCTCACTGGGCACAGATTCTAAACTGGAGTCTGGAGGAGGGGCATAGAGGGAGGAACCAGTTCACACCCCTTTGAAAGTCTTAAAGTGCCCATGTCTCCTGCAGATCCAGTCTATACCCCATGGTTCTTGAAGTGTCCCCAGCATCCTCTAGGACGTATGAGAAATAAAAATAAATCTGCTAGATCTTGGCGAGTAGTTGTGGCCTTGCTGGTGTAACCTGTAAAACGTAACTAAACCTTCTGCATGTTTGACTGCAGTCAGGGATTTTTTCATTTTGTTTTCTCTAACCACACAAATGTTATGCTTTACCAAAAAAGCACTGATCTGGTCTCATCAGCCACAATGCACACTAACAGAAGGATTTTGCCTTGTTCAAGTTTGTTTTAGCAAACGTCTTATGGACTTTATGTATCTTTTTGTTTGGATGCGGTCACCAGCTGAATGTTCTGGATGCCAGCGGTCAAGTGACAGATGCCAGAATCCAGATACCACATGAAATCCTAGTAGAAGAACACAGGCCGCCAACATCCAGAAGGTAAGTATTGGGGTGAGCTGCCACCCCACTATTTTAGCCCTGGCCGCCACCTCCCGGGGCGCACATTAAGTACCCCGCACCCTTTCGGCATTCTAAAAGGTGGGATGCCGCAGTCAGCCATGTGACCTCTAGCATTAAGTATCACACCCACAGAGCCATGACAGGGCACTGCTGCACCATGTGTGGGCCACAACAACCCACTAGAGGACATGTGACAGAAGAGGGGCCAGGGGCTGGAAATGGGACGAATTTTGGCAGTGGTTTGCCCTTCCAAGCACCTCAGAAGCCCGGGTCAGGTGTTACCACCGCCACGATGGTGGCACCACTTCAGCCTTGATCCCTGGGTGGCAATAATGGACGCACATCCCTAGTTCTGACCATGGACACAAAGCAGGAGAATTAGTGATTTTCTATATTGCACTCCGTTCCATAAATGTAATGGATAGTACATACTTGAAATATAATTATTTATAACGGCTTCTAAAAATGTGCAATTTTGCAGCCTGTATATTATATTACATTCCAAATATAGTTCCTCAGGAAGCACTAAAGAGCAAGCAGCTTTTCAAGGAGAATCGGGTGATGCTGTGGAGGGTGTGAGCAAAGTGACAAAATCTAGAGAACGCATCAAGTGATCGCAGCTTCTGATTGGTTTCCCCACTCATAAGCCTCCGCCAACACCATTTTAAAATGGTGAATAAAAGATTTGCCCGTTCTATTAGCACCAGGAAAACAGCTGCATGGAGCTGCCCGTAGAGCACCTACTAGGGATTTAACATGGGGAAAATGTACGTTATGGTAAGAACTTACCGTTGATAACGTGATTTCTTTTATGTCCACAGGATAACATTGGGATATTGTCGAGCGACAGCGAAAATGGCACCAACACGGTCACAAGCTTTCTGGTCTCCCAGGATGCATTGGGGCCTCCACTATATTGTCCCCCCACTGACTCAGTCAGATCAGTTCTTTCGACAGCGATTTTAGGCAGGAACATTAGGTAGAGACCTGTACAGGCGATAAGAACACACATGCACACCCTTCCATACAAGAAGGAAGAGGTTTTAGTGATTGTCTAGATCCTCAAATCAGATGAGTCAGGGTGGGATCCCTGTGGACATAAGAGAAATCACGTTATCAACGGTAAGTTCTTACCATAACGTATATTTCTCTGGCTGGGTCCACAGGATAACATTGGGATTCCCAAAGCCATTTTAGTGGTGGGGACGCTCCTGATTGCACAGGAGGACCTTTCACTCGAACTCTGCGTCATGAGAGGCAAAAGTATCAATGTCTGATGAATGTGTTTATGGAAGACCATGTGGCTGCCCTACATATCTGTTCTGCTGAAGCACCCTGTTGTGCTGCCCAAGAAGGACCTACCTTACGTGTAGAGTGTGCAGAGACATTAGCCGGAATAGGGAGATCTGCATGAGAATAAGCTTCAGATATTACCATTCGGAGCCATCTCGCCAGCGTCTGTTTACTAGCAGGCCATCCTCTTCTATGGAATCCATATAGGATGAAGAGAGAATCCGTTTTCCTGATGGCACAAGTACGATCTATGTAGATTCTCAAAGCTCGGACCACGTCCAGCGATGCTTCTCCCGCAGATAGTCCCGATACCTGAAAAGCTGGGACTACAATCTCTTCATTCAGGTGAAACTTTGATACCACCTTTGGAAGATAACTAGATCTCGTTCTGAGAACTGCTCTGTCTGGAAAAAATTTTAGGAAAGGAGACTTACATGATAATGCTCCTAAATCTGACACTCTTCTGGCTGACGCCATTGCCAGTAAAAAAAGAACTTTAACCGTTAACCACTTAAGATCTGCTCTCTCAAGTGGTTCAAACAGAGGACCCTGGAGAAATTTAAGAACTAAATTCAAATCCCAGGGAGCTGCAGGAGGAACAAATGGAGGTTGAATATGTACTAATCCTTGGAAAAACGTACATACATCCTGTAGGTCAGCAATCTTCTGCTGAAACCATACAGTCAACGCTGAGACTTGCACCCTCAAGGAAGCAACTTTCAACCCTTTATCCAATCCTGCCTGAAAGAAATCCAAAATCTTAGCTACTTTAAAAGATCTCGGATTGTAATTTTTTCCAGTACACCAGTGAATATAGGCTTGCCATATTCTATGATACACACGAGCCGAAGAAGGCTTTCTTGCTCTAAGCATGGTTTGGATTACTTGTTTCGAAAATCCTTTAGCCTCTAAGATAGAGGTTTCAACAGCCACGCCGTCAAAGATAGGCGATCCAGATGACTGTGACAACAAGGACCCTGCATTAACAGATCTGGACGTTGAGGGAGCAGTATCGGTGCTTCCACGGACATTCTCAACAGATCTGTGTACCAATGCCTTCTTGGCCAAGCTGGAGCTATTAGAATGATTGCTCCTTTTGCCGGTTTTATCTTTCTCACTACTCTGGGTAACAGAGATATTGGAGGGAACAGATATGCCAGCTGAAACCTCCATTCTACTGACAGTGCGTCTACCAGGACTGCTCCTGGGTCCCTTGTTCTTGATCCGTACCTCGGAACTTTGTTGTTTAGACGAGACGCCATAAGGTCTATCTCTGGTAGACCCTATCTGTTCACCATTGTCTGAAACACTTCTGGGTGTAGTGCCCATTCGGTTTCCTGAATGGTGTGCCGACTGAGAAAATCTGCTTCCCAATTTAGTACACCTGGGACAAATACTGCTGACAATGCCGGGAGATGGAGTTCTGCCCATTTTAGAATGGGAGTTACTTCCTCCATCAGACTCTTGCTGTGAGTTCCTCCTTGATGATTGAGGTATGCTACTGCCGTCGCATTGTCTGAGCGGATCTGGACTGGTCTTCCTTGTAGATTGTCCTTTGCCTGAACTAGAGCCAAGTAAACAGCCCTTATCTCCAACAGATTTATCGGAAGGCAACTTTCCCTTGCGGTCCATTTTCCCTGGAACCATAGGCTTCAGAGTACCGCCCCCCAGCCTTGCAGGCTGGCATCTGTTGTCAGGACTTGCCACTCTTTTATCCAAAAGGGTCTCCCCTTGTTTAAATGGTCTGTCTGTAGCCACCACGCTAGAGACCTTTTTACCTTTACTGGAATCTTTATCATCTGTTTCTTTATCGTCTGATGATTTCCGTTCCATTCGGTCAGAATAAGGTGCTGCAATGGTCTGGAGTGGAATTGCGCATATTCCACCATGTCGAAGGTTGATACCATCAGACCCAACAGTCGCATTGCTGCATGGACTGACATTGTCTGGGGTTGCAACGCTTCCTGAGCCATGACCTGCACCTTGACTATCTTTTTCTCTGGTAAGAGAACTCTCTGTAGGTCTGAATCCAATATGGCCCCCAAATGAACCATCCGCTGTGACGGATTCAGGGACGACTTCTCCCAATTTATGAACCACCCGTGTCTCTGTAAACAAACTATCGTCTGTTGAAGATGGCTCAACAGTAAATCTTGCGATTGTGCTAAGATTAACAGGTCGTCGAGGTATGGGAATATTCTTATCCCCTGCTTGCGCAGACAAGCTGCCATAACCACCATGATCTTGGTAAACACCCTGGGTGCTGTAGCTAGCCCGAAAGGCAGAGCTTGGAACTGGAAATGTTCCTGGAGGATGGCAAACCTGAGGTAACACTGATGTGAGTGTGCTATAGGCACATGGAGGTAAGCATCCCGTACATCCAGAGATACCATGTAGTCTCCCGGTTCCATAGCCAACATTATGGAGCGCAACGTCTCCATGTGGAACTTCGGGATCCATATGTATTTGTTCAACATTTTCAGATTTAGAATTGGTCGATATGACCCATTTGGTTTCTGGATTAGAAATAGATTGGAGTAATACCCCTGTCCCTTTTGTGATGGAGGTACTGGGACAATCACACCTGACTGCAGTAATTTTTGGACTGCTTCTTGCAGGGCATTGGCCTTCGACTCTATACGAGACGGGCTGGTGCAAATAATCTTGAGGATGCTGCCTCCTGAATGGGAACCCATACCCCTGAGATACTACCTTCTGCACCCAGGCATCTGCTGTTGACTGTTGCCATATGTGTGCAAATTGAAGGAGTCGGCCCCCAACCCTGGAATCCTCCAGGCGGAGGCCCGTCTCTTCAGGCTGAGGGTTTCTGTTCAAGTTTGGAAGCTGGCTTCTTGCTAGCCCACTGCTTCCTACCCCCAGATTTAAACTGGGGTTGTTTAGGCTCCTCTTTAGCTTTTGCTTTGCCAGCGAAATGAGCGAAATTTTAAACCCTTGGACTTAGGGTTATAAGCAGCCGGAAATCTGACCTTTTTCGATTCAGCCTCTGATTCTAGGATATCCGATAAAGGTTTTCCAAATAATATATTACCCACAAAAGGCAATGCTTCCAATTCTTTCTTGGATTCTGCATCTGCCTTCCAGGTACGTAGCCAAATTGCTCTGCGAGCGACTACTGTCAAGGCTGAAGCTTTAGAAGCAACTGTACCTACGTCAATTGCTGCTTCTTCCAAATACTGGGCAGATTGTCTTAAATGGCAAAACTGATCCTCTTGCTCCCCAGTAGGAGAAGGGATGCTATTCTCTAGTTCCTCTATCCATTCGCCCATTGCCTTTGCTACCCAGGCCGAAGCCATAGCAGGTCTTACCACTGCTCCTACTAGAGAAAAAATATTTTTCAACAGGCTCTCTACCCTTCTGTCTGTGACATCATTCAATGAGGTAGATGACAGTGGTAAAGCAGATTTATGCACGAGTCGCAGAACATGTGCATCAACTTTTGGAGGAACTTCTCTCTTCGAACAATCCCCAGCAGGAAATGGATAATAAGAATCCCATCTCTTAGGAATCTTATACCTTTTACTGGGCGCTGCCCAAGACTCATCCATCATTTCCGTCAACTCATCTGACGCTGGAAATTCAGCTTTCACTGATTTTGTTTTTAATGCTGGCTCTTCCAAAGAAAGCACAGCCTTTACGGCATTAATAAGTTCAGCTACATCTTCTGAACTAAAGCTCTGCGACTGATCATCATACAGAGTTGATTCTATTGTTTCCTCATCATCATCCGATGTATCATCTTGTGTAGTCTGCCACACAGACGTATCTGTCTTAGTCTTACCTGCCCCTTGGTTGCTTGTAGAGGCTACTGGAACCAAACCATAGGAGGGGAGCTGCATGTATGGGTTCATAGTGTAACCTAACCCTTGAGGTGGTGCTACCGGAGTTAACCTGTCCGCTATTGAAGACAGAGTCTTTGCAGACATATTCCATGGTGGCTGTTGGTGGTTGAACCAACTCCTGTTTTTTACTTAGCTGAAAAGCGAAACAGTTTGCACACAAACCCTCATAAGTGACCAATTGATTCATATCAATTACCCCTGACTTACAAGATGTGTTAGGGCTATAGGAGTGCTTGACAAATTCTCCTCATCACTTTTGCCGCTCACAGACATGGTATTAACCTGTTGTTATCGACTACACAATTTGTGACTGAAGAACACCCTATATGTCAGTATATAGAGGTGAGATCAATCTGACCACAGTGCACCTGATTTGAGGGTCAGAACAGGACTGACTTTACACAGAAAAGTCAGCACACATACTAGCAGTCAGTCACATGCTAAAGCATTAGACATTGTCATATGAGAATACAACCTCCATAATAACTTATACATAAGTAGGAAAATTGTACTTCTGTTTTAACTGGTTCTATTTTCAACATAACATGTAGAAAACACAGTAATATACAGGTCTCATATGCAATAGGTACTAAAAATTAACAATGCATACTAAGAAGTAGAGAGAATTTCTAGTACTGTATACCCTGCCTCCAGAGAGCGGGATACAGGGAGACTCACCACACTTCCATATCCAAGCAAATACGCTCGTAAGACGCTGAGTGGATTCAGACGCTACTGGTGTACACTGCCGCTCTTGATAACCGATAACGGACACTCACAGACTTCCACGTGTATGCAGACGCTAAGGCCTGCGACTCGGTCTGGCAGGTTTTATCTCCAGTGTACACAACCGCAGCGTCTAAGCTGCGACCGAGTACCCTCGTGGTAGCGTCTGAGTCGGAAGTGAGGTCATTCAGTTCATGAAACGAGAGCCACGCGGGAACTGGCCATGAACTCTGAGGAGGGACGGCCAGGAGAGCGTCTGAAACCCCCCGTTGACTTAAACTCCCAGGATCACGGCCTCTACCTAGTCCTGGCGCCTATGATCCCCAGAGCGTAGCGCTGTCACACTCGAGATGTTCGGCGCATCAACACACTGTTTGTAGTCTCCACCAAATCAGTGTAGCTGTGTCCTGACCCCTCTAGTAAGAGGAAGTCCATAGACTCACCGTCTCCCCATGCTCCGGCCACAGCCTGGTTACGTCTGCTGGACCTGCTAGAACATCTGACACAGATGCCCGTCGAGACAGCACTGATACCCGAAGGTAAGCGTTGTTGCGACCCGGTGGGGAGTTGTCGGAGCGACTCTTTCTAATATGCGTTTAAGACGCTGTTAAGATAAGTCGCTCTAAAAATATAGTAAGTCTATAAACATAAAATAATAAAAGCTTTAGGCTGCTTTATTCACAGCAGCCCTGTGACCATGCGGCTTCCTGTCGCACCAAGCAAAAAACTGATCTGACCGAGTCAGTGGGCGGGACTATATAGTGGAGGCCCCAATGCATCCTGGGAGGCCAGAAAGCTCGTGACCGTGTTGGTGCCATTTTCGCTGTCGCTCGACAATATCCCAATGTTATCCTGTGGATAATCCTGTGGACCCAGCCAGAGAAACATACATACAACTCAAGATAGTGCCCTGGAGAGGAATAAAATTCATGACCCCAATGATATGAAGCAGCATTGCTAACCACTGTGTATATAGATTATGCTTATACACAAACAATGCAAATTAAAAAGTAGTTGCCTTTTAAAAACATATTGTATGACACAGAAGTGAATAAAAAGCCTACGCATTGGGATGTAAAACAGTTCCAGACCTTTTTTATTTCATTATGTAGTCAAAAAGATACAATCTGTCCTGCTCAATGGTTGTGAGTAGGTCTCTGTATTGGACTTCTGATTGTGTCTGTGTGGCCAGATAAGTAGCAACGAAGTCAAATAAGATTTAGACAAAAGGGGATAATTGTAACAGCCAGACTGGTTTTGACTTTTAAAAAATTGCCACTTTAAACTTGTGACTAAATTGCTCAAATCTCTGCATTTGCCGCAACCCACAGGCTATTACATTTGTCCCAAGTTAGGCAAGAGAAAAGTTGTGTGGATTACCCTGCACCCACAATATTGACTGATTTAGTTGCCACTTGGTCACACTTCTAGCAGTATCAATATTAAAAGATACTTTGCCAACATATGGTATGGTTACAGTTCTTGATTTAAAAAATAGGGGGAAAACAAAAAAACACAAAATGGCACAGTTGGATAGAAGGATTTTTTTTCCCCACAGATTGCGCATCAAGTGGGCCAGATTCCTCTATACAGTGGTTGCAAACATTTTGTTGGCTGAACCAATAATCATTACAGAGTACCACCATGTTTCTCAAAATCGGTCCCCATAACCCCAACAGTCCAAGTTTTAGGATAGTGAGTGTTGTGACTAGTGCACAAAAGTATAACAAGACACAGGGTTATATATACAATTGAAGTCTGATCCATTCCGACATTCATTTGTCTAAATAGATCCGACCTTGGCTATTCAATGCAAGCTCAATTCGACTTTAAAAAAACAAGTTGAATTGAGATGCGGGAGCAGACACGGGGGGAGAGCCACGGCTACAGCAGCATAGCCGGAGGATGTGTCACAGCCACCGCTCACAGCAGCGTCCACCTCTCTTGCTGGAGCCGAGTGGACACTGCCGTGAGCGGCGGCTGTGACACATCCACCGGCTATGCTGTAGCGCTGCTCTCCCCCGTCTGCCCATGGCTCTCCCCCGTCTCTGCTCCCGCATCATAGCCACCGCTCACGGCAACATCCACCCGGCTCCAGCCAGTGAGGTCTCGCTTGCTGGAGCCGGGTGGACGCTGCTGTGAGTGGCGGCTGTGATACATTCTTCGGCGCTGCTGTCCCCCGTCTGCCCACGGCTCTCCCCCGTCTCTGCTACCGCACCTCAATTAGTCTTTCCTTGGCATTTTATCATCTTGTTCAGTGTGCCACAACTTAGAGATTTTAAACTTTTTTTGTTTTATTTTGTTTTAAGGATAGCCATGCTTGAGCACAGGTTACCTCAAAATGACTGATGTACTAAACAAAGTCACATCTGCTTATGCACTGATCTCCTTAAAACCTGAACTGCTAAGAGGGACATAAGGACCAAGTTTGGGATACAGTGGAAATTAGTTTAATCAGGAAGGTCACAACTTTCCAATGAAGAGATGGCCGGAAAATGGTTTTAAGCCCACAAAAAATAAATAGTTGCCTCCACTTTACAAGGACTGTAATGTCTTTATTTAGCCACTCATTTCTCATTACTAAATATTCATGAATCTTTAAAAACCCTTCAACTTGGAACAACAGTTAAAAAGAATAAAGGCGGAGAAGGCTCAGAGAATCCATTTGCACCTATAATTTAATGTTTCTGGGAAAATATTCAGTAGCCCTTGTACTGAAGTTCAAGATATGTCCATCTTAGAGAATAACAGACACTCTGCAGTAAGAGGTGAATACAGGCATCCCAACACTCTGTACTCTGCCACAGTACAGTACACTACACTACACTACAGGAGAACCTTCAATTCCAGAGGATTAAAAAGAAAAAAAAGATGATGATCACATAAAAAAAGGCATGTACAAGAGCGACTCTGGGTAAGAGACAGGAGGATGCCATTTGCTGACTGGTAGTAGCACATGAAGGTTCCTGTGGAGTCATATTTAATCATGTACAAAATGCAGCAATAAAATCCTAATCCGCAGAGGAAGGCCCCAAGCGGGACAGATGGTACGTATGTTACAAGCAGAGCAAGTCTAAAATAAGGGTGCGCTCCCTGTGCTGCGAGTGCTACCAATCGCCCATCCAAATGGTATAGGAAGGCACTTGGGTTAACATTACTATCCAGTTTTCGGATGGGGCTGTAAATGGCATACAGTTCATGTTCGCTTTCCTCATTGGCAGTGCTGCTAGTTCAGCAAACTTTAACACTGTTCACAGATCTACGAGAAGCCTGACAAATAATACATAGCCTTGAGCCTTTGGAGAAAGAAGGAAGTGGGATTAGGTTTTCAACGACAGAGGGCTGCAAGTCGCTGCAAAACATTTACGTATATGCAGAAAGAGCAGTTCACTGCAGCCTTCTCTGGCATAAGTAAGATTAAAATATTTTGTACCAAGTTATTGCATTTCAATCAAACACTGATGTTTCCGACAATGTCCAGTGAAAGTAAACACTTGTCAGATATGCTGGATGAGTTTGGTTTTTCTGTACAGGTCTTTTCATAGAGTCAGTTTTCCTAAGGTGCTTAAAAACTAGTTGGCAAGACTGTGATGGAGTTCATCTTGACAATGCGACATGAGCCCAAAGGATGGATCTGGTATCCAGGACGATGACTCAACAAGATGCTACAAGGAGTCAGCATCTGATATTCAGCCCATATACTGTATAAAAAGGAGATTTGTAATTTAAGGAAATGTAGCACAAGTGGGAGACCCTGTCCGCGCAGTCATCATGTTGGATATACTTGGTCCCAATGGGTGCCTCACTGCAGTGGCTTTATCACAAAACTGGATCTCAGGTCCTAGTGTTCATGTATGCGCTTTGGTCCAAGATATGAGGTTGGATGAAGATTTAGATGGCTGCAGTGTCTATCTGTACATACAGCTGCCGTACGCCAGCCTAAGAAAAGCAGAATGGAAGAAGAAAAATAAAATTTAGAATTTATTTATGAAAAAAACAAAAACCACACAACACTATCATGACCCCCCCCCCCCCCCCCCCCCCAAAAAAAAAATCAAAACCCCAACTAAAAATAAGATTTTACTCACCGGTAAATCTATTTCTCGTAGTCCGTAGTGGATGCTGGGGACTCCGTAAGGACCATGGGGAATAGACGGGCTCCGCAGGAGACTGGGCACTCTAAGAAAGATTTAGTACTACTGGTGTGCACTGGCTGCTCCCTCTATGCCCCTCCTCCAGACCTCAGTTAAGGAAACTGTGCCCGAAAGAGCTGACATTACAAGGAAAGGATTTTGGAATCCAGGGTAAGACTCATACCAGCCACACCAATCACACCGTATAACTTGTGATAACATACCCAGTCAACAGTATGAACAACAGAGCATCAACAATGGATGCCAACATAACGTAACCCTTTATTAAGCAATAACTATATACACGTATTGCACAAGGTCCGCACTTGGGACGGGCGCCCAGCATCCACTACGGACTACGAGAAATAGATTTACCGGTGAGTAAAATCTTATTTTCTCTAACGTCCTAGTGGATGCTGGGGACTCCGTAAGGACCATGGGCATTATACCAAAGCTCCCAAACGGGCGGGAGAGTGCGGATGACTCTGCAGCACCGAATGGGCAAACACAAAGTCCTCCTCAGCAAGGGTATCAAACTTGTAGAATTTAGCAAATGTGTTTGAACCCGACCAAGTAGCTGCTCGGCAAAGCTGTAATGCCGAGACCCCTCGGGCAGCCGCCCAAGAAGAGCCCACTTTCCTTGTGGAATGGGCTTTCACAGATTATGGATGCGGCAATCCGGCCGCAGAATGAGCCTGCTGAATCGTGTTACAGATCCAGCGAGCAATAGTTTGCTTTGAAGCAGGAGCACCCAGCTTGTTGGATGCATACAGGATAAACAGCGAGTCAGTTTTCCTGACTCCAGCCGTCCTGGCTACATAGATCTTCAAAGCCCTGACTACATCAAGCAACTTGGAATCCTCCAAGTCACGAGTAGCCGCAGGCACCACAATAGGTTGGTTCAAATGAAAAGATGACACCACCTTCGGCAGAAATTGCGGACGAGTCCGTAATTCTGCCCTGTCCATATGGAAAACTAGATAGGGGCTTTTACATGACAAAGCCGCCAATTCTGACACACGCCTAGCCGAAGCCAAGGCCAATAGCATGACCACCTTCCACGTGAGATACTTTAGCTCCACGGTCGGCTCAAACCAGTGGGATTTCAGGAAACCCAACACCACGTTGAGATCCTAAGGTGCCACTGGTGGCACAAAAGGGGTCTGAATATGCAGCACTCCCTTAACAAACGTCTGAACTTCAGGAAGAGAAGCCAGTTCCTTTTGAAAGAAAATGGATAGGGCAGAAATCTGGACCTTTATGGACCCCAACTTCAGGCCCATAGTCACTCCAGACTGTAGGAAGTGCAGGAACCGGCCCAGCTGGAATTCTTCTGTAGGGGCCTTCCTGGCCTCACACCAGGCATCATATTTTCGCCATATACGGTGATAGTGTTTCGCTGTCACGTCCTTCCTAGCCTTTATCAGCGTAGGAATAACTTCATCCGGAATGCCTTTTTCCGCTAGGATCCTGCGTTCAACCGCCATGCCGTCAAACGCAGCCGCGGTAAGTTTTGGAACAGACAGGGCCCCTGTTGCAACAGGTCCTGTCTGAGAGGCAGAGGCCATGGGTCCTCTGTGAGCATTTCTTGCAGTTCCGGGTACCAAGTCCTTCTTGGCCAATCCGGAACAATGAGTATTGTTCTCACTCCTCTTTTTCTTACGATTCTCAGCACCTTGGGTATGAGGGGAAGAGGAGGAAACACATAGACCGACTGGAACACCCACGGTGTTACCAGGGCGTCCACAGCTATCGTCTGAGGGTCTCTTGACCTGGCGCAATACCTTTGTAGCTTTTTGTTGAGACGGGACGCCATCATGTCCACCTGTGGCAGTTCCCATCGATTTGTAATCAGAGTGAAAACTTTGTGATGAAGTCCCCACTCTCCCGGGTGGAGGTCGTGCCTGCTGAGGAAGTCTGCTTCCCAGTTGTCCACTTCCGGAATGAACACTGCTGACAGTGCTTGCACGTGATTCTCCGCCCAACGAAGAATCCTGGTGGCTTCTGCCATCGCCACTCTGCTTCTTGTGCCGCCCTGGCGGTTTACATGAGCCACTGCGGTGATGTTGTCTGACTGAATCAGCATCGGTTGGTTGCAAAGCAGAGGCTCCGCTTGACTCAGGGCGTTGTATATGGCCCTTAGTTCCAGGATATTTATGTGCAGACAAGCCTCCTGACTTGTCCACAACCCTTGGAAGTTTCTTCCCTGAGTGACTGCCCCCATCCTCGGAGGCTCGCATCCGTGGTCACCAGGACCCAGTCCTGTATGCCGAACCTGCGGCCCTCGAGAAGGTGAGCACTCTGCAGCCACCACAGAAGAGACACCCTGGCCCTCGGGGACAGGGTGATCAGCCGATGCATCTGAAGATGCGATCCGGACCACTTGTCCAACAGATCCCACTGAAAGATCCTCGCATGGAACCTGCCGAAGGGAATAGCTTCGTATGATGCCACCATCTTTCCCAGGACTCGCGTGCAGCGATGCACCGACACCTGTTTCGGTTTCAAGAGGTCTCTGACTAGAGTCACGAGCTCTTGAGCCTTCTCCGCCGGGAGAAACACCTTCTTCTGGTCCGTGTCCAGAATCATGCCCAGAAAAGGCAGATGTGTAGTAGGAATCAGCTGCGACTTAGGGATATTCAGAATCCAGCCGTGCTGTTGCAACACTTCCTGAGAGTGTGCTACGCTGATTAGCAACTGTTCTCTGGACCTCGCCTTTATGAGGAGATCGTCCAAGTATGGGATAATTGTGACTCCTTGCTTTCGAAGGAGCACCATCATTTCTGCCATTACCTTGGTAAATATTCTCGGTGCTGTGGAGAGCCCAAACGGCAACGTCTGGAATTGGTAATGACAGTCCTGTACCACAAATCTGAGGTACTCCTGATGAGGTGGATAAATGGGGACATGCAAGTAAGCATCCTTGATGTCCAGAGACACCATAAAATCCCCCTCTTCCAGGCTTGCAATGACCGCTTTGAGCGATTCCATTTTGAACTTGAATCTTTTCAGATAAATGTTCAGGGATTTTAAATTCAATATAGGTCTGACCGAACCGTCCGGTTTCGGTACCACAAACATTGTGGAATAGTATCCTCTTCCTTGTTGAAGGAGGGGAACCTTTACCACCACCTGCTGGAGATATAACTTGTGAATTGCCGCTAACACTACTTCCCTTTCTATGGGGGAAGCTGGCAGGGCCGATTTGAGGTAACGGTGAGGGGGCATCACTTCGAATTCCAGCTTGTATCCCTGAGACACAATCTGTATAGCCCAGGGATCCACCTGTGAGCGAACCCACTGGTGGCTGAAATTTCGGAGACGCGCCCCCACCGCTCCTGGCTCCTGTGGAGCCCCAGCGTCATGCGGTGGATTTAGTGGAAGCCGGGGAGGACTTCTGTTCCTGGGAACTAGCTGTATGGTGCAGCTTCTTTCCTCTACCCCTGCCTCTGGCAAAAAAGGACGCACCTCTGACCTTCTTGCTTCTCTGTGATCGAAAGGACTGCATTTGGTAATACGGTGCTTTCTTAGGCTGTGAGGGAATATATGGCAAAAAGTTTGACTTCCCAGCCGTAGCTGTGGAAACTAGGTCAGAGAGACCGTCCCCAAACAATTCCTCACCCTTGTTAGGTAACACCTCCATGTGCTTTTTGGAGTCGGCATCACCTGTCCATTGCCGAGTCCACAGGACCCTTCTGGCAGAAATTGACATTGCATTTATTCTAGAGCCCAGTAGGCAAATGTCCCTCTGGGCATCCCTCATATATAGGACAGCGTCTTTTATATGCCCCAGGGTCAGTAAAATGGTATCCTTGTCTAAGGTATCCATTTCCTCAGACAGATTATCTGTCCATGCTGCTACAGCACTACACATCCAGGCCGACGCAATTGCCGGCCTCAGTATAGTACCTGAGTGTGTATAAACAGACATCAGAATACTTTCCTGCTTCCTATCTGCAGGATCCTTTAGGGCAGCCGTATCCTGTGACGGCAGGGCCACCTTTTTAGATAAGCGTGTCAGAGCTTTATCTACCCTAGGGGAGGATTCCCAGCGCATCCTGTGCGTTGGCGGGAAAGGGTACGCCATAAGTAACCTTTTGGAAATCAGCACTTTATCGGGGGAATCCCATGCTTTTTCACATAATTCATTTAACTCATGTGAATGGGGAAAAGTCACCTCTTGCTTTTTCTCCCCATACATATACACCCTTTGGTCAGGGACAGGGTTTACCTCTGATATGTGAAATACATCCTTCATTGCTATAATCATGTAGCGGATGGCTTTAGCCATTTTAGGCTGCAATTTTGCATCATCGTCATCGACACTGGAGTCAGAATCTGTGTCGATATCCGTGTCAACCATTTTGGATAGTGGGCGCTTCTGAGACCCTGACGGCCTCTGCACTGTAGGATCAGGCATGGGCTGAGACCCCGACTGTCCCAAGGCATCAGCTTTATCCAACCTTTTATGTAAGGAGTTTACATTATCATTTAACACCTTCCACATAACCATCCAATCAGGTGTCGGCGCCGTCGGCGGAGACACCTCATTCATCTGTACTTGCTCTGCCTCCACATAGCCCTCTTCGTCAAACATGTCGACACACGCGTACCGACACACCACACACACAGGGGATGCTCTATATGAGGACAGGACCCCCACAAGGCCTGCACACACCCCAGCGCTATATGACTCAGGAATCAAACAGTAACTTAGTGTTTACCCAGTAGCTGCTGTATATATATTAAATGCGCTAAATTTATGTGCCCCCCCCTCTCTTTTTACCCTTTCTACAGTGAGTCTGCAGGGGAGAGCCTGTGGAGCTTCCTCTCAACGGAGCTGTGGAGAGAAAATGGCGCTGGGGAGTGCTGAGGAAGAAGGCCCCGCCCCCTCAGCGGCGGGCTTCTGTCCCGCGATTTTGTGTAAAATTAATGGCGGGGGCTCATGCATATAACAGTGTCCAACTGTATATATGCTGCTTTTGCCAGGAGGTATCTAATTGCTGCCCAGGGCGCCCCCCCCTGCGCCCTGCACCCTACAGTGACCGGAGTGTGTGGGTTAGTGTGGGCGCAATGGCGCACAGCTGCAGTGCTGTGCGCTACCTCATATGAAGACCGGAGTCTTCTGCCGCCGATTTTGACGTCTTCATTCTTCAACCCGCCGGCTTCTGACTTCTGGCTCTGCGAGGGGGACGGCGGCGCGGCTCCGGGAACGGACGACAAGGTCAGGTCCTGTGTTCGATCCCTCTGGAGCTAATGGTGTCCAGTAGCCTAAGAAGCGCAACCTAGCCGCAGTTAGTAGGTTTGCTTCTCTCCCCTCAGTCCCACGTAGCAGAGAGTCTGTTGCCAGCAGAAACTCACTGAAAATAAAAAAACCTAACTAAAATACTTTCTTATTAGCAAGCTCAGGAGAGCTAACTAAAATGCACCCAGCTCTGTCCGGGCACAGATTCTAACTGAGGTCTGGAGGAGGGGCATAGAGGGAGGAGCCAGTGCACACCAGTAGTACTAAATCTTTCTTAGAGTGCCCAGTCTCCTGCGGAGCCCGTCTATTCCTCATGGTCCTTAGAGTCCCCAGCATCCACTAGGACGTTAGAGAAACTCATATTTGGTTTGCACATGAGCTTCTGTGATACACACTAAAATCGGTTACGTAAGGCGGGATGTAATACAGTTAGAGATCTCTGGAGGTGCGGGTTGCCGGCAACTCTGATTTTTTTTTAAAAGGGACAAATCACTTACAAGGTATGGTTTTGCCTCGTATGGGATTGTCCCTTTAAAAAAATAAATAAAAAAAATGTCCGAGATCAGCTGGCATGTCGCACCACCGGCAAGCTCAGACTGCATTACATCTCGCCAATGGTGTTATAAGAAATGATCCACAAATTAAATAAAAATGAACATAGGATTTTTTAATTACTAAATTTTAACTTGTCAAATCAGTTCACAGTATGGCCATTAGTGGCCCTCAGCCTTTCTTATGAAGACATCACAGAATCTATGAGGTGACATTTTATGAATAGTATCTCTCTCGTCAATGATGATACAGCCATTATCAGGAAAATATATGGCATTGATGAAGAGCAGTGGTGTCCAGCTAAGCTCACTGAGCAGGAGCACAAGCCGAGGAGGAGGTCTCCTCCACTCCCATTCTACTCTGAGACCTGCCAGTCTCAGCGAGGGGCAGGAGTCCCTTCTCTACTGTATTATGTACATTGCAGGACTGAAGACACAAGTTTGTTGTTTCTTGTATACCCATGGCATCACTAATAGAGTGCTGGCCACATCTGTGGGGGAGAGGAGTGGACCCCTGAATAAATTGCCTAAAACCTGAAAGATTTTTACATTTGAAGAGAATATCTTTTTATTGATGATAGAAGCTACTGTACATCCCGGTCTTCTGTTGTGCCGAGGCCACAGCGTTTATGCTACATTCCTCTGACCAACTGCAAAGCGCTCAGTGACAATAGGAGTCATTTCTAGCCTGTAGATCTGAATTCATGTGGCCTCCAATAGATATAATAAACATACTAAACCTCAACGTACATAGGGCCTAATTCAGACCTGATCGCAGCCGTGCAAAATTTTGCACGGCTACGATCAGCCACCCTGACATGCAGGGGGACGCCCACCACAGGGCTAGTCCGCCCTACATGTCTGGCCCTCCCCCCGTCGCAGAGGTATAAAAGCATCACACGCAGGCGATGCTTTTGTACCTGAAGAGTAGCTCCCTACCAGCGTAGCTCCTGCACGCTGGCAGGTAGCTACCCGTCGCTCTCCGGGTCACAGAGGCTGCGTGCGATGTCACACAGCTGCCGCAGACCGCCCCCACACGGCTTGGGCATGCCTGCGTTGCCCGGACCGCGACCCCAAAACGGCAGCCCAACGCTGCTGGCCCACCCGGCGAACGCCTCTGCCTGTCAATCAGGCGGAGGCGATCGTTGGGCTGAGATGCGCCGGCGCAGTTCAGACCTGTTCGTCTGCTGTGGTCTGAATTAGCCCCATAATATGGACCACAAAATGGTGCTCTTACGTGTGTATTTTGTGTTGTACATATATTAAGATACTTGCATCTCAAAAACTGTTTTAAGAGTATCCTGTGGCCACATTCTAGAAACACCAGACATCAACTGTAACTTACTAAACTTGGGAACACATTTCAGGTCTTTAAAAGGATTAAAAATACGAATATGGAAATCCGATTTGATTATTGGATATTAAAAAGTTTTTTGTCAAAAGCAAATACTCTTTTGAATAGTATAACTTAAAAAAAAAAAATTAGAAAAAAAAAAGTTTTATGGTAAGAACTTACCCTTGTCAAAACTTTCTGCGAGGTACACTGGGCTCCACAAGTCTGGACAATGGGGTGTAGAGTAGGATCTTGATCCGAGGCACCAACAGCCTCAAAGCTTTGACTGTTCCCAGAATGCACAGCGCCGCCTCCTATATCACCCCGCCTCCCAGAACAGGAGCTCAGTTTAGTTAACTAGACCAATGCAGTAGCAGGAAAAGAGACGACAACGGTTAGTAGCCACATACACCACACTCTCACAACAAGAGAAGTGTCAGCGGCTAATGCCATATCAACCCAAAGAAGCTAAGTGCGTCAGGGTGGGCGCCTTGTGGAGCCCAGTGTACCTCGCAGAAAGTTTTAACAAGGGTAAGTTCTTACCATAAAACTCGTTTTCTGCTGCAGAGTACACTGGGCTCCACAAGTCTGGACAATGGGGATGTCCTAAAGCAGTTCCTTATGGGAGGGGACGCACTATAGCGGGCACAAGAACCCGGCGTCCAAAGGAAGCATCCTGGGAAGCGGCAGTATCGAAGGCATAGAACCTTATGAACGTGTTCCCGGAGGACCACGTAGCCGCCTTGCACAATTGATCAAGGGTCGCACCACGTTGAGCCGCCCAAGAAGGTCCAACAGACCGAGTAGAATGGGCCATAATGTGAACAGGAGCTGACAGACCAGCCTTCACATAAGCATGCGCAATCACCATTCTAATCCACCTGGCCAGGGTATGCTTGTGAGCAGGCCAGGGTATGCTTGTGAGCAGGCCAGCCACGTTTGTGAAATCCAAACAAAAACAAAGAGAATCAGACTTTCGAATAGAAGCAGTTCTCTTCACATAGATACAGAGAGCCCGTACCACATCCAAAGACCGCTCTTTGGGAGACAAATCAGGAGAGACAAAAGCTGGAACCACAATCTCCTGATTAAGGTGGAACGAAGAAACCACTTTAGGTAAATATCCGAGACGAGTCCTAAGAACCGCCCGGTCACAGTGAAAAATCAGATATGGGGAACTACAAGACAAGGCACCCAAATCTGACACTCTTCTAGCAGACGCAATAGCCAGCACGAACACCACCTTAAGGGAAAGCCACTTAAGGTCAGCTGAACCAAGAGGATCAAATGGAGGCTCCTGCAACGCCTCCAAAACCACCGACAAGTCCCAAGGAGCCACAGGCGGGACATAGGGAGGTTGGATACGCAACACACCGTGAGCGAAAGTATGAACATCAGGTAAAGTCGGAATTTTTCTCTGAAACCACACAGACAAGGCAGAAAAATGAACCTTGAGGGAGGCCAGACGCAGGCCTAAATCTAGGCCCTGCTGTAGAAAAGCCAAAAGTTTGGCTGTACTAAACTTGGAAGCGTCATAATGGTTAGATGCGCACCAAACAAAGTAGGAATGCCAGACCCGATGGTAAATCCGAACAGAGGCCGGTTTCCGGGCCCGCAACATAGTTTTAATGACCTCTTCAGTAAAACCCTTAGCTCTTAAGACGGAAGCTTCAAGAGCCACGCCGTCAAAGACAGCCGGGCTAGGTCCTGGTAGACACAGGGGCCCTGAACGAGGAGGTCTGGGCGTTGTGGAAGTAGAAGTGGACCCTCTGACAATAGGCCTTGCAGGTCTGAGAACCAGTGCCGTCTGGGCCACGCCGGAGCTATGAGAAGCAGATTTCCTTTTTCTTGCTTGAACTTCCGAATTACCCTGGGCAGGAGTGACACCGGAGGTAACACGTACGGCAGCCGAAACCTCCACGGCATCCACGAATGCTGCTTGAAAATCCCTTGTCCTTGCTTCGAAGACCGGAACCTTGTGATTGTGTCGAGACGCCATCAGATCCACATCTGGAAGACCCCACCTTTCCACGAGGCATTGAAACACTTCTGGATGGAGGCCCCACTCGCCGGCATGCACGTCCTGGCGACTGAGAAAGTCCGCTTCTCAATTCAGGACTCCCGGAATGAATATTGCCGATGTTGCTGGTAGATAGCGTTCTGCCCAATGTAGAATCCGTGAGGCTTCCTTCATTGCCAAATGGCTTCGAGTGCCGCCTTGATTTATGTAAGCCACTGTGGTGGCGTTGTCCGACTGTACTTGAACAGGATGGTTCTGAATCAAATGCTGGGCTAGGTTCAACGCATTGAAGACCGCCCACAATTCCAGAATGTTGATCGAGAGGAGAGATTCCTCCTTGGTCCACCGACCCTGCAAGGAGTGCTGCTCCAGCACCACGCCCCAACCTCTCAGACTGGCATCTGTCGTCAACAGGACCCAGTTGGATATCCAGAAGGGACGGCCTCTGCACAATTGTCGGTCCTGGAGCCACCAGAGCAGCGATAGACGGACCTCCGGAGTCAAAAAGATCATTTGAGATCTGATCCGGTGAGGCAGGCAGTCCCACTTGGCTAGAATCAGCTTCTGGAGGGAGAGAATGGAATTGAGCATACTCCACCATGTCGAATGCTGATACCATGAGGCCCAGCACCTGCATTGCCGAATGTAATCGACACTTGCGGACGAGAAAGGAAGCAACGAATCCTGTCCTGAAGTTTCAGGACTTTCTCCTGAGACAAGAACAACCTCTGGTTGGGAGTGTCCAACAGCGCTCCCAGATGCACCATGCTCTGAGCAGGGACCAGGGAGGATTTCTTCCAGTTGATGAGCCACCCGTGGGCTTGTAGAAACCGGACCGTCATATCCAGATGATGCAGGAGAAGATCTGGGGAATTTGCCAGGATTAACAAGTTGTCCAGATACGGCAGTATCCTGACCCCTTGACGGCGGATTACCACCGTCATCACCGCCATAACTTTGGTGAAGACTCGCGGAGCCGTTGTTAAACCAAAAAGGTAACGCCCGAAACTGGTAATGGAGGTTGCCAATAGCGAACCTCAGGTATTGTTGATGGGACACTGCTATAGGAATATGCAGGTAAGCATACTGTATGTCCAGGGAGACCATGTAGTCCCCAGGTTCCAAGGCCAGAACTATAGAGCGAAGGGTTTCCATACGGAACTTTGAAACCTTCACAAACTTGTTCAGTGCCTTGAGGTTGAGAATGGGCCGGGAGGACCCATTCGGTTTGGGGACTAGAAACAGCAGAGAATAGTACCCCCGGCCCCTCTGAGCAAGAGGCACCTGTACTACGACTCCTGTATCCAGGAGGGTCTGTACCAGAGTGTTTGCCTTTGTCTGGTCCGACGGGACGTCTGTCTGGCAAAATCGATGAGGGGGTCGGTTTTTGAAGGCTATGGCGTAACCTCGAGTGACGACTTCCCGTACCCAGGCATCTGAAGTGGTCTTCAACCATTCCTGCGTATACCCTAGAAGCTGGCCCCCCACCCTGGGATCCCCCAGGGGGAGGCCCGCCCCATCATGCAGCAGGCTTATCGGTCTTGGCTGCTGGCTGACGGGCAGCCCAGGCTCTTTTGGGCTTCGGCTTACCAGGTTTGGAAGTGCGGGCCTGCTTATGGTACGCCTGACCTTTTGCTTTACCTAAAGGACGAAAGGGGCGAAAGGAAGTGCCTTTGACACAGAAGGAGCTCAATAAGGCAGACAGGCAGTTTTGGCAGTAGCCAAGTCAGCCACTATCTTAATTAAGTCCTCCCCAAACAGAATATCCCCCTTGAAAGGGAGTACCTCCAGGGTTTTTCTAGAGTCCAGATCCACAGACCAGGATCTCAGCCACAATATCCTGCGAGCCAGGACTGACGTAGTAGAGGCCTTGGCTGCTAGGATACCAGCATCAGAAGCCGCCTCTTTAATATAGCGAGAAGCTGTGACAATATATCACAAGCATTGTCTAGCATGGTTAGAGGAGATTTCAGCTTCTAACTCCAAGGCCCATGCTTCAATATCCTCTGCCGCCCATGTAGCTGCAATAGTGGGCCTTTGTGCAGCACCCGTGAGGGTGTAAATCGCTTTTAGACAACTCTCGACACGTTTATCCGTATGCTCTTTTAGAGACGTGACGGTAGTGACCGGTAGAGCTGAGGAAACCACCATCCTATCCACATGCGAGTCTACTGGAGGAGGCGTTTCCCAATTCTTAGACAGCTCTGGCACGAGGGGATAGTGAGCCAGCATCTTCTTTTGAGGCACAAACTTCGTACCCGGGCTTTGCCAGGGTTCCCGACGTATATCCACTAGGTGGTCAGAGTGAGGTAAAACTTGTTTAATCACCTTCTGACGCTTGAACCTATCTGGTTTCTTAGGAGGAACGGATGGCTCGGGATCATCCGTAATCTGCAGAATTAACTTAATAGCCTCCAAAAGATCAGGAACATCCACATGTGAACTACCCTCCCCATCAGCCGTATCCGAGTCAGAACCTGTGGGGTCAGTGTATGTGCTGTCTTCATCAGACGAGGTGTCAGTGACAGCAGTGGATTGTGAGGAGACGAGCGCTCGCTTAGAGGACCTCTTGGACTTATGTGAGCGATGGTCAGACTTTTTAGTAGTCAGGGACTGGTTCAACTTCTTTAATTGAGCAGATAAATCGTCTGCCCACGGCGGATTAGCTGCAGGGACCACATACGGTTGTACTGGCATTGGGGGTCCAATAGGGGGTGTTAGTTTATGAACTAGCGTATGCAGAAGCGTGGAAAAAGTGGCCCACGGAGGGTCAGTATGTGCCTCCGTTGCCACAGTCCCACTGGGGAGCAAGGAGCCCCCAGAACCAGAGCTCACAGCTGCTATATTCTCCCCATATGTGCCTGTGGCTTCAGCAACACCAGCAGTGTGTTCTGCCCCAGAACCGTTACCCTCAGAAGCAGACATGATATAACTTGCAGTATGAGGTAACACAGTACAATTATTAGCAGCACTATATCCCTAAACCCAAACCCCTGCGCAGTGTAGTCAGCACCAGCAGAGATAAAGGAGAGATATGGTGACTAAATCACAGAGAAAAATACGTAACACAGTATATCTTTGTGAAAATCCTATATTAAATAACACCTGACGCACCAAGCCCCCTCAGGTTATAGATTATAGGGATAGCAAGTTGAGTGAAAGACACAAGATGGACACCACTCAGCTATCAAATAGTCCCAGTTTGTACAATGCAGAGGTTATTACAGACAATAATACTGCACTGGACTAGCAGCTATATAGTCAATAGATATAACACTACACAGTAAGAAACTGGATGTATATCACAGGGTAATTGTACTATAAACCCCTGACTAAATGCACTCTTTCTTACTAACACTGACTAAAAAGGCAGGTAGAATACTTAAGCGTCATGTAAAGGCACAGCGCTGACAACCAGGCAGCTTTACATAGGAGGATTTGCCCAAGCAGTCCCAGGAACAGTGAGCTGAGGAGTAATGGCGCCGCAGACACTGACAGGGAGTGAGGAAGAGAGAGATGCAGCTCCAGGGCGGGAACACTTGCTGGAAATGGCGCCCTGGGGCTGAGGGAGGGGCTTCAGGTCTAAGCCTTATCACCCTTGCTGGCAAAACCACCGGGTACTGTGGGCGATATTAAAAATAAGATTTTACTTACCAGTAAATCTATTTCTCGTAGTCCGTAGTGGATGCTGGGGACTCCGTAAGGACCATGGGGAATAGACGGGCTCCGCAGGAGACATGGGCACTTTAAGAAAGAATTTGGATTCTGGTGTGCTCTGGCTCCTCCCTCTATGTCCCTCCTCCAGACCTCAGTTAGAGAAACTGTGCCCGGAAGAGCGGACAGTACAAGGAAAGGATTTTGGGAATCCAGGGTAAGACTGATACCAGCCACACCGTATAGCTTGTGATAACTGGATAAAGTTAACAGTATAAACAACAGCAGAGCATCAGATCAACCCTGATGCAACTATACATAACCCTTATTTAAGCAATAACTATATACAAGCATTGCAGAAGAAGTCTGCACTTGGGACGGGCGCCCAGCATCCACTACGTACTACGAGAAATAGATTTACCGGTAAGTAAAATCTTATTTTCTCTAACGTCCTAGTGGATGCTGGGGACTCCGTAAGGACCATGGAGATTATACCAAAGCTCCCAAACGGGCGGGAGAGTGCGGATGACTCTGCAGCACCGAATGAGCAAACACAAGGTCCTCCTCAGCCAGGGTATCAAACTTGTAGAACTTTGCAAAGGTGTTTGAACCTGACTAAGTAGCCGCTTGGCAAAGCTGTAATGCAGAGACCCCTCAGGCAGCCGCCCAAGAAGAGCCAGTGATCGCAAAAACGCGCTATGGCGCGTTTTTTACCCGTTTTTGAAGACACGGGACTCCAGTATACAAAGTGGGAGGGTCCCCGGGGACGCGCTCCTCATTCCGCGAATCCGTAAGGGGGATTTGTTTGATTGACATGCTGGCCTCGTGGTGAATGCTAGAAAGAGGAGGTGGAGCCAGTTCTCCCTCCTCTTTGGCGCCTGGCTGATTGCGGATGCCGGCTGACTCGCGGTGTCTGTAAGTGTATCGGGGGGGCGGGGGTTGTCACAGGGATGAGAGGTGCTGGCAATGTGCAGGGATCGGCGTCCGTGATCTAGTGGCTAAAGCTGGGCAAAGTGACTGGGGCTTCCCGCGGTGCCGTCTGAGGCAGTGGCCGCGCTGCCGCTCTTGCCTTTGATGTGTTCTCTCAAAGCAAGAGCGGCAGCGCGGCCACTGCCTCAGACGGCACCGCGGGAAGCCCCAGTCACTTTGCCCAGCTTTAGCCACTAGATCACGGACGCCGATTCCTGCTGACGTGGTGCGCTCGAATCCCATGAGTCTGTCCGCTATGGAGACCCGGTGAACTTGGTGGCGGTAATGTATAGCTGCGGCCGTGACACGTGTTAGTCACGGCCGTGTCAGTCACTATGCCTGGGTTTGCTGACTGGTGTCCGGGGTTCCCGCAGGGAGACTAAGTGGTCAGTAATTGCAGGCGCTGTAAAGGTTCCTTGGCTGGCTGGCGTCTTCGGAGGGAGGGGGGCTGGAGCTGTGGTCGGCTGTGTTTTTCCCCATCACCACAGGTTATGTGGTGAATCACCACCTACCCCCTACTACTACTGCACCCATCCTGCCCCCCTGCTACCACCACTACTGCACCCATCCTGCCCCCCTGCTACCACCACTACTGCACCCATCCTGCCCCCTGCTACCACCACTACTGCACCCATCCTGCCCCCTGCTACCACCACTACTGCACCCATCCTGCCCCCTGCTACCACCACTACTGCACCCATCCTGCCCCCTGCTACCACCACTACTGCACCTATCTTACCCCCTGCTACCACTACTGCACCTATCCTACCCCCTACTGCACCCATCCTGCCCCCTGCTACCACCACTACTTCACCAATCCTGCCCCCTACCACTACTGCACCTATCTTACCCCCTGCTACCACTACTGCACCTATCCTACCCCCTGCTACCACTACTGCACCTATCCTACCCCCTACTGCACCCATCCTGCCCCCTGCTACCACCACTACTGCACCCATCCTGCCCCCTACCACTACTGCACCTATCTTACCCCCTGCTACCACTACTGCACCTATCCTACCCCCTACTGCACCCATCCTGCCCCCTGCTACCACCACTACTGCACCCATCCTGCCCCCTACCACTACTGCACCTATCTTACCCACTGCTACCACTACTGCACCCATCCTGCCCCCTGCTACCACTACTGCATCTATCCTACCCCCTACTACTACTGCACCCATCCTGCCCCTGCTACCACCATTATTGCTCCCATCCTGCTACCAGTACTGCACCTATCCTACCCCCTACCACTGCTGCACCTATCTTACCCCCTGCTACCACTACTGCACCTATCATACCCCCTACGACTACTGCACTCATCCTGCCCCCTACCACTGCTGCACCTATCTTACCCCTTGCTACCACTACTGCACCTATCATACCCCCTACCACTACTGCACCGATCCTGCCCCCTACCACTGCTGCACCTATCTTACCCCCTGCTACCACTACTGCACCCATCCTGCCCCCTGCTACCACTACTGCACCTATCCTACCCCCTACTACTACTGCACCCATCCTGCCCCCTGCTACCACTACTGCTCAAATCCTGCTACCAGTACTGCACCTATCCTACCCCCTTCCACCTCTACTGCACCCATTCTGTCCCACATACCCACACAGTGCCCATTATAAACACCCCCATACCCACACAGTGCTCATTATTCACAATGCCCAGTATACACACCCCATCATACGCACACCCATACCACACAGCGCCCATCATACGCACACCCATACCACACAGCGCCCATCATGCGCACACCCATACCACACAGCGCCCATCATGCGCACACCCATACCACACAGCGCCCATCATGCGCACACCCATGCCACACAGCGCCCATCATGCGCACACCCATGCCACACAGCGCCCATCATACGCACACCCATGCCACACAGCGCCCATCATACGCACACCCATGCCACACAGCACCCATCATACGCACACCCATGCCACATAGCGCCTATCATACACACACCCGTGCCACACAGTGCCCATTATACACACTTACAATGCTCATAGCACCCTCTATACCCACACACTGGCCATCATACGCACCACCCATACCCACACAGTGCTCATTATACACCCCCCCCCCCCCAGCGCCTAGCATATGGGTACTCCATACCCACAGTGCCTATGATACATCCCCCCATACACAGTGACCAGCAAACAAACTCCCATATCCACACACAGTGCTCAGCATAGACACAAACAATCCCCAAACCAAAGCAGTGCCCAGCATACGCACACACCTCGTGTTATAGCGGTAGGGCTTCAACAAGGACACAGAGAAGCTGATCTTAAAAGTTGACGGGGAGCAGGACTCACCGAATCCTGGGTACTGATGCCTCCCTACCCCTAACACTGCCTACAGCACTTCCTGCACCTAACCCCCCATTTGCCCCGCAATACTGCCATAACTGCTGTCTACCATGTGGGGTGGTCTAATGCTATGTGGGGAGGCATAAGGGGAGCTCAAAAGCATACATTGCTATGGGACCCAGAAACTGTGAAGTAGGACCCCAATTTTTTAAAGTGAGGGGTCCCCGGGACCCACGATTTTTTCTGCTCAGCGCGATCACTGAAGAGCCCACCTTCCTTGTGGAATGGGCCTTAACTGATTTAGGCAGCGGCAACCCTGCCGCAGAATGAGCCTGCTGAATCATGTTACAGATCCAGCGAGCAATAGTCTGCTTTGAAGCAGGCGCCCCAAGCTTGTTGGAAGCATACAGGATAAACAAAGATTCTGTTTTCCTGACCTTAGCCGTTCTGGCTACATAAACCTTCAAAGCCCTGACCACATCCAGTGACTCGGAATCCTCCAAGTCAGTAGTAGCCACAGGCACCACGATAGGTTGGTTTATATGAAAGGATGAAACCACTTTCGGCAGAAATTGTGGGCGGGTCCGCAATTCTGCTCTATCCGCATGGAAAACCAGATAAGGGCTTTTATGTGACAAAGCCGCCAATTCTGACACACGCCTAGCCGAAGCCAAGGCTAATAGCATGACCACCTTCCACGTGAGATATTTCAATTCCACCGTTTTGAGTGGTTCAAACCAGTGTGTGACTTCAGGAAACTCAACACCACGTTAAGATCACAAGGTGCCACTGGAGGCACAAAAGGGGGCTGAATATGTAGCACTCCCTTTACAAACGTCTGAACTTCAGGCAGAGAAGCCAGTTCCTTTTGAAAGAAAATGGATAAGGCCGAAATCTGAACCTTAATGGAACCCAATTTAAGGCCCATAGTCAATCCCGCCTGTAGGAAGTGAAGGAAACGGCCCAGCTGGAATTCCTCCGTAGGGGCATTCCTGGCCTCACACCAAGCAACATATTTTCGCCATATACGGTGATAATGTTGAGCCGTCACGTCCTTTCTAGCCTTTATCAGCGTAGGAATAACTTCATCCGGAATGCCTTTTTCTGCTAGGATCCGGCGTTCAACCGCCATGCCGTCAAACGCAGCTGCGGTAAGTCTTGGAACAGACAGGGCCCCTGTAGCAACAAGTCCTGTCTTAGAGGCAGAGGCCACGGGTCCTCTGTGAGCATTTCTTGCAGATCTGGATACCAAGTCCTTCTTGGCCAATCCGGAACAATGAGTATTGTTCTCACTCCTCTTTTTCTTATGATTCTCAGCACCTTGGGTATGAGAGGAAGAGGAGGAAATACATAGACCGACTAGAACACCCACGGTGTCACCAGTGCGTCCACAGCTATCGCCTGAGGGTCTCTTGACCTGGCGCAATACTTCTGTAGCTTTTTGTTGAGGCGGGATGCCATCATGTCCACCTGTGGCAGTTCCCACCGACTTGCAATCTGCGTGAAGACTTCTTGATGAAGTCCCCACTCTCCGGGGTGGAGGTCGTGCCTGCTGAGGAAGTCTGCTTCCCGGTTGTCCACTCCCGGAATGAACACTGCTAACAGTGCGCTTACGTGATTCTCCACCCAGCGAAGAATTCTGGTGGCTTCTACCATCGCCACCCTACTCCGTGTGCCGCCTTGGCGGTTTACATGAGCCACTGCGGTGATGTTGTCTGACTGAATCAGAACCTGTTGGTCGCGAAGCAGGGACTCCGCTTGACGTAGGGCGTTGTATATGGCCCTTAATTCCAGGATGTTGATGTGAAGGCAAGTCTCCTGACTTGACCAGAGCCCTTGGAAATTTCTTCCCTGTGTGACTGCTCCCCACCCTCGGAGGCTTGCATCCGTGGTCACCAGGACCCAGTCCTGAATACCGAATCTGCGACCTTCGAGAAGGTGAGCACTCTGCAGCCACCACAGGAGAGACACCCTGGCCCTGGGGGATAGGGTGATCAACCGATGCATCTGAAGATATGATCCGGACCACTTGTCCAACAGATCCCATTGAAAGGTCCTTGCATGGAACCTGCCGAAGGGAATGGCCTCGTATGAGGCCACCATCTTTCCCAGGACTCGCGTGCAGTGATGCACAGACACCTGTTTTGGTTTTAATAGGTCTCTGACCAGTGTCATGAGCTCCTGAGCCTTCTCCTTCGGGAGATAAACCCTCTTCTGGTTTGTGTCCAGAATCATGCCCAGGAAAGGCAGACGAGTCGTAGGAATCAACTGCGACTTTGGAATATTCGGAATCCAGCCGTGCTGTTGTAACACTACCCGAGAGCGTGCTACGCTGATCAGCAACTGCTCTCTGGACCTCGCCTTTATGAGGAGATCGTCCAAGTATGGGATAATTGTGACCTCTTGCTTCCGCAGGAGCACCATCATTTCCGCCATTACCTTGGTAAATATTCTCGGTGCCGTGGAGAGACCAAACGGCAACGTCTGAAATTGGTAATGACAATCCTGTATTACAGATCTGAGGTACGCCTGATGAGGTGGATAAATGGGGACATGAAGGTATGCATCCTTTATGTCCAGAGACACCATAAAATCCCCCCCTTCCAGGCTTGCGATGACCGCTCTGAGCGATTCCATCTTGAACTTGAACCTTTTCAGGTATATGTTCAGGGATTTTAAATTCAATATGGGTCTGACCGAACCGTCCGGTTTCGGTACCACAAACATGGTCGAATAATAACACTTTCCTTGTTGAAGGAGGGGAACCTTGACCACCACCTGCTGAAGATACAATTTGTGAATTGCAGCTAACATTATTTCCCTCTCTAAGGGGGAAGCTGGCAGGGCCGATTTGAGGTATCGGTGAGGGG
This sequence comes from Pseudophryne corroboree, assembly GCF_028390025.1. Taxonomy (NCBI): domain Eukaryota; kingdom Metazoa; phylum Chordata; class Amphibia; order Anura; family Myobatrachidae; genus Pseudophryne; species Pseudophryne corroboree. Next base: position 199,260,879 of record NC_086452.1, on the reverse strand, counting down.
GCATCTCTTCGAATTCCAGCTTGTATCCCTGAGACACAATCTGTATAGCCCAGGGATCCATCTGAGAGTGAACCCACTTGTGGCTGAAATTTCGGAGACGCGCCCCCACCAGGCCTAGCTCCGCCTGTGGAGCCCCAGCGTCATGCGGTGGATTTAGTGGAAGCCGGTGAGGACTTCTGTTCCTGGGAAGTAGCTGTGTTGTGCAGCTTCTTTCCTCTGCCCCTGCCTCTGGCAAGAAAGGACGCACCTCGGACTTTATTGCCTTTTTGTGATCGAAAGGACTGCATTTGGTAATACGGTGCTTTCTTAGGTTGTGAGGGAACATATGGCAAAAAATTTGACTTTCCAGCAGTAGCTGTGGAGACCAGGTCCGAGAGACCCTCCCCAAACAAGTCCTCACCCTTGTAAGGTAAAACCTCCATGTGCCTTTTTGAGTCGGCATCACCTGTCCATTGCAGAGTCCACATGACCCTTCTGGCAGAAATCGACATAGCATTTATTCTAGAGCCCAGTATGCTAATGACTCTTTGAGCATCTCTCATATATAGGACAGCGTCTTTTATATGCCCCAGGGTGATTAATATAGTATCCTTGTCTAAGGTATCAAGTTCCTCAGATAAGGTATCCGTCCATGCTGCTACCGCACTACACACCCAGGCCGACGCAATTGCTGGCCTTAGTAAGGTACCTGAATGTGTATAAATGGACTTCAGGGTACCCTCTTGCATTCTATCCGCAGCATCTTTTAGGGTGGCCGTATCCTGTGACGGCAGGGCTACCCTCTTGGATAAGCGTGTTAAAGCTTTGTCCACCCTAGGGGAGGATCCCCAGCGTAACCTGTCTGTTGGCGGGAAAGGATACGCCATAAGCATCCGTTTGGGAATCTGCAATTTTTTATCTGGAGATTCCCAAGCCTTTTCACATATCTCATTTAGCTCGTGTGAAGGGGGAAAGGTCACCACCTGCCTTTTTTCCCCATACATATGAACCCTCTTGTCAGGGACTGGGGTTTCCTCTGTGATGTGCAACACATCCTTCATTGCTATAATCATATAACGGATGGATTTAGCCAATTTAGGCTGTAACTTTGCATCATCGTAATCGACACTGGAGTCAGAATCCATGTCGGTATCTGTGTCAACAATTTGGGATAGTGGGCGCTTCTGAGACCCTGACAGCCTCTGCGACATAGGATCAGGCATGGGCTGAGACCCCGACTGTCCTAAGGTTTCAGCTTTATCCAACCTTTTATGCAAGGAATTAACATTATCATTTAAAACCTTCCACATAGCCATCCAATCAGGTGTCGGCGCCGTCGGCGGAGACACCACATTCATTTGCTCCCGCTCTGCTTCCACATAGCCTTCCTCGTCAAACATGTAACACAAGCGTACCGACACCACACACACAGGGGATGCTCTTTTTGAAGACCGTTCCCCCACAAGGACCTTTGGAGAGACAGAGAGAGTATGCCAGCATACACCCCAGCGCTATATGTCCCAGGAATCACACAGTGACTTAGTGTTAACCCAGTAGCTGCTGTATATAATGTTTTTGCGCCTAATTTATGTGCCCCCCCTCTCTTTTTACCCTCTGCTACCGTGAATCTGCAGGGGAGAGCCTGGGGAGCTTCCTCTCAGCGGAGCTGTGGAGAAAAAAATGGCGCTGGTGAGTGCTGAGGAAGAAGCCCCGCCCCCTCAGCGGCGGGCTTCTGTCCCGCGTTTATGTACAATTTTATGGCGGGGGCTCATACATATATACAGTGCCCAACTGTATATATGCCCAATTTTTGCCAAGAGGTCCTAATTGCTGCCCAGGGCGCCCCCCCCCCCCCCTGCACCCTACAGTGACCGGAGTATGTGGGTGTAGTGTGGGAGCAATGGCGCACAGCTGCAGTGCTGTGCGCTACCTCAGTGAAGACTGGAGTCTTCTGCCACCGATTTCGAAGTCTTCTTGCTTCTTTCACCCGGCTTCTGTCTTCCGGCTCTGCGAGGGGGACGGCGGCGAGGCTCCGGGATCGGACGACAAAGGGTGAGATCCTGTGTACGATCCCTCTGGAGCTAATGGTGTCCAGTAGCCTAAGAAGCAGGACCTATCTGCAGAGAGTAGGGCTGCTTCTCTCCCCTCAGTCCCACGATGCAGGGAGTCTGTTGCCAGCAGAGCTCCCTGAAAATAAAAAAACCTAACAAAATACTTTCTTATAGCAAGCTCAGGAGAGCTCACTAAACAGCACCCAGCTCGTCCGGGCACAGATTCAAACTGATGTCTGGAGGAGGGACATAGAGGGAGGAGCCAGAGCATACCAGAGTCTAAATTCTTTCTTAAAGTGCCCATGTCTCCTGCGGAGCCAGTCTATTCCCCATGGCCCTTACGGAGTCCCCAGCATCCACTAGGACGTTAGAGAAATCGGTTTTAAGAGAAAAGAGAAGGTTGATACCCACTCCTACCTGCACTACCAGAGCACCCACTATCCCCCTTGGAAGAAGAATATTCCGAAGGGACAGTTAATGCGGCTACGACGCAACTGTACAGAAAAAACTAAATTTCTGGAACAGGCGGACTCCATGGTGAAGATTCTTAGTGGAAGGTTTCAGACTTGGAGAGGGATACTTTACTTAGACCCAACAAAACATATAATAAAGAAAGAGATTCTAAGGATAAATTAGAAAGTTTGGCTTTTATTTCTACATTCAATAATGAAAGCATGCAGATCAAAAATATTATATGTAAAAACTTTAACATTTTAAATCAGGATAATCTACTCAGAAGTCATCTACCACATAAACCGAAATTTATTTTTAAAAAGAATAAATCGCTTAAAAACATCCTTGCTCCCAGCTTTATCAAAAAAGTTTCTACTCAACAGACTATAGGGGATACCTGGCTGGGGTCGAAACCTAAAGGTTTCTTCAGATGCGGAGCCACCAGGTGTACGACCTGTAAACATATGTTTAAGAAAACTGCACATCTCCATGTTAGAGATGGGGAGAATTATGAACTTTCGAGTTTTATGAACTGTAATTCAACTTATATTATTATATACCTCCTCTCTTGTGGATGCGATCTGAGATATGTGGGACGGACAACCAGAAGCATCAAAACTCGCTTCATGGAGCACCGTCGCAACATCATTAGGAAAATCTCCATACATAGTGTCTCTCGACACTTTAGAGATTATCATGATGGGGATCCTAGTTCACTCCATTTAACAGCGATTGAACAGGTGGGCATAACAAAGAGAGGGGGGGATCGGTATAATATCTTGTGTAAACAAGAGTTATATTGGATGTTCAAATTGAATACTATACTTCCGAATGGATTAAATGAAACAGTGGAACTTAATTCAGTGTTATGAGGACTTTCCTCCTATTATCAATGTCATATACTTGTTCCTTTCCCTTCCCTTCTATCCCTCCCTCTATCTGTTAGCATATCTCTGACTGAAAGATGATAGGACACCTATGATGAAAATATCCAGACCATAGAGATATAATGCATTGAAAAGCTATGTATGTATGTATGTATGTATGTATGTATGTATGTATGTATGTATGTATGTATGTATGTATGTATATGTGTATATATATGTATATATATATATATATGTGTAATATATATATATATATATATATATATATATATATATATGTGTAATATATATATATATATATATATATATATATATATGTGTAATATATATATATGTGTGATATATATATATATATGTGTGTAATATATATATATATATATATGTGTGATATATATATATATATATATATATATATATATATATATATATATATATATATATATTTATTTATTTATATTTTACACATATACATACATACATACATACATACATACATAGCCAGCACTCTCTCCTATATGTACAATGATGCCTAGGTGCCTCCCAAGCTGGTTAAGCAACCAAATACAATGTGGAAAGTGGTGGCACTCACAGGACTTATGAGTCCTGTGAGTGCCACCACTTTCCACATTGTATTTGGTAGCTATATATATATATATATATATATATATATATATATATATATATATATATATACTGTGTCCACATGAATCATTTGTCTAGAGATAAGGAGTATCTATTGGATGTTTGATGTTAATAATAATTGTTACCTAGCATCTATCATTATTCTTAACTAATATATTTCACTTTATTTATACATACACATTATATATATATATATATATATATATATATATATATATATATATATATATATATATATATATATATATATATATATATATATATATATATATATATAAGTTTTTGACTCCGATATAAGTGTACAAATGTATATTAACGTAATATGAGTGAACTATATTGGTATTACCATATCCAAATTATATGTATAATAATGTGTCCCTCTTGTGGTTGGCAAGATCGCGGGGACGCATCATGACGGATGATATGGGCGCAGTCTAGCCGGGACGGGGCAGCGCCTGTGACTACGCGTTGCCCTGACAACCAGAATGATTGTTTGCCGCGTCAGGATACGCGCGCCTGGGCGCGCGAGAATGACACGGCGCTGTAGGTCCGACCGCGTCATTTCATGCGGCCGGACGAGGATGGATGACGCGACGGGATGGGATCCGATCGCGTCACCCTTACCCTATCAGTATAAGTAGAATAACAGCCTCAGGTGAGGGGATTTAGACCCTCAAGTGGTTACTACGAAAATGTGGTCTGGGATCAGACTTTAGCAGAAGTCTATAGGTTAAGAATAATGGGATATTATTCCATGTTTTTGATATAACATCTCAGGTGAGGCATCCCTAAGCGGTCATGTGACTATTAGATATGTGAATAAACATATTAATAAACTAGTTTTAGGTATCTTTTAACTGTATTAACATATGGTTTATTGTAGATATATATGTCTGTCATGAATTGGTCATATTTTGAGATGAGCTGGTTAATCTCAATCTTTTATGCAAATGAGCAGCCATATTGGTTGGGTATATAAACCCTTATTTACAGCCCAGTTAGCACCTTGAAAAAGTTGTGTGAACACAACGAAACGCGTTGGTGTGAGCTGCTCCCTTATATCACTCCCTGGACCTGCAATTATTTGGAGATAGAGGACCTGAACCAAGCCCCCATACGGAACCTCATGGACCTTTGCTGGAGGTAAACCATCTGAATTGAGGAACCTACTTTCACCACTACACCAAGGAGCTGCAATACTGCGGAATGCAGAGCCGCTTAATAATCCTTGATCTGTGGTAACTATTGCTTACAAAAGACTACTCTGTTGGTACATTTGGATAAGAAGGGGACTTTCTATATAGGAACAGGTTCTATCACCTCCTCCATTTTTTCAGCTAAATGTGTCTCGGAGATATGCTGTACACCCTTTTCTAGGGTTTATTAATATCTTTTGTTGTATTTGTTTATTCCATGGACGTTTTAGTGAATTTTATATGAAATAAATATGTTTGTGTATTAATTTGCTCATCTCATATATGACCGTTTAGCGCTAGAATTTTATTGTTGTTAAGAGAAAACCTGACCTGTGCCCATGCCCTGGTGATCTAGTGGGATCGCCTGTATCCAGTGTCCACTGCCAGCGTGCGGCCCGCCTCCCACTGACCGCGCCGGATCGCGATAAAGACCGGGTCCCGTGAGCGGGACCCACTTACCACCTCCCGAAGCGCGGCCACGCGATCCTGGAGAGCCCCAGCCGTGTGTTTCTAACATGAAGAAAACCAGAGCCTCCGCTGTAGGTACCCGGCAACCAGGGTTCGGGAGTGTACAGCGCCGCTGGGGAGAGCTGGAGCTGCAGCAGTGAATGTCACAAGACATTTACAATCGCTGCTGCCCTTGAAGTCTTCACTTTTTACCTCATAAAAAGCTTTTCTCAGGGTTGCTTAGAGCAGCAAGTGCCTGTTTACTGCAGCACCAACTGACAAACTGAGCTCCTGTACTGGGAGGCGGAGTGATATAGGAGGCGGCGCTGGGAACAGTCAAAGCTTTGAGCCTGTTGGTGCCTCGGATCAAGATCCTACTCTACACCCCATTGTCCAGACTTGTGGAGCCCAGTGCACCCCGCAGCAGAAAAAATTGTCTTTTGGGGCATAAACACAGAAAGGCTAATAAAAGGTCTCCAATGTGCGGCTATACTGTATGTTAGGATCTGGATAAAGGAAAATGCCTTGCATATCATACCTGTGTGAAAATATTATGTGTCTGACTCAGAATCCAGCGAGCGTCTGCCTCAGGGCCTATCACAAGCTTCAGGGTCCCAATGTAAACATCCGTACAGAGCGTCCAGAAGTGTGGGTCATGAAGGTGGTAGACACCTTGTAACTGCTGCACCTGTGGAAAGCCAAACATCCTGTGTATCATAACAGAACCAAAAGGGATCACACTGAATAAAAGGTAATTCATTATAAGCAGTAAATGTACAGGCTCTCCCACCAGACACCCCTGTTGTGAAACCATTGGAGGACCAGCACCTTGTGCACTGCCAAAAAAGGACTATTTGAATTGAAAAATAAAAATATATAGAAAAATAAAAATGGGGAGAAGCTCTGCTCTTCTGAGGGGGTAAATAAGCATTGGCCACCCAAACGACGTGCCCCACATTGTACCTCCTTCAGTGTTGGTAGTACCAGCACCGAGCTAGAAGAAGAACTTCTGTAATAAAAACTAAATTGTGTTTAAAGCAACACAAGAATATTTTCAAGTAATGCGTTATTTTACTGCATGGTAAGTGTGGGCAATGAGATCGTATTTTACATTTTATATGAACAATGTTATATTCACTGCAGTATTTGGGGGGTGGGTTGTAAAAAGCACCAGTTGTGTCAAGTTAGAAAAATAAAATACATAATTCCACTACAGGTGTCCGAATCTTTCCAATATGGTTACATACCCTCTGGTAACACTGAGGAAGCAAATGATCCAAGGTGGGCGGAGTCCTCTGCATCAAAATACCGATCGACTGCTTGAGCAAAGGGATAACACTGGAAGAAAAAAGGAAAGTGATTTTATTAGGGAATACCATAGTTACACATTAAAAAAAGAGAGTGACAAATGGAGGATTAGCTGCAAAGATTAGGGTATATTGGGGTCATTAAGCTGTTAAGGAACCCTCCATGTTTCCTTTAGCTGTAAAAAATGTTTTTATAAAAACCATCACAAATCGACCTGCCTGAATACACACAATGAATAGTATTACTTACTGTAGATAAACTAATCTTGCAAAAGAAGTTTCCAGTTTATGGTCATTAGTGGCAATTAGAACATCATTTCACACTGGCCAAACCACAAGTTATTGGCTTGTACTGAAGGACAGAACTTGTAGGCATATAAGAACCCATACAGTCTTCCCATTTTTATTTCTAAAAACCTCAAACCTTGCATAAGGTTTAGCTTATATCTAATTTAGGATAACTTTAGGTCTCTGTCAAGTATGTCTAAAGCTGGGTACACACTGGAGCGATATCAGCCCAATATGTTGTTTCCGGCCGAATCTGAATGACATATCGGACGGATCGCTCAGTGTGTACAGCCACGGTGCATGCTCCCATGTGATATGGTCCAGGCGGTTGTGCTGCATGGCCAATCTGACGATCTTGCACGGGATGCTATACAAAAGTAATGAAGGACAGAACGAGAGATCGTTTCATCCTTCATTACATCATTCAGATGTGTACTGCGGTAACAAAATGTCTGCAACAATATTGTCCAGATACACATCGCTTCAGTGTGCTTAAATCACTCCACTATATTAACCTTACAATATAGTAATTATCCCTGATTTCCCCTACACCTGCTACCCCCTCCAGTTTTACTTCATATCTGCTACCCCTATTCCTCTGTAGAATGGTTTGCTCCTATTAAGGGGTATATGCAATTGCCGCTGACCGCGGGTGACCTCACCGCTGACTGCAAAGTTCCCACCATTGAAGATAATGGAGGGGGCTGTGCGAAGCGCGTCTGACAGCTCAGACGCGCATACAGCCAATCAGGAGAGTGCCACGAAGTGGCGCTTCCTGATTGGCTGAAGGGACCTTCAGGAGTCACGGGGGGTCTCTGCATTCGGGGAAAGGGGTCCCATGTTTACACATGGGACCCCTTTCAGTCCGTCTGGTTCGGGTAAATTCGTTTTTTTGTTTTGCCAAGTACGTGGATTATAATAAAAGAACTGGACACTGGATCAGGCGAATATAATTTTATTTTCAGGTACCCCGGACATCGACATTGGAGACGTGGCCAGAGTCGGCGTGTCAACATAAGTATGTGTGTCGGTATGTGTGAAATAAAGTTGTATTTTCACGGTGTGCGTGTCCTGTTTTTAATTTGGGTATTTTTTTTGCAGTAGAACTACAGGTACCAGCGGGCTCATTTCCCCCCCACATGCTGGTACTTGTGGTTCTCCAAGTACCGGCTTGCTGGGACTTGTAGTTCTTCTGCAAAAAAACAATATTCTTAAATTTTCAACAAGGCTATCAGCCCCCCATCCGCAGCCCTTGGATGGGGGGGGGGGGGGACGGGGGACGGACAGCCTCGGGCTTCACCCCTGGCCCTTGGGTGGCTGGGGGTGGGGGGACCCCTTGATTGAAGAAGTCCCCACTCCTCCAGGGTGACTAGTTGGGCATTTAATGCCACGGCCGCAGGGCGCTGTATAAAAGTGACCCCCGGCTGTGGCATTATCTGTCCAGCTAGTGGAGCCCGGTGCTGGTACAAAAAATACGGGGGACCCCTACTCTTTTTGTCCCCCGTATTTTTTGCACCAGGACCAGGCGCAGAGCCCGGTGCTGGTTGTTAAAATACGGGGGATCCCCTGTCATTTCCCCCCCCCAGTATTTTGGCAACCAGGACCGGCTCAAAGAGCCCGAGGCTGGTTATGCTTAGGAGGGGGGACCCCACGCAAAAAAATTTCGGGGTTTTTACCGTTTTTTTAACATTTTTAAAAATCTAAATCAAAATCCGTCAAATCGGCCGTTTTTCGACAGCGGGACTGTCTAATTCGTTTTTTATTGAATATGTCGAATTCCGGCACCCACCTGCCGGAATACGACGGTCGAATTGTGTCGAATTTAAAAACGGGCGAAAAAGTGCCGCAATTTGCCCGGAATTGCATATACCCCTAAGTCTATAAAATGTACACACGGTGAGATCCTTGCTATGTCCGATTTTGACTATGCGATTTCCCTTGAACTCCCCCAGAGCCCAGATAGTCAAAATCTGTGCTTGATATTTTCACTATGTATGATTTTGACTATACTTTGTACTAGATAGTACACTAGATAGTCAAGATTGACTAGCCTGTAGTCTATCTAGCCTTACGATACCGACCTCAAGGGAACGCGCATCGAGATCGAATCTGTATCGCAAGCTGCCTAACACCTTGATATATGCAATAACTTTTCATAAGATTTTGACTATATAGTCTAAATCTTATAGATTTATCTCAACGTGTGTACACACCAGCCTCACCCATGCAATGCAACTCTCAGCAAACACACATGACCTGAAACACACAGTCTGGTCTCCTGTTCTGCTCGGAGTGGCGTTTGGCAAGTGCTGGCATCTAGAGCTTTAATAAGCTGCCAGTAAATAACTCTATATACACAAGTGTCACTGGCAGCTGCAAGTACAATGATACAACACAAGGGTGTGAGCAGTTCCAGTTTGGATGGTGGCCGATGCAGCTAGCAAGAAATTACACATAAAACAAAATGCATTTGATACGTTTTATGGGTGTAGTCTAATGCAAACCGCAGCAGGGAGAACTTTCACATCAAGCGCTTAACAAGATCCCCCCAGATGTGAGGTAAAGTCATAAGTGGTTCTGCTACTAGAAATGTGGTAACCACAGAATTACCACAAAACATACAAACAGAAAAACACTGGGGTCTTGATAATGAGCAGGCTATATTGCAGTGAAGAGGTTAATAAGAGGGCAGGTCCATGCTAGGTGAAGAAGACAACCTTTAGCCTATGTATTTTAAAGACTGAGCTCTACTTCCTCATTTTCTACTCCATTTCCCTCACAAGCCACACAGCTGTCCTAAGAAATGCTTTCTAACCCTCACATACTCTAGTCTTTCTGTGACTCACAGGGCTCATCAGCCTTAACAACTTCGAGAACAAAAATGCTCCTTGCCCTTTTGCCATCAATCGGATTCTTCAGTAGATTTTAATAAAAATAACCTAATGTAAATCATACTTGCCTACCCTCCTGGAATGGTCGGGAGGCTCCCTAAAATCGGGTAGCACTCCCGGACCCCCAGAAAGGAGGGCGAGTCTCCTGGAGCCTTCTCAAGCCAGCTGACCAAGACCCCCAGCCGCCCGTACACCCCCGCTTACCTATAGCAAGTGGGCGGGGCAATAGCGCGAACTGCGTCATCATAGCTCCGCACCCACACTACTAAGCCGGTAACTGGTCATTGTAGAGCTGGGGTGGTACCATGATCATGCGATCACGCCTCCACACCCCCTGTTGTGCAGACCTGGCTGCCCTATACCGGAGAAGGCAGCCAGAAAGTCAGCAAGTGTGCTTTAAATGCTCAATGAGATAAAGGGATTTTTGTTCTTACCTGTAAAATCCTTTTCTTTTATTCCATGTAGGACACATGGAATCACGCAGGTGGCAAGCTGGAGCATGGGCACCAAACAGTTTTCCTTATTTCCCAGCAGCCTAGACTCCCTCTTCCCTATAGCCAACCCCCAACCTACAGGAACGCTTAAGTTAATAAGGCCAAGACAAGGGGAAGGAGAAGGAAGGCCAACACATACAGTACAAAAAAACCCTCAAGCCAGATGAGTCAGGGTGGGTGTCCTGTGTACCCCCGTTTACTAAAAGATTTTTCAAGTAAGAACAAGAATGCTCTTTTTCTCGTACATCCATGGGGGACACCGTGAATCATGCTGGGACGCCCCAAAGCAGAACCCCTAAGGAAGGGGACGCTCCTGAGCTCTTCACAGGAAATCCGCATCAGTAGCGGTGAAAGTGGCAAAGGGAAAAAGTTTGATAAAAGTATGGGCATAGGACCATGTGGATGCTTTACAAAGCTGCTCTGCATAGCACCAGCTGCTAAAGTGCCCATTGACCAGCTGAATGAGCATGCATCACAGCAGGGGCAGGAAGGTTTGCCTCAGGATAGGCCAGGCAGTCTGTTAAAGTCATACAGGACAAAGAATAAGATTTATGGTAGTCCTGCGTCGTATCCACATAAATAGAGGGCCCTCGCTACATCCAATGAGGCCTGCTCCAGAGTAGTACCTTGAAAAAACAATGATCTCCTATTTGATATGAAACTGGGACACGTACCCCAAGCACGTCTGAAGAACAGCCCAGTCAGGATGGAAAATACGAAATAGGGAGTGACAAGGCGCTCAAGTCCAGCATTCTACAGTCTGAGGCAGTGGCGAAGAGTAAGCCAGTGAAAGTCCACTCTGTCCAAGGGCCAAAGAGAGGTAGACTGGAGGGCCTGAAACACTAAAGATAAATCCCACAGTGCAACCAGGTGAATGCAAGGAGAGCTGTACGTCTGGCAAAAGCGCAACCCGACAATGGAAAAGGACAGAATGAGTGGAACCCTGTATCTTGAGAGAAAAGGTGGAAGCCCAGGTCCAGACGCGCCTGTAAGGAGGACAGGACCTACTACTGACTGAAGGATCGGGAAAGGAACCCTTGAGCCAGACACTACTCAAAGTAAAATCTTTCAGACTGTGGTAAATCCTAGCCGAAGAAAGCTTCTTGGCATTAATTATGGTATGAATGACCGAAGTTGAGAAATCTTTGCCTTTTAGGATGAATGTCTCTATAGCCACCCTGCCAAAGCAAGGCAGGCAAGATCCAGGTGGAAGCACGGGCCTTGAGACAAAAGATCTGGCCTGAAAGGGAGAAGCCACAGAACATCGATGGAGAGAGCCAGAGGAATCGGCATACCAAGCACTAAACGGTCAATCCAGACTATGCCATTGAGGAGAACCCATGGATTCATCGAAATTAGAGGGAAGATGTAAATGAGCGGAAAAGTCCACTGTACCGCAGAGCTCCGGATCCCTAGTGAATGAGCAGTACCTATGTAGGTTTTGGTTGGACTGACAATATGCGGGGGGGTTAACCCTCTGCCCACCTAAGAATGAGACTCGCCTCCCTCATGGCACCTCAACTGTGAGTGCCAACTTGATCATTTATGTAGGCGATAGTGGTCATGTTGTCCAACTGAACCTTGACCGACTGATGGCAGGGAAGCGGCTTTGCCCGACAGAGAGCTCAGTAGACCGCTTTGAGCTCCAGGATGTTGATTGGAAATGGACTGTTCTGAGCCATCCACAGACCATGAAACGTCTGATGACAAGTTACTGCCCCCTACTTCCCCCCGAAGACTCAAATCGGTGGTGAGCAGGACCCAGTCCTGGATCCTTTCCAGGTGTGACTGGAGGAACAAGAGGAAGTGACGGACTTACCAAGGGAGAAGGACCATCAGCGATTTGAGATGCAGAGGGAAGCAGTTCCACCGGGGCAGGAGCTCCATATGTAAAGGATGGGAGTGAAACTGGGCATACTCCACAATCTCGAAGGTGGAAACCAGAGAGCTCAGGACTTGCATGCAAGAGTGGATCGACACTCAACTTCGACCCAAGAAGTGCAAAACGTGGCCTGAAAATGGCCATAGTTTGTCTGGGGGAGGAACACCCACTGAACTCAATCTAGTAAGACTTCCAAATGCTGCATCTCCTGACACTAAGTCGAAGTGGATATGCATCAACTGATGGTCCACCGTGAGATGGAGATGGTCCTGCAGAACATCCGGTGATTGGGCCAGGAGAAGTATGTTCAGGTAGAATTCGAAACACCTTGCATCTAAGACATGCTGTCTCGGAACTCGGTACTTGTTGAGCGACTTCAGGTTGAGAATAGGGTAGAACAATCAGTGTGGCTTCATAACTTGTAAAAAAAATTGGCATAGAAACAGTAACTCTCTGAAACGGGGGAACTGAGACAATAACCCGGGAAGCCAGAATGGAGCAGATGGACTCCAACAGGGCTCCTGCTTTTCCTGGATCTACTGGAAGGCAAGACGGAAGGAAAGCAGTCTTGGATGCTGCTACCATAGCCACAATCTTGTCTAGTTCTGGCCCGAGCAGAACTTCTCCTGGGAAAGGGGGGACCTTCAACAGCCTTTTAGGAGTCTGATGCAGCATGCAAAGTAGAGAGCCAGAGCGCCGTGACTTCTTAAAAAACAAACAAAAAACACCACACTATTATAAGAGTAATCCCCTGGTATTACAGGTTGAGTATCCCTTATCCAAAATCCCACATTTTTGGGTCCCCTACTGAGTCAATGACATTTATTATGAGAGAGAGAGAGAGAGAGAGAGAGAGAGAGAGAGAGAGAGAGAGAGAGAGAGAGAGAGAGAGAGAGAGAGAGAGAGAGAGAGAGAGAGAGAGAGAGAGAGAGAGAGAGAGAGAGAGAGAAGTAGGACAGCCAAAAATGTTTGAGTTTGGATAAGGGATACTCAACCTGTATTCCACATTCTTGTAGCTTGTAGTTCTCATATGAGTAAGCTGAACCAATGCAGTTACTACACACAACAAAAATATAGGGAGGGTGAACCACATCAGAGAGGTACTAAATCTGCCTAGCATCAGCTAAGACTCCACAAATTCCACCCCCAACAATCAGAAGAAAGCCACAACTAACACAAAGTTTAAAACAAAAAAAATATTCTAGGCTATTTAGCTATATGCAGCCATATCATTAACACATACTGGATGCTGTTATGTAGCCCATTTAGATACCGATCACTCAGATTTTTGTTCTTCCACATTGTCATGCTTTTAGCATATGTCTGATCGACAGACAGACCGATCGATCTTATTCTGCATTTCATGCCTTCAGCATATACATCCTACTTCTGTTTATAGTCATTTAGGTTATCGGCCCCATCTAGTGATCAGCACAGAAGTACTGTAGCTAAATTGTGACCTACACACAGTCCACCATAGCAGGTTCTCAGGGTATTCTGGGTAATTCACTTCCATTTTCTTACTTCCCTCATGGTCCCAGCCAGACATCACACATTTGCTCATCCTCAGTACAGAATCTGATGGTAAGAAACTCTAGGGCAGATGAATTAATCCTGGAGAAATGATAAAGAAGTGATTAAGTGGAACGTGATAACACACCAGACAATTATTACGGGTTTGAAAAATTACAGTTGGGAGCTGATTGGCTGGTGTGTTCCTTCCGCTTATCACTTCTTTACCATGTCTCCAGGTTTAATACATCTGCCCCTCTGAGCCTTAAATCTGCAATCATAGATTAGTCAGTTGTGCATGCCAGATGTATTATTACACACTGCAGACAATCCTTTGCATACTGTAATATCTTGCTGTTTGCATAAAGTTTGTTAATGCTTGCATTGCATCCTATTTTTTTCCACATTGTAATTACATTTAATTATTTGTACAGTTTTACCAGTTTCCTTTATTGCAGAGTTTTCAAACGTGGTCCTCAAGGGACCCCAGCTGTCTAGGTTGTAAGTTAGGGGCTAATACAGAGTTGATTGTAGCCGTGCAAAACCTACGATCAGCCACCCTGACATGCAGGGGGACGCCCAGCACAGGGCTAGTCCACCCCACATGTTCGGGCCTACCCCCCCCAAACACCGCCGGCCAACCCCCACCCGGAAACCACCTCTGCCTGTCAATCAGGCAAAGGCAATCGCAGGGCTGAGATGGCCATCGGCGCCGTCGCATGTGCAGTTCAGACCTGATCGGTTGCTGTGCGAAAACGCACAGCAACGATCAGGTCTGAATTAGGACCTTAATTAGCAACTCAGTCAATTGGATTAAACCATCTGTGCTGAGACATGTATATACTGAACCATTGAGGTGCCTTGAGGACCATGTTTGAGAACCTCTGCTCTACTGCATAATAAACACCAATCTTCAAATCACCACATCTGATTGGGATTATTGAAGAGAAGAGGTGGTTTACGCTGTCTGCCTGAATTTGGTTAAGAAACACCAGTGAAGTCAGAACAAACATTATAAACAGTGCATCTGGAAAGTATTCACAGCGTTTCACTTTTTCCACATTTTGCTATGTTACAGCCTTATTCCAAAATGGAATAAATTTTTCCCCTCAAAATTCTACACACAATATCCCATGACGTGAAAAAAAAAAAAGTTTGTGATTTTTTTTTTTTTTTTAAAGTATTCACAGCCTTTGCTCAATACTTTGTTGATGCACCTTTGGTAGTAATTACAGCCTCAAGTCTTTTTGAATATGATGCCACAAGCTTGGCACACCTATCTTTGGCCAGTTTTGCCCATTCCTCTTTGCAGCACCTCTCAAGCTCCATCAGGTTGGATGGGACGTGTCGGTGCACAGCCATTTTCAGATCTCTCCAGAGATGTTCAATAGGATTCAAGTCTGCGCTCTGGCTGGGCCACTCAAGGACATGCACAGAGTTGTCCTGAAGCCACTCCTTTTATACCTTTGCTGTGTGCTTAGGGTCGTTGTCCTGCTGAAAGATGAACAGTCACCCCAGTCTGAGGTCAAGAGCAGGTTTTCAACCAGAATGCCTCTGTACATTGCTGCGTTAATCTTTTCCTCTATCCTGACTAGTCTCCCAGTTCCTGCCACTGAAAAACCATCCGCAAAAGCATGATGCTGCCAACATGCTTTACTGTACGGATGGTATTGGCCTGGTGATTAGTGGTGCCTGGTTTCCTCCAAACATGACGCCTTGCATTCACACCAAAGAGTTCAATCTTTGTCTCAGACCAGAGAATTTTGTTTCTCATGGTCTGAGATTCAAGTGCACTTTGGCAAACTTCAGGTGGGCTGCCATGTGCTCTTTACTAAGGAGTGGCTTCTGTCTGGCCACTCTACCATACAGGCCTGATTGGTGGATTGCTGCAGAGATGGTTGTCCTTCTGGAAGGTTCTCCTCTCTCCACAGTGGTCACCTCCCTGACTAGGGCCCTTCTCCCCCCCGATTGCTCAGTTTGGACAGCCGGCCAACTCTAGGAAGAGTCCTGGTGGTTCTGAAGTTCTTCCATTTATGAATGATGGAGGCCACTGTGCTCATTGGGACCTTCAAAGCAGCAGATATTTTTCTGTACCCTTCCCCAGATTTGTACCAAGAGACAATCCTGTCTTGGATGTCTACAGACCGTTCCTTTGAGTTCATGCTTGGTTTGTTCTCAGACATGCACTGTCAACTGTGGGACCTTATATAGACAGGTGTGTGCCAAATCATGTCCAATCAACCGAATTTACTACAGGTGGACTCCAATTAAGCTGTAGGAACATCTCAAGGATGATCAGTGGAAACAGGATGCACCTGAGCTCAATTTTGAGCTCCATGACAAAGGCTGTGAATACTTATGCACATGTGATTTCTTAGTTTTCAATTTTTAATAAATTGGCCCAAAAAAAACAAACTTTTTCATGTCATTATGGGGTATTGTGTGTAGAATTTCGAGGACAAACATTTATTTATTCCATTTTGGAATAAGGCTGTAACCAAACAAAATGTGGAAAAAGTGAAGCGCCGTGAATACTTTCCGGATGCACTGTGCATGTCTAGTCAAAATGTGACAGAGACCTGGCCACAAGATTGACCAGTATATGGTAATTCTTCAGAATATAAAGTAGTACAGTATTCCTCCTACTGATGTAAACGGTTATGACTGATTTATTCTACAAAAGTCAAGAACAGTCCTTCACTTTGCACGCCTTCCATCATTTTACTACTTATGCCTTACATTACTTGCTTTTTTGATCATTGGTTGTGACTGACTAAACTGGGTTATTTGTCCAAGGCAGCAACTAAATGGATGGCAAATACATAACTCGAGTTCCTCTTTATCCAAAGCAAATTGCTCTTAGTTCCATAGCCATTTATTACTGCGCGACACGGTTACCTACCAGGGCTGGAAGCAATATACAGAGGTACTGGGGAACAAGTTGCAGGTGGGCATCATTTTCATGGGGAGATGTATGAAGCAGTGAAGAGAGGACAAGTGTGCCAGTGGAGTAGCTGCCCTTGGCAACTAAGCAGCTCTGAAGTAACATTTATCAAGTGCATTATATAAAATTATATGTAGCAGCTGATTTGGTTGGTTAAAGATCTGATCGTTTTCAGATCTTTAGAATTAGGGAAGTAAAAGCATTAAAACACTATTATTGATTACTAAATAGGCTATTAATTGAAAGTATCCCAAGTCCGTTTACTTCAACTCACCTGACGAAGATAAGCAAAGCAATGAGCATAGAACAAATAGGATCTGCGATCATCCAACCGTACTGCTGCATCAGGATTGTCGAAATGATCACACCAACACTTCCGAGTGCATCAGCAACAATGTGCAAAAAGACCCCTAAACAAAACACAAAGTATTGACATACTGCTAGCCTGGATCAGATTAAAGAAATTTATAGATTAGGAAAAGTGAGCCAGTAAAACTTCTGGAATCCGTAAAAATCAAGGGGGATGTTGTGGTGCCATTTAGAATATTTTGCACCATCACAGTGCTTCACAAACTGGTTGCCTTGGCACCCTGGGATGCCGCAGAGCACTTGGAGGGGTGCCACGGGTTGGCGGTCTAGTATCAAATAAGGAGATTTATAGTAGACTTACCACTGTTAAATCTTTCTGTGAGGTACACTGGATTCCACAGGGGGTGTAGAGTTGGATCTTGATCAACTGGCTAAAGCTTTAACTGTTCCCAGGATGCATTACACAGCCTCGTCTATAGCCCCGCCTCCAGGCACTGGAGCTCAATTTTGTTAACCAGTCCAATGCAGTAGCAGGTAAGAGACAGTAGATGCTAGTCACATAGAACCACATTCTCAGGACAGGAGAAGGGACCAGCGGCTAATGCCACACAAACCCAAAAAAGCTAAATGCGCCAGGGTGGGAGCCCTGTGGAATCCAGTGTACCTCGCAGAAAGATTTAACAATGGTAAGTCTACCATAAATCTCCTTTTCTGCAGCGGGGTACACTGGTATTCCACAGGGAGCAACATCAGGGATGTCCTAACGCAGTTCCTCATTTGGGGGGGGGGGGGGGGGGGGGGGGGAGAATTTCACGAACTGTAGCGGGCACAAGTACCCGGCGTCCAAAGGAAGCATCCTGGGAGGCGGAAGTATCAAAGGCATAGAACCTAATGAACGTGTCCACTGAGGACCACGTAGCCGCCTTGCACAATTGTTCAGCGGGCGCGCCACGACGGGCCGCCCAAGAAGGTCCAACAGACTGAGTAGAATGGGCCTTGATAGCAGCAGGAGCTGGGAGCCCAGTCTGCGCATAAGCTTGTGCAATCACCATTCTAATCCATCAGGCCAAGGCTTGCTTATTCGCAGGTCAGCCACGTTTGTGAAAACAAAAAAGTACAAAAAGGGAATCTGACCTTCTGATGGAGGCAGTCCTCTCCACATAAACACGGAGAGCCCGTACCACATCCAAAGATTTTTCTTTGGAAGATAGACCAGAAAAGTTGAAAACTGGAACCACAATCTCCTGGTTAAGGTGAAAAGATGATACCACCTTAGGCAAATAACCAGGATGAGTTCCAAGAACAGCCCGGTCACTGTAGAAAATCAGAAAGGGTGGACGACCGGACAAAGCGCCTAAGTCCGACACCCTCTTAGCAGAGGCAATAGCCAACAGAAATACGACCTTAAACGTAAGGCATTTAAGGTCCACAGACTCAAGAGGTTCAAATGGAGACTCTTGCAGGGCATTCAATACTACAGACAGATCCCATGGAGCCACAGGAGGGACATAGGGAGGCTGAATCTGTAGGACACCCTGAGTGAAAGTGTAAACGTCAGGAAGAGACGCAATTTTTCTCTGAATCTATACCAAGGCAGATATATGAACCTTGAGGGAGGCCAGACAAAGGCCCAAGTCTAGGCCTTGCTGTAGAAAATCCAATAGTCTGGAAGTTATGAAAGTATATGCATCATAATTCTTAGCAGCACACCAGGTGAAGTAAGAATTCCAGACCCTGTAAATAAATCCGTGCCGAAGCCGGTTTACGGGCTTTCAACATAGTGTGAATGACCGCCTCAGTGAATCCTTTGGCCCTCAGGAGTGATGCTTCAAGAACCAAGCCGTCAAAGCCAGTCTGGCCAGGTCTGGGTAGACACAAGGGTCCTGAACGAGGAGGTCTGGGCATAGCGGAAGTAGAAGAGGACACTATCGAGAGACCCTGCAGGTCTGAGAACCAATGCCGTCTGGGCCACGCTGGAGAGACTAAGTAATATTCCTCCTTCTTGCTTGAACTTCCGTATTACCCTGGGCAGGAGTGACACTGAAGGGAACACGTATTGGAAGCCGAAAGTTCAATGGAATTTCCAGTGCATCCACGAACGCTGCTTGAGGATCCCTTGTCCTTGTTCCGAAAACCGAAACCTTGTGATTGTGTCGCGACACCATCAGGTCTACATCTGGTAGGCCCCACTTGTCCACTAGAAGTTGAAAGACTTTGGGATGAATACTCCACTCTCCGGCGTGTACGTCCGGACGACTGAGGGAGTCCGCTTCTCTGTTGAGGACTCCCAGAATGAACACTGCCGACATGGCTGGCAGATGGCGTTCCGCCCATTGTAGGATTTTTGACACTTCCATCATTGCCATGCGGCTTCGAGTGCCGCCATGATGATTTTTGTATGCCACTGTGGTGGCGTTGTCCGACTGTGGTACAGAACAGGCCTGTTCAAGTAGAGGCAGGGCCAGTGTCAATGCATTGAACACTGCCCGCAATTCCAGAATGTTTATCGGGAGGAGAGATTCCTCCCTGGTCCACCGACACTGGAGAGAGTGTTGCTCCAACACCGCGCACCAAACTCGCAGTCTGGCATCTGTTGTCAGGAGGACCAAGTTGGAGATCCAGAAGGGCCGGCCCCTGCTAAACTGTTGGTCCTGTAGCCACCAGATCAGTGACAGATGAACCGCCAGAGTCCAGGAAATCCTTTGAGACCTGATCCAATGAGGCAAGCCGTCCCATTTGGAAAGGATTAACCTCTGCAGTGGGCGGGAATTAAATTGAGCATACTCTACCATGTCGCAAGCAGACACCATGAGGCCTAGCACTTGAATCGCCGAGTGTATCGACACTTTCTGGCGAGAGAGGAAGCATCTGATCTTTTCGTGGAGTTTCAGGGCCTTCTCCGGAGACAGAAACCGTCTTTGGCTGTGTGTCCAGCGCCCCCAGGTGCACCATGCTCCGAGCAGGGACCAGCGAGGACTTCCAATTGAGGAGCCACCCGTGGGCTTGTAGTAATTGGACAGACATCTCCAGTTGACTGAAGACATCTTGGGAGTTCGCCAGGATCAGCAAGTCGTCCAGGTACGGCAGGATCCAGATTCCCTGACAGAGGAAAGCAGTCTTCATGGCCATGACCTTGGTGAAAATCCGAGGCGCCGTGGCCAGTCCAAATGGCAGAGCCTAGAACTGAAAATTAAGGTTGCAAATAGCAAACCACAGATACTGCTGATGTGAAATGGCAAAGGGATGTGTAGGTAAGCATCCTGTATGTCCAGGGATACCATATAGTCCTCGGGTTCCATGGCCAGCACAATAGAGCGCAGAGTTTCCATACGGAATTTGGACACTCACAAACTTGTTAAATGATTTGAAGTTGAGGAAAGGCCAGAAAGACCTATTCTGTTTCGGAACTTGAAACAGGGTTGAATAGTATCCCCTGCCTTTCTGTGACAGAGGTACAGGCACCACCACTCCTGTTTCCAGGAGGGATTGTACAACCATGTGTAGAGCTTGAGCTTTCAACAGATCCGAAGGGATAACCGTTGAACAGAACTGTCGAGGGGGGGGGGGGGGGGGGGCGACGACTCTTGAAAGAGATTGCGTACCCGTGAGAGACAACTTCCCATACCCAGGCGTCTGAAGTGGTCTTTAACCAGGCCTGGGCGAACTGCAGAAGTCGGCCTCCCACCCTGGGGTCCCCCAGGGGGAGGCCCGCCCCATCATGCAACAGGCTTGTCTTGTTTGGAAGCAGGCTGACGGGTGGCCCCGGATTGTTTAGATTTGAACTTAGTGGTTTTGGAAGTACGAGCCTGTCTCTGGTACACCTGAACTTTTGCTTTACTTGAAGGTTGAAAGGAACAAAACTGCACTGGACTAGTAATACATAGAAGTATGTATGTATACAGATATAAATGCACAGTAAACACTGGATGTATATCACGGAATAAGTGTACTAAATAATAAGAATTTACTCACCGGTAATTCTATTTCTCGTAGTCCGTAGTGGATGCTGGGGACTCCGTAAGGACCATGGGGAATAGATGGGCTCCGCAGGAGACTGGGCACTCTAAAGAAAGATTCAGTACTATCTGGTGTGCACTGGCTCCTCCCTCTATGCCCCTCCTCCAGACCTCAGTTAAGGAAACTGTGCCCGGAAGAGCTGACATTACAAGGAAAGGATTTTGGAATCCAGGGTAAGACTCATACCAGCCACACCAATCACACTGTACAACTTGTGATAAACATACCCAGTTAACAGTATGAACAACAACTGAGCATCCCTCAACCGATGCCACATAAACATAACCCTTTGTTAAGCAATAACTATATACACGTATTGCAGAGAGTCCGCACTTGGGACGGGCGCCCAGCATCCACTACGCACTACGTGAAATAGAATTACCGGTGAGTAAATTCTTATTTTCTCTAACGTCCTAGTGGATGCTGGGGACTCCGTAAGGACCATGGGGATTATACCAAAGCTCCCAAACGGGCAGGAGAGTGCGGATGACTCTGCAGCACCGAATGGGCAAACACAAGGTCCTCCTCAGCCAGGGTATCAAACTTATCGAATTTTGCAAATGTGTTTGAACCCGACCAAGTAGCAGCTCGGCAAAGCTGTAATGCCGAGACCCCTCGGGCAGCCGCCCAAGAAGAGCCCACTTTCCTTGTGGAATGGGCTTTCACTGATTTCGGCTGCGGCAATCCCGCCGCAGAATGAGCCTGCTGAATCGTGTTACAGATCCAGCGAGCAATAGTCTGCTTTGAAGCAGGAGCACCCAGCTTGTTGGATGCATACAGGATAAACAGCGAGTCAGTTTTCCCGACTCCAGCTGTTCTAGATACATAAATCTTCAAAGCCCGGACTACGTCCAGCAACTTGGAGTCCTCCAAGTCACGAGTAGCCGCAGGCACCACAATAGGTTGGTTCAAATGAAAAGATGACACCACCTTTGGCAGAAACTGCGGACGAGTCCGCAATTCTGCCCTGTCCATATGGAAAACCAGATAGGGGCTTTTACATGACAAAGCCGCCAATTCTGATACACGCCTAGCCGAAGCTAAAGCCAACAGCATGACCACTTTCCACGTGAGATAGTTTAGGTCCACGGTTTTAAGTGGCTCAAACCAGTGGGATTTCAGGAAATCCAACACCACGTTTAGATCCCAAGATGCCACGGGTGGCACAAAAGGGGGCTGAATATGCAGCACTCCCTTAACAAACGTCTGAACCTCAGGCAGTGAAGCCAGTTCCTTTTGAAAGAAAATGGATAGGGACGAAATCTGGACCTTTATGGATCCTAATGTTAGGCCCATAGTCACTCCTGACTGTAGGAAGTGCAGGAATCGACCCAGTTGGAATTCCTCTGTAGGGGCCTTCCTGGCCTCACACCAAGCAACATATTTTCGCCATATACGGTGATAATGTTTTGCTGTCACATCTTTCCTAGCCTTTATCAGCGTAGGAATAACTTCATCCGGAATGCCCTTTTCCGCTAAGATCCGGCGTTCAACCGCCATGCCGTCAAACGCAGCCGCGATATGTCTTGGAACAGACAGGGCCCTTGATGTAACAGGTCTTGTCTGAGAGGCAGAGGCCATGGGTCCTCTGTGAGCATTTCTTGCAGATCCGGGTACCAAGTCCTTCTTGGCCAATCCGGAGCAATGAATATTGTTCTCACTCTTCTTTTTCTTACTATTCTCAGCACCTTGGGTATGAGAGGAAGAGGAGGAAACACATAGACCGACTGGAACACCCATGGTGTTACCAGCGCGTCCACAGCTATCGCCTGAGGGTCCCTTGACCTGGCGCAATATCTTTTTAGCTTTTTGTTGAGGCGGGACGCCATCATGTCCACCTGTGGCAGTTCCCACCGCTGTGCAATCTGCATGAAGACCTCTTGATGAAGTCCCCACTCTCCCGAGTGGAGATCGTGTCTGCTGAGGAAGTCTGCTTCCCAGTTGTCCACTCCCGGAATGAACACCGCTGACAGTGCTTGCACGTGATTCTCTGCCCAACGAAGAATCCTGGTGGCTTCCGCCATCGCCACCCTGCTTCTTGTGCCGCCCTGGCGGTTTACATGAGCCACTGCGGTGATGTTGTCTGACTGAATCAGCACCGGTTGGTTGCGAAGCAGAGGCTCCGCTTGACTCAGGGCGTTGTATATGGCCCTTAGTTCCATGATATTTATGTGCAGACAAGCCTCCCGACTTGACCACAACCCTTGGAAGTTTCTTCCCTGAATGACTGCCCCCCATCCTCGGAGGCTCGCATCCGTGGTCACCAGGACCCAGTCCTGTATGCCGAACCTGCGACCCTCGAGAAGGTGAGCACTCTGCAGCCACCACAGAAGAGACACCCTGGCCCTCAGGGACAGGGTGATCAGCCGATGCATCTGAAGATGCGATCTGGACCACTTGTCCAACAGATCCCACTGAAAGATCCTTGCATGGAACCTACCGAAGGGAATGGCTTCGTATGAGGCCACCATCTTTCCCAGGACTCGCGTGCAGTGATGCACCGACACCTATTTTGGTTTTAGGAGGTCTCTGACCAGAGTCACGAGCTCCTGAGCCTTCATCACCAGGAGAAACACCTTCTCCTGGTCTGTGTCCAGAATCATGCCCAGGAAAGGCAAACGCGTCGTAGGAATCAGCTGCGACTTTGGAATATTCAGAATTCAGCCGTGCTGTTGCAACACTTCCTGAGAGTGTGCTACGCTGACCAGCAACTGCTCCCTGGACCTCACCTTTATGAGGAGATCGTCCAAGTATGGGATAAATTGTGACTCCTCGCTTTCTCAGGAGCACCATCATTTCCGCCATTACCTTGGTAAATATTCTCGGTGCCGTGGAGAGCCCAAACGGCAACATCTGGAATTGGTAATGACAGTCCTGTACCACAAATCTGAGGTTCTCCTGATGAGGTGGATAAATAGGGACATGCAAGTAAGCATCCTTGATGTCCAGAGACACCATAAAATCCCCCTCTTCCAGGCTTGCAATGACCGCCCTGAGCGATTCCATTTTGAACTTGAATGTCCTCAGATAAATGTTCAGGGATTTTAATTTCAAGATGGGTCTGACCGAACCGTCCGGTTTCGGTACTACAAACATAGTGGAATAGTAACCCCTTCCCTGTTGAAGGAGAGGAACCTTTACCACCTCCTGCTGGAGGTATAGCTTGTGAATTGCTGCCAGAACCACCTCCCTTTCCATGGGGGAAGCTGGCAAGGCCCATTTTAGGTAACGGTGAGGGGGCGTCACCTCGAATTCCAGCTTGTATCCCTGAGACACAACTTGTATAGCCCAAGGATCCACCCGTGAGCGAACCCACTGGTGGCTGAAATGTCGGAGACGCGCCCCCACAGCACCTGGCTTCGCCTGTGGAGCCCCAGCGTCATGCGGTGGATTTAGTGGAAGCCGGGGAGGACTTTTGTTCCTGGGAACTAGCTGCGTGGTGCAGCTTTTTTCCTCTACCCCTGCCTCTGGCAAGAAAAGATGCACCTCTGACTTCCTTGCTCTTTTGCGAACGAAAGGACTGCATTTGGTAATACGGTGCTTTCTTAGGCTGTGGAGGGACATAAGGCAAGAAATTTGACTTCCCAGCCGTAGCTGTGGAAACTAGGTCGGAGAGACCGTCCCCAAATAACTCCTCACCCTTATAAAGGTAAAACCTCCATGTGTTTTTTTTTTTTTTTTTTTTAGAGTCGGCATCCCCTGTCCATTAGACCCTTCTGGCAGAAATGGACATTGCGTTTACTCTAGAGCGCAGCAGGCAAATGTGCCTCTGGGCATCCCGCATATATAGGACCGCGTCCTTGATATGTGCCAGGGTCATCAGAACAGAGTCCCTGTCCAAGGTATCCAACTCCTCAGACAGAGTATCCGTCCATGCCGCTACCGCACTACACATCCAAGCAGAAGCAATTGCTGGCCTCAGCAGTGTACCAGAATGTGTGTAAACAGACTTCAGGATAGCTTCCGGCTTTCTATCCGCAGGATCCTTTAGGGTGGCCGTATCCTGAGACGGCAGGGCCACCTTTTTAGACAAGCGCCTCAACGCCTTGTCTACCCTGGGTGAGGATTCCCAGCGTAACCTGTCCGTTGGCGGGAAAGGATACGCCATCAGTAATCTTTTGGAAATCACTTGCTTCCTATCAGGGGAATCCCATGCTTTTTCACATAATTCATTCAATTCATGTGACGGGGGAAAAGACACTTCTTGCTTTTTCTCCCCATACATATAAATCCTCTTGTCAGGGACAGGATTTTCCTCAGAAATGTGTAATACATCCTTCATTGCCACAATCATGTAGCAGATAGCCTTAGTCATTTTAGGCTGCAACTTTGCATCATCGTCGTCGACACTGGAATCAGATTCCGTGTCGACATCTGTGTCAACTAACTGGGATATTGGGCGCTTGTGAGACCCTGACGGCCTCTGCGCTGTGGGAGCAGGCATGGGTTGAGACCCCGACTGTCCCAAGGCTACAGCTTTATCTAATCTGTTATGTAAGGAGCTTACATTATCATTTAACACCTTCCACATATCCATCCAAGCCGGTGTCGGCCCCGTCGGGGGCGACACCACATCTGTTTGCACTTGTTCTGCCTCCACGTATCCTTCCTCATCAAACATGTCGACACAGGCGTACCGACACCCCCCGCACATACAGGGAATGCTCTGACTGAGGACAGGACCCCACAAAGGCTTTTGGGGAGACAGAGAGAGTATGCCAGCACACACCCCAGCGCTATATAACCCAGGAATTACACAGTAATTTAGTGTTTACCCGGTAGCTGCTATATATATATATATATATATATATATATATATATATATATATATATATATATATATCTATATCTCTATATATCTATATATCTATCTATATCTGCGCCTAAATTTATGTGCCCCCCCTCTCTTTTTTACCCTCTAATGCACCTGTATACTGCAGGGGAGAGCCTGGGGAGAGTCCTTCCAGCGGAGCTGTGAAGAGAAAATGGCGCTGGTGTGCTGAGGAAGAAGGCCCCGCCCCCTCAGCGGCGGGCTTCTGTCCCGCGTCTTGTGTGTAAAAATAAAAATGGCGGGGGCTCGCACATATATACAGTGCCTGACTGTATATATGTGTACTTTTGCCATCAGGTATCTTAATTGCTGCCCAGGGCGCCCCCCCCTGCACCCTACACTGACCGGAGTGTGCGGGTGTGCTGTGGGAGCAATGGCGCACAGCTGCAGTGCTGTGCGCTACCTTTAGTGAAAACAGGAGTCTTCTGCCGCCGATTTCAATGTCTTCATGCTTCTGTACTTCTGGCTCTGCGAGGGGAACGGCAGCGCGGCTACGGGAACGGACGATCAAGGTTAGGTTCCTGTGTTCGATCCCTCTGAAGCTAATGGTGTCCAGTAGCCTAAGAAGCGCAACCTAGCCACAGTTAGTAGGTTTGCTTCTCTCCCCTCAGTCCCACGTAGCAGAGAGTCTGTTGCCAGCAGAAGCTCTCTGAAAATAAAAAACCTGACAAAATACTTTCTTTACTAGCAAGCTCAGGAGAGCCCACTAGGAGCACCCAGCTCTGGCCGGGCACAGATTCTAACCGAGGTCTGGAGGAGGGGCATAGAGGGAGGAGCCAGTGCACACCAGATAGTACTGAATCTTTCTTTAGAGTGCCCAGTCTCCTGCGGAGCCCGTCTATTCCCCATGGTCCTTACGGAGTCCCCAGCATCCACTAGGACGTTAGAGAAATTCAGATAGCAGTACACTTGTTCTTAACCAACACAGTCTAAAATGACATGTAGAATACTTAAGTGTCTGTAAATGCACAGCGCTGACAAGACAGGAGTTTTTACAGAGGAGACCGTGACCAGCAGTCTCCGAGATCAGCCCAGCTATGTAATGGAGAGGGGGGGTGGGGGGGGAAGAAAGAGAAAGAGAAAGAGAAAGAGAAAGAGAGAGAGAAAGAGAGAGAGAAAGAGAGAGAGAAAGAGAGAGAGAAAGAGAGAGAGAGAGAGAGAGAGAGAGAGAGATGCAGCTCCAGGGCGGGAACACCAGCAGTAGATGGCGGCCGGAATTGGGGGATGGGCTACAGATCAACGCCTTATCCCCTCTGCTGGACTTCACCACAGGTACTGTGGAGCCTTTTGTAAATGGATTTTAATAAATCCGACCTATGCTCCTTGCCCTGGTGGATATAGTGGGGTCCCTGTGCGACAGTGTCCACGCCAGCGGCGCAGTCCATCTCCTGGGACCGGATCACGATTTACCTTACCTCCCCCCTTCAAGTGCAGCCATGCGATCCTGGAGAACAGCAGCGGTGGCGTCCCTGAAGAAAACCGGTGCGTCTCCGCTGCAAGTACCCGGGAACCAGACCGCGGGAGTATGCAGCACCGCTGAGGGAGGTGATGGAGCCGCAGCACAGCAGGTCATAAACACATAGAAAGTGCTGCAGCCCTTGAAGTCTTCTAAAAAAAGCACTTTTCAGGGCTGCCTAGCGCAGCCCCCCCCCCCTGTTAGTGACCAACTTACAAACTGAGCTCCTGTGCCAGGAGGCGGGGCTATAGAGGTGGTGGTTCAGTGCATCCTGGGAACAGTCAAAGCTATAGCCTGTTGGTGCCTCAGATCAAGAACCAACTCTACACACCCAATGTTATTTCCTGTGAAATACCAGTGTACCCGCTGCAGAATTATTTTTTTTTAATGTTGTAGACAAAAATCAGCTCTGGCGGTTGCCAATCATAAAATAAGTGGACAAAGAAGTGCAACTCTGTCCACTACTACCGAAGGATGACGGGTAAGCACAAATTACTTTTTGAATGCAAGAAGAAAACCCTTTTTAGCTTAAGGGCACGTGGAAAGATGTAGAGGAGTTAACCATTTGGAAGTCAGTAAATCTCCATTTAGCAGGTTGGCTGCTTGCCAGTTTTGGGGCACCCTAAAAATTGTACAAAATTAATATTTTCCTTCATGGGTAGAGGTGTGAGACATCATTGCATCAGAGAAGTGACTGAGCATGGAGAGGGTCTGATGGAGCCAGCAGAGAAATATCAGGGTGGGGTAACAGGAGGTGGTAGTAGATGAGAAGGGGTTTGTAGTGTAGCATAAGCAGCCCTCTAAATCCACTCAGCTGGTAATCGTATTGTGCGCACTTTCAGCTCCTGTAGAACTGAAAGTATCAGCATGTATCCTAGGACTAGAATTTAGGTTTAGCAGTTGTGTCGTGTCTGCATGTACATGTGAAATCCCAATAATATGTAAATTATATCTGCAAAGGTTGCCAGTAAGTCTGTAAATGCCCATATGTCACTATTGCTTTGTGTTTTAAATAAAAACATAATTCCACTATTATGTATAAAGAACTGAGTTTTAGTTATTAAATGGATACAATTCTTAAATCAAAATGTTTAATAAATTGTTTTCAATGACAACTTCAATGGGTGAGAGGCACTAGAATAGATGTGTGGTACGGCAACGGCCTGAAAAGCTCTATGGCTAGCGCTTCACTTCTCACAAGGATCAATGTTCACGTTTATCCAACTCATTAGAATACATTAAATACATTTTATATTTAAAAAAAAATAAAGATAAAATATAGTCAAAGTCTTTACACTAGATGTCATGCACTGGAGAAGCAATCATTATACATTTTGAAATCTAAGGTTAAGATTAACATGTCAATGCCTTCACAGCAACTTTTGTCAAGTCCAACTTCAAACTGTACATTGCATGCTCGTGCTGCCCTCTGCTGGACACTTGTAGGTAATGACTAAACTCAGTGGCTAACCATTAACGAGAATGACACTAGTTCTAATGAAGATTGATTACTAATTGCCTGAAAGGGTAACAGACTTCATAATGCTGCGCTACTCATTTCTTGGGTTTCACCTATTTTAATAATATTTCATTTTAGGTTACAGCAATGGCCTATATTTTAATATCCTATGTCAAATTCAATTAAAACTGCAAACCCTATACATTTAATACAAAAACTCAGGAGGAGGAGGTCTACAAGTAGCTGTAGAACAGTTATAGGAACAAACACCTAGAAATCCTTATAAATCCAGAGGTTCAGACGCTGTCCTCAAGGCACCATGACGGTCCAGGTTTTAACTGTATCCATGTTTGGCTACAGGTGACAATTAGTCCCTTAGTCAATTACTTTTCAATCTGTGCTGAGCCATGGATATATTTAAAAATAAGAATTTACTTACCGATAATTCTATTTCTCATAGTCCGTAGTGGATGCTGGGGACTCCGTAAGGACCATGGGGAATAGCGGCTCCGCAGGAGACTGGGCACAAAGTAAAAGCTTTAGGACTAGCTGGTGTGCACTGGCTCCTCCCCCTATGACCCTCCTCCAAGCCTCAGTTAGGATACTGTGCCCGGACGAGCGTACACAATAAGGAAGGATTTTGAATCCCGGGTAAGACTCATACCAGCCACACCAATCACACCGTACAACCTGTGATCTGAACCCAGTTAACAGCATGATAACAAAGGAGCCTCTGACAAGATGGCTCACAACAATAATAACCCGATTTTGTAACAATAACTATGTACAAGTATTGCAGACAATCCGCACTTGGGATGGGCGCCCAGCATCCACTACGGACTATGAGAAATAGAATTATCGGTAAGTAAATTCTTATTTTCTCTAACGTCCTAAGTGGATGCTGGGGACTCCGTAAGGACCATGGGGATTATACCAAAGCTCCCAAACGGGCGGGAGAGTGCGGATGACTCTGCAGCACCGAATGAGAGAACTCCAGGTCCTCCTCAGCCAGGGTATCAAATTTGTAGAATTTAGCAAACGTGTTTGCCCCTGACCAAGTAGCTGCTCGGCAAAGTTGTAAAGCCGAGACCCCTCGGGCAGCCGCCCAAGATGAGCCCACTTTCCTTGTGGAATGGGCTTTTATAGATTTTGGCTGTGGCAGGCCTGCCACAGAATGTGCAAGCTGAATTGTACTACAAATCCAACGAGCAATAGTCTGCTTAGAAGCAGGAGCACCCAGCTTGTTGGGTGCATACAGGATAAACAGCGAGTCAGATTTTCTGACTCCAGCCGTCCTGGAAACATATTTTCAGGGCCCTGACTACATCCAGCAACTTGGAGTCTTCCAAGTCCCTAGTAGCCGCAGGCACCACAATAGGCTGGTTCAAGTGAAATGCTGAAACCACCTTAGGGAGAAATTGAGGACGAGTCCTCAATTCTGCCCTGTCCGTATGGAAAATTAGGTAAGGGCTTTTATAAGATAAAGCCGCCAATTCTGAAACACGCCTGGCTGAAGCCAGGGCTAACAGCATTACCACTTTCCATGTGAGGTATTTTAAGTCCACAGTGGTGAGTGGTTCAAACCAATGTGATTTTAGGAATCCCAACACCACATTGAGATCCCAAGGTGCCACTGGAGGCACAAAAGGAGGCTGTATATGCAGTACCCCTTTGACAAACGTCTGAACTTCAGGAACTGAAGCTAGTTCTTTTTGGAAGAAAATCGACAGGGCCGAAATTTGAACCTTAATGGACCCTAATTTTAGGCCCATAGACAGTCCTGTTTGCAGGAAATGCAGGAAACGACCCAGTTGAAATTCCTCTGTAGGGGCCTTCCTGGCCTCACACCACGCAACATATTTATGCCAGATATGGTGATAATGTTGCACGGTTACATCCTTCCTGGCTTTGATCAGGGTAGGGATGACTTCATCCGGAATGCCTTTTTCCTTCAGGATCCAGCGTTCAACCGCCATGCCGTCAAACGCAGCCGCGGTAAGTCTTGGAACAGACAGGGTCCCTGCTGGAGCAGGTCCCTTCTTAGAGGTAGAGGCCACGGGTCCTCCGTGAGCATCTCTTGAAGTTCCGGGTACCAAGTCCTCCTTGGCCAATCCGGAGCCACGAGTATAGTTCTTACTCCTCTCCTTCTTATGATTCTCAGTACCTTGGGTATGAGAGGCAGAGGAGGGAACACATACACTGACTGGTATACCCACGGTGTTACCAGAGCGTCCACCGCTATTGCCTGAGGGTCCCTTGACCTGGCGCAATATCTGTCTAGTTTTTTGTTGAGGCGGGACGCCATCATGTCCACCTTTGGTTTTTCCCAACGGTTCACAATCATGTGGAAGACTTCTGGGTGAAGTCCCCACTCCCCCGGGTGGAGGTCGTGTCTGCTGAGGAAGTCTGCTTCCCAGTTGTTCCACTCCCGGAATGAACACTGCTGACAGTGCTATCACATGATTTTCCGCCCAGCGAAGAATCCTTGCAGTTTCTGCCATTGCCCTTATGCTTCTTGTGCCGCCCTGTCTGTTTATGTGGGCGACTGCCGTGATGTTGTCCGATTGAGTCAACACCGGCTGACCTTGAAGCAGAGGCCTTGCTTGACTTAGGGCATTGTAAATGGCCCTTAGTTCCAGGATATTTATGTGAAATGACGTTTCCATGCTTGACCACAAGCCCTGGAAATTTTTTCCCTGTGTGACTGCTCCCCAGCCTCTCAGGCTGGCATCCGTGGTCACCAGGACCCAGTCCTGAATGCCGAATCTGCGGCCCTCTAGAAGATGAGCACTCTGCAACCACCACAGGAGAGACACCCTTGTCCTTGGAGACAGGGTTATCAGCTGATGCATCTGAAGATGCGATCCGGACCATTTGTCCAGCAGATCCCATTGAAAAGTTCTTGCGTGGAATCTGCCGAATGGAATCGCTTCGTAAGAAGCCACCATTTTTCCCAGGACCCTTGTGCATTGATGCACTGACACTTGGCCTGGTTTTAGGAGGTTCCTGACTAGCTCGGATAACTCCCTGGCTTTCTCCTCCGGGAGAAACACCTTTTTCTGGACTGTGTCCAGCATCATCCCTAGAAACAGCAGACGAGTCGTCGGAATCAGCTGCGATTTTGGAATATTTAGAATCCACCCGTGCTGTCGTAGTACTACTTGAGATAGTGCTACTCCGACCTCTAACTGTTCCCTGGACCTTGCCCTTATCAGGAGATCGTCCAAGTAAGGGATAATTAAGACGCCTTTTCTTCGAAGAAGAATCATTTCGGCCATTACCTTGGTAAAGACCCGGGGCGCCGTGGACAATCCAAACGGCAGCGTCTGAAACTGATAATGACAGTTTTGTACCACAAACCTGAGGTACCCTTGGTGAGAAGGGTAAATTGGGACATGGAGGTAAGCATCCTTGATGTCCAGAGACACCATATAGTCCCCTTCTTCCAGGCTCGCTATCACTGCTCTGAGTGACTCCATCTTGAATTTGAACCTTTTTATGTAAGTGTTCAAAGATTTCAGATTTAGAATAGGTCTCACCGAGCCGTCCGGCTTCGGTACCACAAACAGCGTGGAATAGTACCCCTTTCCCTGTTGTAGGAGGGGTACCTTGATTATCACCTGCTGGGAATACAGCTTGTGAATGGCTTCCAATACCGCCTCCCTGTCGGAGGGAGACGTTGGTAAAGCAGACTTCAGGAACCGGCGAGGGGGAGACGTCTCGAATTCCAATTTGTACCCCTGAGATACTACTTGTAGGATCCAGGGGTCCACTTGCGAGTGAGCCCACTGCGCCCTGAATTTCTTGAGACGACCCCCCACCATACCTGAGTCCGCTTGTAAGACCCCAGCGTCATGCTGAGGACTTGGCAGAAGCGGGGGAGGGCTTCTGTTCCTGGGAAGAGGCTGCCTGCTGCAGTCTTTTTCCCTTTCCTCTGCCCCGGGGCAGATATGAGTGGCCTTTTGCCCGCTTGCCCTTATGGGGACGAAAGGACTGAGGCTGAAAAGACGGAGTCTTTTTCTGCTGTGAGGTGACCTGGGGTAAAAAGGTGGATTTCCCAGCCGTTGCCGTGGCCACCAGGTCCGATAGACCGACCCCAAATAACTCCTCCCCTTTATACGGCAATACTTCCATATGCCGTTTGGAATCCGCGTCACCTGACCACTGTCGCGTCCATAACCCTCTTCTGGCAGAAATGGACAGCGCACTTACTCTTGATGCCAGGGTGCAAATATCCCTCTGTGCATCTCGCATATATAGAAATGCATCCTTTAAATGCTCTATAGTCAATAAAATACTGTCCCTGTCCAGGGTATCAATATTTTCAGTCAGGGAATCCGACCAAGCCACCCCAGCACTGCACATCCAGGCTGAGGCGATTGCTGGTCGCAGTATAATACCAGTATGTGTGTATATACTTTTTAGGATGTTTTCCAGCTTTCTATCAGCTGGCTCCTTGAGGGCGGCCGTATCGGGAGACGGTAACGCCACTTGTTTTGATAAGCGTGTGAGCGCCTTATCTACCCTAGGGGGTGTTTCCCAACGCGCCCTAACCTCTGGCGGGAAAGGGTATAATGCCAATAATTTTTTAGAAATTAGCAGTTTTTTATCGGGGGAAACCCACGCTTCATCACACACCTCATTTAATTCATCTGATTCTGGAAAAACTACGGGTAGTTTTTTCACACCCCACATAATACCCTTTTTTGTGGTACTTGTAGTATCAGAAATGTTCAAAACCTCCTTCATTGCCGTGATCATGTAACGTGTGGCCCTACTGGAAAATACGTTTGTTTCCTCACCGTCGACACTGGAGTCAGTGTCCGTGTCTGGGTCTACCACCTGAGGTAACGGGCGCTTTAGAGCCCCTGACGGTGTTTGAGGCGCCTGGACAGGTATTAACTGATTTGCCGGCTGTCTCATGTCGTCAACAGTCTTTTGTAAAGTGCTGACACTATCACGTAATTCTTTCCATAAGACCATCCAGTCAGGTGTCGACTCCCTAGGGGGTGACATCACTAACACAGGCAATTGCTCCGCCTCCACACCATTTTCCTCCTCATACATGTCGACACAACGTACCGACACACAGCACACACACAGGGAATGCTCCGATAGAGGACAGGACCCCACTAGCCCTTTGGGGAGACAGAGGGAGAGTTTGCCAGCAGACACCAGAGCGCTATATATATATATATATATATATATATATATATATATATATATATATATATATATATATATATAATATATAATATATAATATATAATATATAATATATAATATATATATATATATATATATATATATATATATATATATATATATAGGGATAACCTTATATAAGTGTTTTTCCCCTAATATAGCTGCTGTATATATTTATATGCCAATTTAGTGCCCCCCCTCTCTTGTTTTAGCCTGTTTCTGTAGTGCAGGACTGCAGGGGAGAGTCAGGGAGCCTTCCTCCAACGGAGCTGTGAGGAAAAAATGGCGCTTGTGTGCTGAGATAGGCCCCGCCCCCTTCTCGGCGGCCTTTCTCCCGCTTTTTTGTGGAAAACTGGCAGGGGTTAAATACATCCATATAGCCCAGGAGCTATATGTGATGTATTTTTAGCCATTTAAAGTATTTTCATTGCGTCCCAGGGTGCCCCCACCCAGCGCCCTGCACCCTCAGTGACCGTAGTGTGAAGTGTGCTGAGAGCAATGGCGCACAGCTGCGGTGCTGTGCGCTACCTTAGTGAAGACAGGACGTCTTCTGCCGCCGATTTTCCGGACCTCTTCAGTCTTCTGGCTCTGTAAGGGGGACGGCGGCGCGGCTCCGGGA
Organism: Pseudophryne corroboree; assembly: GCF_028390025.1. Taxonomy (NCBI): domain Eukaryota; kingdom Metazoa; phylum Chordata; class Amphibia; order Anura; family Myobatrachidae; genus Pseudophryne; species Pseudophryne corroboree. Next base: position 199,226,010 of record NC_086452.1, on the reverse strand, counting down.
CCCATCCATGGCTGGGCCTGTGATCGTCCCTCTGGAGCTAATGTCCAGTAGCCTAAGAAGCCCAATCCACTCTGCACGCAGGTGAGTTCGCTTCTTCTCCCCTTAGTCCCTCGATGCAGTGAGCCTGTTGCCAGCAGGTCTCACTGAAAAAAACAAAAACAAAACCTATTTAAACTTTTACTCTAAGCAGCTCAGGAGAGCCACCTAGATTGCACCCTTCTCGTTCGGGCACAAAATCTTAACTGAGGCTTGGAGGAGGGTCATAGGGGGAGGAGCCAGTGCACACCAGCTAGTCCTAAAGCTTTTACTTTGTGCCCAGTCTCCTGCGGAGCCGCTATTCCCCATGGTCCTTACGGAGTCCCCAGCATCCACTTAGGACGTTAGAGAAACCTGGATTGTTTGGTTGCATCAAGTACCATGTTTAGGAACCTTTGTGTAACCTGTCGTTCCAAAGATAGATGACAGGGGGCAAAAACACCCTACACTAACATACAAAAATGTAGAGGATGCCACACATCTGAGAAGACATACTTTACGTAAATACCCAATACATACCCTCTAAAATCTGCTTGCTGGGCCCTCTATGTTCTTCAGGTGGCTCATCTGCAATTAAGAGTACAATTAGGTCAGTTTTACATCATAAGAGGCACTCAAAAAGTCAATGTAGTTTGCTTTTATTTTTTCTGCCCAAATTTACAACTATGGGCCTGATTCAGAGATGCAGTGGAGCAATTTTTTACTAGTGATGAGCGGGTTCGGTTCGTCGGAATCCGAACCCCCCCCCCCCGAACTTCACCCATTTTACACGGTTCCGAGGCAGATTCGAATCTTCCCGCCTTGCTCAGTTAACCCGAGCGCGCCCGAACGTCATCATCCCGCTGTCGGATTCTCGCGAGATTCGGATTCTATATAAGGAGCCACGCTTCGCCGCCATTTTTCACTCTTGCATTGGAAATGATAGTGAGAGGACGTGGCTGGCGTCCTCTCAGTTTTATTCAGGTGGCTGCAAATATCTGTGTAGTGTTCACTCTAGGCTTTTTAGGGCAGGGTGCTGATCACGGGGAGGGCACATTTTTCGTTCTGGAGGGCACATTTTTCAGTTAGAAGGGCAAAATTAGATACAAACTATAATGCTTGGTCCTCCCATATCCACATGATAAAGAGTGGGCAGTGCGCGCCAAAGGCGCGCAGCAAAAATTTAGGGGCGTTGTTTTTCATGAGGAAGGGGCATGGCCACATTACACCACACAGTAGTGCAGCTAATACACTGCACCAGGTAGAACCTCCTATACACACTGCAACAGGTAGAGCACGTTATACATATTGCGCCAGGCAGAGCACATTATACACAATGCGCCAGGCAGAGCACATTATACACAATGCGCCAGGCAGAGCACGTTATACACAATGCGCCAGGCAGAGCACCGAGAAACATTGCACCAGGTAGAGAGCACGTTATACACATTGCACCAGGTAGAGAGCACGTTATACACATTGCACCAGGTAGAGAGCACTGAGACACATTGCACCAGGTAGAGAGCACTGAGACACATTGCACCAGGTAGAGAGCACTGAGACACATTGCACCAGGTAGAGAGCACTGAGACACATTGCACCAGGTAGAGAGCACTGAGACACATTGCACCAGGTAGAGAGCACTGAGACACATTGCACCAGGTAGAGAGCACTGAGACACATTGCACCAGGTAGAGAGCACTGAGAAACACTGCACCAGGTAGAGAGCACTGAGAAACATTGCACCAGGTAGAGAGCACTGAGACACATTGCACCAGGTAGAGAGCACTGAGAAACATTGCACCAGGTAGAGAGCACTGAGAAACATTGCACCAGGTAGAGAGCATAAGACACACTGCACCAGGTAGGGCACATTTTTGATCTCCGCTTTTTTTGTGCCAATCTTACATACTGGGGGCTGATGCTGCGGGTCCCCCCTCTCACACCGCGGAGCTGGTTGAAAATGGCCACCACACTGATCCATGTACACAGAGGAGGGAGGGCTGGGTTTGCCTCGGCGGGTGAGGCAAACCCAGCCCTCCTGTCTCATCAGATCATGAGCAGACCTATAGTCTGCTCACAGAGGAGGGGAGCTGCGACGGCTGACAGCTAAGGACGGGCGGGACGCGGATGTCTCTGTCTCTCATGCAGGGAGACACAGTGATCGCGCTAAGAAAAAAAAAAAAAAGTGGGTCCCAGGGACCCCTCAGTTTTAAAAATTTGGGTCCTACTTCAGTTTCTGGGTCCCATAGAAACGTATGCTTTTGAGCTCCCCTTATGCCTCTCCACATAGCAGTTATGGCAGTATTGGGGGACAAATAGAGGGTTAGGTGCAGGTAGTGCTGTAGGCAGTGTTAGGGGTAGGGAGGTATCAGTATCCAGGATTCGGTGCTTCCTGCTCCCCGTCAACTTTTAAGATCAGCTTCTCTGTGTCCTTGTTGAAGCCCTACCGCTATAACACGAGGTGTGTGCGTATGCTGGGCAATGCTTTGGTTTGGGGATTGTTTGTGTGTATGCTGAGCACTGTGTGTGGATATGGGAGTTTATGTATGCTGGTCACTGTGTATAGGGGGATGTATCCTGGGCACTGTGGGTATGGAGTACCCATATGCTAGGCGCTTTGGAGGGGGGGGGGGGGGGGGTGAGCAATGTGTGGGTATGGGGCCACTGTGCGGGTATAGAGGGTGCTATGAGCATTGTAAGTGTGTATAATGAGTACTGTGTGGGTATAGAGCATTATGAGAGCTGTAGGGGGTGTATAATGGGCCCTGTGTGGTATAGGGGTGTGCATATGATGGGCGTTGTGTGGTATGGGTGTGCGTATGATGGTCACTATGGGGGTGTGCATACTGGACATTGTGTGGGTTTAGAGGGTTTTATGAGCTCTGGCAGGTGTATAATGAGCACTGTGTGGGCATGGGGTATGTGTATCATGGGCACTGTGGAGGTGTGAATACTGAGCACTGTGTGGGTATGGGGGTGTTTATAATGGGCACTGTATGGGTATGTGGGGTATAATGGGTGCAGTAGTGGTGGTAGCAGGGGACAGGATAGGTGCAGTAGTGGTGGTAGCAAGGGGCAGGATGGGTGCAGTAGTGGTAGCAGGGGGTAAAATAGGTGCAGCAGTGGTAGGAGGTAGGATGGGTGCAGTAGTGGTGGTAGCAGGGGGCAGGATGGGTGCAGTAGTGGTAGGGGGTAGGATAGGTGCAGTAGTGGTAGCAGGGGGTAAGATAGGTGCAGCAGTGGTAGGAGGCAGGATGGGTGCAGTAGTGGTGGTAGCAGGGGGTAGGATAGGTGCAGTAGTGGAAGCAGGGGGTAAGATAGATGCAGCAGTGGTAGGAGGCAGGATGGGTGCAGTAGTGGTAGGGGATAGGATAGGTGCAGTAGTGGTAGCAGGGGGTAAAATAGGTCCAGCAGTGGTAGGAGGCAGGATGGGTGCAGTAGTGGTTGTAGCAGGGGGCAGGATGGGTGCAGTAGTGGTAGGGGGTAGGATAGGTGCAGTAGTGGTAGCAGGGGGTAAGATAGGTGCAGCAGTGGTAGCAGGGGGTAAGATAGGTGCAGCAGTGGTAGGAGGCAGGGGGCAGGATGGGTGCAGTAGTGGTAGGGGGTAGGATAGGTGCAGTAGTGGTAGCAGGGGGTAAGATAGGTGCAGCAGTGGTAGGAGGCAGGATGGGTGCAGTAATGGTGGTAGCAGGGGGCAGGATGGGTGCAGTAGTGGTAGCAGGGGGCAGGATGTGTGCACTAGTAGTTGGGACGCTGGGGGAATAAGATGCTGCGTAACAGGAAGCGCCCTCACAGGTATAATGTGCAGGTATTGGCCATGTTATTAAATAAATATAGGAAAGGCCCGCCCGCACGTTTTATGAAACTAAAGATTTATCACCATTCCCCCAGGTCGCAGCGCTCTGACCTTTAGGTACTTTGCGGTCGTGGTGCCCGACCGCACTGACATGTCCCGCTCGGCCCCAGCTCAAGTTCTCTGCAGCAGACCCACCGGGCTGCCCGTGGTGAAGGCGCTCCTCTCCTTCTCCTCGGCTCCCTCCTGCATCTTCCATTCTCCTGTCATCGTGATGTCCGCGCCCGGTTGCCACCAGCACATTCAATGGGTTGGAGATCAGCGCAGGGAGGAGGGACCGACATCTCAGGTGGCGCTTGGATTGGGAGACGCTGCCGGCAGCGATTGGATGTTGAGTAGCTGCCGGCGGCTATTGGCTGGTGAGGCAGGGCTTGGGGATTTCTATTGGCTGTGAGGCGGCGGTCAGCAAAAAACAGATTGTCCAGCGGGACCCGCTCACTTTTAAAATCCGAGTCCCTCTTTGCGATCACTGCAGTGTGCTTAATGTGTCCAGCGGGCAGCAAAGTGCGGGGCGGGAGGGCGCACACAAACGGGCAGTGCGGCATTCAGGTGTCTAAAAAAGGGGCAGGGCGCAGCGCCCTGTGAAAGACACCTAGAGTGAACACTATCTGTGCTCACTGCTTTATTGTGGGGACTGGGAACCACCAGTATATTATATAGGAGGAGTACAGTGCAGAGTTTTGCTGACCAGTGACCACCAGTATTATACGTTCTCTGCCTGAAAAACGCTCCATATCTGTGCTGCATTGTAGTATATAGTAGGAGTATAGTGCATAATTTTGCTGACCACCAGTATATAATATATAGCAGTACGGTACAGTAGGCCACTGCTCTACCTACCTCTGTGTCGTCAAGTATACTACCCATCCATACCTGTGGTGCATTTCAGTTTTGCACAGTTTGCTGACCACCAGTATATAATATATAGCAGTACTGTACAATAGGCCACTGCTCTACCTACCTCTGTGTCGTCAAGTATACTACCCATCCATACCTGTGGTGCATTTCAGTTGTGCGCAGTATATATAGTAGTAGGCCATTGCTATATTACTGGCATATAATTCCACACATTAAAAAATGGAGAACAAAAATGTGGAGGGTATAATAGGGAAAGATCAAGGTCCACTTCCACCTCGTGCTGAAGCTGCTGCCACTAGTCATGGCCGAGACGATGAAATGCCATCAACGTAGTCTGCCAAGGCCGATGCCCAATGTCATAGTAGAGAGCATGTAAAATCCATAAAAATAAAGCTCAGTAAAATTACCCAAAAATCTAAATCAAAATCGTCTGAGGAGAAGCGTAAACTTGCCAATGTGCCATTTACGACATGGAGTGGCAAGGAACGGCTGAGGCCCTGGCCTATGTTCAAGGCTAGTGGTTCAGCTTCACCTGAGGATGGAAGCACTCATCCTCCTGCTAGAAAACTTAAAAAAAGAAGAGTTAAGATGGCAAAAGCACAGCAAAGAACTGTGCGTTCTTCTAAATCACAAATCCCCAAGGAGAGTCCAATTGTGTCGGTTGCGATGCCTGACCTTCCCAACACTGGACGGGAAATGGTTGCGCCTTCCACCATTTGCACCATCTGCAAGTGCTGGAAGGAGCACCCGCAGTCCAGTTCCCGATAGTCAAATTGAAGATGTCACTGTTGAAGTACACCAGGATGAGGATATTGGTGTTGCTGGCGCTGGGGAGGAAATTGACAAGGAGGATTCTGATGGTGAGGTGGTTTGTTTAAGTCAGGCACCCGGGGAGACACCTGTTGTCCGTGGGACGAATATGGCCATTGACATGCCTGGTCAAAATACAAAAAATAAAAAATCACCTCTTCGGTGTGGAATTATTCCAACAGAAATGCAGACAACTGGTGTCAAGCCGTGTGTTGCCTTTGTCAAGCTGTAATAAGTAGGAGTAAGGACGTTAACCACCTAGGAACATCCTCCCTTATAAGTCACCTGGACCGCATTCATCAGAAGTCAGTGACAAGTTCAAAAACTTTGGATGACAGCGGAAGCAGTCCACTGACCACTAAATCCCTTCCTCTTGTAACCAAGCTCCTGCAAACCACACCACCAACTCCCTTAGTATTAATTTCCTCTTTAGACAGGAAAGCCAATAGTCCTGCAGGCCATGTCACTGTCAAGTCTGACGAGTCCTCTCCTGCCTGGGATTCCTCTGATGCATCCTTGAGTGTAACGCCTACTGCTTCTGGCGCTGCTGTTGTTGCTGCTGGGAGTCGATCGTCATCCCAGAGAGGAAGTCTGAAGACCACTTGTACTACTTCCAGTAAGCAATTGACTGTCCAACAGTCCTTTGCGAGGAAGATGAAATATCACAGCAGTCATCCTGCTGCAAAGCAGATAACTCAGGCCTTGGCAGCCTGGGTGGTGAGAAACGTGTTTCCGGTATCCACCGTTAATTCACAGGGAACTAGAGACTTGATTGGAGGTACTGTGTCCCCGGTACCAAATACCATCTAGGTTCCATTTCTCTAGGCAGGCGATACCAAAAATGTACACGGACGTCAGAAAAAGACTCACCAGTGTCCTAAAAAATGCAGTTGTACCCAATGTCCACTTAACCACGGACATGTGGACAAGTGGAGCAGGGCAGACTCAGGCCTATACGACTGTGACAGTCCACTGGGTAGATGTATTGCCTCCCGCAGCAAGAACAGCAGCGGCGGCACCAGTAGCAGCATCTCGCAAACGCCAACTCGTTCCTAGGCAGGCTACGCTTTGTATCACCGCTTTCCATAAGAGGCACACAGCTGACAACCTCTTACGGAAACTGAGGAACATCATCGCAGAATGGCTTACCCCAATTGGACTCTCCTGGGGATTTGTGACATCGGACAACGCCACCAATATTGTGCGTGCATTACATCTGGGCAAATTCCAGCACGTCCCATGTTTTGCACATACATTGAATTTGGTGGTGCAGAATTATTTAAAAAACGACAGGGGCGTGCAAGAGATGCCGTCGGTGGCCCGAAGAATTGCGGGCCACTTTCGGCATTCAGCCACCGCGTGCCGAAGACTGGAGCACCAGCAAACAGTCCTGAACCTGCCCTGCCATCATCTGAAGCAAGAGGTGGTAACGAGGTGGAATTCAACCCTCTATATGCTTCAGAGGATGGAGGAGCAGCAAAAGGCCATTCAAGGGTTGTGCAAGGTTCTGCAACCCTTTGAACTTGCCACACGTGAAGTCAGTTCAGACACTGTCAGCCTGAGTCAGGTCATTCCCCTCATCAGGCTTTTGCAGAAGAAGCTGGAGACATTGAAGGAGGAGCTAAAATGGAGCGATTCCGCTAGGCATGTGGGACTTGTGGATGGAGCCCTTAATTCGCTTAACCAGGATTCACGGGTGGTCAATCTGTTGAATTCAGAGCACTACATTTTGGCCACCGTGCTCGATCCTAGATTTAAAACCTACGTTGTATCTCTCTTTCCGGCAGACACAAGTCTGCAGAGGTTCAAAGACCTGCTGGTGAGAAAATTGTCAAGTCAAGTGGAACTTGACCCGTCAACCGCTCTCCCTTCACATTCTCCTGCAACTGGGGCTGCGAGGAAAAGGCTAAGAATTCCGAGCCCACCCGCTGGCGGTGATGCAGGGCAGTCTGGAGCGAGTGCTGACATCTGGTCCGGACTGAAGGATCTGCCAACGATTACTGACATGTCGTCTACTGTCACTGCATATGATTCTGTCACCATTGAAAGAATGGTGGAGGATTATATGAGTGACCGCATCCAAGTAGGCACGTCAGACAGTCCGTACGTATACTGGCAGGAAAAAGGCAATTTGGAGGCCCTTGCACAAACTGGCTTTATTTTACCTAAGTTGCCCCCCCTCCAGTGTGTACTCCGAAAGAGTGTTTAGTGCAGCCGCTCACCTTGTCAGCAATCGGCGTACGAGGTTACTTCCAGAAAATGTTCATCAAAATGAATTATAATCATTTCCTCCGTGGAGACATTCACCAGCAATTGCCTCCAGAAAGTACACAGGGACCTGAGATGGTGGATTCCAGTGGGGACGAATTAATAATCTGTGAGGAGGGGGATGTACACAGTGAAAGGGGTGAGGAATCGGACGATGAGGAGGTGGACATGTTGCCTCTGTAGAGCCAGTTTGTTCAAGGAGAGATTGATTGCTTCTTTTTTGGTGGGGGCCCAAACCAACCAGTCATTTCAGTCACAGTCGTGTGGCAGACCCTGTCGCTGAAATGATGGGTTTGTGAAAAGTGTGCATGTCCTGTTTATACAACATAAGGGTGGGTGGGAGGGCCCAAGGACAATTCCATCTTGCACCTCTTTTTTCTTTCATTTTTCTTTGCATCATGTGCTGTTTGGGGACTATTTTTTTGAAGTGCCATCCTGCGTGACACTGCAGTGCCACTCCTAGATGGGCCAGGTGTTTGTGTCGGCCACTTGGGTCGCTTAGCTTAGTCATCCAGCGACCTCGGTGCAAATTTTAGGACTAAAAATAATATTGTGAGGTGTGAGGTGTTCAGAATAGACTGAAAATGAGTGGAAATTATGGTTATTGAGGTTAATACTATGGGATCAAAATGACCCCCAAATTCTATGATTTAAGCTGTTTTTGAGGGTTTTTTGTAAAAAAACCACCCGAATCCAAAACACACCCGAATCCGACAAAAAAAATTTCAGGGAGGTTTTGCCAAAACGCGCCCGAATCCAAAACACGGCCGCGGAACCGAATCCAAAACCCGAAAAATTTCCGGTGCACATCACTATTTTTTACATTTATTAAAAGTATCTGGAGAAATGTTAACATTGTGAATAAAAGACGTGAAAACTGCGGAGCACCACGTGCCATTGATGAGGTGAACTACGCAACAAAGGTTCGAGTGGGCCGACCAACATGCTAACGTGGAGCAGCTCACGGTCATAAAACAGTTCAGCCCATCTAGCTGCTGTCCGTAATATAGTGGGGCGTGTTGTTTATCTAAATTAAATACATCAAGTGGATGAAATCACTAAAAAATAAAAACAAACATTTAATAGTAAACAAAATGTACAGTCACTAGAACAGAGAATCTTATGAATTAATATAGTTCTGCCATCTAGACCATATTCCACAATTTGGATCCCGGACTATGCAACAGTATTCAGCTCCAATAATCGGGCACTTAATAGAAGATACAGCTGGTGTTATCCAATCCATGGTGAGAAGATAGTCATACACAGTCCTTAGGCATAAAGCAGGTGTCTTTACTGTATTGTGTGGCTCGGTGGGTTTCCATAGAGATGCTGCTGAAGTGCAAATTAGAATTTCTGGATAAGTCAGTCCATGCAATTTGATGGGTCAAAGGTCAACATCAAGATCCTTTTCAGTTGGTGGTAAAACAATTGGTCCAAGTGACCAGTAGTCTAGCAGCATCTCTATGGAAACCCACTGAGCCACACAACACAGCCAAGACACCTGCTTTATGCCCAAGGACAGTGTACAAGTATCTTCTCACTGTGTATTGGGCAGTATCCTAATAGCTGTGGTAAATTACTGCGGCTAAAGGTCTCATCAGGGCTATCTTATCCTCAGGCAGGCAAAATCAAATCCCTTGAAACAAACCCATTTCCAAGCGAAAACGGGTTGTTTCTCACGAAAACACACAGGTTTCACTGAACCTGTGTTTGTGAGAATTTTTTTTTTTTTAACTAATAAAATGAAATGACAGATCAGAATTTGTACTTCTATATATTATTAAATTTTAGATAAAACTACAATGTGTAATTTATTGTCCATGAGAAAGATAGATGAAATACTATTACTATACTCATATGTTTACCTACATGCTAAACAAGAAGGAATAATCCCGCTTGGAAACATTAGCCCGATTGGTGTGATACAGAATAAGATACTGCTGAAGGGTCACACAGGCAAGTCCTCTGACAAAGTCTCCAACGTAACGTGTAGGGATGTGGCCTGGTGACGCAGTGTGGTCCTGCTCAGATTCCCAGTGTTGTGGCGTGCGGCAGCTGAGATCTAGCCACACAGCGTGGTATGTGTTTGGTCCCAGCCAAGGAGAGACAGGCAACGGGGAAAGAACTGTGTTGTGATGCAAATGGTTATTAAACTCATGTGGTACTAAGCCCACACTGTAGTATTATAATGGTACGAGCAACCTTTGTGTGGCTATAAACTTTAATATTTTAAAGTACTTTTATATGTAGTTTTAAAAAGGGACCAAAAGTAATTGTAAATTAACTCAAAAGCTGTTCCATGGACGGGAATGGCTATTCATTCATTAGTTATCTATCAATTAAGCAACCACAAGGTCTGGAGTTCATTCCTAAGGTGGTATCCAATTACCCACGACAGTGCCGTGGATGTGAAAAACATCTTACTTTTTTTTTCCTTCTTATCAACCTATCCAATTAGGTCCCAATACATAGGTCCCGTGAAAAGCCGCAGACCTATGTTTTTTTCCGGCAATTATCGCAGGTCTAAGAGGCACTTATTTACTATTATGCTTCGCAAAAATAAGAATTTACTTACCGATAATTCTATTTCTCATAGTCCGTAGTGGATGCTGGGACTCCGTCAGGACCATGGGGAATAGCGGGCTCCGCAGGAGACAGGGCACATCTAAATAAAGCTTTTAGGATCACATGGTGCGTACTGGCTCCTCCCCCTATGACCCTCCTCCAAGCCTCAGTTAGGTACTGTGCCCGGACGAGCGTACACAATAAGGAAGGATCTTGAATCCCGGGTAAGACTCATACCAGCCACACCAATCACACCGTACAACTTGTGATCTGAACCCAGTTAACAGTATGATAACAAAAAACGAAGTAGCCTCTGAAAAGATGGCTCACAACAATAGTAATAACCCGATCTTTGTAACAATAACTATGTACAAGTATTGCAGACAATCCGCACTTGGGATGGGCGCCCAGCATCCACTACGGACTATGAGAAATAGAATTATCGGTAAGTAAATTCTTATTTTCTCTAACGTCCTAGTGGATGCTGGGACTCCGTCAGGACCATGGGGATTATACCAAAGCTCCCAAACGGGCGGGAGAGTGCGGATGACTCTGCAGCACCGAATGAGAGAACTCCAGGTCCTCCTTAGCCAGAGTATCAAATTTGTAAAATTTTACAAACGTGTTCTCCCCTGACCACGTAGCTGCTCGGCAAAGTTGTAATGCCGAGACCCCTCGGGCAGCCGCCCAAGATGAGCCCACTTTCCTTGTGGAGTGGGCCTTTACAGATTTAGGCTGTGGCAGGCCTGCCACAGAATGTGCAAGTTGGATTGTGCTACAGATCCAACGTGCAATCGTCTGTTTAGACGCAGGAGCACCCATCTTGTTGGGTGCATACAATATAAACAACGAGTCAGATTTTCTGACTCCAGCTGTCCTTGAAATATATATTTTTAATGCTCTGACAACGTCCAGTAACTTGGAGTCCTCCAAGTCGCTAGTAGCCGCAGGCACCACAATAGGCTGGTTCAAGTGAAAAGCCGAAACCACCTTAGGGAGAAAATGAGGACGTGTCCGCAGTTCTGCCCTGTCCGAATGGAAAATCAGATATGGGCTTTTGTATGATAAAGCCGCCAACTCTGAAACTCTCCTGGCTGAAGCCAGGGCCAATAGCATGGTTACCTTCCATGTAAGGTATTTTAAATCTACCGATTTTAGAGGCTCAAACCAATGAGATTTGAGAAAATTCAAAACTACGTTCAAATCCCACGGTGCCACTGGAGGCGCTATTGGGGGTTGTATATGTAGTACACCTTTGACAAAAGTTTGTACTTCAGGCACTGATGCCAATTCCTTCTGGAAGAAGATTGATAAGGCCGAAATTTGAACTTTAATGGACCCCAATTTTAGGCCCATAGACAATCCTGCTTGCAGGAAATGTAAGAATCGACCCAATTGAAATTCTTCCGTTGGAGCCTTCTTGGCCTCACACCACGCAACATATTTTCGCCAAATGCGGTGATAATGTTGTACAGTCACTTCCTTTCTAGCCTTAATCAAGGTAGGAATAACTTCCTCTGGAATGCCCTTTTCTTTTAGAATCCGGCGTTCAACCGCCATGCCGTCAAACGCAGACGCGGTAAGTCTTGGAACATACAAGGTCCCTGCTGAAGCAGATCCCTTCTTAGAGGTAGAGGCCATGGATCCTCCGTGAGCATCTCTTGAAGTTCCGGATACCAAGTTCTTCTTGGCCAGTCCGGAGCCACCAGTATTGTTCTTACTCCTCTTTTCCGTATAATTCTCAGTACCTTTGGTATGAGAGGCAGAGGAGGGAACACATACACTGACTGGTACACCCACGGTGTTACCAGAGCGTCCACAGCTATTGCCTGAGGGTCTCTTGACCTGGCGCAATATCTGTCCAATTTTTTGTTGAGGCGAGACGCCATCATGTCCACCTTTGGTCTTTCCCAACGGTTCACAATCATGTGGAAAACTTCTGGATGAAGTCCCCACTCTCCCGGGTGAAGGTCGTGTCTGCTGAGGAAGTCTGCTTCCCAGTTGTCCACTCCCGGGATGAACACTGCTGACAGTGCTATGACATGATTCTCCGCCCAGCGCAGAATCCTTGCAGCTTCTGTCATTGCTCTTCTGCTTCTCGTGCCGCCTTGTCGGTTTACGTGGGCGACTGCCGTGATGTTGTCCGACTGGATCAACACCGGCTGACCCTGAAGCAGCGATTTTGCCAGGCTTAGAGCATTGTAGATCGCTCTTAGCTCCAGTATATTTATGTGAAGGGACGTCTCCAGGTTTGACCACACGCCCTGGAAGTTTCTTCCCTGTGTGACTGCTCCCCAGCCTCGTAGGCTGGCATCCGTAGTCACCAGGACCCAGTCCTGTATGCCGAATCTGCGGCCCTCTAACAGATGGGCACTCTGCAACCACCACAGGAGAGACAACCTTGTTCTTGGTGACAGTGTTATCCGCTGATGCATGTGCAGATGCGATCCGGACCATTTGTCCAGCAGATCCCACTGAAATGTCCGTGCATGGAATCTGCCGAATGGAATCGCTTCGTAAGAAGCCACCATCTTTCCCAGGACTCTTGTGCATTGATGTACTGACACAGTTCCTGGTTTTAGGAGGTTCCTGACAAGTTCGGATAACTCCCTTGCTTTCTCCTCCGGGAGAAACACCTTTTTCTGAACCGTGTCCAGAATCATTCCCAGGAACAGCAGACGAGTTGTCGGGGTCAATTGAGATTTTGGAAGATTCAGAATCCACCCGTGTTGCTGAAGCACTACCTGGGTTAGTGCTACACCGACTTCCAGCTGTTCTCTGGACTTTGCCCTTATCAGGAGATCGTCCAAGTAAGGGATAATTAATACGCCTTTTCTTCGTAGAAGAACCATCATTTCGGTCATTACCTTGGTAAAGACCCGAGGGGCCGTGGACAAACCAAACGGCAGCGTTTGAAACTGATAATGACAGTCTTGTATCACGAACCTGAGATACCCTTGGTGTGAGGGGTAAATTGGGACATGCAGATAAGCATCTTTTATGTCCAGGGACACCATGAAGTCCCCTTCTTCCAGATTCGCTATCACTGCTCTGAGTGACTCCATCTTGAACTTGAATTTCTGTATGTACAGGTTCAAGGATTTCAGGTTTAGAATAGGTCTTACCGAACCGTCCGGCTTCAGTACCACAAATAGTGTGGAATAATACCCCTTTCCCTGTTGTAGGAGGGGTACCTTGACTATCACCTGCTGAGAATACAGCTTGTGAATGGCTTCCAAAACCGACGTCCTTTCTGAGGGAGACGTTGGTAAAGCAGACTTTAGGAACCGGCGAGGGGGGAGACCTTTCGAACTCCAACATGTAACCCTGAGATATTATCTGCAGGATCCATGGGTCCACTTGTGAGCGAGCCCACTGATTGCTGAAAATCTTGAGTCGACCCCCCACCGCTCCTGAGTCCGCTTGTAAAGCCCCAGCGTCATGCTGATGGCTTTGTAGAACCCGGGGCGGGCTTCTGGTCCTGGGCAGGGGCTGCTTGCTGCCCTCTCTTACCCTTTCCTCTGCCTCGCGGCAGATAAGACTGTCCTTTTGGTCGCTTGTTTTTATAGGAGCGAAAGGACTGCGGCTGAAAAGACGGTGTCTTTTTCTGTTGGGAGGGGGTCTGAGGTAAAAAAGTGGATTTGCCGGCAGTTGCCGTGGCCACCAGGTCCGAAAGACCGACCCCAAATAATTCCTCTCCTTTATATGGCAATACTTCCATATGCCTTTTGGAATCCGCATCACCTGACCACTGTCGCGTCCATAAACTTCTTCTGGCAGATATGGACATCGCGCTTACTCTTGATGCTAGAGTACAAATATCCCTCTGAGCATCTCGCATATAAAGAAAAGCATCCTTTAATTGCTCTAGAGTCAATAAAATACTGTCCCTATCCAGGGTATCAATATTTTCAGTCAGAGAATCCAACCACACTACCCCAGCACTGCACATCCAGGCTGAGGCTACTGCCGGTCGCAGTATAACACCAGTATGTGTGTATATACTCTTCAGTGTAGTTTCCAGCCTCCTATCTGCTGGATCCTTGAGGGCGGCCGTATCAGGAGACGGCAACGCCATTTGCTTTGATAAACGTGTGAGCGCCTTATCCACCCTAGGGGGTGTTTCCCAGCGCGCCCTAACCTCTGGTGGGAAAGGGTATAATGCCAATAACTTCTTGGAAATTAGCAGTTTTCTATCTGGGTTAACCCACGCTTCGTCACACACGTCATTCAATTCCTCTGATTCTGGAAAAGCTACAGGTAGTTTTTTCACCCCCCACATAATACCCCTTTTTGAGGTACCAGCAGTATCAGAGATCTGCAAAGCCTCCTTCATTGCCGTGATCATATAACGTGTGGCCCTATTGGAAAATACGTTTGTTTCTTCACCGTCGACACTAGATTCATCTGTGTCGGTACCCGTGTCGACTGACTGAGGTAAGGGACGTTTTACAGCCCCTGACTGTGTCTGAGACGCCTGAGCCGGTACTAACTGGTTTTCCGGCCGTCTCATTTCGTCAACTGACTTTTGTAATGTGCTAACATTATCACGTAATTCCATAACTAAAGCCATCCATTCCGGTGTCGACTCCCTAGGGGGTGACATCACCATTACCGGCAATTGCTCTGCCTCCACACCAACATCGTCCTCATACATGTCGACACACACGTACCGACACAGCAGCCACACAGGGAATGCTCTAATCGAAGACAGGACCCTCTTAGCCCTTTGGGGAGACAGAGGGAGAGTTTGCCAGCACACACCAAAAGCGCTATAAATGTATATAAACAACCCTAGAAGGTGTTGTTTTTAATATAAGCGCTTTTAATATATCAATATCGCCAAATTATGCCCCCCTTCTCTTTGTTACCCTGTTTCTGTAGTGCAGTGCAGGGGAGAGTCCTGGGAGCCTTCCTCACCAGCGGAGCTGAGCAGGAAAATGGCGCTGAGTGCTGAGGAGAATAAGCTCCGCCCCTTTTTCGGTGGGCTTTTCTCCCGGGTTTTAAGAAAACTGGCCTGGGTTAAATACATACATATAGCCTTAATGGCTATATGTGATGTATTTATTTTGCCACTAAAGGTATTTAATATTGCTGCCCAGGGCGCCCCCAGCAGCGCCCTGCACCCTCCATGACTGAATCAGTGAGACGTGTAGCAACAATGGCGCACAGCTGCAGTGCTGTGCGCTACCTTCATGAAGACTGAGGAGTCTTCTGCCGCCTGCTTTCCGGACCTCCGTCTTCAGCGTCTGTAAGGGGGATCGGCGGCGCGGCTCCGGGACGAACCCCAGGAGGACCTGTGTTCCGACTCCCTCTGGAGCTAAGTGTCCAGTAGCCTAAGACTCCAATCCATCCTGCACGCAGGTGAGTTGGAAATCTCTCCCCTAAGTCCCTCGATGCAGTGATCCTGTTGCCAGCAGGATTCACTGAGATTTAAACCTAAAAAAACTTTTTCTAAGCAGCTCTTTAGGAGAGCCACCTAGATTGCACCCTTCTCGGACGGGCACAAAAACCTAACTGAGGCTTGGAGGAGGGTCATAGGGGGAGGAGCCAGTACGCACCATGTGATCCTAAAAGCTTTATTTAGATGTGCCCTGTCTCCTGCGGAGCCCGCTATTCCCCATAGTCCTGACGGAGTCCCAGCATCCACTAGGACGTTAGAGAAATACACGATAAGTGCCAACATGGGGGAAAAGCTCCGGCTTATCAGGGCCAATTGGATAGCCCCAGTGAACCAATTAGCAATTTACTGCGACTAATTGGATACCGCTACAAGTGTGGCATGTGCACTGGAAGCAATTGCTGTGAACCCACAACATGCACTCAAAGGAGCTCTCAATGCAAGTGAAACAGGCCATCCTTAGGCTGCAAAAAATAAGAATTTACTTACCGATCATTCTATTTCTCGTAGTCCGTAGTGGATGCTGGAGACTCCGTCAGGACCATGGGGAATAGCGGGCTCCGCAGGAGACAGGGCACATCTAAAAAGCTTTTTAGGTCACATGGTGTGTACTGGCTCCTCCCCCTATGACCCTCCTCCAAGCCTCAGTTAGGTACTGTGCCCGGACGAGCGTACACAATAAGGAAGGATCTTGAATCCCGGGTAAGACTCATACCAGCCACACCAATCACACCGTACAACTTGTGATCTGAACCCAGTTAACAGTATGATAACAAAACGAAGTAGCCTCTGAAAAAATGGCTCACAACAATAGTAATAACCCGATTTTTGTAACAATAACTATGTACAAGCATTGCAGACAATCCGCACTTGGGATGGGCGCCCAGCATCCACTACGGACTACGAGAAATAGAATTATCGGTAAGTAAATTCTTATTTTCTCTAACGTCCTAGTGGATGCTGGGGACTCCGTCAGGACCATGGGGATTATACCAAAGCTCCCAAACGGGCGGGAGAGTGCGGATGACTCTGCAGCACCGAATGAGAGAACTCCAGGTCCTCTTTAGCCAGAGTATCAAATTTGTAAAATTTTACAAACGTGTTCTCCCCTGACCACGTAGCTGCTCGGCAAAGTTATAATGCCGAGACTCCTCGGGCAGCCGCCCAGGATGAGGCCACCTTCCTTGTGGAATGGGCATCTACATATTTCGGCTGTGGCAGGCCTGCCACAGAATGTGCAAGCTGAATTGTACTACAAATCTAGCGTGCAATAGACTGCTTAGAAGCAGGAGCACCCAGCTTGTTGGGTGCATACAATATAAACAGCAAGTCAGACTTTCTGACTCCAGCCGTCCTAATATATATATATATATATATATATATATATATATATATATATATATATATATATATATATATATTTTTAGGGCCCTGACAACGTCTAGTAACTTGGAGTCCTCCAAGTCCCCAGTAGCCACAGGCACCACAATAGGTTGTTTCAGGTGACAACGCTGACACCCCTTTAGGAAGAAACTGGAGACGAGTCCCAGTTCTGCCCTGTTCAAATGGAAAATTCTAATATGGGCTTTTGTAAAACAAAACCGCCCATTCTTTTTGACAATCGCCTGGCCGAGGCCAGGACTAACAACATGGTCACTTTCCATGTGAGATATTGGTCAACAGCATGGTCACTTTCCATGTGAGATATTTCAAATCCACAGATTTGAGCGGTTCAAACCAATATGATTTTAAGGAATCCCAACACTATGTTGAGATCTCACGGTGCCCCTAGAGGCACAAAAGAACTGTATATGGAATACACCCTTTACAATCTGGACTTCAGGAACTGAAGTCAATTTTTTCTGGAAGAAAATCTACAGGGCCGAAATTTAAATCTTAATGAACCCCAATTTGAGGCTCAAAACACTCCTGTTTTCAGGAAGTGCAGAATCGACCTAGTTGAATTTCCTTCGTGGAGCCTTCCTGGCCTTACCCACGCAACATATTTTCACCACATGTGGTGATGACGTTGTGCGGTCACCTCCTTCCTGGCTTTGACCAAGGTAGGTATGACCTCTTATGGAATGCCTTTTTCCCTTCAGAATCCGGTATTCAACCGCCATGCCGTCAAACGCAGCCGCGGTAATTCTTGGAAAAGACATGGTACTTGCTGAAGCAAGTCCCTTCTTAGCTCCCCAGGCCCTTAGTCCTCTGTGAGCATCTCTTGAAGCTCCGGGTACCAAGTCCCTCTTGGCCCATCCGGAGCCACTAGTATAGTTCATACTCCTCTATGTCTTATAATTCTCAATACCTTGGTTATGAGAAACAGAGGAGGGAACCCATACACTGACTGGTACACCCACGGTGTTACCAGAACATCCACAGCTATCGCCTGAAGGTCTCATGACCTGGCGGAATACCTGTCCCGTTTTTCGGGCGGGACGCTATCATGTCCACCTTTGGTCTTTGCCAACGGTCCACAATCATGCTGAAAAACTTCCCTATGAAGTTTCCACTCTCCCGGGTGGAGGTCATGCCTGCTGAGGAAGTCTGCTTCCCAGTCGTCCACTCCCGGAAAGAACACTGCTGACAGTGCTATCACATGATTTTCCGCCTAGCGAAAAATCCTTGCAGTTTTATCACTGCCCTCCTGCTTCTTGTGCCGCCCTTTCTGTTTACGTGGGCGACTGCCGTGATGTTATCCCACTGGATCAATACCGGCTGACCTTGAAGCAGAGGTCTTGCTAAGTTTAGAGCCTTATAAATTTGCTCTAAGCTTATTTATGCAGAGAGAATTCTCCAGACTTAATCACACTTCCCTGGAAATTTTTTCCCTGTGTGACTGTTCTCCAGCCTCTCAGGCTGGCCTCCGTGGTCACCGGCATCCAATCCTGAATGCCAAATCTGCGGCCCTCTAGAAGATGAGCACTCTGTAATCACCACAGGAGAGACACCCTTGTCCTTGGATATAGGGTTATCCGCTGATGCATCTGAGGATGCGATCCGGACCATTTGTCCAGCAGATCCCACCGAAGAGTTCTTGCGGGAAATCTGCCGAATGGAATTGCTTCGTAATAAGCCACCATTTTTACCAGGACTCTTGTGCAATGATGCACTGACACTTTTCCTGGTTTTAGGAGGATCCCGATTAGCTCGGATAACTCCCTGGCTTTCTCCACTGGGAGAAACACGTTTTTCTGGACTGTGTCCAGAATCATCCCTATGAACAGTAGACGTGTCATCGGAAAAAGCTGCGATTTTGGAATATTTAGAATCCACTCGTGCTGACGTAGAACTACTTAAGATAGTGCTACTCCGACCTCCAACTGTTCTCTGGACCTTGCCCTTATCAGGAAAGCGTCCATGTTTCCTTTTAAGAAAAATCATCATTCCGGCCATTACCTTGGTAAAGACCCGGGGCGCCGTGGACAACCCAAACGGCAGCGTCTGAACTGATAGTGACAGTTCTGTACCAGGAACCTGAAGTACCCTTGGTGAGAAGGGCAAATTTGGACCTGTAGGTAAGCGTCCCTGATATCCAGTGACACCATATCGTCCCCTTCTTCCTGGTTCGCTATCACTGCTCTGAGTGACTCCATCTTGATTTGAACGCTTGTATGTAAGTGTTCAAATATTTCAGATCTCACCGAGCCGGTTGGCTTCAGTACCACAATATAGTGTGGAATACTACCCCCTTCCATGTTGTAAGAGGGGTACTTTGATTATCACCTGCTGGGAATACAGCCTGTGAATTGTGTGAGGGGGAGATGTCTCGAATTTCCAATGTACACCTGGGATACTACATGTAGGATCCCGGAGTTCCCTTGCGAGTGAGCCCCCTGCGTACTGAAACTCTTGAGATGACCCCCTACCGCACCTGAGTCCGCTTGTACGGCCCCAGCGTTATGCTGCGGACTTGGCAGAAGCTGTGAGGGGCTTCTGTTCCTGGGAATGGGCTGCTTGCTGCAGTCTTCTTCCCTTTCCTCTACCCCTGGGCAGATATGACTGGCCTTTGCCCGCCTGCCCCTATGGGGACGAAAGGACTGAGACTGAAAAGACTGTGTCCTTTTTTGCCGATATGTGATTCGGGGTAACAAAAGTGGATTTTTCAGCTGTTGCCATGGCCACCAGGTCCGATGGACCGCCCCTTTATACGGCAATACTTCCACATGCCGTCTGGAATCTGCCTCACCTGACCACTGTCGTGTCTTCGTCTGGCAGATATGTAAATCACATTTACTCTTGATGCCAGAATGCAAATATCCCTCTACGCATCACGCATATATAGAAATGCATCCTTAAAATGCTCTATAGTCAATAAAATCTTGTCCCTGTCAAGGGTATCAAAATTTTCAGTCAGGAAATCCGACCAAGCCCCCTCAACGCTGCACATCCAGGCTGAGGCGATTGCTGGTCGTAGTATAACACCAGTATGTGTGTATATACTGTCATGATATTTTTCAGCTTCCTATCAGCTGGCTTCTTGAGGGCGGCCGTATCTAGAGACGGTAACGCCATGTTTTTATAAGCGTGTGAGCGCCTTATCCACCCTAAGGTGTGTTTCCCAACTCGCCCTTACTTCTGGCGGGAAAGGGTATACCGCCCATAACTTTCTATCGGAGGAACCCCACGTATCATCACACACTTCATTTAATTTATCTGATTCAGGCAAAACTACAAGTAGTTTATTCACACCCTACAAAATACCCTTATTTGTGGTACTTGTAGTATCAGAAATATGTAACAGCTCCTTCATTGCCCTTAACATGTAACTCGTGGCCCTAAAGGAAAATTACGTATGTTTCTTCACCGTCGACACTGGGGTCAGTGTCCATGTCTGTGTCTGTCGACCGACTGAGGTAAATGGGCGTTTTTACAAGCCCCTGACGGTGTCTGAGACGCCTGGACCGGTACTAATTTGTCCGCCGGCCATCTCATGTCGTCAACCGTCTTGCAGCGTGTTGACATTAACACGTAATTCCATAAGTAGACCATCCATTCCGGTGTCGACTCCCTAGAGAGTGACATCAACATTACAGGCAATTTGCTCCGCCTCCTCACCAACATTTTCCTCATACATGTCGACACACACGTACCGACATACAGCACACACACAGGGAATGCTCTGATAGAGGACAGGACCCACTAGCCCTTTGGGGAGACAGAGGGAGAGTTTGCCAGCACACACCAAAAGCGCTATAATGTATATAACAACCCTAGAAGGTGTTGTTTCTATATATGCGCTCTTAATATATCATTATATCGCCAATTTATGCCCCCCTTCTCTTTTAACCCTGTTTCTGTAGTGCAGTGCAGGGGAGAGTGGGAGCCTTCCTCACCAGCGGAGCTGATCAGGAAAATGGCGCTGAGTGCTGAGGAGAATAAGCTCCGCCCCCTTTTCGGCGGGCTTTTCCTCCCGGTTTTTTAATAACTGGCCTGGGTTAAAATACATACATATAGCCTTAATGGCTATATGTGATGTATTTATTTGCCAAATAGGTATTTATATTGCTGCCCAGGGCGCCCCCAGCAGCGCCCTGCACCCTCCGTGACCGTGTCAGTGAGCCGTGTGACAACAATGGCGCACAGCTGCAGTGCTGTGCGCTACCTCTCTGAAGACTGTGAAGTCTTCTGCCGCCTGTTTCCGGACCTCCGTTCCGCCGTCTTTCTTCAGCGTCTGTAAGGGGGATCGGCGGCGCGGCTCCGGGACGAACCCCAGGCTGACCTGTGTTCAGACTCCCTCTGGAGCTCAGTGTCCAGTAGCCTAAGACTTCAATCCTCCTGCACGCAGGTGAGTTGCCAGTCTCTCCCCTAAGTCCCTCGTTGCAGTGATCCTGTCGCCAGCAGGAATCACTGTTAGAAACCTAAAAAAAAACTTTACTAAATAGCTCCTTAAGAGAGCCATCCAGTTTGCACCCTTCTCGGACGGGCACAAAAACCTAACTGAGGCTTGGAGGAGGGTCATAGGGGGAGGAGCCAGTACACACCATGTGACCTAAAAAGCTTTTTAGATGTGCCCTGTCTCCTGCGGAGCCCGCTATTCCCCATGGTCCTGACGGAGTCCCCAGCATCCACTAGGACGTTAGAGAAACTAACAACAACAAAATCCATCAGAGACAGTGGGAAACAAACACCTCAATAAAGGCCAGCCCAGTTCCGAAACAGCATTCTTTGGACAGATGAAACTAGGATCAACCTGTACCAGATTGATGTGATGGAATTTTTTTTATTTATTTTTATAAAGGCTTGAATGGTTCCTGATCCAAAGCATACCACATCTTCTGTAAAATGCGGCGGAGGCAGTGTGATGGCATGGGCATGAATGGCTTTCAATTGTACTGGGTCATTCGTGTATATTGAGGAGGTGACAGAAGACGGAAGCTGCTGTATGAATTCTGAATCTAAATATACTGACTGCTTAGATTCAGCCAAATTGATTGGACGGTGCTTGACAGGACAGATGGACAATAACCCGAAACATACTGCGAAAGCAACCTAGGAGTTTTTTATATTTTTAAAGACAAAGAAGTGGAAGATGATTCTCACAATATTTTCAAAAATTAACATTTAATTTAGGATTCTGTTAATTTGTCCAATTTCATTTCAGCCCCTGAAAATAGGGCACTGTGTAAAAAAACATAACGGCAATTCCTAAACGTTTCATACAATATTTTTATCCAACGCCAAGAATTAAAGCTGAAAGTCTACACTTCAATCAACATTGTTTAAATTCAAATCCATGGTGGTGGCATACAGAGCTAAAATTATGTATGGACAATACATCCACTGCCTGTCAGCCAAAAAGGTTTTTGTAGGGACAGTGGACCAGCTAGTTTAGTGATTTGCCACCTGACACTATGGTGGCCACCCCAGGAGGACCCCTAAACTTCAAAATGTTTTCACATTACGTTTAATCCCAGTAGTAAGTTAAATGAATACATTTCATCAATGAAATAGACACCAATCTGTAATAACATACCAGCATGCCTTTTATACAAGCATTGCAAGCTATAATTAACAAATAGAACATTAAAAGCAGGAAGGATGACTGCAGGCAGATTACATTGTAACTATTCAAAAGACCCACAAAAGGTCCAAGCTATTCAAAATACACACTGTAGGCAATGCAGATACAGTATGACACAGCTGTCGCAGTGTCTACATTACTTATGTCCCATTCTATAACTCTTACGGCACAACAAGGTGTAGTAGAGGGGGGAAGCAGTCAGGGTCCCGGCTGTCTGTATCCCAGTAGTCAGAATACCAACGCCGGAATACCGACCCTATTCTGAATGCAGACAATGGCATCCAGAATGGGTGCACCATCCCAGCGCCGGAATATCGACAGCCGGCATCCCGAAGGAGGACAGACCGTGGCGCACCACAGGTGAGCCGCGGTGGGGAGGTTAGGGTTAGGCTGCATCCTGAGAGGTTAGGGATCCCCTTCAAAGGGTTAGGCTGCAGGGACACGGTGTTAGGTTTAGGCACCTCCGGGGGCTGGTTAGGCACCAAGGGGTGAGGTTAGGGTAGAACACACCTTACTCACCCATCGGATTCTTCCACATCAGGATCCCAGCATCGGTATTTCGAGCACCGGGATCTCATACCGATACCAGAGAGAGTATTGTTAAACTGTAAAAATGTCAACTACAACACTAGCAAGAAGTGGCTTACATAAAATACCATTGACAAGAGTATGGAATAATAAGATCGCTTTTTCTTCACTCCCCTCTCATACACTTACTGCCTCACGGATCGCCACTTACCTGTAGTTGTGCACAGAATGATTTTAGTGGATTGCTTTTTTATTTTAACTTTAAAGTAGCATTAGATTAGCTAGTGACTGGCTGCTTCTTTCAGTGAAACGTTACATATTATATTCACATACCAGGACAAGAGGAGCCGAAACCATGGCTATGTTTATGGCTGTGATCATCTCCGTGGGAATGCCCATGGTCCCCTCCGTGGCTGTGACCATGACCTTTTCCATGACTATGTCCATGCCCATCACCATGGCTATGTCCGTGGTTCAAGGAACCATTAAACAAAGAATGGCTGTGCCCATGGCCTGAAATAGAGGACAGTGCTATTAGAATATGCTATAAACACACATGGTAAAGTGAATGACAATTTAGGGGTGGGGTGTAGAATGCAGGAATCTTTCACTATTGCACAAAACTTTTTGCAGTTCTTATTAATATTAAACATCAGCTAAATTAACTTTGTAACGAAACGCTGACAGCTACCTCTGTAGGCAGGAAGGTATGGTTGTTCCCTAGTTACAATGTCTCCCCACTCCCTGCACCTTACAGCTCATTATAATGTGATAACATAAGATGAGCGATACTAGACTAACAATACGTGTGTGTCCTAAGCTAGGCTCACCCCATAGGTGGCCCAGTTATGGCAATGGTGACTTACACCCCTTTTCCACCTGTAGCACGCGTCGCAGCCGGGAGCCTGACACGGCTGCGACCTGTGCTACAGCCCCCTTTCCCACAGCGCTCACCAACCTGGCATATTGCCGGGTTGGTGACGCTGCTAGTGACGCGGCAGGGGCAGCGCTGGGAGATCACGATCTCCCTGTGCCGCCCTTCCATACACTGAACAGGAGCCGTGTCGCATCGACACTGCTTCCATTTACACTACACAGCTTACCGGGTTAAACACATGTTCAACCCGGAAACCGGGGGGGGGGGGGGGGTGTATTAATCAACCTTGCAGACACTCACTTGGATGAAGGCCCACCACAGGACTGAGCTCCACTTCTCACCACTGACCCATGCTATAATCCACTGACCCTGGTCCCATTCCACGAGTCTACTTTGAAATTTGAAGACCACAAGCACAACCATACATGGAGCACATTAGTCAGTGTGCAGGGTGGCGTCACCATATAGGAGATTTAGGAAGCTCATAAGGGAGTGTTAAATGTACCTTGAGTTTTAATGTATCATTTGGTCATACCTCCGTCATGCGAGTGTCCATGACCTCCACCATGCTGGAACACAAATATTCCAATAAGGTTTACAAAGAATCCTAGAACAGACACTGGAAGTAAGCGCTCATGATGTACCTCAGGAGTGTCCAGGGCTCTCTGAAGAGAAACAGAAAACAAGACTCATTAGCCCAAAACACTGTAGGGAAGCACAATCATGTATCTCATTTCATGTGGGGAAGGAGCAAAAGAACAGCATAGTACACAACCCTTACATACATTTATTGCACAGACATCAGAAAGAACAGCATGAGAGATGGAAAATAAGGTATTTTAGCAGGGTAAAGTGCAAGTGTTAGATCTAGGAGAAAGGAGGTCATAGTGCAAACAAATATTTACACAAGAGCACAGAAAATATGATGCTCTCTAATGCAGTCTGTGACGGTGCTTTTCAGTAACCAGTTACCCTATATACTCGGGTATAAGCCGACTTTTTCAGCACTTTTTTTTATGCTGAAAAAGCCCCCTCGGCTTATACTCGAGTCAGTGCCAATCGGAGCTCACGAACGGGCACTTCATTTAACAGACCCGCCGCTGCCGCCGAAGACGCAGGAGGGACACAGGAGAGGAACGTGCTGTGCCCTTTGTGTCCTTCCTTCACAAAACAGCGGGGGAGCGGGGAGGGTAAGTTGTACCTGGCACTGGGGGAGCATATTTGGCACTTGGAGGGGGCATACGTGGCAGTATGAGGGCATATCTGGCACCGTGGGGGCATACCTGGCAGTATGAGGGCTGTGTACGGCTAGAGCTGCATATCCCACCCTAGGCTTATACTTGAGTCAATAAGTTTTCCCAGGTTTTTGTGGTAAAATTAGGTGCCTCGGCTTATATTCGGGTCGACTTATACTCGAGTATATACGGTATATTGTGCTTGATAATTAACATACTATTTTTAAGAACAGAAGTCAGAAAACAGCACAACACACCAAAAGAACCAAGCCTCTACAAAACTATAAACTAAAATACAAAAAAAAACACATACATAAAGGATCTTCCTATCACTTAATAAAAAACGAAATCACTAATGTATATGAAAGTAATGAGCGAGACAGTCTGTCGAGAGATGCCACACGTGCCCTGCATACACAGAATCGGGGGAACACAGTGAGATATTACGGATGTCGCAGAATGAGTGCAGTGCATTCTCAACAGAATACATAACAGTGTGTGGGCAGCGAATATGCAGACGGTCTTACGAGACAAGGTTTTATTAACTAGTAAAGCAATTCAACCACAACGGTATTGCAAGCATAATGTTATAATGCAAACACGTTTAAAATGCTTTAAATAGCATGATAACTATGTCGGCATATTCACTGCTAACAAAATGAATGTATACCTTCTCAAGTCTCCACAGCATATATGAAAAATAATAAAATTGGGAATTATAGGAGGAGTAACTAGAGAAAAAAAAATAAAAAAATCACAACTCATCCATCACATTAACAAAGAAAGTGCCCTGGTCAGAACTGAACTCAGCAATGCTAACCACCGTGACACATTAGTACAGTCTTATGCGAGTTTATAGAGTAATTGTTTTGAGATTATAGCGGTGTCAAAGGACACATCATTTATTATCACTTTACTCCAAAGCAATAAAGACTACTGTAACTGAGGGATCTTTCCATGTTCACACAAACTGTATAAAAGCAACTACATTCTGCCGGGCGGGATGACGCTGTCGGAATACTGACTGCCAGAATCCCTACCGGCGAGGTTGCGTATGTAATCCGGAAGAATAATGGACGTTTGTCTCTTCACCTTCATGCTAGGGATTTAAACAATACAACATTATTTTAATAAATAAAAACTGGTCTGAACACGCCTCTGGAAAATAAAATAATTAATAAAGTTATATATGGTTATCAGAAATGCTACAAATACAGCAGATTGCTAAAGGAACATAAGAGTTAATAAGCGAGTCTACACAATACATACCTCTATTCCCTCAGAGAAGATGAAAAAGGCTGTAAAGATTAAGAAGAGACCATTCACAAAACCTGCCAGGACCTCTGCCCGCACATAGCTGGGAGGAAGAACAAAACCACATATAAAATGAACATATGAATAAAACTTATTATGCAAACATGTCAGAAAAAGTCAACATTATGTATTTTTAGGCAAACACTGGCACGAGAAGTGGTTAAGTAACAATAACCAAAGATCCTGTTTCCAATACTAGGATCCTGAAATAATTGAGTAAACACACTGTAATTGTGGTAAAACTGAGCAAGCCACACCCACATCCTGTACCTGCCAAATTACGGCTGCACTAACTATCCGTATGATCGCAGAGCCACTACATAACAACACCAGCAGGTGGTACTGTGGGTTACATCTATCAGAACCTACTACACACTGAGAAATATCACCTAAAGTATAAGACGCAATACCAGTGTTTTACATATAATCTCATTAACCATCATTTTTTTTTACGGTCTCATAATATTACTGCTTCACAGCACTGAGGTCTTGGGTTTGATTCCCACCACAGACTTAACTGTGTGCAATTTGTATGTTCTCCCTATATTTGAGTGGGTTTCCTCCCACAATCCACATATATACTGGTCAGTTCACTGGCTCCTCACAAAAATGAACAATAATATGTTAAGTGTGTACATGCAGTAGGGAATATAAATTGTAAGATCCACTGGGCAGAGACTGATGTGAATAACCAAATATTGGCTGTAAAGCAATATGTATGGCGCTGGGTTAAGTGCCCGGATTCTATGGTATAGCCCACACATTAAGCCGCACGGCTGTTTCCTGTATAGCAAAACTGCAGCCTCTGGGGAATATGGTAGGTGCTGTAAAAAACCCAGTATGCAGTCTCCAGCCAATATAAAGCAAGCATACTTCCTACAGAACACACATATACACCGCATTTAGGTAATTTTTCTACTAACTACATAGATTTGTTATTTATATATGGTTATAGAAACATGAATACACCTTACCCGTATGAGAAAGTTTCATTTGTTTTCCACCGGGAGATTACGGAGGCCGCCAGGCCAGCTAGTAATGCAGTACAATCAAAGAACATATGGAAGGAGTCGGAGATCAAGCCTAAACTGAAAAGGACACAAGAGAAAAAGGAAAAAAAAAGAAAGAAGAGTAGATATCACGTACTATCAAAATAACCGTGACAATCTAAAGATAAAGTATAAAATGTTAAAAGCAGATCTTTGTGAGGTTTTCAACAAGACCTGAACTTTAGTAAATGATGGGTTTTTGTTTTTTCTGTCTACAGCCTCAAGTACCAACATTCTTCTGTAAAGTGAACACTGTCAGGTGGGAGCACCACCACTGCAATAAACACAACATAAGATTCCCTGAAATGAGCATGTAGATGTCACCCATTTCTCAAACAAACCAGGCTTTCCATATCCAAGTGTGAAAGTAATGTACACGCATCATCGGCCAGCTGAGACTTAGAACAGCTGCAGCTTAGGCCTTGGTTACTCAACAACAAGCAGCAGACAACCTCCACATTGCAAGTAAGAAATGCCTTACAAGTTTGAAAAGTCTCCCAGCTGAAGTCCACAAAGCACATTTCAGAGGAGCACTTCAGGGGTGGGGGGTGGGGGGAGACGACGGATGGACTGTTCTATAGCAACAGCGTTGGGTGTGGCACAGTAACTAGGGTGATGGATTCTCAGAAGGATTTTACCTACTGGAAAATGTCACAGAATTTCTGTGTGTGGGTGGGGGGGTAATGGGGTAATGGATTACCCCGCTACGGTAAACCAAAAATGTACCCAATATAAAATAAGCCGCATGTCAGCATCTTACTTAGGAAAAGGAAAATCAAGTCTTGCTAGTGACAGGTAATTTGGGCTCCACTTATCGAATAGGACCAAACACTGTCTGTAAAGACTTGTTTGTACACCTTCCAATTTTAGATTGTGGCAGATATCCAATTTGCTGCAATAATTTACAGCAGCTAATTGATTCGGCATGGGCTATCCAATGAGCCCTGATACTCAGAATTTATCTGGGATTATGTTTAGGATGCCTCAGACACCAGTAGCATGATCTGTGATAAACAGCCCTCGGTAAAGTCAACACATGGGATAGAGAACTTCTCTTTTCGGACGATAAAAATGGCCTATAATTGGAAAGCGCGTTAATGACCATCTGAGACATGTATTAACGGAACACATATGATTGACCGGTAGACGGGATAACAGCCGTCTACTATACTGGCACCGACATCTCGACAGGGAGGCAACGAAACCCCTCGCTGCGCTCGCCACAGGTTATATTCCCTCTTGGTTAGTGGTGTTGACCAAACACCGGTATCCCGGCAGCCGGTATATAAACTGCATCCCATATTAACTGATCTACACCTGAATGCTTCCATTATTTTATTTCTGTTCTTTTACACTCTAAGCAGTGACCGTTAAGCTGTATCATTCAATTCTGATAAAATGTTGAATGGGCTGTATAACATTAGCCATTCTCTGAATTTACTGCATTAACATAGTTTAGGATATTGGGCTGCAAACTGTATACAACAGTGTAATAGTCCTACTATTAATCTAGCCCCACCGTAGCACCACTCCCACACACAGGTCTCTCTAACCACAGCCAGCCACTGAACCTACAAATTACTGCTGTTTCCTAAGATTTCTACTGACCTCAATTCATACATAAATTTCCTGGCTCCTGAAAATTTCCTGCTAGCTCTAAGATATGACTGACCGACTCCTGAGTATTTCTTCCACCACTTTCTATGTCCCACATCTCTAACTATTGCCCATGCCGGTCATGTTCCCTCCACTGGACCCAATGATTAAACTACTGGTAGTGGGAAGGCACGTTAAATGCTCTCTTTGAAGCCTTATAAATGAAGCTCTGCATGGGAAGATGTTTATATCAGGTGTGGTATAACAGATGGACCGTATCTAGATAGACACCATATGTTAGACAGGGTCAAAAGGTCGACATGAAAAAGGTAGAGAGTACAAAAGTTCGACATGGTCAAAATGTTGACATAAACAGGACAGACTTTTTTGGGTTTGTGTGGATAGTTTTGTCTTCTGGGATACCCAATTACAGAAAGGCATTCAGTGGTCACCACTTTGGGCTCAGTGGTCGCTGCACTCGCCACAAGCTTTATAACCAACTCTATGCCGACATGGATAGGGAAGGTATAAAAAATTCCAAAAACACGTAAAATTGAAAAAGAAAACCTGTGTCCACCTTTTCATGTCGACCTTTTGACCCTATTGACCTAATGTCTGTCTAACATATGCCGGGATATTCAATTCGCTATGTCACTGTCGGGTGATAAGTCTCGCTGGTATGGGGGGGGCTATCTAAATTGACCCCGATAAGCCGGCGCGTGCCGCCACTTATCTGGGATTTTGTTTCACCTGGCTACGGCAGACGAAGCAAAATCCCAGATAACAGTCCCATTTTCATCCAAAAACAGGGCTATTTCACCCGTTAACACACAGGTTTCACTGAACCTGTGTGTTTACGGGTGTAAAAGCACGTTTTACCAGCCGAGCTAATCGAATAGCCTGACCGCAGCACCCGAAGAAACATCAGGGTTTTTTTACTCCCGATGTCTCTTCGGGGCAAATTGAATATCCCCTATGGTATCTGGAAACTGTCTATTTTTCATTCGGATATAGTTTGTATCACTCTAATACCCCTTTCACATCGCACTAAAAACCCGGTATCGACACGGCATATTGCCGTGTCGAAACGGGTCCGTGTGCGATGTGAAAGGTCCTTTGGTGAATTAGCGGGTCGCCTGACCCGGTAATTCAACTCGGTAAAAAAGAAGGGTTATTACCAGGTTGATTACCGAGTCAGGCGCAGTGTGAATGGGAGCCGTTCCGATGCGATACGGCTCCCATTCACAGCATAGGCAGAGGCGGCGCAGGAGATGAGCTCATCTCCCGGCGCCGCCTCCACCCCCGCCCCCCTCCGCTGCTATGGCAACCGACCCGGTATATTGCCGGGTCGGAAAGCCAGCAACGGAGCGCAAATGCCGGATCCCACCCGGTAAGTACACGTTTCTCTTACCGGGTAGGATCCGGCATTTGCGATCTGAATGCAGCATAACACTGGTATAATGCAGTGTTATAAGCAACTAATGAAATATAATGGCTGTTGCAATAGGTAAAGCATTATATCTTCCAGTCAGTGCCTTCATGCCATTAGTATGCTCAAACCTCCAAGCATTGGAGGCATTGGACTAAAGCTGGGTACACATACGATTGTGCACCCCAGCGACGCGGCAATGCGATGTAACAATACACTATGTGTTCCGCTGTAGAATGGTTTGATTAATCCATACATGTTACAATGTAACTTCTAGAAATGAGTGGTTCGGGTTTCTTTTTTTGTTTTGTTTTAAAAACACCCCCCAAACTTAGGGGATCAGAGTGTTTCCGAGTCGCAGCTTGAGTCTTCCCATCTAGCTGGGATCCCAGAACAAAGCAAAACGTTGTATTCCCAGAGTTGTATCACACATGTTTTGGATTGCATATTAAAGTTCTAAAGTGACTGCTTCATTTTTACACTGCAATTTAGATTGCAGATTGAACACCCCCCCACCCAAATCTAACACTCTCTGCACATGTTATATCTGCCTGACCTGCAGTACAACCTGGTTTTGTCCATTAGTGTGCTTTTTTAGGACCTAGTTCAGCATGGATCGCAAAAGCAAAATCTCTCTAATAAGCAAAACCATGTTGCACTGCAGGTGGGGCAGATATAGGGGTATATGCAATTGCGGTCGAATTCCCGAAATTGTCGAATTTCGGGTCATTTTCGCCAAAAAAAAAAAAAATTTGTCAATGCAATTCAGTGCTTTCCGTCAAAAAAACGGACTTTCAAAATTCGACTTTTTGCAAATTCGACTTTTCTGCAATGATACAAGTGCTGCAATTCGACAAAAGCATATTCAATTCAAGTTTGGAAATTCGACAGCAGTGCTTTTAGACAGTAAATTCGTCATTTTCAATCCGCCACACTTTGGAGGGTGAAAACAATAAAAAAAAATTTAAACATGTTTTTTTTGTTTTGTTTTTTTTGGGAATAGCATATCTATTTATATTAGAAGGGATTAGGTACTTTTTTTTTTTTTTTTTTGGAGGCACAAGTTTTATATATTTTTAAAAATATTTTTTTTATTTTATTTTTTATTGCTGGAACGGTAAAATAAAAAAAATAAAAAAATGGCGTGGGGTCCCCCTTCCAAAGCATAACCAGCCTCGGGCTCTTCGAGCTGGTCCTGGTTCTAAAAATGCGGGGGAAAATTGGGCAGGGATCCCCCGTATTTTTAAAACCAGCACCGGGCTCTGCGCCTGGTGCAAAAAAATATGGGGGCCAAAACGAGTAGGGGTCCCCCGTATTTTTCACACCAGCATCGGGCTCCACTAGCTGGACAGATAATGCCACAGCCGGGGGTCACTTTTATACAGTGCCCTGCGGCCGTGGCATTAAATATCCAACTAGTCACCCCTGGCCGGGGTACCCTGGGGGTTGGTTCTATATCGGAGGGGCTGAAGGGACCTTGTGACGTATTGAGGGGAGGAGCTACGTCACCAGGGGGAGGAGCTACGGGCGAACAGGGTACCCGAAAAGTACCCTCGCGGGCTCGCTTCGCTCGCCACGCTTCGCTCGCCACGCTTCGGGCACGGTGGCTCGCTCCGCTCCGCTCACCACCTAATTACTAAAGGTAATAGTTGGTGGCGTGGATAGTAGAGGAACTATCCCGCTGGCCTAGCTCCTCCCCCTTACGGAAAAGGTCCCTTAGCCCACTTGATTCTAGCATCTACCGTACCCTGGGGGAGTGGGGACCCCTTCAATCAAGGGGTCCCCCCCCCAGCCACCCAAGGGCCAGGGGTGAAGCCCGAGGCTGTCCCCCCCATCCAAGGGCTGCGGATGGGAGGCTGATAGCCTTGAGTAAAATGACAGAATATTGGTTTTTCCAGAAGAACTACAAGTCCCAGCAAGCCTCCCCCGCAAGCTGGTACTTGGAGAACCACAAGTACCAGCATGCGGGAGAAAAACGGGCCCACTGGTACCTGTAGTTCTACTGGAAAAAAAATACCCAAATAAAAACAGGACACAGACACCGTGACAGTAAAACTTTATTACACACTGCCGACACACACATACTTACCTATGTTCACACGCCGACATCGGTCCTCTTCTCCATGTAGAATCCACGGATACCTGAAAAGAAAAGATCAATATACTCACCTCAGCCATGGTCCAGAGATAAATCCACGGACTTGGCAAAAAAAGAAAACGAACACCCGGACCACCGGACTGAAAGGGGTCCCATGCTGACACATGAGACCCCTTTCCACGAATGAGACCTGTCAGTGACAGCTGTCACACAAAGGTCTCTAAAGCCAATCAGGAAGCGCAACTTCGTTGCGCTCACCTGATTGGCTGTGCGCTGTCTAAACTCAGACAGCGCATCGCACAGCTCCGTCCATTATATTCAATGGTGGGAACTTAGCGGCTAGCGGTGGTCACCCGCCGGTCAGCGGCTGACCGCGGGTAACCCCACCGCTGACGGCAAAGTTCCCACCATTGAAACTAATGGAGCGGCTTTGCGATGCGCTGTCTGACAGCTCAGACAGCGCACAGCCAATCAGGTGAGCGCCACGGAAGTAGCGCTTCCTGATTGGCTGAAGGGACTTCAGTGACAGGAGTCACGTGATGTCCCGGCATTCGTGGAAAGGGGTCTCATGTGAATGCATGGGACCCCTTTCAGTCCGGCATGGAACGGGTGTTCGTTTTCTTTTTTTAACAAGTTCGTGGATTATCTCTGGACGTGGATGTACCTCTGGACGCTGGAAGGTGAGTGAGTATAATTGTTTTCACAGGTACCCTCGGATCGTCGGAGACCGTGGCAGTCGGCGTGTCAACATAGGTAAGTATGTGTGTGTTGGCAGTGTGTAATAAAGTTTTACTTGTCACGGTGTGTGTGTCCTGTTTTTATTTGGGTATTTTTTCCCCGGTTTTCTCCCGCATGCTGGTACTTGTGGTTCGCCAAGTACCAGCTTGCGGGGGAGGCTTGCTGGGACTTGTAGTACTGCTGGAAAAAACAATATTCTTGTCATTTTACTCAAGGCTATCAGCCTCCCATCCGCAGCCTTTGGATGGGGGGGGGGGGGGGACAGCCTCGGGCTTCACCCCTGGCCCTTGGGTGGCTGGGGGACCCCTTGATTGAAGGGGTCCCCACTCCCCCAGGGTACCCCGGCCAGGGGTGACTAGTTGGATATTTAATGCCACGGCCGCAGGGCACTGTATAAAAGTGACCCCCGGCTGTGACATTATCTGTCCAGCTAGTGGAGCCCGATGCTGGTGTGAAAAATACGGGGGACCCCTACTTGTTTTGTCCCCCGTATTTTTTGCACCAGCACCAGGCGCAGAGCCCGGTGCTGGTTTTAAAAATACGGGGGATCCCTGCCCAATTTTCCCCCACATTTTTAGAACCAGCTCGAAGAGCCCGAGGCTGGTTATGCTTTGGAGGGGGGACCCCACGCCATTTTTTTTTCCGGGTTTTTCCCCGTTTTTTTAAATCGCGGCAAAATCCGGCAAATCGGACGATTTTCGCACGCGGGACTGTCGAATCCGTTTTTCATTGAATATGGTGAATTCCGGCAGCCACCTGCCGGAATTCACCTGTCGAATTGTGTCGAATTAAAAAACGGCGATAATTTGCCGCGATTCGCCGTGAATTGCATATACCCCATAACATATGCAGAGAGTGTTAGATTTGAGTAGAGTGTGTTCAAACTGAAAACTAAACTGCAGTATAAAAATAAAGCAGCCAGTATTTACCCTGCACAGAAACAATATAACCAGGGCCGGATTGGCCATTGCCTTTACCGGGGAATACCCCGGCGGGCCGATCGGGGTCCGGGGCCGCCTGTTATGAGTGGCACCATCCCCCTCCACGTCACCTGCCAACTTGTGAGTGCCGCGGCCAGGAGAGCCAGCCGGCCCGCCCTCCACATCACATGCTTATTAGTGAGCCGGGCAGCGGCCGCTGTCAGGAGAGCCGGCCATACCCCCTCCTCCCTGTCACCTGCTTACTGGTGACCCCCTGAGTGCCAGTGTGACCCCCTATCTCCCCCTGCCAGTACCAGCTTGAACACCCCCCCCTATCTCCCCCTGACAGCATTGGAGTGTCCCCATCTCCCCCTCCTGTCAGCAGCATTGTGCCCCCTCATCCCTCCCCCTGGCCAACAGTGTACCCCCTCATCCCCCCCACATGGCCAGCAGTGTGCCCCCTCATCCCCTCCTACTGGCCAGCAGTGTGCCCCCTCATCCCCTCCCACTGGCCAGCAGTGTGCCCCCTCATCCCTCCCCCCGGCATCAGTGTGCCCCCTCATCCCTCCCCCTGGCCAGCAGTGTGCCCCCTCATCCCTCCCCCTGGCCAGCAGTGTGCCCCCTCATCCCTCCCCCTGGCCAGCAGTGTGCCCCCTCATCCCTCCCCCTGGCCAGCAGTGTGCCCCCTCATCCCTCCCCCTGGCCAGCAGTGTGCCCCCTCATCTCTCCCCCTGGCCAACAGTGTGCCCCCTCAACCCTCCCCCCGGCATCAGTGTGCCCCCTCATCCCTCCCCCCGGCATCAGTGTGCCCCCTCATCCCTCCCCCCGGCATCAGTGTGCCCCCCCTCATCCCTACCCCCGGCATCAGTGTGCCCCCTCATCCCTCCCCCCGGCAACAGTGTGCCCCCTCATCCCTCCCCCCGGCAACAGTGTGCCCCCTCACCCCTCCCCCCGGCAACAGTGTGCCCCCTCACCCCTCCCCCTGGGTGGTTGACACCCTTTACCTGGCTGGTTGGCACCCATTCCCTTTCTGCCCCAGGTGGATGGTTCTAGTCTGTCTTTGTTCTGCTATAGACCAAATCACATCGAGCTTAGTACTGCATATAACAGGTCTTTATGTGTGTAATGACGCAGACTACATTTTTTGGGGGGGTTGTTTAATGTATGTCTATGTGCTCTACCTGGTGCAATGTGTGTAACGAGCTCTACCTGGTGCAATGTGTATAACGTGCTTTACCTGGCGCAAAGTGTGTAACGTGCTCTACCTGGTGCAAAGTGTATAACGTGCTTTACCTGGTGCAAAGTGTGTAACTTGCTTTACCTGGTGCAAAGTGTGTAACTTGCTTTACCTGGTGCAAAGTGTGCAACGTGCTTTACCTGGTGCAAAGTGTGCAACGTGCTTTACCTGGTGCAAAGTGTGTAACGTGCTCTACCTGGTGCAAAGTGTGTAACGTGCTCTACCTGGTGCAAAGTGTGTAACGTGCTGTACAAGGTGCAATGTGTATAATGTGCTCTGCCCGGCACAAAGTGTATAACGTGCTTTACCTGGCGCAGTGTGTATAGGAGGTTCTACCTGGTGCAATGTGTATAAGTGGCACTACTGTGTGGTGTAATGTTAATTGGTACTATTATGTGGCCACGCCCCTTCCCCACAAAGCCACTCCCCTCAATTTTTGCTGCGCTCCTTCGCGCGCACTGTCCCTTCTTTTGGGTATAGCAGGTGGAGCACCAATTCTGTTTCTGCCAAAGGGCGCCAAAATGTCTAGTTACAGCTCTGGTGCAGGGTGTCCTGTATGCTACACAGCCCAGCAGCACTGTCACCCCACCCCCCCTCCCCTTTGCAACCTATTGTCATGGGTTAAATGGGTTAAATGTCCAAATCAACTGTGTTTTTATATTTGAATCATTAATAAGATTAATAAGAACCTTCATTCCGATGGGACCCAGAATAGGACAGGTAGGACCCCAATTTTTAAAAGTGAGGGGTCCCTGGGACCCACTTTTTTTTCGGCTCAGCGTGATCACTGGGTTATGAGGTGTAATATTAATTTGAAGTATTAATCCCGCCTACTTTGGTATTGGTTCCGCCTACAGTTGGTTTGGTGCCACCCACATGAGGCCACTTTTAGAAATTTTTCCAGGGCCACTTTCGTTTCCCAATCCGCCCCTGAATATAACTCACCCAAATCTAAATCTTTCTGCACGTTACATCTGCCCCACCTGCAGTGCAACATGGTTTTGCCCATTAGAGAAAGATTTTGCTTTTGCAATCCATGCTGAATTAGGCCCTTAAGGCCCCAAGTTGTAACTTATCAGAACACTGCAAAATTTCAAAACACTGACTTGCTCTATTCCATCTGTTTTTACAGAACTGAAACGCACCGAGATCCATGGACTGATCTCCAAATACCATCTGAACGCAAAGAAAGACACTGGCTAACAAATAAAGTCAAACCTGTTTGGTGTGTCATCTCAGTTTTGTGGAAGTGCTGAGGCCAAGGTCTACATCTTCTGACTGACATTTCCTGGCCTCAGTGACGGAGCTGAGGCAGACAGCCTCAGGGTTACCCAGCTGTATGCAGTAGAGGATCACACATAAATGCAGGAAGCGTCTACTTATACTAGACACTCTTTGCTGCATTACCATATGTTGGAAGAAGCAGCTACGCTTTTTCCATCTGAACCTGGCCCAGTGCTTCTAGATAGTAATTCTAGGATAGATCTGTAAGTAAATACTCAAAATCCATGACAACTTGAATGCCACCTCCACCCATATGCATACCCCACCCCCACCAAACTGTCCCACTTTGGACAAGACAGTCCCACTTTACGGGTACTGTTCCAACCTCCCACTCTCAAGCAGTGGGTGGAGAGGTGTTTGGGAGCACTCTCACATCTACATAGTATGGGGGCAGGCCAGTATCTTAGGGAGAGCTGGGTATGCCCCCAGAGTGATTGAAACTGGAGTGTGATGTAAGGACACATCCATTTCCCACAATGCTATGCCAGTTTATCAAGCACGCGTCCGAGGCACCTGAAAGGGGTGCTGAATTTAGACTCATAAGTTGGGAGTTATGCTTACTTTTCTATTTGTATTTTTTTTTTTTTTTTTATGCACATCTTAAAAAGCGTAATAACTGATAAGCACATCACAGGCTAATCTGTCCAATCTGGAGATTACATTACCTTTGTGCTTTTTCAGAAGTTCTCTTCTCACTACACCTCATATATATTGTGTTATCACAGAGCACACTAGAATGGGGGCAGGGAGGGGGAGGGGAAGGGGATGAAGATGCTTATGCAACAGTCTCTACAACACTTGTAACTTCTAGGCTGAAGGCCTACGCCAGCAAAGTTATGCCACCTAAATAATATATTTCAAATAAAACTTAGACAATGTTAGATTTAGGGGGTTATTCAATTAGCTCCGGCATTTTTTGAACTATTGAATATACCCCCGATGTGTATTCAATTGAGGGCTGTTTTCGCCTGTTATTAATGCCTTTTCACTTTTTTTTGTGTGAAAAGGCATTGGCGAAAAATGCCTCAAAATCGCGCAGGTGCGAAAACACGTGGAATCGCCGAGCCACGTGTTTTTCGCTCCCGCCGAATGTTTCGCCTAGGCGAAAAGAAAATGGTCCTGCTATTGCATAGGGTGAATCCCCAGTCGCCCTAAAAAAAAAAGAACGAAAAATTTAATTTTTTTATTGCATACACCCCCCCCCCCCTCCCCTGTCAGCTATTGTCATGGGTTAAATGCTTTGGGAGCCTAGCATGTACAGGAAAAACAAAGTTCTTTAGAAATAGCTTCCTGGAACATTAACTTTGGTGGAATTAAAGGTGTACGTTTCCACACCAGGATACATAATCAAAGAACATAAGCCAGTCTCTGGAAGCACCTATTATAAATTAGAGACGTCACATAAATAATGTGTATAATTATTTTTTTATTAAGGTCACTGATAACAATTTAAATGTCAGCCTGTCAGACAGGTAGTAAGGACAATACTGTATTTGTGAGGTAATGTAACAGGACAAAAACACAGAATGGGTCTGATGAGAATCATTCTTAGCACTTCCGTACCAAGACATGAGTGTTACAACAACCTTAGCCACAATAAAGAGAACACACATTACCTGTAATCTGTAACAACAGAGGCAGATTTGATTTAGTGAATAATGACTATACATTAAATACTATATACAGGCTCAATAGGATACCACATATTACATTAATTGGATGTGGACTAAACCAGCCCACATGTTTGTGGGATAATTATATAAGGAATAAATTACAAAGGTATGCTTGTAATATCCTAACATGTATACTATTACCTGTTGCTCCATATCCCATAAAAAAGTTCTACAAATGCAAAGGATAGATTCAAACAGAGGAAGCAGAATAAATTCCTGGATGTAGAATCGGAGAAGATTGACCTGAGGAAGAGAGAGAAAAAGTCACATGCAACACAAAAGTGACAGCTTTAAAAGAACCACCCACCATCTAGCGGCTGCCTTGCCTTATGTGAGGACTAGGTCATAACAACAACTTGGCTATGTGTAATAGTGCGCGTTGCTAGCATCCACAGGATGAGTGACTAAACACACAGGATTATTTCCTGTCACTGTGGTCTTAGAGAAATGTCTCTCACATGACTGGCCCAGGAAAAGGGTATGTTTATAGATTTAAAGTCCTTATAATGCATATAAAACATTTTAATCCTCTCTGCAACATACTGCTACTCCTGTGTATACAAACCACTTTTACATAGAACAATGTAACTGAATATCTCCAACATTGCAGAATCACAATCACAGACATATAGGTGTGTGCGGGGTAGGTACACAGCTGATCTGCACCATGAATGATATATCTGTATGTGGTGTAGACGGTACACTTCTGACCTGTACTAAGACAAGTGTGTGTGTGTGTGTGGAAGAGAAAAACAGCTGGCCTGAACCATGACTGATGTACCTATGTGCACGGAAGAGACAGGCTGTACATGACTGACCTGCACCAACGCAGATGAGCTAGGGGTGGCTATTAAATAACGAGACTGATGCTATCATTTACTTATATTAAGTACATTTTAACTAGAGATGTGCAGGTTTGGATTAACTCAATTCTTAATGCCAAATTAGCGCAATTTTGGATTTATCCGGATTTTTCTTATTGATTATCCAAAACATGTGACAGCCAGATAGCCAATAAGATGCCATTTTGAGTTCACAGTAAATCTGTAGCTGCACATTTCTAATTTAAACTCTGTTCCCCTTCTATGTATGCCCTTTCAAAATCCACACACCGCTGAATTCTTATTTTCCATTGGTCAAAGCCGTGCTGTAGCTCATTATATGGCAGCTGTCTCAACAGCTCCATCATTTTCTTCTTTATCTCACTAACTGAAGTAAAATGGGTTCCCTTGAGCACACATCTGGCTTTAGGGAAAAGAAAGAAGTCACAGTGCTAGGTCTGGTGAGTATGGAGGGTGCTCTAGCACTGCAACCTGTTTCTCAGACAAATATTGCTTCACAGAGAGAGCTGTGTGGGCTGGTGTGTTGTCCTGATGGAGGATGAAACCATTTATCCACAACTCTGGCCTCTTTCTTCTGATTCTTTCCCACAAAGTAGCCAGCACATTTTTGTAGTAATATTGATTCACTATTGTGCGTTCTGGCACCCAGTCTTGCCAAAATAACACCTTTGATATCAAAGAAAACAATTAAATGACATTGAATCTGGATTGCTTTGACATACTTTATTCATTCTTGTGATAGTGTTTTACAGTTCATGGACCAGTATGATCCTGAGTCAAATTTGACTCCGGATCATACTGGAAGATCCATGTTTCATCACAGTTAATAACTGTCTAAAAAATGTGAATCCTCTAGAAATTGTTCCAAAACGTCTCAACAGATTTGCTTTTGACTTTCTCTCTGCTCAGCAGTGAGACGCCTTGGAACCATTTTCGCACAAACTTTTGTCATGTTAAGATCTTGATGCAAAACTTGCCTGATAGTTTGTCAATGTTTACCATTACTGCTATAATTTGGATGCGGAGTCGACAGTCATTTTGTAAAAGAATTTTTTTTTCTTCACATTTTCGTTTGTTTTTGATGTACAAGGCCTTCTGAGACATTCATCCTTTTCGACATAATCACGACTGTCACTAATGCACCTTTCAGACTCACGACCTGGGAAATTGCCAGGTCTATTAGCCGGCAAATTCCCAGGCCTCAGCCCGACCCTGGTAAAAAGCATCCCGAGTTGTGTCCTTTCACATGTACCAAAATCCCGGGTGTGCGTGCATAGGAGGTACACAGCTTGGTTGGGTACAGGATCCTGACAGTCCGGATGCAGACAATCAGAATAACTGGCATCAGCATCCCGGCAGTTAGGATCGATACAGGTATAGGTGATGTACAGGTGAGGGGTGCATGGGGGATACAGGTATAGGTGATGTACAAGTGGGGGGTGTATGGGGGATACAGGTATAGGTGATGTACAGGTGAGGGGTGTATGGGAGGTATAGGTGATGTACAGGTGAGGGGTGCATGGGGGATACAGGTATAGGTGATGTACAAGTGGGGGGTGTATGGGGGATACAGGTATAGGTGATGTACAGGTGAGGGGTGTATGGGAGGTATAGGTGATGTACAGGTGAGGGGTGTATGGGAGATATAGGTGATGTACAGGTGAGGGGTGTATGGGGGATACAGGTATAGGTGATGTACAGGTGAGGGGTGTATGGGGGGATACAGGTATAGCTGATGTACAGGTGAGGGGTGTATGGGGGGATACAGGTATAGCTGATGTACAAGTGGGGGGTGTATGGGGGATACAGGTATAGGTGATGTACAAGTGGGGGGTGTATGGGGGATACAGGTATAGGTGATGTACAGGTGAGGGGTGTATGGGAGGTATAGGTGATGTACAGGTGAGGGGTGTATGGGAGGTATAGGTGATGTACAGAAGAGGCGTGTGTGGAGGATACGGGTATAGGTGATGTACAGAGGAGGCGTGTGAGAGAGGATATGGGTATAGGTGATGTACAGAGGAGGCGTGTGTGGAGGATACGGGTATAGGTGATGTACAGAGGAGGCGTGTGTGGAGGATACGGGCATAGGTGATGTACAGAGGAGGCGTGTGTGGAGGATACGGGCATAGGTGATGTACAGAGGAGGCGTGTGTGGAGGATACGGGCATAGGTGATGTACAGAGGAGGCATGTGTGGAGGATACGGGCATAGGTGATGTACAGAGGAGGCATGTGTGGAGGATACGGGCATAGGTGATGTACAGAGGAGGCATGTGTGGAGGATACGGGCATAGGTGATGTACAGAGGAGGCATGTGTGGAGGATACGGGCATAGGTGATGTACAGAGGAGGCGTGTGTGGAGGATACGGGCATAGGTGATGTACAGAGGAGGCGTGTGTGGAGGATACGGGCATAGGTGATGTACAGAGGAGGCGTGTGTGGAGGATACGGGCATAGGTGATGTACAGAGGAGGCGTGTGTGGAGGATACGGGCATAGGTGATGTACAGAGGAGGCGTGTGTGGAGGATACGGGCATAGGTGATGTACAGAGGAGGCGTGTGTGGAGGATACGGGCATAGGTGATGTACAGAGGAGGCGTGTGTGGAGGATACGGGCATAGGTGATGTACAGAGGAGGCATGTGTGGAGGATACGGGTATAGGTGATGTACAGAGGAGGCATGTGTGGAGGATACGGGTATAGGTGATGTACAGAGGAGGCATGTGTGGAGGATACGGGTATAGGTGATGTACAGAGGAGGCATGTGTGGAGGATACGGGTATAGGTGATGTACAGAGGAGGCATGTGTGGAGGATACGGGTATAGGTGATGTACAGAGGAGCCGTGTGGGGAGGATATGGGTATAGGTGATGTACAGAGGAGGCGTGTGGGGAGGATATGGGTATAGGTGATGTACAGGTGAGTGGTGTATGGAGGGTATAGGTGATGCTCAGGTGATGTACAGGAGAGGTGCGTTTGTGGAGGATACAGGTATAGGTCATGAAGAGATGAGGGGTGTATGGAGGATTCAAGTATAGGTGATGTACAGGTGAGGGGTGTATGGGGGGGTACAGGTATAGCTGATGTACAATTGAGGGGTGTATGGGGGATACAGGTATAGGTGGTGTACAATTGAGGGGTGTATGGGGGATACAGGTATAGGTGGTGTACAATTGAGGGGTGTATGGGGGATACAGGTATAGGTGGTGTACAATTGAGGGGTGTATGGGGGATACAGGTATAGGTGGTGTACAATTGAGGGGTGTATGGGGGATACAGGTATAGGTGATGTACAATTGAGGGGTGTATGGGGGATACAGGTATAGGTGATGTACAGGTGAGGGGTGTATGGAGGATTCAGGTATAGGTGGTGTACAATTGAGGGGTGTATGGGGGTTACGGGTATAGGTGATGTACAGGTGAGGGGTGTATGGGGGATACAGGCACAGGTGAGGGGTGTATGGAGGACACAAGTATATACAGGTAATCCGCACATACAGAGGCAGTGCCACGTGTACAGGGCGCACCTACCTCACCCAGCCGGAAACTTTCCGCAGCAGGTTGAATTTGGGCGGTTTGTACTCATCGTCCTTTATAGACAGCGGCAACATCCTGACACCAGATACTGGCGACACCCGAGCAGCGTGAGACCCGGTGACCAGGCACCCTGACACCTCTTACGTATCCCAGGATCTGCCGCACCCAGGACACGGACTGTCTTCTGTTTGGGCGCCCAGTAACCTGCCTGTCTCTCCTCCGTACTACCGACCGTACTGAGCTCCGGCT
Organism: Pseudophryne corroboree; assembly: GCF_028390025.1. Lineage (NCBI taxonomy): Eukaryota > Metazoa > Chordata > Amphibia > Anura > Myobatrachidae > Pseudophryne > Pseudophryne corroboree. The sequence goes on along the minus strand of NC_086452.1, from coordinate 199,182,598 downwards.
CCGGGCCGCTTCCTCCTTCCGGCGGAGTTGCGAGCGGCTGACACACAGGCACTTGGCAACCAATCACACAAAGTATTCCTGGTCTGACATCCGCGGCACGGACACCAGTCACAGCAAAGCTGACGGAGCATTATATTGGGGGGCGGGGAGATGGCAGTTGCCAGGGTCAAAGATGGCGACTGTTAGACGCTGCTTGGTGAAGTCACGGGCGGTCACTTCCTGGTGCTGATCACGAAGGGAACATAGGGATAGTACCGGGCACAACTAAACGGTTGTGTCTATGTTACCTTCGTGCTAAGGACCTGGACGTGACAAAACGAGAGGGCAGGAGAGAACTTCTGCCCTTACGGCTCCTAAATGTTTTCTTAGTTCTCCGTTCGTTTAGGGGAATTTATTTTTTTCTATGCAGCATTGGACCCTTGCGGGCTCGCTTCGCTCTCCACGCTTCAGGCTCGGTGTCTCGCTCCGCTACGCTTCACTCCACACTTTTCTATTCCAAATAGATTGTGACATGGACCCAGGGGGTTATGGGAAAGGTCCTCTGCCCGAAGAGAAACTAGACGCTACCATAAAAGATTGCACAGGCCAACAGGTGTTTTGGTGCTGAGGATTTTTGAGCTAATATTATGTATATTTGGTGTGCTGATTTCAAATATAACATTAATTTTCTCTAACGTCCTAAGTGGATGCTGGGGACTCCGTAAGGACCATGGGGAATAGCGGCTCCGCAGGAGACTGGGCACATCTAAAGAAAGCTTTAGGACTATCTGGTGTGCACTGGCTCCTCCCCCTATGACCCTCCTCCAAGCCTCAGTTAGATCTCTGTGCCCGAACGAGAAGGGTGCACACTAGGGGCTCTCCTGAGCTTCTTAGTGAAAGTTTTAGTTTAGGTTTTTTATTTTCAGTGAGACCTGCTGGCAACAGGCTCACTGCATCGAGGGACTAAGGGGAGAAGAAGCGAACTCACCTGCGTGCAGAGTGGATTGGGCTTCTTAGGCTACTGGACATTAGCTCCAGAGGGACGATCACAGGCCCAGCTTGGATGGGTCCCAGAGCCGCGCCGCCGGCCCCCTTACAGAGCCAGAAGGCAGAAGAGGTCCGGAAAATCGGCGGCAGAAGACGTCCTGTCTTCAACAAGGTAGCGCACAGCACTGCAGCTGTGCGCCATTGCTCTCAGCACACTTCACACTCCGGTCACTGAGGGTGCAGGGCGCTGGGGGGGAGCGCCCTGAGACGCAATAAAAACACCTTGGATGGCAAAAAAAAATGCATCACATATAGCTCCTGGGCTATATGGATGCATTTAACCCCTGCCAGAATACATAGAAAAACGGGAGATAAGGCCGCCGATAAGGGGGCGGAGCCTATCTCCTCAGCACACTGGCGCCATTTTCCCTCACAGCTCCGTTGGAGGGAAGCTCCCTGGCTCTCCCCTGCAGTCACTACACTACAGAAAGGGTTAAAAAAGAGAGGGGGGCACTAATTAGGCGCAGTATTAACTATACAGCAGCTATAAGGGGAAAAACACTTCTATAAGGTTATCCCTGTAATATATAGCGCTCTGGTGTGTGCTGGCAAACTCTCCCTCTGTCTCCCCAAAGGGCTAGTGGGGTCCTGTCCTCTATCAGAGCATTCCCTGTGTGTGTGCTGTATGTCGGTACTTTTGTGTCGACATGTATGAGGAGAAAAATTATGTGGAGACGGAGCAGATTGCCTGTAATAGTGATGTCACCCCCTAGGGGGTCGACACCTGAGTGGATGAACTGTTGGAAGAAATTACGTGACAGTGTCAGCTCTGTATAAAAGACAGTGGTTGACATGAGACAGCCGGCTACTCAGCTTGTGCCTGTCCAGACGTCTCATAGGCCGTCAGGGGCTCTAAAGCGCCCGTTACCTCAGATGGCAGATATAGACGCCGACACGGATACTGACTCCAGTGTCGACGGTGAAGAGACAAATGTGACTTCCAGTAGGGCCACACGTTACATGATTGAGGCAATGAAAAATGTTTTACACATTTCTGATAATACGAGTACCACCAAAAAGGGGTATTATGTTCGGTGAGGAAAAACTACCTGTAGTTTTCCTGAATCTGAGAAATTAAATGAGGTGTGATGATGCGTGGGTTTCCCCCGATAACAACTGATAATTTCTAAAATGTTATTGGCATTATATCCTTTCCCGCCAGAGGTTAGGGTGCGTTGGGAAACACCCCCTAGGGTGGATAAAGCGCTCACACGCTTGTAAGGGCTCTACCCTCTCCTGAGATGGCCGCCCTTAAGGATCCTGCTGATAGAAAGCAGGAGGGTATCCTAAAATGTATTTACACACATACTGGTGTTATACTGCGACCAGCAATCGCCTCAGCCTGGATGTGCAGTGCTGGGTTGGCGTGGTCGGATTCCCTGACTGAAAATATTGATACCCTAGATAGGGACAGTATATTTTTGCCTATAGAGCATTTAAAAGATGCATTTCTATATATGCGTGATGCACCGCGGAATATTTGCCGACTGGCATCAAGTCTAAGTGCGTTGTCCATTTCTACCAGTAGAGGGTTATGGACACGTCAGTGGTCAGGTGATGCGTATTCCAAACGACATTTGGAAGTATTGCCTTATTAAGGGGAGGAGTTATTTGGGGTCGGTCTTTCAGACCTGGTGGCCACGGCAACAGCTGGGAAATCCACGTTTGTACCCCAGGTCGCCTCTCAACATGAGAAGACGCCGTATTATCAGGCGCAGTCTTTTCGTGGACAAGCGGGCAAAAGGTTCCTCATTTCTGCCCCGTGACAGAGGGAGAGGAAAAAGGCTGCAGAAATCAGCCAGTTCCCAGGAACAGAAACCCTCTCCCGCCTCTGCCAAGCCCTCCGTATACGCTGGGGCTTTACAAGCAGAATCAGGCACGGTGGGGGGCCCGTCTCAATGAATTTCAGCGCGCAGTGGGCTCACTCGCAAGTAGACCCCTGGATCCTTCAGGTGATATCTCAGGGGTACAAATTAGAATTCGAGACGTCTCCCCCTCGCCGTTTCCTAAAGTCGGCTTTACCGATGTCTCCTTCTGACAGGGAGACAGTTTTGGAAGCCATTCACAAGCTGTATTCCCAGCAGGTGATAATCAAGATACCCCTCCTGCAACAGGGAACGGGGTATTATTCCACACTGTTGTGGTACCGAAGCCGGACGGCTCGGTGAGACCGATTCTAAATCTAAAATCTTTGAACACTTACATACAGAGGTTCAAATTCAAGATTGAGTCACTCAGAGCAGTGATTGCGAACCTGGAAGAAGGGGACTACATGATGTCTCGGGACATCAAGGATGCTTACCTTCATGTCAAAATTTACCCTTCTCACCAAGGGTACCTCAGGTTTATGGTACAGAACTGTCACTATCAGTTCAGACGCTGCCGTATGGATGGTCCACGGCACCCCGGGTCTTTACCAAGGTAATGGCCGAAATGATGATATTCCTTCGAAGGAAGGGAATTTTAGTTATCCCTTACTTGGACAATTCCCTGATAAGGGTAAGATCCAGGGAACAGTTGGAGGTCGGTGTAGCACTATCTCAGGTAGTGTTTGCGGCAGCACGATTGGATTCTCAATATTCCAAAATCGCAGCTGGTTCCGACGACTTGTCTTCTGTTCCTAGGGATGATCCTGGACACAGTCCAGAAAAATGTGTTTCTCCCGGAGGAGAAAGCCAGGGAGTTATCCGAGCTAGTCAGGAACCTCCTAAAACCGAGCCAAGTCTCAGTGCATCAATGCACAAGGGTTCTGGGTAAAATGGTGGCTTCCTACGAAGCAATCCCATTCGGCAGATTCCACGCAAGAACTTTCCAGTGGGACCTGCTGGACAAATGGTCCGGGTCGCATCTTCAGATGCATCAGCGGATAACCCTGTCACCAAGGACAAGGGTGTCCCTCCTGTGTTGGTTGCAGAGTGCTCATCTTCTAGAGGGCCGCAGATTCGGCATTCAGGACTGGGTCCTGGTGACCACGGATGCCAGCCTGCGAGGCTGGGGAGCAGTCACACAGGGAAGGACTATCCAGGGCTTATGGTCAAGCCTGGAGACATCACTTCACATAAATATCCTGAAGCTAAGGGACATTTACAATGCTCTAAGCTTAGCAAGACCTCTGCTTCAGGGTCAGCCGGTGTTGATCCAGTCGGACAACATCACGGCAGTCACCCACGTAAACAGACAGGGTGGCACAAGAAGCAGGAGGGCAATGGCAGAAGCTGCAAGGATTCTTCGCTGGGCGGAAAATCATGTGATAGCACTGTCGGCAGTATTCATTCCGGGAGTGGACAACTGGGAAGCAGACTTCCTCAGCACGACCTCCACCCGGGAGAGTGGGGACTTCACCCAGAAGTCTTCCACATGATTATAAACCGTTGGGAAAAACTCGACAGGTATTGCGCCAGGTCCAGGGACCCTCAGGCAATAGCTGTAGACGCTCTGGTAACACCGTGGGTGTACCAGTCAGGGTATGTGTTCCCTCCTCTGCCTCTCATACCCAAGGTACTGAGATTAATAAGATGGAGAGGAGTAAGCACTATATTCGTGGCTCCGGATTGGCCAAGAAGGACTTGGTAACCGGAACTTCAAGAGATGCTCACGGAGGATCCGTGGCCTCTACCTCTAAGAAGGGACCTGCTCCAGCAAGGACCCTGTCTGTTCCAAGACTTACCGCGGCTGCGTTTGACGGCATGGCGGTTGAACGCCGGATCCTGAAGGAAAAAAGGCATTCCGGATGAAGTCATCCCTATCCTGATCAAAGCCAGGAAGGATGTAACCGCAAAAACATTATCACCGCAATTGGCGAAAATATGTTGCGTGGTGCGAGGCCAGTAAGGCCCGACGGAGGAAATTCAACTGGGTCGATTCCTACATTTCCTGCAAACAGGAGTGTCTATGGGCCTGAAATTGGGGTCCATTAAGGTTCAAATTTCGGCCCTGTCAATTTTCTTCCAAAAAGAACTAGCTTCAGTCCCTGAAGTTCAGACGTTTGTAAAAGGGGTACTGCATATACAGCCTCCTTTTGTGCCTCCAGTGGCACTTTGGGATCTCAATGTAGTTTTGGGTTCCAAAAGTCACATTGGTTTGAACCACTTAAATCTGTGGAGTTAAAATATCTCGCATGGAAAGTGGTCATGCTGTTGGCCCTGGCCTGGGCCAGGCGCGTGTCAGAATTGGCGGCTTTATCCTGAAAAAGCCCTTATCTGATTTTCCATTCGGACAGGGCGGAATTGAGGACTCGTCCTCAGTTTCTCCCTAAGGTGGTTTCAGCGTTTCACCTGAACCAACCTATTTGTGGTGCCTGCGGCTACTAGGGACTTGGAGGACTCCAAGTTGCTAGACGTTGTCAGGGCCCTGAAAATATATGTTTCCAGGACGGCTGGAGTCAGGAAATCTGACTCGCTGTTTATCCTGTATGCACCCAACAAGCTGGGTGCTCCTGCTTCTAAGCAGACTATTGCTCGTTGGATTTGTAGTACAATTCAGCTTGCACATTCTGTGGCAGGCCTGCCACAGCCAAAAATCTGTAAATGCCCACTCCACAAGGAGTGGGCATCTTGGGCGGCTGCCCGAGGGGTCTCGGCTTTACAACTTTGCCGAGCAGCTACTTGGTCAGGAGCAAATACGTTTGTAAAATTCTACAAAATTGATATCCTGGCTGAGGAGGACCTGGAGTTCTCTCATTTGGTGCTGCAGAGTCATCCGCACTCTCCCGCCCGTTTGGGAGCTTTGGTATAATCCCCATGGTCCTTACGGAGTCCCCAGCATCCACTTAGGACGTTAGAGAAAATAAGAATTTACTTACCGATAATTCTATTTCTCATAGTACGTAGTGGAGGGTCATAGGGGGAGGAGCCAGTGCACACCAGATAGTCCTAAAGCTTTCTTTAGATGTGCCCAGTCTCCTGCGGAGCCGCTATTCCCCATGGTCCTTACGGAGTCCCCAGCATCCACTACGGACTATGAGAAATAGAATTATCGGTAAGTAAATTCTTATTTTCGCCTATCAGCTCTAATTTTTTGGTTATAATAAACATCATTTGATTTTTTTTATATTTTCTAGAATATTTTAGTGACAATAAAACATACTAACATAAGAGTAACACTATAGTGACTCAATTTTTCTTTAAAATAATAAAATGAAACCTTAAAAATAAGAATTTACTTACCGATAATTCTATTTCTCATAGTCCGTAGTGGATGCTGGGGACTCCGAAAGGACCATGGGGAATAGCGGCTCCGCAGGAGACTGGGCACAAAATAAAAGCTTTAGGACTAGCTGGTGTGCACTGGCTCCTCCCCCTATGACCCTCCTCCAAGCCTCAGTTAGGATACTGTGCCCGGACGAGCGTACACAATAAGGAAGGATTTTGAATCCCGGGTAAGACTCATACCAGCCACACCAATCACACCGTACAACTTGTGATCTGAACCCAGTTAACAGCATGATAACAGAAGGAGCCTCTGAAAAGATGGCTCACAACAACAATAACCCGATTTTTGTAACAATAACTATGTACAAGTAATGCAGACAATCCGCACTTGGGATGGGCGCCCAGCATCCACTACGGACTATGAGAAATAGAATTATCGGTAAGTAAATTCTTATTTTCTCTAACGTCCTAGTGGATGCTGGGGACTCCGAAAGGACCAAAGCTCCCAAACGGGCGGGAGAGTGCGGATGACTCTGCAGCACCGAATGAGAGAACTCCAGGTCCTCCTCAGCCAGGGTATCAAATTTGTAGAATTTAGCAAACGTGTTTGCCCCTGACCAAGTAGCTGCTCGGCAAAGTTGTAAAGCCGAGACCCCTCGGGCAGCCGCCCAAGATAGGCCCACTTTCCGTGTGGAATGGGCTTTTACAGATTTTGGCTGTGGCAGGCCTGCCACAGAATGTGCAAGCTGAATTGTACTACAAATCCAACGAGCAATCGTCTGCTTAGAAGCAGGAGCACCCAGCTTGTTGGGTGCATACAGGATAAACAGCGAGTCAGATTTTCTGACTCCAGCCGTCCTGGAAACATATATTTTCAGGGCCCTGACTACGTCCAGCAACTTGGAATCCTCCAAGTCCCTAGTAGCCGCAGGCACCACAATAGGTTGGTTTAAGTGAAATGCTGAAACCACCTTAGGGAGAAATTGAGGACGAGTCCTCAATTCTGCCCTGTCCGTATGAAAAATTAGGTAAGGGCTTTTATAGGATAAAGCCGCCAATTCTGATACACGCCTGGCTGAAGCCAGGGCTAACAGCATTACCACTTTCCATGTGAGATATTTCAAGTCCACAGTGGTGAGTGGTTCAAACCAATGTGATTTTAGGAATCCCAACACTACATTGAGATCCCAAGGTGCCACTGGAGGCACAAAAGGAGGCTGTATATGCAGTACTCCCTTGACAAACGTCTGAACTTCAGGAACAGAAGCTAGTTCTTTTTGGAAGAATATCGACAGGACCGAAATTTGAACCTTAATGGACCCTAATTTGAGGCCCATAGACAGTCCTGTTTGCAGGAAATGCAGGAATCGACCCAGTTGAAATTCCTCCGTAGGGGCCTTCCTGGCCTCGCACCACGCAACATATTTACGCCAAATACGGTGATAATGTTGTACGGTTACATCCTTCCTGGCTTTGATCAGGGTAGGGATGACTTCATCCGGAATGCCTTTTTCCTTCAGGATCCGGCGTTCAACCGCCATGCCGTCAAACGCAGCCGCGGTAAGTCTTGGAACAGACATGGTCCCTGCTGGAGCAGGTCCTGTCTTAGAGGTAGAGGCCACGGGTCTTCCGTGAGCATCTCTTGAATTTCCGGGTACCAAGTCCTTCTTGGCCAATCCGGAGCCACGAGTATAGTCTTTACTCCTCTCCTTCTTATGATTCTCAGTACTTTTGGTATGAGAGGAAGAGGAGGGAACACATACACTGACCGGTACACCCACGGTGTTACCAGAGCATCCACAGCTATTGCCTGAGGGTCCCTTGACCTGGAGCAATATCTGTCCAGTTTTTTGTTGAGGCGAGACGCCATCATGTCCACCTTTGGTTTTTCCCAACGGTTTACAATCATGTGGAAGACTTCTGGGTGAAGTCCCCACTCCCCCGGGTGAAGATCGTGTCTGCTGAGGAAGTCTGCTTCCCAGTTGTCCACTCCCGGAATGAACACTGCTGACAGTGCTATCACATGATTTTCCGCCCAGCGAAGAATCCTTGCCACTTCCGTCATTGCCCTCCTGCTTCTTGTGCCGCCCTGTCTGTTTACGTGGGCGACTGCCGTGATGTTGTCCGACTGGATCAATACTGGCTGACCCTGAAGCAGAGGCCTTGCCTGACTTAGGGCATTGTAAATGGCCCTTAGTTCCAGGATATTTATGTGAAGTGACGTTTCCATGCTTGACCACAAGCCCTGGAAATTTTTTCCCTGTGTGACTGCTCCCCAGCCTCTCAGGCTGGAATCCGTGGTCACCAGGACCCAGTCCTGAATGCCGAATCTGCGGCCCTCTAGGAGATGAGCACTCTGTAACCACCACAGGAGAGACACCCTTGTCCTTGGAGACAGGGTTATCCGCTGATGCATTTGAAAATGCGATCCGGACTATTTGTCTAGCAGATCCAACTGAAAAGTTCTTGCGTGGAATCTGCCGAATGGAATCGCTTCGTAAGAAGCCACCATCTTTCCCAGGACCCTTGTGCACTGATGCACTGACACCTGGCCTGGTCTTAGGAGTTTCCTGACTAGGTCGGATAACTCCCTGGCTTTCTCTTCCGGGAGAAACACCTTTTTCTGTACTGTGTCCAGAATCATCCCTAGGAACAGCAGACGTGTCGTCGGAATCAGCTGCGATTTTGGAATATTTAGAATCCATCCGTGCTGTCGTAGTACTATTTGAGATAGTGCTACTCCGACCTCTAACTGTTCTCTGGACCGTGCCCTTATCAGGAGATCGTCCAAGTAAGGGATAATTAAGACGCCTTTTCTTCGAAGAAGAATCATCATTTCGGCCATTACCTTGGTAAAGACCCGGGGTGCCGTGGACAATCCAAACGGCAGCGTCTGAAACTGATAGTGACAGTTCTGTACCACAAACCTGAGGTACCCTTGGTGAGAAGGGCAAATTGGGACATGGAGGTAAGCATCCTTGATGTCCAGAGACACCATGTAGTCCCCTTCTTCCAGGTTCGCTATCACTGCTCTGAGTGACTCCATCTTGAACTTGAACCTTTTTATGTAAGTGTTCAAGGCTTTCAGATTTAAAATGGGTCTCACCGAGCCGTCCGGCTTCGGTACCACAAACAGCGTGGAGTAATACCCCTTTCCCTGTTGCAGGAGGGGTACCTTGATTATCACTTGCTGGGAATACAGCTTGTGAATGGCTTCCAATACCGCCTCCCTGTCGGGGGTAGACGTTGGTAAAGCAGACTTCAGGAACCGGCGAGGGGGAGACGTCTCGAATTCCAATTTGTACCCCTGAGATACTACCTGCAGGATCCAGGGGTCCACTTGCGAGTGAGCCCACTGCGCGCTGAAATTCTTGAGACGGGCCCCCACCGTGCCTGAGTCCGCTTGTAAGGCCCCAGCGTCATGCTGAGGACTTGGCAGAAGCGGGGGAGGGCTTCTGTTCGTGGGAAGAAGCTGTCTGTTGCAGTCTTTTTCCCATTCCTCTGCCCCGGGGCAGATATGAGTGGCCTTTTGCCCGCTTGCCCTTTTAAATGCTCTATAGTCAATAATATATTGTCCCTGTCCAGGGTATCAATATTTTCAGTCAGGGAATCCGACCAAGCCACCCCAGCACTGCACATCCAGGCTGAGGCGATTGCTGGTCGCAGTATAACACCAGTATGAGTGTATATACTTTTAAGGATATTTTCCAGCCTCCTATCTGCTGGCTCCTTAAGGGCGGCCGTTTCTGGAGACGGTAACGCCACTTGTTTTGATAAGCGTGTGAGCGCCTTATCCACCCTAGGGGGTGTTTCCCAACGAGCCCTAACCTCTGGTGGGAAGGGATATAGTGCCAATAATTTTTTAGAAATTAGCAGTTTTTTGTCGGGGGTAACCCACGCTTCATCACACACTTCATTCAATTCATCTGATTCAGGAAAAACTACGGGTAGTTTTTTCACACCCCACATAATACCCCTTTTCGTGGTACTTGCAGTATCAGAGATGTGCAAAACCTCCTTCATTGCCGTGATCATGTAACGTGTGGCCCTACTGGAAAATACGTTTGTTTCTTCACCGTCGACACTGGAGTCAGTGTCTGTGTCTTGGTCCGTGTCGACCCACTGAGGTAACGGGCGTTTAATAGCCCCTGACGGTGTTTGAGACGCCTGGACAGGCACTAACTGAGCTGCCGGCTGTCTCATGACGTCAACAGTTTTCCGTAACGTGCCGACACTGTCACGTAATTCCTTAATTACGGCCATCCATTCAAGTGTCGACTCCCTAGGGGGTGACATCACCATTATAGGCAATTGCTCCGCCTCCACATCATTTTCCTCCTCATACATGTCGACACACACGTACCGACACCCAGCACACACACAGGGAATGCTCTGATAGAGGACAGGACCCACTTAGCCCCTTGGGGAGACAGAGGGAGAGTTTGCCAGCACACACCAGAGCGCTATACATGTATAGGGACAACCTTACAATAAGTGTCTATCCCTTATAGCTGCTTATATCTGTTATTTTGCCAAATAAGTGCCCCCCTCTCTTTTTTACCCTGTTTCTGTAGTTGCAGGATGCAGGGGAGATTCTGGGAGCCTTCCTACCAGCGGAGCTGTGTGGGAAAAATGGCACTGTGTGCTGAGGAGATAGGCCCCGCCCCCTTCACGGCGGGCTCTTCTCCCGCTTTTTTCTGGAAAACTGGCAGGGGTTAAATACATCCATATAGCCCAGGAGCTATATGTGATGTATTTTTTGCCAAATAAGGTAAATTCATTGCTTCCCAGGGCGCCCCCCCCCCCCAGCGCCCTGCACCCTCAGTGACCAAAGTGTGAAGTGTGCTGAGAGCAATGGCGCACAGCTGCAGTGCTGTGCGCTACCTTATGAAGACAGGAAAGTCTTCTGCCGCCGATTTATGGACCTCTTCTTGCTTCAGCATCTGTAAGGGGGCCGGCGGCGCGGCTCCGGGACCCATCCATGGCTGGGCCTGTGATCGTCCCTCTGGAGCTAATGTCGAGTAGCCTAAGAAGCCCAATCCACTCTGCACGCAGGTGAGTTCGCTTCTTCTCCCCTTAGTCCCTCGATGCAGTGAGCCTGTTGCCAGCAGGTCTCACTGAAAATAAAAAACCTATTTAAACTTTTACTCTAAGCAGCTCAGGAGAGCCACCTAGATTGCACCCTTCTCGTTCGGGCACAAAATCTTAACTGAGGCTTGGAGGAGGGTCATAGGGGGAGGAGCCAGTGCACACCAGCTAGTCCTAAAGCTTTTACTTTGTGCCCAGTCTCCTGCGGAGCCGCTATTCCCCAATGGTCCTTTCGGAGTCCCCAGCATCCACTAGGACGTTAGAGAAAGAAAGTTTAGGAAGCTTCTATTGTGGGACATTCTTGAATGGACTTTGTGCAGTCTCTGTAAATTCCAGCTGTAATCTGACAACACATGTATATCCTATCTTCCCTGGCAGCAATCTTCCATTGTTTTAATGTCCCGGTGAAACGTTTCACCTTGCTCTTTGCGTATGTCACCCAATTTTTCTGAGAAATGGCCCAAGTGGCTGTGTAAGTAATGAACTTTTCTCTGACGTCCTAGTGGATGCTGGGGACTCCGTAAGGACCATGGGGATAGCGGCTCCGCAGGAGACTGGGCACAACTAAGAAAGATTTAGGACTACCTGGTGTGCACTGGCTTCTCCCACTATGACCCTCCTCCAGACCTCAGTTAGAATCTTGTGCCCGGCAAAGCTGGATGCACACTAGGGGCTCTCCTGAGCTCCTAGAAAGAAAGTATATTTTAGGTTTTTTATTTTACAGTGAGATCTGCTGGCAACAGACTCACTGCAGCGAGGGACTAAGGGGAGAAGAAGCGAACATACCTAACTGGTGGTAGCTTGGGCTTCTTAGGCTACTGGACACCATTAGCTCCAGAGGGATCGACCGCAGGAACCGGCCTTGATGTTCGGTCCCGGAGCCGCGCCGCCGGCCCCCTTACAGAGCCAGAAGCAAGAAGATGATCCGGAAAATCGGCGGCAGAAGACTCCTGTCTTCAACAAGGTAGCGCACAGCACTGCAGCTGTGCGCCATTGCTCCTCATGCACACCTCACACTGCGGTCACTGATGGGTGCAGGGCGCTGGGGGGGGGGGCGCCCTGAGCAGCAATAAAAACACCTTGCCTGGCAAAATCGTCACAATATATAGCCCCAGGGGCTATATATGTGATAAATTACCCATGCCAGAATTCCTGAAAGAAGCGGGAGAAGTCTGCGAAAAAGGGGCGGAGCTATCTCCCTCAGCACACTGGCGCCATTTCTCCCTCACAGCTCTGCTGGAAGGAAGCTCCCTGGCTCTCCCCTGCAGTCTGCACTACAGAAGGGTAAAAAAGAGAGGGGGGGCACTTAATTTAGGCGCAATATACATATATAGCAGCTATAAAGGGATATAATTTAGTTAATCCCTGTATTATATAGCGCTCTGGTGTGTGCTGGCATACTCTCTCTCTGTCTCCCCAAAGGGCTTTGTGGGGTCCTGTCTTCTGTCAGAGCATTCCCTGTGTGTGTGCGGTGTGTCGGTACGGCTGTGTCGACATGTTTGATGAGGAGGCTTAGGTGGAGGCGGAGCAGATGCCTATAAATGTGTTGTCACCCCCTGCGGGGCAGACACCTGAGTGGATGGACTTGTGGAAGGAATTACGTGAAAGTGTTGACTCCTTACATAAAAAATTTGACGACATGCCAAATGCGGGACAGCCGGCTTCTCAGCTCGTGCCTGCCCAGACGTCTCAAAGGCCATCAGGGGCTCTAAAACGCCCACTACCTCAGATGGCAGACACAGATCTCGACACGGATACTGATACCAGTGTCGACGACGAAGAGACTAATGTAATGTCCAATAGGGCCACTCGTTATATGATTGAGGCAATGAAAAATGTTTTACACATTTCTGATGTGACCCCAGGTACCACAAAAAAGGGTATTATGTTTGGTGAGAAAAAACTACCAGTAGTTTTTCCCCCTTCTGAAGAATTAAATGAAGTGTGTGAAGTAGCGTGGGCTTCCCCCGATAAAAAATTGGTAATTTCTAAGAAGTTACTAATGGCGTACCCTTTCCCGCCAGAGGATAGGTCACGTTGGGAAACACCCCCTAGGGTGGATAAAGCGCTTACACGCTTATCAAAAAAGGTGGCACTACCGTCTCCGGATACGGCCGCCCTAAAGGAACCTGCTGATAGAAAGCAGGAGGCTCTCCTGAAGGCTATATATACACACACTGGTATTATACTGAGGCCAGCTATTGCTTCAGCATGGATGTGCAGTGCTGCAGCGGCGTGGTCAGATTCCCTGTCAGAAAACATTGACACCCTAGACAGGGACACTATATTGCTAAACATAGAGCATATTAAAGACGCTGTCTTATACATGAGAGGTGCACAGAGGGATATTTGCCGGCTGGCATCTAAAATAAGTGCACTGTCCATTTCTGCCAGGAGAGGGTTATGGACTCGGCAGTGGACAGGTGATGCAGATTCTAAAAGGCACATGGAAGTTTTGCCTTATAAGGGTGAGGAGTTCGGCGATGGTCTTTCGGACCTAGTGTCCACAGCAACGGCTGGGAAGTCAGCATTTTTACCACATGTCCCCTCACAACCAAAGAAAGCACCGTATTATCAGGTACAGTCCTTTCGTCCCCAAAAGAGCAGGCGGGGTAGAGGCGCGTCCTTTCTGCCCAGAGGCAGAGGTAGGGGAAAAAAGCTGCAGCATACTGCCAATTCCCAGGAACAAAAGTCCTCCCCCGCTTCTTCTGCTAAGTCCGCAGCATGACGCTGGGGCTCAACAGGCGGAGCCAGGTACGGTGGGGGCCCGTCTCAAAAACTTCAGCAATCAGTGGGCTCGCTCACAAGTAGATCCCTGGATCCTTCAAGTGTTATCTCAGGGGTACAGGCTGGAATTCGAGACATTTCCCCCCCGCCGTTTCCTCAAATCTGCCTTGCCAACAACTCCCTCGGACAGGGAGGCTGTGATAGAGGCAATTCACAAGCTGTATTCCCAGCAGGTGATAGTCAAGGTGCCCCTAATTCAACAAGGACGGGGTTACTATTCCACAATGTTTGTGGTACCGAAACGGTTCGGTGAGACCCATTTTAAATTTTAAATCCTTGAACCCATATATAAAAAAATTCAAGTTCAGGATGGAATCGCTCAGGGCAGTTATTGCAAGCCTGGAAGAGGGGGATTACATGGTATCACTGGAAATCAAGGATGCATACCTTCATGTCCCCATTTATCCACCTCATTAGGCGTACCTCAGAATTGCGTTACGGGTTTGTCATTACCAATTTCAGATGTTGCCGTTTGGTCTCTCCACGGCCCCGAGAATATTCACCAAGGTAATGGCGGATATGATTGTGCTCCTGCGGAAGCAAGGTGTCACTATTATCACGTACTTGGACGATCTCCTCATAAAAGCGAGATCAAGAGAGCAGTTGCTGAACAGCGTATCACTTTCTCTGGAAGTGTAACGGCAACACGGCTGGATTCTATATATTCCAAAGTCGCAGTTGGTTCCTACAGCTCATCTGCCTCTCCTAGGCACGATCCTAGACACAGACCAGAAAAGGGTTTATCTCCCGATAGAGAGAGCTCAGGAGCTCATGACACTGGTCAGGAATCTATTAAAACCAAAACAGGTGTCAGTGCATCACTGCACTCGAGTCCTGGGAAGGATGGTGGCATCATACGAGGCCATCCCCTTAGGCAGGTTCCATGCAAAGATCTTCCAATGGGACTTACTGGACAAGTGGTCCGGATCACCTCTTCAGATGCTTTGGTTAATCACCCTATCCCCCAGGGCCAGGGTGTCTCTCCTGTGGTGGCTGCAGAGTGCTCACCTTCTCGAGGGCCGCAGATTCGGCATTCAGGACTGGATCCTGGTGACCACGGATGCAAGCCTCCGAGGGTGGGGGGCAGTTACACAGGGAAGAAATTTCCAAGGTCTGTGGTCAAGTCAACAGACTTGCCTTCACATCAATATCCTGGAACTAAGGGCCATATACAATGCCCTAAGTCAAGCGGAGATCCTGCTTCGCGACCAACCGGTTCTGATCCAGTCAGACCGCAGGGGTTCATGTAAACCGCCAAGGCGGCACAAGGAGCAGGGTGGCGAGGGTAGAAGCCACCAGAATTCTTCGCTGGGCGGAGAATCAAGTAAGCGCACTGTCAGCAGTGTTCATTCCGGGAGTAGACATCTGGGAAGCAGACTTCCTCAGCAAGCACGACCTCCACCCGGGAAAGTGGGGACTTCATCAGGAAGTCTTCACGCAGTTTGCAAATTGATGGGAACTGCCTCAGGTGGACTAGATGGCGTCCCACCTCAATAAAAAGCTAAAAAAGGTTTTACGCCGGGTCAAGGGACCCTCAGGTGATAGCTGTGGTCGCACTAGTAACACAGTGGGTGTTCCAGTCGGTCTATGTATTCCCTCCTCTTCCTCTCATACCCAAGGGCTGAGAATTGTAATAAAAGGAGGAGTGAGAACAATATTCTTTGCTCCGAATTGGCCAAGAAGGACTCGGTACCCGGAGCTGCAAGAAATGCTCTCAGATGACCCATGGCTTCTGCCTCTCAGACAGGACATGTTGCAACAGGGGCCCTGTCTGTTCCAAGACTTACCGCGGCTGCATTTGACGGCATGGCGGTTGAACGCCGGATCCTAGCGGAAAAGGGCATTCCGGATGCAGTTATTCCTACGCTGATAAAGGCTAGGAAAGACGTGACAGCAAGACTTTTTCACTGTATATGGCGAAAATAGGTTGCTTGGTGTGAGGCCGGGAAGGCCCTACAGAGGAATTCCAGCGGGGTCGATTCCTGCACTTCCTACAGTCAGGAGTGACTATGGGCCTAAAATTAGGATCCATTAAGGTCAAGATTCGGCCCTATACATTTTCTCTCAAAAAGAACTGGCTTCACTGCCTGAAGTTCAGACGTTGTTCCAAGGGTGCTGCATATTCAGCCTCCTTTTGTGCCACCGGTGGCACCTTGGGATCTTAACGTTGTGTTGGATTTCCTGAAATCCCACTGGTTTGAGCCACTTAAGACCGTGGAGCTAAAATATCTCACGTGGAAAGTGGTGATGCTATTGGCCTTAGCTTCGGCTAGGCGTGTGTCAGAATTGGCGGTTTTGTCATGTAAAAACCCTTATCTGATCTTCCATATGGACAGGGCAGAATTGAGGACTCGTCCCCAATTTCTTCCTAGGGTGGTATCATCGTTTCATTTGAACCAGCCTATTGTGGTGCCTGCGGCTACTAGGGACTTGGAGGATTCCAAGTTGCTGGACGTAGTCCGGGTTTTGAAAATTTATGTTTCCAGAACGGCGGGAGTCAGAAAGTCTGACTCACTGTTTATTCTGTATGCAGCCAACAAGGTTGGCGCTCCTGCTTCGAAGCAGACTATTGTTCGCTGGATCTATAGCACGATTCAGCTGGTTCACTCTGCGGCTGGATTGCCGCATCAAAAATCTGTGAAAGCCCATTCCACAAGGAAGGTGGGCTCTTCTTGGGTGGCTGCCCGAGGGTTCTCGGCTTTACAGCTTTGCCGAGCTGCTACTTGGTCGGGGTCAAACACGTTTGCTAAGTTCTACAAGTTTGATACCCTGGCTGAGGAGGACCTTGAGTTTCTCATGCGGTGCTGCAGAGTCATCCGCACTCTCCCGCCCGTTTGGGAGCTTTGGTATAATCCCCATGGTCCTTACGGAGTTCCCAGCATCCACTAGGACGTCAGAGAAAATTAGAATTTACTCACCGGTAATTCTATTTCTCGTAGTCCGTAGTGGATGCTGGGCGCCCGTCCCAAGTGCGGACTCTCTGCAATACATGTATATAGTTATTGCTTAACTAAAGGGTTATTGTTATGAGCCATCCGTTAAATGAGGCTCAGTTGTTGTTCATACTGTTAACTGGGTATGGTTATCACAAGTTGTACAGTGTGATTGGTGTGGCTGGTATGAGTCTTACCCTGGATTCCAAATCCTTTCCTTGTTGTGTCAGCTCTTCCGGGCACAGTTTCCCTAACTGAGGTCTGGAGGAGGGGCATAGAGGGAGGAGCCAGTGCACACCAGATAGTACCTAATCTTTCTTTTAGAGTGCCCAGTCTCCTGCGGAGCCCGTCTATTCCCCATGGTCCTTACGGAGTTCCCAGCATCCACTACGGACTACGAGAAATAGAATTACCGGTGAGTAAATTCTTATTTTTTCTTTGTGATTTTAGTCACCATATCTCTCCTGTATCTCTGCTTGTGCTGACTACACTGCGCAGGGGTTTGGGCAAGAGGTATTGTGCTGCTGACAATTGTACTGTGTTACCTGATACTGCAAGTTATATCATGTCTGCTTCTGAAGGTAACGGTTCTGGGGCTGAACACACTGCCGGTGTTGCTGAAGCCAGAGATCCCTATGAGGAGACTATAGCAGCTGTGGGCTCTGGTTCTGGGGGCCCCAGTGGGACTGTAGCAACGGGGGTACATAATGACCCACCGTGGGCTACTTTCTCCACGCTTCTACATACTCTAGTTACTAAACTAACACCCCCTATGGGACCTCCTATGCCGGTGCAACCGTATGTGGTAACCACAGCTAACCCGCCGTGGGCGGATAATTTATCTACTCAATTGAAGAAGTTGAACCAGTCCTTAACTACTAAAAAGTCTGCCCCTCGCTCGCCTAAGACCAAGGGGTCCTCTAAGCGAGCTCTTATCTCCTCACAATCCACTGCTGTCACTGACACCTCGTCTGATGAAGATGGTGCTTACACTGACCCCACAGATTCTGACACAGATACAGTTGATGGGGAGGGTAGTTCACATGTGGATGTTCCTGATCTTTTGGAGGCTATTAAGTTGATTTTACAGATTACGGATGATCCCGAGCCATCCGTCCCTCCTAAGAAACCAGATAGGTTCAAGCGTCAGAAGGTGGTTAAACAAGTTTTACCTCACTCTGACCACCTAGTGGATATACGTCAGGAACCCTGGGGAAACCCGGGAAAGAAGTTTGTGCCTCAGAAGAAGATGCTGGCTTGCTATCCCCTCGCGCCAGAGCTGTCTAAAAATTGGGAAACGCCTCCTCCAATAGACTCACATGTGGCTAGGATGGTGGTTTCCTCAGCTCTACCTGTCACTACCGTCACGTCTTCGAAAAGAGCCTACGGATAAACGTGTGGAGGGTTGTCTGAAAGCGATTTACACCCTCAAGGGTGCTGCACAAAGGCCCACTATTGCAGCAACAGCTGCAGGGGCTATTGAAGCATGGGCCCTAGAGTTGGAAGCTGAAATCTCTTCTGACCATGCTAGACAATGCTTGTCATATATTGTCACAGCTTCTCACTATATTAAAGAGGCAGCTTCTGTTGCCGGTATTCTAGCAGCCAAGGCCTCTACTACATCAGTCCTGGCTCGCCGGATATTGTGGCTGAGATCCTGGTCTGTGGATCTGGACTCTAGAAAAACCCTGGAGGTACTCCCTTTCAAGGGAGATATTCTGTTTGGGGAAGACTTAAATAAGATAGTGGCTGACTTGGCTACTGCCAAAACTGCCTGTCTGCCAAGTACCGCTCCTTCTGTGTCGAAGGCTAAAGGTACTTCCTTTCGCCTCTTTCGTCCTTCAGGTAAAGCAAAAGGTCAGGCGTACAACAAGCAGGCCCGCACTTCCAAACCTGGTAGGCTGAAGCCCAAAAGAGCCTGGGACGCCCATCAGCCAGCGTCCAAGATGGATAAGCCTGCCGCATGACGGGGCGGGCCTCCCCCTGGGGGATCCCAGGGTGGGGGGCCGGCTTCTAGGGTATACCCAGGAATGGTTGAAGACCACTTCAGATGCCTGGGTACGGGAAGTCATTACTCGAGGTTACGCCATAGCCTTCAAAAACCGTCCCCCTCATCGATTTTGCCTGACAGACGTGCCGTTGGACCAGACAAAGGCAAACACTCTACATTCGGTGGCACAGACCCTCCTGGATACAGGAGTCGTAGTACAGGTGCCTCTTGCTCAGAGGGGCAGGGGGTACTATTTTCCGCTGTTTCTAGTCCCGAAACCAAATGGGTCCTCTCGGCCCATTCTCAATCTCAAGGCATTGAACAGGTTTGTACAAAAAGTAACCAGGCGCTAATATATCATCACCAGATTTAAATGATTGTGTTGCTGGTAATGAAAATTTTATACAAATAATATTGCAATTAGTGTATATTCAAGCTGCAAGAGAAAGCTTGACTTGGGGTAAATCAAGTCAAAAAGAACCGGCACTTTACAGTCTCCGGTAACACTGGAACAACAAACAAATCTCCTCCTGCGCTATGTATATTATGATATGATATGGCTCAGAGTTCAATAAAAACAAATAAATAAATTCATATATTCCATATATCTTTTTTATTATCACATATGAATATATATATAAAGAATAAACTATTTAGACCGGTCAAATATAACACTAACAAAAATCTTACCTAACTAAAGGAGGTGGATCTTAGATAAACTTCTGTGCACAGAATGTAATGAAAAATTAATAAAATCACTAAAAAGTCAGTCCATGTATTGGATCATAAAATTAATTAACCAGCTGTAATTCGCACCTATGTGGTAGACAGCATATCATTATGTCTTTATATGTTGGATATCCTCAGTATGTTGCCACTCGGCCAAGAAGACAATGATATGCAAATCAACCGCTCCACACTGGAGCCTTACGTGTAGCTTGCACCTGTAGCTGTCATGCGGAAAAGGTGAATGACATGTGAGACGGTCTCGGGCTGCGGGAACGGCGCTTCACTGGCGCCTGCTGTGCTGATGATTAACCCGACTTCCAAGCTCTGTGAGTCCACGTCTCCAGGTGCCGTGTGCAGACACCTCAGTCACAGTTGTAATCACCCGTTCTCCGTTAGCTCTCCAGATGCTGCTGCTGGATGTCAATATACTGTAGGGGTGCAATTCAGCTGGTATAAAGGTCCAAAGGTCTGCTTCTGACGCGTTTCGCTCCTCTTATGGGGGCTTCCTCATAGAATGAGCTCTCAATAGTCCAGGACCCTTTTTAAAGTAGAGATCTTTGCTCCTATTGGTGTTTCCACTAATGAATATGTAAAACACCTGGTACAACGTTTACCTGATTCCACCTCCTGATCCAACCTCCTTATAAACATCATTTAGTCTGAGACAAAAATATCTAGATAACGTTCTGATATAAAAATAGTACAAAATCATATATACAGATATAAATATAAATAAATAAAACTGTATAAAGTTATATAAAATTTGTATATTCATACATATAAGCCCGCTCGTCCATCTAATATCTTTTATCTATACTATATATTCAATTGATTCCTAAACAAAAAATCAAAAATGAAATAACCAAATATATAAATAAATGAATATGTATACAAATAAATAAAAACTTGCACTTATATTGACAGTCCAACATATGAATTGAACCGAATACCCTATCTCTCATAGTCCGATGCTCTACCGCTAGTCTATCCTCAGTCTCCATAGACCTGTTTAATTCTAATGGTGTAAGTAATTCAAAACATACAAAATTGATCACAAGAGCATAATTAAGCACAAAGGGTGGGGTTCCCATCTTAGATAGGGAGGTTATTCAAATAGATCTCTTATGTTATTCATATTTATCACTCTAAAATAAAAACATATCTATTCCCGCAGTACCTACTAATATTAGTCTACGGGAAACAATGTTAGACTCTAATTGACAATCCTTGCATCGAACTCATAGTTACACCTTCCCCAAGCGGTTAATCTACCATTCCCCTATCCGTCATTTCTGTCCCCAAAGTATTCAATTTTTATATATATTACATTCGATTTCCCCATCTGTATCTTTTTGTAATGATTACACTATTTAGCTATTAATTATATTTAATTGGTTATACTTATTCATTCTCTATTAGTATTTCATGTCGTTTTTTATTTATTTATTATTTAGTACTTGTTGAAAATAATCCTATGTATATATATTTGTTCAAAAAATGGAGTACTAACTGCAAGTGTGGAACTGGTCCAAATCGCCCCCCACATTTAATTGTTAATGTTGACCAATCTCACCCACCACTCCCTTCCCACCCGCCAGTGGAAAACCATACAAAAACCAAGATATATGGCTGTAAAACAGCCTAACAAAAATACCTATTAAGCTATAGCCCACTTTGAGCTTCAAGCGAACGATTCAAACTCAATACTCTCATTGAGTCCTTGTGGTGATATAGTTCTCAACTGGAAAATCCACAATGATTCCTTTCTGCAAAGTTTCCGAAAACGGTCTCCCCCTCTGATAGTCCCCTTCACATGATGAACTCCTGTGACTTTAAGACCTGCTGGATTTGATTGATGTACCAAGCAGAAGTGACGGGAAACACTGTGTTTATTGAAACCCTTCATAATATTGAGACGATGTTCCCTGAACCTGGTTTTTAAGGAACGGGTAGTCCTACCCACGTACTGCAGGCCACATGGGCACTGCAGTACGTAAATGCAATATGTAGTATCACAATTGATGAATTCTTGTATATTAAATCTCTCTTTTGTGATAAATGATTCTATTTCACTGGACCTGTTTATTATATGGCCACATGTAAGACACTTGCCTTTTCCACACCTGAAACAACCCACAATTGGTTTCCCTAACCATGATGAAGTGGTAGAGTGATTTAACTCCCTAGAGGTCTTTTTTAGCATGCTGGGTGCTAATAAACTTTTCAAATTACGATTCTTTTTGAATATAATTTGTGGGTCTGGTAGAATAGCAGTTTGTAACAAGTTGTCCTGTAGTAAAATTTTGAAATTTTCCTTCACTACCCTTTTTATTTCTATAGATTGACTATTGAATTTGGTTATGAACTTCATCTTGACTGGAGTTTCTCTATTAATTACCCCATGTGATGCTGCTCTTTTCTTTTTAGTTAATAGTGTATTCCTATCACTCCTTGTTACTTTATCACAGGCTGCCATTACCATGTCTTTCGGGTAACCTCTCATGATAAACTCCTGTGTCATTCCATTGGCCTGCTCTCTGTAGTCTTCAATACTGGAACAGTTCCTACGCAGCCTACCAAATTGACTGAAAGGTACATTACGTAACCAAGGTTTATAATGATTGCTGGAATAATGAAGGAAGTTGCTAGTATCAACTTCCTTTTTATAATTCTTTGTAATTATACTCCCTTCACTAGAGGAGATAGCAAGATCCAAATAATTAATCGTGGTTTTATTAAAGATGTATGTGAACTTTAAATTAAAATCATTAGTGTTCAAATAAGTGACAAAATCAAGTGCCGAATCCAAATCCCCATCCCAAATAAAAAACAAGTCATCTATGTAACGGCCATAGAATACCAGGCTCGCGCCGAAAGGTCCATCCCAAATGAATTGATCCTCAAACATTCCCATATATAAATTGGCAAAACTCGGCGCGAACCTGGTACCCATGGCCGTCCCTAGTACTTGTAAAAAGAAGTCCCCCTCAAAAACAAAATAATTGTGTTCCAAAATGAATTTGATGGCAGAAAGCAAAAAATGTTCTAATCCCTCTGAAATGTCTGAATTCTTTGCAAAATAATTTCCAATAGATTTCACTCCTTTATCGTGGGGAATATGAGTGTACAGAGCCTGTACATCTAATGAAAGGAATGCATATTTGGATTTCCATTTTATATTTTTTAAGGAATTAATCAGACTGGTGGTATCCCTTATATAGGATTTCAGAGAGACCACAAATTTTTGTAAGTGAAAATCAATAAATTGTGACAAATTAGACGTGAGGGACCCAATACCCGAAATGATGGGACGACCAGGAGGTGATGTGAGGGATTTGTGTATTTTAGGAATGTGATAAAAAATGGGTGTGACAGGGTGATCAATAAACAAAAAATGATATTCATCTTTGGAGATTACTTCTCCTATGAGAGCTTCCCTCAACAATCCCCTGAATTGATCCTGAAAAAGCACTGTCGGATCTTTATCCTCCAACTTTTTATAAAAAGTGATATCGTGTAACTGATTATATGCTTCCTTTAAGTAAGAGTCTCTGGTCATCAATACTACCCCCCCCCCTTATCTGCACATCTAATGACCAGAGACTGGTCCTGTTCTAAAGTCTTCAATGCTCTACGTTCTCTTGGATTAAGATTGGACCAGCCAGATTTTTTGTCACAGATCTTCTGAAAATCATCCATCGTTTTTTTATAGAAATATAAGATGGTATTGGATCTATGGTATACGGGATTGAACTGTGACTTCCTCTTAAAAGAACTGGTTCCTTCTTCATTTTTTGTTGAATCGTTAACATTATAAAGAGGTACCAGTTCTTTCTGTTGGGAATCAATATGATTCTCCTCCCAGAGGTTTTCTAACTCCAATAAGGCCCCCTATCAGTTGTCTAATATTATTGGGGTTACTTCATCATTCCTCAGTTTTTTAGAAGCAAAATATCTCTTACGGCACAAATCACGTGTGAAATAATTCAATTCCACAAACAGATCGAACAAATTTGGACCCCGTGTGGGAGCAAAATTTAATCCCTTTTTTAAAAGAGTTATTTGTTCATTACTAAGAGATCTGTTAGTTAAATTGAAAATGCCCTTTTGATCTAATACAATCTGGCTTTTCTTACGTAGTTTCCTCCCTCCTCTTCTCCCTCTTGTTCTCTTGGCCTTTTGGACATGTCTCTGGTCAAGGGGGCAAACCGATTGTATGTGTCGGTTTTCCCTAACTTTGAACCTACCTCTAAAAAATCACTGGTGGGGGTATTGTTTTGTTGATCTGTACTGTTCCGTCTGGGTCTCTTTTGGCTGTATGTAGGAGTATAATTTGAATGATAATTCTTATTTTCATTCCTAGGCTGCTTACTCCATTCTTTATGTGGGGACCTGCGTGGATGATATTTGTTGGGCAAGGGCCTCCTATTCTCATGGGGGCTCCTAAAATATTGGGGTGTAGCCTGTTGTGTACGGACATCAGTCCTTTGTTGATTGCGTGTGAATTGTTTACGGTATGTTCTTACTTGGCCATCCCTATAATCATTGTCATCTCTCAATAATTTCTTGTTCTTCACTTCCACCAATTCTTTCTCAAAGTTTTCAACCCGTGAATTAGTGTTTCTATCTCTTTCAGAAAAAAGGGGAAGGTCTTTATATTTTAACAATGATTCTTTGACCTCCTCTATTTTCTGTCCTATCTCTTTCACCTTAGTTTCTCTATAGGAGATGAGTAGTTCTATGAGTTTGAAAGAACACTCATCCAAAGTGCAATCCCATTTAGAGATCAATGTGGGATCATCCTGAATCGATAGAGACTTAAATATTCTTAAGCCTCGTGGTATCTGTTTAGCAGCTAAATATTTTCTTAAAGAGACACTGTCCCACCAGTGTCTCATTTCATCTTTCAACAATTGTTCTAATTTGAAAAAACCTTTTATAATTTCACCATCACTACCATTCATAGAAATCTCAATTGGCTCTAATCTATCTTTATCCATTTGTGCATATAATTCTCTTCTGGACAAGCGGGCATTGAAACAAGTGAACTCAGCCATATCATAAAATTCTCATGCAATTAGCTTTAATCAATATGTAACAGCTGCCTGATTGATGCAACCAGCTGGGACTAATCCCTGCTGGAATACCCACACTCTAATAATACAAAAAGTAACCAGGCGCTAATATATCATCACCAGATTTAAATGATTGTGTTGCTGGTAATGAAAATTTTATACAAATAATATTGCAATTAGTGTATATTCAAGCTGCAAGAGAAAGCTTGACTTGGGGTAAATCAAGTCAAAAAGAACCGGCACTTTACAGTCTCCGGTAACACTGGAACAACAAACAAATCTCCTCCTGCGCTATGTATATTATGATATGATATGGCTCAGAGTTCAATAAAAACAAATAAATAAATTCATATATTCCATATATCTTTTTTATTATCACATATGAATATATATATAAAGAATAAACTATTTAGACCGGTCAAATATAACACTAACAAAAATCTTACCTAACTAAAGGAGGTGGATCTTAGATAAACTTCTGTGCACAGAATGTAATGAAAAATTAATAAAATCACTAAAAAGTCAGTCCATGTATTGGATCATAAAATTAATTAACCAGCTGTAATTCGCACCTATGTGGTAGACAGCATATCATTATGTCTTTATATGTTGGATATCCTCAGTATGTTGCCACTCGGCCAAGAAGACAATGATATGCAAATCAACCGCTCCACACTGGAGCCTTACGTGTAGCTTGCACCTGTAGCTGTCATGCGGAAAAGGTGAATGACATGTGAGACGGTCTCGGGCTGCGGGAACGGCGCTTCACTGGCGCCTGCTGTGCTGATGATTAACCCGACTTCCAAGCTCTGTGAGTCCACGTCTCCAGGTGCCGTGTGCAGACACCTCAGTCACAGTTGTAATCACCCGTTCTCCGTTAGCTCTCCAGATGCTGCTGCTGGATGTCAATATACTGTAGGGGTGCAATTCAGCTGGTATAAAGGTCCAAAGGTCTGCTTCTGACGCGTTTCGCTCCTCTTATGGGGGCTTCCTCATAGAATGAGCTCTCAATAGTCCAGGACCCTTTTTAAAGTAGAGATCTTTGCTCCTATTGGTGTTTCCACTAATGAATATGTAAAACACCTGGTACAACGTTTACCTGATTCCACCTCCTGATCCAACCTCCTTATAAACATCATTTAGTCTGAGACAAAAATATCTAGATAACGTTCTGATATAAAAATAGTACAAAATCATATATACAGATATAAATATAAATAAATAAAACTGTATAAAGTTATATAAAATTTGTATATTCATACATATAAGCCCGCTCGTCCATCTAATATCTTTTATCTATACTATATATTCAATTGATTCCTAAACAAAAAATCAAAAATGAAATAACCAAATATATAAATAAATGAATATGTATACAAATAAATAAAAACTTGCACTTATATTGACAGTCCAACATATGAATTGAACCGAATACCCTATCTCTCATAGTCCGATGCTCTACCGCTAGTCTATCCTCAGTCTCCATAGACCTGTTTAATTCTAATGGTGTAAGTAATTCAAAACATACAAAATTGATCACAAGAGCATAATTAAGCACAAAGGGTGGGGTTCCCATCTTAGATAGGGAGGTTATTCAAATAGATCTCTTATGTTATTCATATTTATCACTCTAAAATAAAAACATATCTATTCCCGCAGTACCTACTAATATTAGTCTACGGGAAACAATGTTAGACTCTAATTGACAATCCTTGCATCGAACTCATAGTTACACCTTCCCCAAGCGGTTAATCTACCATTCCCCTATCCGTCATTTCTGTCCCCAAAGTATTCAATTTTTATATATATTACATTCGATTTCCCCATCTGTATCTTTTTGTAATGATTACACTATTTAGCTATTAATTATATTTAATTGGTTATACTTATTCATTCTCTATTAGTATTTCATGTCGTTTTTTATTTATTTATTATTTAGTACTTGTTGAAAACAATCCTATGTATATATATTTGTTCAAAAAATGGAGTACTAACTGCAAGTGTGGAACTGGTCCAAATCGCCCCCCACATTTAATTGTTAATGTTGACCAATCTCACCCACCACTCCCTTCCCACCCGCCAGTGGAAAACCATACAAAAACCAAGATATATGGCTGTAAAACAGCCTAACAAAAATACCTATTAAGCTATAGCCCACTTTGAGCTTCAAGCGAACGATTCAAACTCAATACTCTCATTGAGTCCTTGTGGTGATATAGTTCTCAACTGGAAAATCCACAATGATTCCTTTCTGCAAAGTTTCCGAAAACGGTCTCCCCCTCTGATAGTCCCCTTCACATGATGAACTCCTGTGACTTTAAGACCTGCTGGATTTGATTGATGTACCAAGCAGAAGTGACGGGAAACACTGTGTTTATTGAAACCCTTCATAATATTGAGACGATGTTCCCTGAACCTGGTTTTTAAGGAACGGGTAGTCCTACCCACGTACTGCAGGCCACATGGGCACTGCAGTACGTAAATGCAATATGTAGTATCACAATTGATGAATTCTTGTATATTAAATCTCTCTTTTGTGATAAATGATTCTATTTCACTGGACCTGTTTATTATATGGCCACATGTAAGACACTTGCCTTTTCCACACCTGAAACAACCCACAATTGGTTTCCCTAACCATGATGAAGTGGTAGAGTGATTTAACTCCCTAGAGGTCTTTTTTAGCATGCTGGGTGCTAATAAACTTTTCAAATTACGATTCTTTTTGAATATAATTTGTGGGTCTGGTAGAATAGCAGTTTGTAACAAGTTGTCCTGTAGTAAAATTTTGAAATTTTCCTTCACTACCCTTTTTATTTCTATAGATTGACTATTGAATTTGGTTATGAACTTCATCTTGACTGGAGTTTCTCTATTAATTACCCCATGTGATGCTGCTCTTTTCTTTTTAGTTAATAGTGTATTCCTATCACTCCTTGTTACTTTATCACAGGCTGCCATTACCATGTCTTTCGGGTAACCTCTCATGATAAACTCCTGTGTCATTCCATTGGCCTGCTCTCTGTAGTCTTCAATACTGGAACAGTTCCTACGCAGCCTACCAAATTGACTGAAAGGTACATTACGTAACCAAGGTTTATAATGATTGCTGGAATAATGAAGGAAGTTGCTAGTATCAACTTCCTTTTTATAATTCTTTGTAATTATACTCCCTTCACTAGAGGAGATAGCAAGATCCAAATAATTAATCGTGGTTTTATTAAAGGTGTATGTGAACTTTAAATTAAAATCATTAGTGTTCAAATAAGTGACAAAATCAAGTGCCGAATCCAAATCCCCATCCCAAATAAAAAACAAGTCATCTATGTAACGGCCATAGAATACCAGGCTCGCGCCGAAAGGTCCATCCCAAATGAATTGATCCTCAAACATTCCCATATATAAATTGGCAAAACTCGGCGCGAACCTGGTACCCATGGCCGTCCCTAGTACTTGTAAAAAGAAGTCCCCCTCAAAAACAAAATAATTGTGTTCCAAAATGAATTTGATGGCAGAAAGCAAAAAATGTTCTAATCCCTCTGAAATGTCTGAATTCTTTGCAAAATAATTTCCAATAGATTTCACTCCTTTATCGTGGGGAATATGAGTGTACAGAGCCTGTACATCTAATGAAAGGAATGCATATTTGGATTTCCATTTTATATTTTTTAAGGAATTAATCAGACTGGTGGTATCCCTTATATAGGATTTCAGAGAGACCACAAATTTTTGTAAGTGAAAATCAATAAATTGTGACAAATTAGACGTGAGGGACCCAATACCCGAAATGATGGGACGACCAGGAGGTGATGTGAGGGATTTGTGTATTTTAGGAATGTGATAAAAAATGGGTGTGACAGGGTGATCAATAAACAAAAAATGATATTCATCTTTGGAGATTACTTCTCCTATGAGAGCTTCCCTCAACAATCCCCTGAATTGATCCTGAAAAAGCACTGTCGGATCTTTATCCAACTTTTTATAAAAAGTGATATCGTGTAACTGATTATATGCTTCCTTTAAGTAAGAGTCTCTGGTCATCAATACTACCCCCCCCCCTTATCTGCACATCTAATGACCAGAGACTGGTCCTGTTCTAAAGTCTTCAATGCTCTACGTTCTCTTGGATTAAGATTGGACCAGCCAGATTTTTTGTCACAGATCTTCTGAAAATCATCCATCGTTTTTTTATAGAAATATAAGATGGTATTGGATCTATGGTATACGGGATTGAACTGTGACTTCCTCTTAAAAGAACTGGTTCCTTCTTCATTTTTTGTTGAATCGTTAACATTATAAAGAGGTACCAGTTCTTTCTGTTGGGAATCAATATGATTCTCCTCCCAGAGGTTTTCTAACTCCAATAAGGCCCCCATATCAGTGTTGTCTAATATTATTGGGGTTACTTCATCATTCCTCAGTTTTTTAGAAGCAAAATATCTCTTACGGCACAAATCACGTGTGAAATAATTCAATTCCACAAACAGATCGAACAAATTTGGACCCCGTGTGGGAGCAAAATTTAATCCCTTTTTTAAAAGAGTTATTTGTTCATTACTAAGAGATCTGTTAGTTAAATTGAAAATGCCCTTTTGATCTAATACAATCTGGCTTTTCTTACGTAGTTTCCTCCCTCCTCTTCTCCCTCTTGTTCTCTTGGCCTTTTGGACATGTCTCTGGTCAAGGGGGCAAACCGATTGTATGTGTCGGTTTTCCCTAACTTTGAACCTACCTCTAAAAAATCACTGGTGGGGGTATTGTTTTGTTGATCTGTACTGTTCCGTCTGGGTCTCTTTTGGCTGTATGTAGGAGTATAATTTGAATGATAATTCTTATTTTCATTCCTAGGCTGCTTACTCCATTCTTTATGTGGGGACCTGCGTGGATGATATTTGTTGGGCAAGGGCCTCCTATTCTCATGGGGGCTCCTAAAATATTGGGGTGTAGCCTGTTGTGTACGGACATCAGTCCTTTGTTGATTGCGTGTGAATTGTTTACGGTATGTTCTTACTTGGCCATCCCTATAATCATTGTCATCTCTCAATAATTTCTTGTTCTTCACTTCCACCAATTCTTTCTCAAAGTTTTCAACCCGTGAATTAGTGTTTCTATCTCTTTCAGAAAAAAGGGGAAGGTCTTTATATTTTAACAATGATTCTTTGACCTCCTCTATTTTCTGTCCTATCTCTTTCACCTTAGTTTCTCTATAGGAGATGAGTAGTTCTATGAGTTTGAAAGAACACTCATCCAAAGTGCAATCCCATTTAGAGATCAATGTGGGATCATCCTGAATCGATAGAGACTTAAATATTCTTAAGCCTCGTGGTATCTGTTTAGCAGCTAAATATTTTCTTAAAGAGACACTGTCCCACCAGTGTCTCATTTCATCTTTCAACAATTGTTCTAATTTGAAAAAACCTTTTATAATTTCACCATCACTACCATTCATAGAAATCTCAATTGGCTCTAATCTATCTTTATCCATTTGTGCATATAATTCTCTTCTGGACAAGCGGGCATTGAAACAAGTGAACTCAGCCATATCATAAAATTCTCATGCAATTAGCTTTAATCAATATGTAACAGCTGCCTGATTGATGCAACCAGCTGGGACTAATCCCTGCTGGAATACCCACACTCTAATAATACAAAAAGTAACCAGGCGCTAATATATCATCACCAGATTTAAATGATTGTGTTGCTGGTAATGAAAATTTTATACAAATAATATTGCAATTAGTGTATATTCAAGCTGCAAGAGAAAGCTTGACTTGGGGTAAATCAAGTCAAAAAGAACCGGCACTTTACAGTCTCCGGTAACACTGGAACAACAAACAAATCTCCTCCTGCGCTATGTATATTATGATATGATATGGCTCAGAGTTCAATAAAAACAAATAAATAAATTCATATATTCCATATATCTTTTTTATTATCACATATGAATATATATATAAAGAATAAACTATTTAGACCGGTCAAATATAACACTAACAAAAATCTTACCTAACTAAAGGAGGTGGATCTTAGATAAACTTCTGTGCACAGAATGTAATGAAAAATTAATAAAATCACTAAAAAGTCAGTCCATGTATTGGATCATAAAATTAATTAACCAGCTGTAATTCGCACCTATGTGGTAGACAGCATATCATTATGTCTTTATATGTTGGATATCCTCAGTATGTTGCCACTCGGCCAAGAAGACAATGATATGCAAATCAACCGCTCCACACTGGAGCCTTACGTGTAGCTTGCACCTGTAGCTGTCATGCGGAAAAGGTGAATGACATGTGAGACGGTCTCGGGCTGCGGGAACGGCGCTTCACTGGCGCCTGCTGTGCTGATGATTAACCCGACTTCCAAGCTCTGTGAGTCCACGTCTCCAGGTGCCGTGTGCAGACACCTCAGTCACAGTTGTAATCACCCGTTCTCCGTTAGCTCTCCAGATGCTGCTGCTGGATGTCAATATACTGTAGGGGTGCAATTCAGCTGGTATAAAGGTCCAAAGGTCTGCTTCTGACGCGTTTCGCTCCTCTTATGGGGGCTTCCTCATAGAATGAGCTCTCAATAGTCCAGGACCCTTTTTAAAGTAGAGATCTTTGCTCCTATTGGTGTTTCCACTAATGAATATGTAAAACACCTGGTACAACGTTTACCTGATTCCACCTCCTGATCCAACCTCCTTATAAACATCATTTAGTCTGAGACAAAAATATCTAGATAACGTTCTGATATAAAAATAGTACAAAATCATATATACAGATATAAATATAAATAAATAAAACTGTATAAAGTTATATAAAATTTGTATATTCATACATATAAGCCCGCTCGTCCATCTAATATCTTTTATCTATACTATATATTCAATTGATTCCTAAACAAAAAATCAAAAATGAAATAACCAAATATATAAATAAATGAATATGTATACAAATAAATAAAAACTTGCACTTATATTGACAGTCCAACATATGAATTGAACCGAATACCCTATCTCTCATAGTCCGATGCTCTACCGCTAGTCTATCCTCAGTCTCCATAGACCTGTTTAATTCTAATGGTGTAAGTAATTCAAAACATACAAAATTGATCACAAGAGCATAATTAAGCACAAAGGGTGGGGTTCCCATCTTAGATAGGGAGGTTATTCAAATAGATCTCTTATGTTATTCATATTTATCACTCTAAAATAAAAACATATCTATTCCCGCAGTACCTACTAATATTAGTCTACGGGAAACAATGTTAGACTCTAATTGACAATCCTTGCATCGAACTCATAGTTACACCTTCCCCAAGCGGTTAATCTACCATTCCCCTATCCGTCATTTCTGTCCCCAAAGTATTCAATTTTTATATATATTACATTCGATTTCCCCATCTGTATCTTTTTGTAATGATTACACTATTTAGCTATTAATTATATTTAATTGGTTATACTTATTCATTCTCTATTAGTATTTCATGTCGTTTTTTATTTATTTATTATTTAGTACTTGTTGAAAACAATCCTATGTATATATATTTGTTCAAAAAATGGAGTACTAACTGCAAGTGTGGAACTGGTCCAAATCGCCCCCCACATTTAATTGTTAATGTTGACCAATCTCACCCACCACTCCCTTCCCACCCGCCAGTGGAAAACCATACAAAAACCAAGATATATGGCTGTAAAACAGCCTAACAAAAATACCTATTAAGCTATAGCCCACTTTGAGCTTCAAGCGAACGATTCAAACTCAATACTCTCATTGAGTCCTTGTGGTGATATAGTTCTCAACTGGAAAATCCACAATGATTCCTTTCTGCAAAGTTTCCGAAAACGGTCTCCCCCTCTGATAGTCCCCTTCACATGATGAACTCCTGTGACTTTAAGACCTGCTGGATTTGATTGATGTACCAAGCAGAAGTGACGGGAAACACTGTGTTTATTGAAACCCTTCATAATATTGAGACGATGTTCCCTGAACCTGGTTTTTAAGGAACGGGTAGTCCTACCCACGTACTGCAGGCCACATGGGCACTGCAGTACGTAAATGCAATATGTAGTATCACAATTGATGAATTCTTGTATATTAAATCTCTCTTTTGTGATAAATGATTCTATTTCACTGGACCTGTTTATTATATGGCCACATGTAAGACACTTGCCTTTTCCACACCTGAAACAACCCACAATTGGTTTCCCTAACCATGATGAAGTGGTAGAGTGATTTAACTCCCTAGAGGTCTTTTTTAGCATGCTGGGTGCTAATAAACTTTTCAAATTACGATTCTTTTTGAATATAATTTGTGGGTCTGGTAGAATAGCAGTTTGTAACAAGTTGTCCTGTAGTAAAATTTTGAAATTTTCCTTCACTACCCTTTTTATTTCTATAGATTGACTATTGAATTTGGTTATGAACTTCATCTTGACTGGAGTTTCTCTATTAATTACCCCATGTGATGCTGCTCTTTTCTTTTTAGTTAATAGTGTATTCCTATCACTCCTTGTTACTTTATCACAGGCTGCCATTACCATGTCTTTCGGGTAACCTCTCATGATAAACTCCTGTGTCATTCCATTGGCCTGCTCTCTGTAGTCTTCAATACTGGAACAGTTCCTACGCAGCCTACCAAATTGACTGAAAGGTACATTACGTAACCAAGGTTTATAATGATTGCTGGAATAATGAAGGAAGTTGCTAGTATCAACTTCCTTTTTATAATTCTTTGTAATTATACTCCCTTCACTAGAGGAGATAGCAAGATCCAAATAATTAATCGTGGTTTTATTAAAGGTGTATGTGAACTTTAAATTAAAATCATTAGTGTTCAAATAAGTGACAAAATCAAGTGCCGAATCCAAATCCCCATCCCAAATAAAAAACAAGTCATCTATGTAACGGCCATAGAATACCAGGCTCGCGCCGAAAGGTCCATCCCAAATGAATTGATCCTCAAACATTCCCATATATAAATTGGCAAAACTCGGCGCGAACCTGGTACCCATGGCCGTCCCTAGTACTTGTAAAAAGAAGTCCCCCTCAAAAACAAAATAATTGTGTTCCAAAATGAATTTGATGGCAGAAAGCAAAAAATGTTCTAATCCCTCTGAAATGTCTGAATTCTTTGCAAAATAATTTCCAATAGATTTCACTCCTTTATCGTGGGGAATATGAGTGTACAGAGCCTGTACATCTAATGAAAGGAATGCATATTTGGATTTCCATTTTATATTTTTTAAGGAATTAATCAGACTGGTGGTATCCCTTATATAGGATTTCAGAGAGACCACAAATTTTTGTAAGTGAAAATCAATAAATTGTGACAAATTAGACGTGAGGGACCCAATACCCGAAATGATGGGACGACCAGGAGGTGATGTGAGGGATTTGTGTATTTTAGGAATGTGATAAAAAATGGGTGTGACAGGGTGATCAATAAACAAAAAATGATATTCATCTTTGGAGATTACTTCTCCTATGAGAGCTTCCCTCAACAATCCCCTGAATTGATCCTGAAAAAGCACTGTCGGATCTTTATCCAACTTTTTATAAAAAGTGATATCGTGTAACTGATTATATGCTTCCTTTAAGTAAGAGTCTCTGGTCATCAATACTACCCCCCCCCCCTTATCTGCACATCTAATGACCAGAGACTGGTCCTGTTCTAAAGTCTTCAATGCTCTACGTTCTCTTGGATTAAGATTGGACCAGCCAGATTTTTTGTCACAGATCTTCTGAAAATCATCCATCGTTTTTTTATAGAAATATAAGATGGTATTGGATCTATGGTATACGGGATTGAACTGTGACTTCCTCTTAGCTTGCACCTGTAGCATGACAGCTACAGGTGCAAGCTACACGTAAGGCTCCAGTGTGGAGCGGTTGATTTGCATATCATTGTCTTCTTGGCCGAGTGGCAACATACTGAGGATATCCAACATATAAAGACATAATGATATGCTGTCTACCACATAGGTGCGAATTACAGCTGGTTAATTAATTTTATGATCCAATACATGGACTGACTTTTTAGTGATTTTATTAATTTTTCATTACATTCTGTGCACAGAAGTTTATCTAAGATCCACCTCCTTTAGTTAGGTAAGATTTTTGTTAGTGTTATATTTGACCGGTCTAAATAGTTTATTCTTTATATATATATTCATATGTGATAATAAAAAAGATATATGGAATATATGAATTTATTTATTTGTTTTTATTGAACTCTGAGCCATATCATATCATAATATACATAGCGCAGGAGGAGATTTGTTTGTTGTTCCATTGAACAGGTTTGTGAAAGTTTCCAAGTTCCGTATGGAAACCCTTCACTCTATAGTTCTGGCCTTGGAACCTGGGGATTACATGGTCTCCCTGGACATACAGGATGCTTACCTGCATATTCCTATAGCAGTGTCACATCAGCAATACCTGAGGTTTGCGATTGGCAACCTCCATTACCAGTTTCGGGCGTTACCTTTTGGTTTAACTACGGCTCCTCGAGTCTTCACCAAAGTTATGGCGGTGATGACGGTGGTACTCCGCCGTCAAGGGGTCAGGATCCTGCCGTATCTGGACGACTTGTTAATCCTGGCAAATTCCCCAGAACTTCTCCTACGTCATCTGGATATGACTGTCCGGTTTCTACAAGCCTACCGGTGGCTCATCAACTGGAAGAAATCCTCCCTGGTCCCTGCTCAGAGCATGGTGCACCTGGGAGCGCTATTGGACACTCACAACCAGCAGTTGTTTTTGTCTTAGGAGAAAGTCCTGAAGCTTCAGGACAGGATTCGTTGCTTCCTTTCTCGTCCGCAAGTGTCGATACATTCGGCAATGCAGGTGCTGGGCCTCATGGTCTCAGCGTTCGACATGGTGGAGTATGCTCAATTCCATTCTCGCCCCCTCCAGAGGCTGATACTAGCCACGTGAGACGGCCTGCCTCACCGGATCAGGTCTCACATGATCTCATTGACTCCGGAGGTCCGTCTGTCGCTGCACTGGTGGCTACGGGACCAACCATTGTGCAGGGGCCGTCCCTTCTGGATATCCGACTGGGTCCTGTTGATGACAGATGCCAGTCTCAGAGGTTGGGAAGCGGTGCTGGAGCAACACTCCCTTCAGGGTCGGTGGACAAAAGGGGAATCTCTCCTCTCGATCAACATTCTGGAATTGCGGTCGGTCTTCAATGCGTTGAACCTGGCCCAGCATTTAATTCAGAACCGTCCTGTTCAAGTACAGTCAGACAACGCCACCACAGTGGCTTACATAAATCATCAAGGCGGCACTCGAAGCCGTTTGGCAATGAAGGAAGTCTCACGGATTCTACATTGGGCGGAACGCCATCTACTGGCTATATCGGTAATATTCATTCCGGGAGTCCTGAATTGGGAAGCGGACTTTCTCAGCCGTCAGGACATACACGCCGGAGAGTGGGGCCTCCATCCAGAAGTGTTTCAACTCCTAGTGGAAAAGTGGGGCCTTCCAGACGTAGATCTGATGGCGTCTCGACACAATCACAAGGTTCCGGTCTTCGGAGCAAGAACGAGGGATCCTCAAGCAGCATTCGTGGATGTGCTGGCGGTGCCGTGGAGGTTTCGACTGCCGTACGTGTTCCCTCCGGTGTCACTCCTGCCCAGAGTAATTCGGAATTTCAAGCAAGAAAGAGGAATTCTGCTTCTCATAGCTCTAGCATTGGTTCTCAGACCTGCAGGGCCTATCGTCAGCGCGTCCAATTCTACTTCCACAACGCCCAGACCTCCTCCTTCAGGGCCCCTGTGTCTACCAGGACCTGGCCCGGCTGTCGTTGACGGCGTGGCTCTTGAAGCTTCCGTCTTGAGGGCTAAAGGGTTTTCTGAGGCGGTCATTCAAACTATGTTGCGGGCCTGGAAACCGGCTTCTGCTCGGATTTGCCATAGGGTCTGGCATTCTTACTTTGTTTGGTGCGCATCTAACAATTATGACGCTTCCAACTTTAGTACAGCCAAGTTGTTGGCCTTTCTTCAGCAGGGCCTGGACTTAGGCCTGCGTCTGGCCTCCCTCAAGGTTCAAATATCTGCCTTGTTGGTGTGGTTTCAGAGAAAGATTGCGACCTTACCTGATGTGCATACCTTCACTCAGGGTGTGTTGCGTATCCAACCTCCCTATGTCCCTCCTGTGGCTCTTTGGGACTTGTCGGTGGTTTTGGAGGCGTTACAAGAGTCTCCGTTTGAACCTCTTGGTTCAGTCAATCTTAAGTGGCTTTCCCTTAAGGTGGTATTTCTGCTGGCTATTGCTTCAGCGAGAAGAGTGTCGGATTTGGGTGCCTTGTCTTGTAGTTCCCCATATCTGATATTTCACCGTGACCGGGCGGTTCTTAGGACTCGTCCCGGTTATTTGCCTAAGGTGGTTTATTCGTTCCACCTTAATCAGGAGATTGTGGTACTGGCCTTTGTCTCTCCTGATCTGTCTCCCAAAGAGCGGTCTTTGGATGTGGTACGGGCTCTCCGTATCTATGTGAAGAGAACTGCTTCTGTTAGGAAATCTGATTCTCTCTTTATTCTGTTTGGGTTTCACAAACGGGGCTGGCCTGCTCAAGCAGACTTTGGCCAGATGGATTAGAATGGTGATTGCACATGCTTATGTGAAGGCTGGTCTATCAGCTCCTGCTCACATTACGGCCCATTCTACTCGGTCCGTGGGACCTTCTTGGGCGGCCCGCCGTGGTGCGGCCCTTGAACAATTATGCAAGGCGGCTACGTGGTCCTCAGTGAACACGTTCATAAGGTTCTATGCCTTCGATACTGCCGCTTCCCAGGATGCTTCCTTTGGACGCCGGGTTCTTGTGCCCGTTACAGTGCATCCCCTCCCATAAGGAACTGCTTTAGGACATCCCCAATGTCTATCCTTGTGGAGCCTAGTGTACCCCGCAGCAGAAAACGAGTTTTATGGTAAGAACTTACCTTTGTTAAAACTCTTTCTGCGAGGTACACTGGACTCCACAAGGTGCCCACCCTGACGCACTTAGCTTCTTTGGGTTGGTATGGCATTAGCCGCTGACACTTCTCCTGTCGGGAGAGTGTGGTGTTTGTGGCAACTTGCAGTTGTCGTCTCTTTTACTTGCTACTGCATTGGGCTGGTTAACAAAACGGAGCTCCTGTGCACGGAGTCGGGATGATATAGGAGGGGGCGCTATGCATCTTGGGAAGAAGGTCAAAGCTTTTGAGCCTGTTGGTGCTTCGGATCAAGATCCTACTCTACACCCCAATGTCTATCCTTGTGAAGCCCAGTGTACCTCGCAGAAAGAGTTTTAACAAAGGTAAGTTCTTACCATGAAACTCGTTTTATTAATACTATGTAAAATATATTTGTTTATCATTATATATTAGTGTATGTTGTAGATCTTTATCGAGATTACAAGATGAAATAATGGTAAAGATAGAACGAGAAATATATAAATCTTGGAGGGTAAATGAACTGATAGAACTAGAATTAGAAATATGTATAACCATATGTAACCACTAGATGGTGTATGAAGTAATGCTATTGCTGAAAACCGATGTGTGTATTTTATACATAATATATATGCATACTTCTATATACGTGTGTATGTTATTGTTATTATATACTAGTAAGCTCCATTAATTATTAATTATTATATCTGGATAGGTTTAAGTGATGCTGTAATGTTATAAGTGATGGATAGTGATGGATATCTGGATAGGTTTAAGTGATGCTGTAATGTTATAATCTAAATATATATGGGGTGAAAACGAGGCTTGAATGGCACTAATAAAACAAGCCATTATGCACATGCGCAGGTGACTGTTTTGAGAAAGAGGCTTGAGAAGCATCTCCATGGCACCGGCGCGAGCCACAAAAAATTATGTTTAAAAGAAGGAGCGGCTGGGGAGAGGGTTTTACACTGAGGAAGCCGCCGAGACACAGAAGGCGGGGAAACGTGTCTGTACGATCTCCCAGCTTACGGGACACAGCTACAGATCACTTATCAGCCGGCCGGCTTACCACATACCCCATTGCCAAAGATAGGGTTTCAATTAGTGAGAAGTGACCTTACACGGACTCCAGATAAGGCTGACGCATACCTCCCAACATGACCCTCTCCAGGAGGGACAGAATGCTCTGCTCCTGGACTTCCCTCTTAATTTATTCTTGCCATCACCTGTGGTGAAACGCCTTTCTTATTCAGTAACCTGTTCAACAAAGGTGTCTGCAATCATACTTTAAGAGGGAAGTCCAGGAGCGAGCAATTTGTCCCTCCTGGAGAGGGTCATGTTGGGAGGTATACTGACGGGGAGAGCCCCAGCCGGGAGGGACATCATCCAATCCACGTGTATGACAGGCATGCTGAATGGTCTACAATTACACTCTGGTAACTAACCTGTATATGAGACTTATGGACTTCTCACATTAATGTTGCATGGCTATACATGAACGTTTTCAATCCTTAAATTGGGAGTTGTGAGAAAAAGCTACTAACCATATCACAAAGTCAATAAATGCTGAGTGCAATTACTAACCAAAGGGATAACTGGGGACTCCGTAAGGACCATGGGGAACAGACGGGCTCCGCAGGAGACATGGGCACTTTAAGAAAGAATTTGGATTCTGGTGTGCTCTGGCTGCTCCCTCTGTGTCCCTCCTCCAGACCTCAGTTTGAATCTGTGCCCGGACGAGCTGGGTGCTGTTTAGTGAGCTCTCCTGAGCTTGCTATAAGAAAGTATTTTGTTAGGTTTTTTATTTTCAGGGAGCTCTGCTGGCAACAGACTCCCTGCATCGTGGGACTGAGGGGAGAGAAGCAGTCCTACTCTCTGCAGATAGGTCCTGCTTCTTAGGCTACTGGACACCATTAGCTCCAGAGGGATCGTACACAGGATCTCAACCTTTGTCGTCCGATCCCGAAGCCGCGCCGCCGTCCCCCTCGCAGAGCCGGAAGACAGAAGCCGGGTGAAAAAAGCAAGAAGACTTCGAAATCGGCGGCAGAAGACTCCAGTCTTCACTGAGGTAGCGCACAGCACTGCAGCTGTGCGCCATTGCTCCCACACTACACCCACATACTCCGGTCACTGTAAGGGTGCAGGGCGCAGGGGGGGGGGGGGGCGCCCTGGGCAGCAATTAGGACCTCTTGGCAAAAGTTGGACATATATACAGTTGGGCACTGTATATATGTAGGAGCCCCCGCCATAATATTGTACATAAACGCGGGACAGAAGCCCGCCGCTGAGGGGGCGGGGCTTCTTCCTCAGCACTCACCAGCGCCAATTTTTCTCCACAGCTCCGCTGAGAGGAAGCTCCCCAGGCTCTCCCCTGCAGATACACGGTAGAAGAGGGTAAAAAAGAGAGGGGGGGCACATAATTAAGCGCAAAAATCATTATTACAGCGACTACTGGGTTAACACTAAGTTACTGTGTGATTCCTGGGTTATATAGCGCTGGGGTGTGTGCTGGCATACTCTCTCTCTGTCTCTCCAAAGGGCCTTGTGGGGGATCTGTCTTCAAAAAGAGCATTCCCTGTGTGTGTGGTGTGTCGGTACGCTTGTGTCGACATGTTTGACGAGGAAGGCTATGTGGAAACAGAGCGGGAGCAAATGAATGTGGTGTCTCCGCTGACGGCGCCGACACCTGATTGGATGGATATGTGGAAGGTTTTAAATGATAATGTTAATTCCTTGCATAAAAGGTTGGGTAAAGCTGAAACCTTAGGACAGTCAGGGTCTCAGCCCATGCCTGATCCTATGTCGCAGAGGCCGTCAGGGTCTCAGAAGCGCCCACTATCCCAAATTGTTGACACAGATACCGACATGGACTCTGACTCCAGTGTCGATTACGATGATGCAAAGTTACAGCCAAAATTGGCTAAATCCATCCGTTATATGATTATAGCAATGAAGGATGTGTTGCACATCACAGAGGAAACCTCAGTCCCTGACAAGAGGGTTCATATGTATGGGGAAAAAAGGCAGGTGGTGACCTTTCCCCCTTCACATGAGCTAAATGAGTTATGTGAAAAGGCTTGGGAATCTCCAGATAAAAAACTGCAGATTTCCAAACGGATGCTTATGGCGTATCCCTTCCCGCCATCGGACAGGTTACGCTGGGAATCCTCCCCTAGGGTGGACAAAGCTCTAACACGCTTATCCAAGAGGGTAGCCCTGCCGTCACAGGATACGGCCACCCTAAAAGATGCTGCAGATAGAAAGCAAGAGGGTACCCTGAAGTCCATTTATACACATGCAGGTACCTTACTAAGGCCGGCAATTGCGTCGGCTTGGGTGTGTATTGCTGTAGCAGCATGGACGGATACCTTATCTGAGGAACTTGATACCTTAGACAAGGATACTATATTAATGACCCTGGGGCATATAAGAGATGCTGTCCTATATATGAGAGATGCTCAAAGAGACATTAGCCTACTGGGCTCTAGAATAAATGCAATGTCGATTTCTGCCAGAAGGGTCCTGTGGACTCGGCAATGGACAGGTGATGCCGACTCAAAAAGGCATATGGAGGTTTTACCTTACAAGGGTGAGGAATTATTTGGGGAGGGTCTCTCGGACCTGGTCTCCACAGCTACTGCTGGAAAGTCAAATTTTTTACCATATGTTTCCTCACAACCTAAGAAAGCACCGTATTACCAAATGCAGTCCTTTCGATCACAAAAAGGCAAGAAAGTCCGAGGTGCGTCCTTTCTTGCCAGAGGCAGGGGCAGAGGAAGGAAGCTGCACAACACAGCTAGTTCCCAGGAACAGAAGTCCTCCCCGGCTTCCACTAAATCCACCGCATGACGCTGGGGCTCCACAGGCGGAGCTAGGCCCGGTGGGGGCGCGTCTTCGAAATTTTCAGCCACAAGTGGGTTCACTCCCAGGTGGATCCCTGGGCGATAGAGATTGTGTCTCAGGGATACAAGCTGGAATTCGAAGAGATGCCCCCTCACCGATACCTCAAATCGGCCCTGCCAGCTTCCCCCTTAGAGAGGGAAATAGTGTTAGCTGCAATTCACAAATTGTATCTTCAGCAGGTGGTGGTCAAGGTTCCCCTCCTTCAACAAGGAAAGGGTTATTATTCGACCATGTTTGTGGTACCGAAACCGGACGGTTCGGTCAGACCCATATTGAATTTAAAATCCCTGAACGTATACCTGAAAAGGTTCAAGTTCAAGATGAAATCGCTCAGAGCGGTCATCGCAAGCCTGGACGGGGGGGATTTTATGGTGTCTCTGGACATAAAGGATGCATACCTTCATGTCCCCATTTATCCACCTCATCAGGCGTACCTCAGATTTGTGGTACAGGATTGTCATTACCAATTTCAGACGTTGCCGTTTGGTCTCTCCACGGCACCGAGAATATTAACCAAGGTAATGGCGGAAATGATGGTACTCCTGCGGAAGCAAGGGGTCACAATTATCCCATACTTGGACGATCTCCTCATAAAGGCGAGGTCCAGAGAGCAGTTGCTGATCAGCGTAGCACGCTCTCGGGAAGTGTTACAACAGCACGGCTGGATTCTAAATGTTCCAAAGTCGCAGTTGATTCCTACGACTCGTCTGCCTTTCCTGTGCATGATTCTGGACACAGACCAGAAGAGGGTTTATCTCCCGATGGAGAAGGCTCAGGAGCTCATGACACTGGTCAGAGACCTATTAAAACCAAAACAGGTGTCGGTGCATCACTGCACGCGAGTCCTGGGAAAGATGGTGGCATCATACGAGGCCATTCCCTTCGGCAGGTTCCATGCGAGGACCTTTCAATGGGATCTGTTGGACAAGTGGTCCGGATCACATCTTCAGATGCATCGGTTGATCACCCTATCCCCTAGGGCCAGGGTGTCTCTCCTGTGGTGGCTGCAGAGTGCTCACCTTCTCGAAGGTCGCAGATTCGGCATTCAGGACTGGGTCCTGGTGACCACGGATGCAAGCCTCCGAGGGTGGGGGGCAGTCACACAGGGAAGAAATTTCCAAGGGCTGTGGTCAAGTCAGGAGACTTGCCTTCACATCAACATCCTGGAACTAAGGGCCATATACAACGCCCTACGTCAAGCGGAGTCCCTGCTTCGCGACCAACCGGTTCTGATTCAGTCAGACACCATCACCGCAGTGGCTCATGTAAACCGCCAAGGCGGCACAAGGAGCAGGGTGGCGATGGTAGAAGCCACCAGAATTCTTCGCTGGGCGGAGAATCACGTAAGCGCACTGTCAGCAGTGTTCATTCCGGGAGTGGACAACTGGGAAGCAGACTTCCTCAGCAGGCACGACCTCCACCCGGGAGAGTGGGGACTTCATCAAGAAGTTTTCACGCAGATTGCAAGTCGGTGGGAACTGCCACAGGTGGACATGATGGCATCCCGCCTCAACAAAAAGCTACAGAGATATTGCGCCAGGTCAAGAGACCCTCAGGCGATAGCTGTGGACGCACTGGTGACACCGTGGGTGTTCCAGTCGGTCTATGTATTTCCTCCTCTTCCTCTCATACACAAGGTGCTGAGAATCATAAGAAAAAGAGGAGTGAGAACAATACTCATTGTTCCGCATTGGCCAAGAAGGACTTGGTATCCAGATCTGCAAGAGATGCTCACAGAGGACCCGTGGCCTCTGCCTCTAAGACAGGACTTGTTGCAACAGGGGCCCTGTCTATTCCAAGACTTACCGCGGCTGCGTTTGACGGCATGGCGGTTGAACGCCGGATCCTAGCAGAAAAAGGCATTCCGGATGAAGTTATTCCTACGCTGATAAAGGCTAGGAAGGACGTGACGGCTCAACATTATCACCGTATATGGCGAAAATATGTGGCTTGGTGTGAGGCCAGGAATGCCCCTACGGAGGAATTCCAGCTGGGCCGTTTCCTTCACTTCCTACAGTCGGGAGTGACTTTGGGCCTTAAATTGGGTTCCATTAAGGTTCAGATTTCGGCCTTATCCATTTTCTTTCAAAAAGAACTGGCTTCTCTGCCTGAAGTTCAGACATTTGTAAAGGGAGTGCTGCATATTCAGCCCCCTTTTGTGCCTCCAGTGGCACCTTGGGATCTTAACGTGGTGTTGAGTTTCCTGAAATCACACTGGTTTGAACCACTCAAAACAGTGGAATTGAAA
This sequence comes from Pseudophryne corroboree, assembly GCF_028390025.1. Taxonomy (NCBI): domain Eukaryota; kingdom Metazoa; phylum Chordata; class Amphibia; order Anura; family Myobatrachidae; genus Pseudophryne; species Pseudophryne corroboree. The sequence goes on along the minus strand of NC_086452.1, from coordinate 199,138,744 downwards.
TATCTCACGTGGAAGGTGGTCATGCTATTAGCCTTGGCTTCGGCTAGGCGTGTGTCAGAATTGGCGGCTTTGTCACATAAAAGCCCTTATCTGGTTTTCCATGCGGATAGAGCAGAATTGCGGACCCGCCCACAATTTCTGCCGAAAGTGGTTTCATCCTTTCATATAAACCAACCTATTGTGGTGCCTGTGGCTACTACTGACTTGGAGGATTCCGAGTCACTGGATGTGGTCAGGGCTTTGAAGGTTTATGTAGCCAGAACGGCTAAGGTCAGGAAAACAGAATCTTTGTTTATTCTGTATGCTTCCAACAAGCTTGGTGCTCCTGCTTCAAAGCAAACTATTGCTCGCTGGATCTGTAACACGATTCAGCAGGCTCATTCTGCGGCTGGATTGCCGCTGCCAAAATCAGTTAAGGCCCATTCCACTAGGAAGGTGGGCTCTTCTTGGGCGGCTGCCCGAGGGGTCTCGGCATTACAGCTGTGCCGAGCAGCTACTTGGTCAGGTTCAAACACTTTTGCAAAGTTCTACAAGTTTGATACCCTCGCTGAGGAGGACCTTGTGTTTGCTCAATCGGTGCTGCAGAGTCATCCGCACTCTCCCGCCCGTTTGGGAGCTTTGGTATAATCCCCATGGTCCTTACGAAGTCCCCAGCATCCACTAGGACGTTAGAGAAAATAAGATTTTACTTACCGGTAAATCTATTTCTCGTAGTCCGTAGTGGATGCTGGGCACCCGTCCCAAGTGCGGACTTCTCCTGTAATGCTTGTATATAGTTATTGCTTAAATAAGGGTTATGTTGTAGTTGCATCGGGGTTGATCTGATGCTCTGTTGTTGTTCATACTGTTAACTGGGTAAAGTTATCACAAGTTATACGGTGTGATTGGTGTGGCTGGTATGAGTCTTACACTGGATTCCCAAAATCCTTTCCTTGTACTGTCAGCTCTTCCGGGCACAGTTTCTCTAACTGAGGTCTGGAGGAGGGACATAGAGGGAGGAGCCAGAGCACACCAGAATCCAAATTCTTTCTTAAAGTGTCCATGTCTCCTGCGGAGCCCGTCTATTGCCCATGGTCCTTACGGAGTCCCCAGCATCCACTACGGACTACGAGAAATAGATTTACCGGTAAGTAAAATCTTATTTTCAGTGCAGCTGCTTTGGTTATTGTTTTTTCAGTGAATTCAAGATATATTATATTGTAAATTCAATATCTATATTGTTTTTATTGAAGTATCAGTTAATTATGAATATTTTTTAAATGTGTATTGATGCTGGCCGGTATCAAATATAGAGATATGTGATAAAATATATTAAATAAAATCTACAACAGATTAAATAGCGCTCTCCCATTGTTTTCTTTTTTCTGTTCCTATATAAGGGGTTTAAAACCAATTACCCCTGGGAAAGCAGCTTTTTTTCTGTTCAATAACGGCGCCAGGAGTTTTCTGTATTTTTTCTGCTGGCTAATTGGTTATCCAGGCTGCCGTGATTGAGTGTAGATAAGGAGTTTTCTTTTATATTGTGTGGATTGAATTAATTTGGAGTTCACATTGGCATTGCTAGTCACTATTAAGAGATGACACAATTAACTTGTATTGTAAATAGGATGGAAAGGAGAGACCTATATCTGAGAGGTTAAAAAAAAAACCACCATTGCGGAGGAAGGTTCCAGTGCAGTGTCAGAGATGCATGGGTGGTTCGCAAGTTGGAGAACCTATGCATGTCTGAGATCAAACACTGGTGGGATCAGATATCCCTACAGAAATATTTGGATGGTGGACTCATCCCTAGAGGCCTTAGAATCCTGAAGGAATCCACCTTCAAGGAGGACAGGGCTTTTACGGATGAGTGGAACACCACATTGGATGATTGTTCCAAAAAACTCATGCAATTACTCATTAAATACAGGGAACAGCGAGTAAAAGAACTACAGGTAGAAATAGAGGAAGTACATATGGTTTTGAAGGAATATGAGAAATTGGGGGAATTCAAAGAAAGGGATTCCAAAGTGAATAAAAAATTACTAGAATCTGAAGAATCATTGGTGGATAGAAAAGAACATAAAATGGAAAGAGATGTTTTAGATTATAAAAATGGATCATCACAAATTATAAAAGAGGTGATAATCATAATAATTATCAATATAAACAGTTTACACCGAGAGAAAGAAGTAGGAAGAGACAACCCTATTGACAACACAATCAAACCCAATATCGGGAAAAACAATATGGATACAGGAGGATGGGTGTGCAGACCCAAAATGATAACAAGAAAACCAGTTTTGCACATAGGAATAGGCAGTGCCGTAACTAGGCATTTTAGTGCTGTGTGCAAGAAATGGCGTTGGCGCCCCCCCATGCAAGACAGGGGCAGTGCGCGCCGCAGGCGCGCGAAAAATATATAGGGGTGTGGCTTCACGGGGAAGGGGTGTGGCCACAAAATAATACCAATCCATACTACGTGCACAGTAGTCTCCATTATTCAAATTACGCTGCACAGTAGCGCCACTACACCAGGTAGAGCCCCTTTTACACATTACAGCAGACAGTCCCCCTTTTTACACATTATGGCAGACAGCGTCCTCTTTTTACACATTACAGCAGACAGCGTCCCCCTTTTTACACATTATGGCAGACAGCATCCCCTTTTTTACACATTACGGCAGACAGCGTCCCCTTTTTCTCTATCGTCCTAGTGGATGCTGGGGTTCCTGAAAGGACCATGGGGAATAGCGGCTCCGCAGGAGACAGGGCACAAAAAGTAAAGCTTTTCCAGATCAGGTGGTGTGCACTGGCTCCTCCCCCTATGACCCTCCTCCAGACTCCAGTTAGATTTTTGTGCCCGGCCGAGAAGGGTGCAATCTAGGTGGCTCTCCTAAAGAGCTGCTTAGAGAAAGTTTAGCTTAGGTTTTTTATTTTACAGTGAGTCCTGCTGGCAACAGGATCACTGCAACGAGGGACTGAGGGGAGAAGAAGTGAACTCACCTGCGTGCAGGATGGATTGGCTTCTTGGCTACTGGACATTAGCTCCAGAGGGACGATCACAGGTACAGCCTGGATGGTCACCGGAGCCGCGCCGCCGGCCCCCTTGCAGATGCTGAAGTTAGAAGAGGTCCAGAATCGGCGGCTGAAGACTCTGACAGTCTTCTAAAGGTAGCGCACAGCACTGCAGCTGTGCGCCATTTTCCTCTCAGCACACTTCACACGCTGTCACTGAGGGTGCAGGGCGCTGGGGGGGGGCGCCCTGGGAGGCAAATGTAAACCTATATACTGGCTAAAAATACCTCACATATAGCCCCCAGAGGCTATATGGAGATATTTAACCCCTGCCAAACTTCACTAAAGAGCGGGAGACGAGCCCGCCGTAAAAGGGGCGGGGCCTATCTCCTCAGCACACAGCGCCATTTTTTCTCTCACAGAAAGGCTGGAGAGAAGGCTCCCAGGCTCTCCCCTGCACTGCACTACAGAAACAGGGTTTAAACAGAGAGGGGGGGCACAAATTGGCGATATAAATATATATATAAAGATGCTATTAGGGAGAAACACTTATATAAGGTTGTCCCTATGTAATTATAGCGTTTTTTGGTGTGTGCTGGCAAACTCTCCCTCTGTCTCTCCAAAGGGCTAGTGGGGTCCTGTCCTCTGTCAGAGCATTCCAGGTGTGTGTGCTGTGTGTCGGTACGTGTGTGTCGACATGTATGAGGACGATGCTGGAGGAGGCGGAGAAATTGCCTGTAATGGTGATGTCACTCTCTAGGGAGTCGACACCGGAATGGATGGCTTATTTAGGGAATTACGTGAGAATGTCAACACGCTGCAAGGTCGGTTGACGACATGAGACGACCGACAAACAATTAGTAACGGTCCAGGCGTCTCAGAAACACCGTCAGGGGTTTTTTTTTATAAAAAACGCCCATTTACCTCAGTCGGTCGACACAGACACAGACACGGACACTGAATCCAGTGTCGACGGTGAATAAACAAACGTATTCCTCATTAGGGCCACACGTTAAGGGCAATGAAGGAGCTGTTACATATTTCTGATACTACAAGTACCACAGAAAAGGGTATTATGTGGAAGTGAAAAAACTACCTGTAGTTTTTCCTGAATCAGATAAAATAAAATGAAGTGTGTGATGATGCGTGGGTTTACCCCGATAGCAAATATTGGCGTTATACCTTTTCCCGCCAGAAGTTAGGGCGCGTTGGGAAGCACCCATTAGGGTGGATAAGGCGCTCACACACTTATCAAGTGGCGTTACCGTCTCCAAATACGGCCGCCCTCAAGGAGCCAGCTGATAGGCAGCTGGAAAAATATCCTAAAAAGTATATACACACAGACGGTGGTTATACTGCGACCAGCGATCGCCATCAGCCTGGAGATGCAGTGCTGGGTTGGCTTGGTCGAATTCCCTGACTAAAAATATTTTATTGATATAGAGCATTTAATAGGATGCATTCTATATATATGTATGCGAGATGCACAGAGGGATATTTGCACTCTGGCATCAAGATAAGTGCGTTGTCCATATCTCCCAGAAGATGTCATGGACACGACAGTGGTCAGGTGATACAGATCCCATACGGCACATGGAAGTATTGCCGTATAAAGGGAAGGAGTTATTTGGGCCCCAAGTTACATCTCAGCAGAAAAAGACACTGTCTTTTCAGCCTCAATCCTTCCGTTCCCATGCGGGCAAAAGGCCAGTCATATCTGCCCAGACATAGAGGAAAGGGAAGTAGACTGCAGCAGGCAGCCCCTTCCCAGGAAAAGAAGCCCTCCACCAGTGGGGGGGTAGTCTCAAGAGTCTCAGCGCGCAGTGGGATCACTCGCAAGTTGACCCCTAGATCATACAGGTATTATCCCAGGGGTACAGATTGGAGAGTCGAGACATTTTTTCCTCGCAGGTTCCTGAAGCCTGCTTTACCAACGGCTCCCTCCGACAAGGAGGCAGTATTGGGAAAAAATTCACAAGCTGTATTTCCAGCAGGTGATAATCAAAGTACCCCTCCTACAACGAGGAAAAGGGTATTAGTCCTCCACACTATATTGTGGTACTGAAGCCAGACGGCTTGGTGAGACATAGTCTAAATCTGAAATCTTTGAACACTTACATAAAAAGGTTCAAATCAAGATGGAGTCACTCAGAGCAGTGATAGAGAACCGGAAAAAAGGGGACTATATGGTGTCCCTGGACATCAAGGATTACCTCCATGTCCAAATTTGCCCTTCTCAACAAGGGTACCTCTGGTTCGTGATACAGAACTGTCAATATCAGTTTCAGACGCTGCCGTTGAATTATCCACGGCACCCCGGGCCTTTACCAAGGTAATGGCCGAAAAGATGATTCTTAAAAGAAGAAAGGCATCTAAATTATCCCTTACTTGGACGATATCCTGAAAGGGACAAGTTTCCAGAGAACAGTTGGAGGTCGGAAAAGAACTATCTAAAGTAGTTCTACGACAGCACGAGTGGATTCCAAATATTCCAAAAATCGCAGCTGTTTTCCGATGATACGTCTGCTGTTCCTAGGAATGATTCTGGGCATAGTCCAGAAAGAGGTATTTCTCCTGGAGGGGAAAGCCAGGGAGTTATCCGACCTAGTCAGAAACCTCCTAAATCCAGGCCAAGTATCAGTGCATAAATGCACAGGAGTCCTGGGAAAAATGGTGGCTTCTTACGAAGCGATTCCATTCGGCAGATCTCACGCAAAAACTTTTCAGGGGGATTTGCTGGACGAATGGTCCGGATCGCATCTTCAGATGCATCAGCGGATAACCCTGTCTCCAAGGACAAGGGTGTCTCTTCTGTGGGGGCTGCAGAGTGCTCATCTTCTAGAGGGCAGCACATTCAGCATTCAGGACTGTGTTCTGGTGACCACGGATGCCAGCCTGAGAGGCTGGGGAACAGTCACACAAGGAAGAAATTTCCAAGGAAGTGTGGTCAAGTCTGGAGATTTCTCTCCACATGAATATACTGGAGCTAAGGGCAATTTACGATGCTCTGAGCCGAGGAAGACCTCTGCTTCAAAGTCAACCGGTGCTGATCCAGTAGGACATCATCATGGCAGTCGCCCACGTAAACAGACGGGGCGGCACAAGAAGCAGGAGGGCAATGACAGCAAGGATTCTTCGCTGGGCGAAAGATCATGTGATAACACTGTCAGCAGTGTTCATTCCGGGAGTGGACAACTAGGAAGATTTCCTCAGCATAAATGAATTCCACCCGGAAAAGTGGGAACTTCATCTGGAAGTTTCCACATGTTTGTAAACCGTTGGGAAAGACCAAAGGTGGTTATGATGGCGTCCCACATGAAGCGCCAGGTCTAGAGACCCTCAGGCAATAGCTGGGACGCTCTGGTAACACCGTGGGTGTACCAGTCGGTGTATGTGTTCCCTCCTCTGCCTTTCATACCCAGTGTATGGAGAATGATAGGAAGGAGAGGAGTAAGAACTATACTCGGGGTTCCGGTTTGGGCCAAGAAGAACTTGGTACCCGGAACTTCAAGAGATACTAGAAAGGATCTTGATTCAGCAAGAATCATGTCTGTTCCATGACTTACCGCAGCTGCGTTGACGCCAGGGCGGGTGAACGCCGGATCCTAAGGGAAAAAGGCATTCCGGAAGAGGTCATCCCTACCCTGGTCAGAGCCAGGAAGGAGGTGACCGCACAACATTATCACCGCTTAGGTGAAAATATGTTCCATGGTGTGAGGCCAGGAAGGCTCCACGGAAGAATTTCAACTAGGTTAATTCCTACATTTCCTGCAAGCAGGAGTGTATATGGGTCTCAAATTGGGGTCCATTAAGGTTCAAATTTCGACCGGTCGATTTTCTTCCAGAAAGAAATTGGCTTCAGTTCCTGAAGTCCAGAAGTTGTTAAGGGAGTACTGCATATACAACCCCTTTTTGATGTCTCCAGTGGCACGGGGCGATCTCAACGTAGTTTGGGATTCCTAAAATCACATTGTTTTAAACAACTCAAATCTGTGGATTTGATATATCTCACATGGAAAGTGACCATGCTGTTGGTCCTGGCCTCGGCCAGGCGAGTGTCAGAATTGGCGGCTTTATCTCACAAAGCCATATCTGATTGTCCATTCGGACAGAGCAAAGCTGTGGACTCGTCCCCAGTTTCTCCCTAAGGTGGTGTCAGCGTTTCACCTGAACCAGCTTATTGTGGTGCCTGCGGCTACTAGGGACTTGGAGGACTCCAAGTTGCTGGATGTTGTCAGGACCCTGAAAATATAGTTTCCAGGTCGGCTGGAGTCAGGAAATCTGACTTGCTGTTTATCCTGTATGCACCCAACAAGCTGGGTGCTCCTGCTTCTAAGCAGACTATTGCTCGTTGGATTTGTGGTACAATTCAGCTTGCACATTCTGTGGCAGGCTTGCCACAGCAAAAAATATGTAAATGCCCATTCCACAAGGAAGGTGGGCTCATCTTGGGCGGCTGCCCGAGTGGTCTCGGCATTACAACTCTGCCGAGCAGCTACGTGGTCGGGGGAGAACACGTTTGTAAAATTTTACAAATTTGATACCCTGGCAAAAGAGGACCTGGAGTTCTCTCATTCGGTGCTGCAGAGTCATCCGCACTCTCCCGCCCGTTTGGGAGCTTTGGTATAATCCCCATGGTCCTTTCAGGAACCCCAGCATCCACTAGGACGATAGAGAAAATAAGAATTTACTTACCGATAATTCTATTTCTCGGAGTCCGTAGTGGATGCTGGGCGCCCATCCCAAGTGCGGATTATTCTGCAATACTTGTACATAGTTATTGTTACAAAAATCGGGTTATTGTTGTAGGAAGCCGTCTTTCAGAGGCTCCTTTTGTTATCATACTGTTAACTGGGTTTAGATCACAAGTTGTACGGTGTGATTGGTGTGGCTGGTATGAGTCTTACCCGGGATTCAAAATCCTCCCTTATTGTGTACGCTCGTCCGGGCACAGTACCTAACTGGAGTCTGGAGGAGGGTCATAGGGGGAGGAGCCAGTGCACACCACCTGATCTGGAAAAGCTTTACTTTTTGTGCCCTGTCTCCTGCGGAGCCGCTATTCCCCATGGTCCTTTCAGGAACCCCAGCATCCACTACGGACTCCGAGAAATAGAATTATCGGTAAGTAAATTCTTATTTTACACATTACGGCAGACAGCAACCCCCTTTTTACACATTACGGCAGACAGCAACCCCCTTTTTACACATTACTGCAGACAGCGTCCCCCTTTGTACACATTATGGCAGACAGTGTCTCCTTTTTACACATTATGGCAGACAGCGTCCCCTTTTTACACATTACGGCAGACAGCGTCCCCCTTTTTACACATTACGGCAGACTGCATCCCCTTTTTACACATTACGGCAGACAGACAGCATCCCCCTTTTTACACATTATGGCAGACAGCGTCCCCTTTTTACACATTACGGCAGACAGCAACCCCCTTTTTACACATTACGGCAGACAGCAACCCCCTTTTTACACATTACTGCAGACAGCGTCCCCCTTTGTACACATTACGGCAGACAGCGTCCCCTTTTTACACATTATGGCAGACAGCGTCCCCTTTTTACACATTACGGCAGACAGCGTCCCCCTTTTTACACATTACGGTAGACTGCATCCCCTTTTTACACATTACGGCAGACAGACAGCATCCCCTTTTTACACATTATGGCAGACAGCGTCCCTTTTTTACACATTATGGCAGACAGCGTCCCCTTTTTACACATTACGGCAGACAGCGTCCCCCTTTTTCAGAATAGATAGAGAAATATATATAGAGTGAGAGAGAAGGGGGGAGAGAGATAGAGATACTTACCATCGCTCCTCGTGCTGGCAGATCCCTCGGTGTAGGCAGGGGAGAAGGAGGAGGAGGGAGCGGGACTGGAGCCGCAGCAGCGCTATGTAATTGGTAGAGGCGCAGCTGCAGCAGTCCCCTCTCCTTCCGTATTGGCTGCCCGACGCCGCTGTGAATGCTGGAAGGAACCGTATCCCAGCATTCACAGCAGCGCCGGGCAGCCAATACAGAAGGAGAGGGGACTGCTGCAGCGGCGCTACTACCAATGACATAGCGCTGCTGCGGCTCCAGTCCCCCTCCCTCTCCTTCTCCGCTGCCTTCGGCGCTGCAGCTCTCCTCCCCAGCGCGGCGCACACAGCAGAGGCGGCATGTAATGAATCAATTTGACTGATTACATGCCGCTGGCCGTTGCGCCCTCAGGGCAACTGTGCTGTGTGCCAGGCACACCTGGCACACACGTAGTTACGGCCCTAAGAATAGGTACCAGGTGTTAAACGAATATAGAGAGGAGAGTCAGACTAACAGGAAAATGAGACCGTCAGAAACTGAGGACGAGCAAGATCACACACCTGATCAGCGTTTTTTAGACAGGCGCACAGGACAAAACATGTGGCGGACAGTCAATTATCATGGAAAAAGGGGAAGAAACAGGTAGAGGATGCAGAGGAGGCGGTAGAAGAAAACAGGTTGAAAACACCGTGCAGAAGGTAAAAGAAGAAAAATTAGGTAAAGGCATATTCAATTTATCAAAAAAAGTGTTAACGGAGGAGGAAATTAAAATACTGGAAAAGGGTCTAAATTACGCACCGGTGGCCAGACCTAATCTGTTCCAACTATTCATGGACCTTAATCGTTATGTCCGTACATTAAAGATACTTTGCACTGAAATCCATTAAAAAGAGGCAAAGTGATGAGATCCCCATAATTTTGGATGGTAAGGATGAATATATAGGGGAAATCCTAGAATGTTTGGAACAGGAAGGCGCCATGGATGATGGAAATGTAGAATTAGAGATCCCTGTTTTTGATATTAGAGCAAATCTCTTTTAGAAGAAAACAGATCTTTATCCCTTGGCATATAAGGGTCCATATGTGGACAGTTTTTATAGATCAACTTTAGCCAGCTTCAGGGAGATTTGTGAGAAATCTGAGGACATTAGGTATCGGGACAACCTGACCCCTGGGGAGAGAAAGGCCTTAAAACCATTGCAAGGTGATAAATCCATTGTAATAAAACCTGCTGATAAGGGCGGTGGGGTTGTAGTCTTGTATGTGGAGAGCTACGTAGGCAGTTGCGCAATGTTGGGTTCTACCGCAGGCTGGACTCTAACCCCACCGCCCTATATCAGAAACAATATATGGAATTATTAGATGTGGCCTTCGAAGATGGAGCTATATCCAAAGAAATATTAAATTTTTTAGTTTGTGCACACCCCATCACTGCCACATTTTATTATTTACCTAAAATTCATAAGACACTTATTAATCCACCTGGGCGACCTATAATATCTGGGGTAGGGTCACTTACTAGTAATTTATATTTTTTTGTAGATAATTTTTTACAGGTGCACGTGGAGAGGGGTCTGGGACTCCAGGTCGACAACAAAAAGGTCGACACACCTTAGGTCGACGTCAATTGGTCGACACACCTTAGGTCGACATGGGCAAAAGGTCAACAGGAACAAGGTCGACATGGAAAAAGGTCGACATGAGTTTTTTATGTTTTTTTTGGTGTCGTTTTCTTCGTAGAGTGACCGGGAACCCCAATTAGTGCACCGCGTCCCCTCGCATGGCTCGCTTCGCTCGCCATGCTTCGGGCATGGTGCCTTCGCTTCGCTCGGCACAGATTACCGTTCCAATCGTAGTCCACGTGGATCGTTAAGTATGAAAAGGTTTAAAAAAAGAAAAAAATTGTGAAAAACTCATGTCGACCTTTTTCCATGTTGACCTTGTCCATGTCGACCTTTTGTCCATGTCGGCCTAAGGTGTGTCGACCAATTGGTGTCGACCTAAGGTGTGTCGACCTTTTTGTTGTCGACCTGGAGTCCGGATACCGTGGAGAGTCTTAGATCTTATATAAAGGACACCCAACATTTTCTGAACATTCTAAATAAAATTGTATGGAAAAATAATAATTATTTATTAACTTGTGACGTCGAGACGTTATACTTGAATATTCCACATGAGAAAGGAATTGAGGCGATAGATAAATATTTAAGGCATGGTGATGTCTCGGACTCTCTACGTGTTTATCTATTAGCAGCTATTCAATTCATATTATCACATAATTATTTTATTTTTGACACTCAATATTATTTGCAGACACAGGGTGTTGCCATGGGGGCCAGATTTGCTCCGAGTTTCGCTAACCTATACATGGGAGTCTTTGAAGATGAACATGTGTGGGGAGGCGGTCTCGGGGCGGATCTGGTCTACTATGGCCGGTTTATAGATGATCTATTTATTATTTGGGGTAGTAGTTTAGAGGCACTGCACGATTTTACTAATAGTTTAAATAATAATGAATATGGTCTAAAATATACATCTAATTATAGTAATACAAGGATTAGTTTCTTGGATATAGAGCTGTTAGTAGAGGGTGATCAGCTGGTCACTAAGACATATATTAAGGAGGTTGACCAAAATAGATACCTCAATTATAGAAGCTCTCATAAGCGATGTTGGAAGGATAATATCCCCAGGGGTCAGTTTGTTAGATTGAGGCTGAATTGTACCTCAATATCCACATATCAGATAAAAGCTAACAAGCTTATGAAGTCATTTCATGAACAGGGGTACCCACAAGAATTAATAGATAAAGCATTCTTAGAAGTGGAAGGAATTGATAGAGAGGAACTACTTAAACCTAGGAATCATAGTAGGTCAATAGGAATGAATAATGACAGAATTGCAGCCTTTACTACACAGTACAATAGCTGTGCTTATAAGATCAGTCAAGTTATAAAGAAAAATACCTCATTACTACTTCTTGATGAATATTTAAAGCCACAGGTTAATCCAAAGGGATATACCATTTTCAGAAAGGCGGATAATCTAAGAAAAAAAATAGTACAGAGTCATTATGTGGGGGAGAAGAAACTGGAAATAGGTGTACAAAACACATGGCTCCCGGTAAAACCAATGGGATACCATAAATGTGGGAAGAGCAATTGTCAGTCCTGTAATAATATCCCCAGGAAGAGTGTGAATTTTCAGTCATTTATAACAGGAGAAATATTTCCTATTAAGGATTTCATGAACTGTATGCCTACATATATTATTTATTTAATTTCATGCCAATGTGGCAAACAGTACATAGGCCGTACCACTAGAACTCTGCATGTTAGATACATGGAGCATCAGAGAAATATCATTAGAGGTGCTAAGCACCCATTATCAGACCATGTAATACATTGTCAGAATTCAAAGTGGGAAAATATGATAATGATTGATATAGAACATATTTGTTAGGATCTCCTGCTCTGTGCTGCCACAGCGGTCGTGGGTGCGCAGTTGTGATCTTCATGCCCCCAGACTGATACGCTCTTTCTTCTCGCAGTTCCCCGATAAACCCGGTGGTAGGGGTTCTTTGACCCCTCGTCAGAGGGGGGGTACTGTTAGGATCTCCTGCTCTGTGCTGCCACGTCGCCATGGCAACCGGGAGGCAAGTGTTAGCGAAGTAACCTGAGCGCAGCTGATACTCCGGTCCGGGTTTTTACTGTGTAGTGGTTACAGGCTCTGTGCACGGCAGGGAATCCGGCGCTGGTTTTGTGCTCACAGTCTGTGAGGTCTCAGTGGGGCGTGGACAGCACCTGCTATATAAACCATCCTCTCAGGCTAGGCAAATGCTGCTGAATCTTTGTTTGTTAGTCAGTTCCAGAGAGTTAGCTAGTACTGTGTGACTTTGTATTTGCTTGTTGCTTGCTGCGAATAGGCCTTGGGATTCGGTGCTTCATTCTGCCAATCCGGACCTAGCAGTGAGACTGGAGTCAGTTGTTTGACCGGCTGGGGTTCTTTTGCTATTCTGTGAACCCAGCAGGTTTGCGGCTGTACTCTCAGACCTGCTTGCTTAATCCTCCCTCACTGTGCAGGGCGTCCAGGTGTCAGTTTAGTGGCAGTAAGCTGAACCTGTGCCCTTCAAGTGGGGGTTAGGATTGTGGATACTCCCCTTGTGTCTATATTTCTATCTCTGACCAAGGAGTTTGTTCCCACACCCGTTGGTAACCCTTTGGGGTTTTTTCTGTTGCTCTTAGCAACATCATTTCAGGTGCTCCACATGTTAAATCACTACACATCGCTTCATTGTCCGCTCTATTCCATCTGAGCATTCCTGACACTAGGGAGACGCCCAATTCCTGAGCCTTTGGGCTTCTCCGTTCACTTTGTGTTTATTAGTTATTCCATCACCTCCTGTGTTTGTTATGTTATACTGTCTGTGAGTTCGTTTGCTTCGCTTCCCTCTCTGTTCATACACCGGTATACTCCTGTTAGCACTGGTGTGCGTAACATATTCAGCATCCCTACTCCTGTTGAAATTTTGTGGGAATATGGAGCATACCCCTCAAAATACTTTGCAACAGGTGGTCGATCAGGTGCAGGTCCTGACTCGACAATTTAATGAGATGTCCATTAAAATGAACACCCCGCAGGCCGCTAGCGGAGCTCCCGCAGCAGCAGCGGCAAGTTCAGGGGTTAAGGAGCCGAAAGTAAATCTCCCGGATCGTTTTTCTGGAGCTCGCTCGCAGTTCTTTTGTTTCAAGGAGAGCTGTAAGCTATATTTCAGGCTTAGGCCCCAGTCTTCTGGGTCGGAGATTCAGCGGGTGGGCATGGTGATTTCCTTGCTACAAGGAGACCCACAGGTCTGGGCATATGGGTTACAGCCTGACTGTCCGTCGCTTAAAAGTGTTGATGTTTTTTTTACGGCACTGGGCATTTTGTATGATGACCCTGACAAGATGGCTTCAGCCGAGGCTCAGATTACGGTTCTTAAGCAAGGGCGACGGCCAGCTGAGGTTTATAGTACGGAGTTTCGGAGGTTGGCTCATGATACCCAGTGGAATGACCCAGCCCTGAGAAACCAGTACCGAAGGGGCCTTTCTGACCAGATAAAGGACCAACTGGTACAATATCCCTCGCCTGATAGCTTAGATCAGCTCATGCAGTTATCCATCCGGGTGGATAGACGGCTGAGAGAGCGTAGGCTTGAAAGGGAGACCGCAGTTTCCTTTTTTCCCAAGGAAACCTCAGACTTTGAGGAATATTCCGAGGAGCCTATGCAGATTGGGGCTACCCGCCTCTCCTCGCGTGAGAAGACGCGGAGGAGACAGCAGGTTTTGTGTTTGTACTGTGGGAATAAAGGTCATGTTGTAGTATCATGCCCAGAAAAACCAGAAAACTTCAGGGCCTGAGGGTGATGGGAAATATCCTGTCAGGCCAGAAGTCAGAATTTCCTAAAAAGACTTTTCTCATTCTGGTGACTTTGGAGATCCTCGGTCAAACTGTCAAGACTGAGGCCTTTGTTGACAGTGGGGCCGATGGGGTTTTCATGGACCGTCAATTCGCCCTGGAACACTCTGTTCCCTCAGTATCTTTGGCATCAGAGATTGAGATCTGTGGGTTAAACGGGGAACCATTGTCCCAGGGTAAAATTACCTCCTGCACCAGCCAAATTCCTTTGTTTATTGGAGCCACACACTCTGAAAAATTGTCTTTTTATGTGACTGTCTGTTCTTTTGCCCCATTGGTTTTGGGGTTACCCTGGTTAACCCCAAATTGACTGGGTCTCTGGGGAGATTCTTAGTTGGGGTAGTGATTGTTTCAGGAGTTGCTTGAGCCTTCCAGTCAGGCTCTCGCAGCTAAGATTGCCAGGATGTTATGCAGATTTTGCGGATGTGTTCTCCAAAAAAGTTGCGGAGGTACTACCTCCCCATCGCCCCTATGACTGTGCCATTGATTTGTTGCCGGATGCTAAGCTTCCCAAGAGCAGGTTGTACTCTCTGTCAAGTCCTGAGACTCAGGCTATGGCAGAGTACATTCAGGAGAACTTGGCTAAGGGATTTATCAGACCCTCACAGTCCCCAGTTGGGTCGGGGTTCTTTTTCGTGGGTAAAAAGGACGGTTCGTTGCGACCCTGCATGGACTTCAGGGAATTGAACCGTATCACGATTAAAAACTCGTACCCACTGCCTCTCGTTTCGGTTTTGTTTGACCAGCTTCGTACTGCCACCATTTTTTCTAAGATTGACCTACGCGGTGCTTACAATCTAATCCGAATAAGAGAGGGGGATGAATGGAAGACTGCCTTTAATACCCACTCAGGGCATTATGAATATTTGGTGATGCCTTTTGGGCTCTCTAATGCCCCGGCAGTCTTCCAGGAATTCATGAACGATGTGCTCAGGGAATATTTGGATAGATTCTTAGTTGTTTATCTAGATGACATCCTAATCTTCTCTCATTCCCCGAAGGAACATCGGAAGCATGTACGCTTAGTCCTCCAGAAACTCAGAGACCACCAGCTTGCGGCGAAGCTGGAGAAGTGCGAGTTTGAAGTCCAGCAAATCGCATTTCTAGGGTATATTATCTCCTCAGAAGGTTTCCAAATGGAGGGTTCTAAGGTACAGGCAGTCCTGGATTGGGTGCAGCCCACTAGTTTGAAGGCGCTTCAGCGTTTTCTGGGCTTTGCGAATTTTTATAGACGGTTTATCGCTGGATTTTCGTCTATAGTGGCCCCCTTGGTGGCACTCACTAAGAAAGGGGCGGATGTTGCTCACTGGTCTTGTGAGGCCAAAGCGGCCTTTGCCTGTCTCAAAAGGGCATTTGTCTCGGCCAAGGTGCTGCGACACTCAGATCCAGAGCGTCCTTTTGTGGTAGAAGTGGATGCCTCTGAGATAGGTATTGGGGCAGTGCTCTCTCAGATGGGGGTGTCTGATAATCGCCTTCATCCCTGTGCTTACTTTTCCCGTAAATTTTCGTCTGCCGAGATGAATTATGATGTGGGTAACTGGGAATTGTTGGCTATAAAGGATGCACTCGGGGAGTGGAGACACTGGCTTGAGGGGGCTAAGTTTGTGGTCTCAATTCTCACGACCATAAGAATCTGGCATATTTAGAGTCAGCGAAGCGGCTCAATGCCAGGCAGGCACGATGGGCTTTGTTTTTTGCTCGCTTTAATTTTTTGATAACATATCGCCCTGGGTCAAAAAACATCAAGGCTGATGCGCTCTCGCGGAGTTTTGCTCCAGTTCAAAAGACCACCGAGGAGCCATTGCCCATTGTGTCCCCATCATGTATTAGAGTGGGCATTACCCAGGACCTCTTGTCATTAGTCCTTAGAGCACAGGAGCAGGCTCCTCCAGACCTTCCGGTAGGTGTCTTGTTTGTGCCTCCTAGGTTAAGACAGCGAGTGTTCCTGGAATTCCATGCCAAGAGGTCGGCAGGGCATCCGGGTATTGCCAGAACTCGGGAGTTGCTGTCTAGGGCGGTGTGGTGGCCCTCGGTGGCTAGGGATGTGGATCAGTGGGTTCGGGCATGTGACGTTTGTGCCCGAAATAAAACTCCTAGAGGGGTTCCTGTCGGCCCATTACATCCACTCTCTATTCCGTCTAAGCCATGGACCCACATTTCCATGGATTTTGTGGTGGACTTGCCCAAATCCTCGGGGATGACAGCCATTTGGGTTGTCGTTGACAGGTTTTCGAAGATGGCGCATTTCGTTCCACTGGTTGGGTTGCCATCGGCCAGACGCCTGTCTGAGTTATTTATGCAGCATGTTGTGCGCCTCCACGGGTTGCCACTTGATGTGGTCTCTGACCGTGGATCCCAGTTTGTGGCCAAATTCTGGAGGGCATTTTGTTCTGATCTCCAGATTTCTGTGAGCTTGTCGTCAGGCTACCATCCACAGTCTAATGGGCAGACTGAGAGGGTGAACCAGTCCTTGGAGCAGTTCCTCAGGTGTTATGTCTCCAAGTGTCATACTGACTGGGTTGCTCATCTGTCCATGGCGGAGTTTGCCTATAACAACGCTGCTCACTCTGCTACAGGGATCTCTCCCTTCCTTTGTGTGTATGGGCATCATCCTAAGGCCAATTCTTTTGACCCCCTGGATTCCACGTCTGATGGTTCCTCTGTTGTTTCGGTCCTTAGGGGTATTTGGAGGAAAGTGAAGAAAGCCCTTGTGTCTGTGTCATTAGTGACCAAAAGGGTTTTTGATAAGCGGAGAAGACACTGCAGCTTCAAATTAGGAGACTTCGTCTGGTTTTCCACCAAGAATTTGAAGTTGAGACAGCCATCTCATAAGTTTGGCCCCCGGTTCATCGGCCCTTATAAGATCACCAGGGTTATCAATCCGGTGGCATTTCAGTTAGATCTGCCCCGTTCATTGGGTATCAATAAAACATTTCATTGTTCCCTTTTAAAACTGGCGGTTAGTAATCCTTCTTCCAGTGGAAGACCTTCTCCTCTTCTGATACGGGGTCAGAGGGAGTTTGTAGTTGAAAGGGTTCTTGACTCCAAGATGGTTCGGGGTCGGCTGTCATTTTTGGTGCACTGGAAGGGGTATGGCCCGGAGGAGCGGTCGTGGGTGCGCAGTTGTGATCTTCATGCCCCCAGACTGATACGCTCTTTCTTCTCGCAGTTCCCCGATAAACCCGGTGGTAGGGGTTCTTTGACCCCTCGTCAGAGGGGGGGTACTGTTAGGATCTCCTGCTCTGTGCTGCCACGTCGCCATGGCAACCGGGAGGCAAGTGTTAGCGAAGTAACCTGAGCGCAGCTGATACTCCGGTCCGGGTTTTTACTGTGTAGTGGTTACAGGCTCTGTGCACGGCAGGGAATCCGGCGCTGGTTTTGTGCTCACAGTCTGTGAGGTCTGAGTGGGGCGTGGACAGCACCTGCTATATAAACCATCCTCTCAGGCTAGGCAAATGCTGCTGAATCTTTGTTTGTTAGTCAGTTCCAGAGAGTTAGCTAGTACTGTGTGACTTTGTATTTGCTTGTTGCTTGCTGCGAATAGGCCTTGGGATTCGGTGCTTCATTCTGCCAATCCGGACCTAGCAGTGAGACTGGAGTCAGTTGTTTGACCGGCTGGGGTTCTTTTGCTATTCTGTGAACCCAGCAGGTTTGCGGCTGTACTCTCAGACCTGCTTGCTTAATCCTCCCTCACTGTGCAGGGCGTCCAGGTGTCAGTTTAGTGGCAGTAAGCTGAACCTGTGCCCTGCAAGTGGGGGTTAGGATTGTGGATACTCTCCTTGTGTCTATATTTCTATCTCTGACCAAGGAGTTTGTTCCCACACCCGTTGGTAACCCTTTGGGGTTTTTTCTGTTGCTCTTAGCAACATAATTTCAGGTGCTCCACATGTTAAATCACTACACATCGCTTCATTGTCCGCTCTATTCCATCTGAGCATTCCTGACACTAGGGAGACGCCCAATTCCTGAGCCTTTGGGCTTCTCCGTTCACTTTGTGTTTATTAGTTATTCCATCACCTCCTGTGTTTGTTATGTTATACTGTCTGTGAGTTTGTTTGCTTCGCTTCCCTCTCTGTTCATACACCGGTATACTCCTGTTAGCACTGGTGTGCGTAACAATATTAGAGTGACAAATAGGGGTGGCGATCGATTTGATAGACTCAAGCGATTTGAAGCGTATTGGACATTTAGAATGGATACAATGGTCAATTCTGGTCTAAATGACATGATAGAGTTAAATGGGTTATAAACTGGAAATTGGCTCTAGTTACAGATATGGAGAAGTGTATTATATATTGAAGCATTACAATGGCTTAGGGTTATTATATACTGAAGAAGAGTGTTGTTGTGGGTATGAAAATGTTAAAGCAAATTTAAGACACAATCTCTGGATTTAGGTCTTTTTTTAAATTATTTTTCATTATTATTTGTTATTTATATTCATTTTTATTAATACTATGTAAAATATATTTATTTATCATTATATATTAGTGTATGATGAAGATCTTTATCGAGATTACAAGATGAAATAATGGTAAAGATAGGGTAGAATATATTTGTCATAGAATAGAATGAGAAATATATAAATCATGGAGGGTAAATGAACTGATAGAACTAGAATTAGAAATATGTATAACCATATGTAACCACTAGATGGTGTATGACTAAGTAATGCCATTGCTGAAAACCATTGTGTGTATTTTATACATAATATATATGCATACTTCTATATAAGTGTGTATGTTATTGTTATTATATACTATTAAGCTCCATTAATTATTAATTATTATATCTGGATAGGTTTAAGTGATGCTGTAATGTTTATCTAAATATATATGGGCCAAAAACGAGGCTTGGATGGCACTAATCAAACAAGCCATCATGCACATGCGCAGGTGACTGTTATGAGAAAGAGGCTTGAGAAGCATCTCCATGGCGCCGGCGCAAGCCGTGAAAAATTATGTTTAAAAGGAGGAGCGGCAGGGGAGAGGGTTTTACACTGAGGAAGCCACCGAGACACAGAAGGCAGGGAAACGCGTCTGTACGATCTCCCAGCTTACGGGACACAGCTACAGATCACTTATCAGCCGGTCGGCTTACCACATACCCCACTGCCAAAGATAGCGGTTCAATTGGTGAGAAGTGACCTTACACGGACTCCAGATAAGGCTGACGGGGAGAGCTCCAGCCGGAAGGGACATCATCCACTCCGTGTGCATGACAGGCATGCTGAATGGTCTACAATTACACTCTGGTAACTTACCTGTATATGAGACTTATGGACTTCTCACATTTATGTTGCATGGCTATGCATGAACGTTTTCAATCCTTAAATTGGGAGTTGTGAGAAAAAGCTAACCATATTACAAAGTCAATAGATGCTTAGTGCAATTACTAACCAAAGGGATAACGGCTTTTAAGTGCATGATTTATTCATTACCACTACGCATGTGGAGTTACTAGCAAGCTTGCTAAATGCCCAGGTGGTACAAAGTATCACTGAAGATTGCATGAAAAAGACTTTGTTGCTTATTAGTTTTTCAGTGCAGCTGTTTTGGTTATTGTTTTTACAGTGAATTCAAGATATATTATATTGTAAATTCAATATCTATATTGTTTTTATAGTAGTATCAATTAATTATGAATATTTTTTAAATGTGTATTGATGTTGGCCTGTATCAAATATAGAGATATGTGATAAAATATATTAAATAAAATCTACAACAGATTAAATAGCGCTCTCCCATTGTTTTCTTTTTTCTGTTCCTATATAAGGGGTTTAAAACCAATTACCCCTGGGAAAGCAGCTTTTTTCTGTTCAATAACGGCGCCAGGAGTTTTCTGTATTTGTTCAAACCAGGAGGACTGTAGAAATTCCAACACTACATCCAAAGCCCAGGGTGCCGTAGGCGGCACAAAAGGTGGTTGTATGTGGAGTATCCCCTGCAAGAAGGTCTGAACTTCTGGCAACACTGCCAATTTCTTCTAGAAGAAAATTGAGAGAGCTGAAATCTGGACCTTAATGGAACCCAGACATAAGCCTTTATCCACACCAACCTGCAGGAAACATAAGAAACATCCCAAGTGGAACTCCGCAGGTGGATACGTGCATTCCTCACACCAAGAGACATATCTTCTCCAGATATGATGATAGTGTTTTGACGTCACAGGCTTCCTGGCCTGAACCCCTGAACCATGGTAACAATAACCTTTTTGGAAAAGCCCTTGTGAGCTAAGATGTTCCGCTCAACCTCCATGCCGTTAAATGAAGTCGCCGTAAATCCAGGTAGACGAACGGTCCTTGTTGAAGAAGATCTCTTCTGAGAGGTAGAGGCCAAGGATCTTTGACGGAAATGTCCTGAAGATCCACGTACCACGCCCTCCGAGGCCAATCCAGGGCAGTCAGAATTTCCTGGACTCCCTGATTTCGTATGCGTTTGAGCACCCTTGGGAGCAACGGAATCGGAGGAAACAGGTAGACCAGCTGGTAAGGCCAAGTAGATGTCAGTGCATCTACTGCCCTCGTCTGAGGGTCCCTGGTTCGTGAGCAATACAGTGAAGCTTCTTGTTGAGACGAGAAGCCATCATGTCTAGCTGCGGGCAGCCCCACCAGTGGATGATCTGTTGGAACACCTGATGCTGGAGATCGCACTCCCCCAGATGGAGATCGTGACGATTCAGGAAGTCTGCTTCCCAGTTTTCCACAACCGGAATGAAGATTGCCAACATTGCTCTTGCATTTCTTTCCGCCCAGAGGAGTATTTTTGACACCTCATCGCATGCAGGCTCTGCTGTTTGGTCCTCCTTGCCGATTGATTTATGCCACTGCTGTGGCGTTGTCTTACTGTACTTGGATCACGTGATCCTTGAGCAGAGGAGAGGTCTGAAGCAGAGCATTGTAGATCGCCCGAAGTTCCAGAATGTTGATCGGAAGGAGGGCTTCATGGGCTGACCACCTGCCCTGGAACTACGCCCCTTGGGTGACAGCTCCCCATCCTCTCAGACTCGCATCCGTTGTAAGGAAGATCCAATCCTGAATCCCAAAACTCCGGCCTTCCAGGAGATTGGATTATTGCAGCCACCACAGGAGGGAAATCCTGGCTTGAGGTGACAGCCGTATCATCCGGTGCATCTGAAGATGTGATCCGGACCATTTGCTCAGGAGACCCAACTGAAAAGTCCTGGCATGGAACCTCCCATATTGAAGCGACCATCTTTCCCAACAATCTTATGCAAAGATGGATGGACACTCAAGTAGGTCGGAGCACCATGTGGACCATCTCCTGAAGTGTTCTCTTCTTGTCCTATGGTAGGAACACCTTCTGGGCCACAGTATCCAGCAACATCCTCAGGAACCGTAGCCGCAGAGTCGGCTCCAGGTGGGACTTCTGTAAGTTGAGGATCCACCCATGGCGTGACAGAAGTTGGATAGTGCGGTCGATATGAAGCAATAAAAGCTCCCTGGATCTTGCTTATATCAGAAGATCATCCAGGTAAGGGACAATATTGACTCCCTGGACCCGGTGCTGCAACATCATCTCTGCCATCAACTTTGTGAACACCCTTGGAGCTGTGGACAGGTCAAAGGGCAGTGCCTGGGATTGGTAGTGATCATCCAGCAGGGCAAACCTCAGGTACACCTGATGAGGTGGCCAAATCGGAATATGGAGGTGGGCGTCCTTGATATCCAAGGAAATCATGAATTCCTGTTCTTCCAGGCCCGCAATCACTGCTCGCAAGGATTCCATTTTGAACTTGAACACCTTCAGGTAAGGATTCAAGGACTTTAGATTCAAAATGGGTCTTACCAAACTGCCTGGCTTCGGAACCACAAACAGGTTGGATAATAACCCTTACCTTGTTGTGGTATTGGTACTGGAATAATGACGTGGGACTTGACCAACTTTAGGATGGCCTGTTGCAACGTAACCTGCATATCTTCCAAAACTGGTAAGCTTGATTTGAAAAATCGTTGGGGAGGAGCACAGTTGAACTCCAGCTTGTAGCCATGAGAAACGAGATCGCTGACCCAGGTATCCTGGCAGGAAGCCTCCCATATGCAGCTAAAGTGACGCAGTTGAGCTCCCACCTCGAGTTCCCCTTGGTGTGGGTGGGCACGTCATGCTGAGGCCTTAGTGGAAGTAGAACTGGTGGTCTGTTCCTGAGAGCTGGTGCTTTCAGGCTTTCTTGACTTACCTCTTGTGCCCCTAGTCGCATTGGAGGCACCTCTGTCCTTAGATTGAAATCTGCGAGACCGAAAGGACTGTACAGACGGCCCCGGGTAGGGGCGTCTCACCGGCGGTGCCCCAGAGTGGACAAACATGGATTTCCCAGCCGTAACTTTGGAAATCCACGTATACAATTCAACCCCAAAGAGCCATTCCCCCGAAAGGGGAGGGATTCCACGTTGCATTTGGATTCCGCGTACGCTATCCACTGACACAACCACAAGGCCCGGCGAACCGACACTGCCATGGCAGACATCCTAGCATTAATGTTCCCCATTTCCTTGAGGTAATCGCAGAGGACGCTTGTAGTGTCTTGAATGTGCTTTAGGAGGGTCAGCATAGTGACCAGGTGCATAGCCCCGGAGAGGCCCTCCTGAATTTGAGTGGCCCATGAATGAATGTCATGGGTCATCCAGCAACCCGCAATGACTGGACGTTGCGAGACACCTGCTGCCATGTAAATAGATTTGAGTGTAGCTTCTATTTTCCTATCCCCAGGATCCTTTATAGTAAAGGAGGCCGGGGGAGGCATCACCGCCTTTTTGGACAGTCGAGAGACTGATACATCAACCCCCGGGGTTTCCTCCCAAAATTTCCTAACTTCTGGAGCAAATAAGAAAGTACGCAAAAACTTTTTGGACACTTGGAATTTTTTTGTCTGGATTTTTCCAGGCTAACTTGAATAGGTCATCTAACTCTGCAGAATCAGGGAAAGTGACATTAGGCTTGTTTTGTGTAAAGAAAAACGACTGCTGTGATGCAGCGTCCTCTAGCGGGAGCTTTAACACGTCCTGTATAGCCAGAATTAGGGTTCAATACCCTGAGCAGAATCGGTATCCCCACTAATGGGGTCCAAGTCCTCCCTATCCTCCTGTATATCCTCATCTGTGTCAGATAGTAGAGCAGGCAAACCACGGTTTTGTAGTCCTGCATGGGAGGAGGGGGTCTGTGTAACATCTGCCCTAGCAGCTAAATTTGCAACAGCCTGTTGTAGTAGCTGAGTTTTCTCTAACGTCCTAGTGGATGCTGGGGACTCCGAAAGGACCATGGGGAATAGCGGCTCCGCAGGAGACTGGGCACAAAAGTAGAAAGCTTTAGGACTACCTGGTGTGCACTGGCTCCTCCCCCTATGACCCTCCTCCAAGCCTCAGTTAGATTTTTGTGCCCGAACGAGACGGGTGCAGGCTAAGGGGCTCTCCTGAGCTGCTTAGTGTAAAAGTTTAAAGTAGGTTTTTTATTTTCAGTGAGACCTGCTGGCAACAGGCTCACTGCACCGAGGGACTAAGGGGAGAAGAAGCGAACTCACCTGCGTGCAGAGTGGATTGGGCTTCTTAGGCTACTGGACATTAGCTCCAGAGGGACGATCACAGGCCCAGCCATGGATGGGTCCCAGAGCCGCGCCGCCGGCCCCCTTACAGAGCCAGAAGACTGAAGAGGTCCGGAAAATCGGCGGCAGAAGACGTCCTGTCTTCAATAAGGTAGCGCACAGCACCGCAGCTGTGCGCCATTGCTCTCAGCACACTTCACACTCCGGTCACTGAGGGTGCGGGGCGCTGGGGGGGGGCACCCTGAGACGCAATAAAAACACCTTTTTTGGCAAAAAAATACATCACATATAGCTCCTGGGCTATATGGATGCATTTACCCCTGCCAATTTTTCCATAAAAAAGCGGGAGAAAGGCCGCCGAAAAGGGGGCGGAGCCTATCTCCTCAGCACACTGGCGCCATTTTTTCCTCACAGCTCCGTTGGAGGAAGGCTCCCTGACTCTCCCCTGCAGTCCTGCACTACAGAAACAGGGTAAAACAAGAGAGGGGGGGCACTAAATTGGCATATAAATATATACAGCAGCTATATTAGGGATAAACACTTATATAAGGTTATTCCTATATATATATATATATAGCGCTCTGGTGTGTGCTGGCAAACTCTCCCTCTGTCTCCCCAAAGGGCTAGTGGGGTCCTGTCCTCTATCAG
The DNA here is from genome assembly GCF_028390025.1 of Pseudophryne corroboree. NCBI lineage: Eukaryota > Metazoa > Chordata > Amphibia > Anura > Myobatrachidae > Pseudophryne > Pseudophryne corroboree. The sequence continues at coordinate 199,114,277 of NC_086452.1, read as the reverse complement.
AGCATTCCCTGTGTGTGTGTGCTGTGTGTCGGTACGTTGTGTCGACATGTATGAGGAGGAAAATGGTGTGGAGGCGGAGCAATTGCCTGTGTTAGTGATGTCACCCCCTAGGGAATCGACACCTGACTGGATGGTCTTATGGAAAGAATTACGTGATAGTGTCAGCACTTTACAAAAGACTGTTGACGACATGAGACAGCCGGCAAATCAGTTAATACCTGTACAGGCGTCTCAAACACCGTCAGGGGCTCTAAAGCGCCCGTTACCTCAGGTCGATACAGACACAGACACGGACACTGACTCCAGTGTCGACGGTGAGGAAACAAACGTATTTTCCAGTAGGGCCACACGTTACATGATCACGGCAATGAAGGAGGTTTTGAACATTTCTGATACTACAAGTACCACAAAAAAGGGTATTATGTGGGGTGTGAAAAAACTACCCGTAGTTTTTCCTGAATCAGATGAATTAAATGAGGTGTGTGATGAAGCGTGGGTTTCCCCCGATAAAAAACTGCTAATTTCTAAAAAATGATTGGCATTATACCCTTTCCCGCCAGAGGTTAGGGCACGTTGGGAAACACCCTCTAGGGTAGATAAGGCGCTCACACGCTTATCAAAACAAGTGGCGTTACCGTCTCCTGATACGGCCGCCCTCAAGGAACCAGCTGATAGGAAGCTGGAAAATATCCTAAAAAGTATATACACACATACTGGTATTATACTGCGACCAGCAATCGCCTCAGCCTGGATGTGCAGTGCTGGGGTGGCTTGGTCGGATTCCCTGACTGAAAATATTGATACCCTGGACAGGGACAATATATTATTGACTATAGAGCATTTAAAGGATGCATTTCTATATATGCGAGATGCACAGAGGGATATTTGCACTCTGGCATCAAGAGTAAGTGCGATGTCCATTTCTGCCAGAAGAGGATTATGGACGCGACAGTGGTCAAGGGATGCGGATTCCAAACGGCATATGGAAGTATTGCCGTATAAAGGGGAGGACTTATTTGGGGTCGGTCTATCGGACCTGGTGGCCACGGCAACGGCTGGGAAATCCACCTTTTTACCCCAAGTCACCTCGCAGCAGAAAAAGATACCGTCTTTTCAGGCTCAGTCCTTTTGTCCCCATAAGGGCAAGCGGGCAAAAGGCCACTCATATCTGCCCCGGGGCAGAGGAAGGGGAAAAAGACTGCAGCAGACAGCCTCTTCCCACGAACAGAAGCCCTCCCCCGCTTCTGCCAAGTCCTCAGCATGACGCTGGGGCCTTACAAGCGGACTCAGACACGGTGGGGGCCCGTCTCAAAAATTTCAGCGCGCAGTGGGCTCACTCGCAAGTGGACCCCTGGATCCTGCAGGTAGTATCTCAGGGGTACAAATTGGAATTCGAGACGTCTCCCCCTCGCCGGTTCCTGAAGTCTGCTTTACCAACGTCTCCCCCCGACAGGGAGGCGGTATTGGAAGCCATTCACAAGCTGTATTCCCAGCAGGTGATAATCAAGGTACCCCTCCTACAACAGGGAAAGGGGTATTATTCCACGCTGTTTGTGGTACCGAAGCCGGACGGCTCGGTGAGACCCATTTTAAATCTGAAATCCTTGAACACTTACATAAAAAGGTTCAAGTTCAAGATGGAGTCACTCAGAGCAGTGATAGCGAACCTGGAAGAAGGGGACTATATGGTGTCTCTGGACATCAAGGATGCTTACCTCCATGTCCCAATTTGCCCTTCTCACCAAGGGTACCTCAGGTTTGTGGTACAGAACTGTCACTATCAGTTTCAGACGCTGCCGTTTGGATTGTCCACGGCCCCCCCGGGTCTTTACCAAGGTAATGGCCGAAATGATGATTCTTCTTCGAAGAAAAGGCGTCTTAATTATCCCTTACTTGGACGATCTCCTGATAAGGGCAAGGTCCAGAGAACAGTTAGAGGTCGGAGTAGCACTATCTCAAGTAGTACTACGACAGCACGGATGGATTCTAAATATTCCAAAATCGCAGCTGATTCCGACGACACGTCTGCTGTTCCTAGGGATGATTCTGGACACAGTACAGAAAAAGGTGTTTCTCCCGGAAGAGAAAGCCAGGGAGTTATCCGACCTAGTCAGGAACCTCCTAAGACCAGGAAAAGTGTCAGTGCATCAATGCACAAGGGTCCTGGGAAAGATGGTGGCTTCTTACGAAGCGATTCCATTCGGCAGATTCCACGCAAGAACTTTTCAGTGGGATCTGCTGGACAAATGGTCCGGATCGCATCTTCAAATGCATCAGCGGATAACCCTGTCTCCAAGGACAAGGGTGTCTCTCCTGTGGTGGTTACAGAGTGCTCATCTCCTAGAGGGCCGCAGATTCGGCATTCAGGATTGGGTCCTGGTGACCACGGATGCCAGCCTGAGAGGCTGGGGAGCAGTCACACAGGGAAGAAATTTCCAGGGCTTGTGGTCAAGCATGGAAACATCACTTCACATAAATATCCTGGAACTAAGGGCCGTTTACAATGCCCTAAGTCAGGCAAGGCCTCTGCTTCAGGGTCAGCCGGTGTTGATCCAGTCGGACAACATCACGGCAGTCGCCCACGTAAACAGACAGGGCGGCACAAGAAGCAGGAGGGCAATGACGGAAGTGGCAAGGATTCTTCGCTGGGCGGAAAATCATGTGATAGCACTGTCAGCAGTGTTCATTCCGGGAGTGGACAACTGGGAAGCAGACTTCCTCAGCAGACACGATCTTCACCCGGGGGAGTGGGGACTTCACCCAGAAGTCTTCCACATGATTGTGAACCGTTGGGAAAAACCAAAGGTGGACATGATGGCGTCCCGCCTCAACAAAAAACTGGACAGATATTGCGCCAGGTCACGGGACCCTCAGGCAATAGCTGTGGACGCTCTGGTAACACCGTGGGTGTACCAGTCAGTGTATGTGTTCCCTCCTCTTCCTCTCATACCAAAAGTACTGAGAATCATAAGAAGGAGAGGAGTAAAGACTATACTCGTGGCTCCGGATTGGCCAAGAAGGACTTGGTACCCGGAAATTCAAGAGATGCTCACGGAAGACCCGTGGCCTCTACCTCTAAGAAAGGACCTGCTCCAGCAGGGACCATGTCTGTTCCAAGACTTACCGCGGCTGCGTTTGACGGCATGGCGGTTGAACGCCGGATCCTGAAGGAAAAAGGCATTCCGGATGAAGTCATCCCTACCCTGATCAAAGCCAGGAAGGATGTAACCGTACAACATTATCACCGTATTTGGCGTAAATATGTTGCGTGGTGCGAGGCCAGGAAGGCCCCTACAGAGGAATTTCAACTGGGCCGATTCCTGCATTTCCTGCAAACAGGACTGTCTATGGGCCTCAAATTAGGGTCCATTAAGGTTCAAATTTCGGCCCTGTCAATATTCTTCCAAAAAGAACTAGCTTCTGTTCCTGAAGTTCAGACGTTTGTCAAGGGAGTACTGCATATACAGCCTCCTTTTGTGCCTCCAGTGGCACCTTGGGATCTCAATGTAGTTTTGGGATTCCTAAAATCACATTGGTTTGAACCACTCACCACTGTGGACTTAAAATATCTCACATGGAAAGTGGTAATGCTGTTAGCCCTGGCTTCAGCCAGGCGTGTATCAGAGTTGGCGGCTTTATCCTATAAAAGCCCTTACCTAATTTTTCATATGGACAGGGCAGAATTGAGGACTCGTCCTCAATTTCTCCCTAAGGTGGTTTCAGCATTTCACTTAAACCAGCCTATTGTGGTGCCTGCGGCTACTAGGGACTTGGAGGATTCCAAGTTGCTGGACGTAGTCAGGGCCCTGAAAATATATGTTTCCAGGACGGCTGGAGTCAGAAAATCTGACTCGCTGTTTATCCTGTATGCACCCAACAAGCTGGGTGCTCCTGCTTCTAAGCAGACGATTGCTCGTTGGATTTGTAGTACAATTCAACTTGCACATTCTGTGGCAGGCCTGCCACAGCCAAAATCTGTAAAAGCCCATTCCACACGGAAAGTGGGCTCATCTTGGGCGGCTGCCCGAGGGGTCTCGGCGTTACAACTTTGCCGAGCAGCTACTTGGTCAGGGGCAAACACGTTTGCTAAATTCTACAAATTTGATACCCTGGCTGAGGAGGACCTGGAGTTCTCTCATTCGGTGCTGCAGAGTCATCCGCACTCTCCCGCCCGTTTGGGAGCTTTGGTATAATCCCCATGGTCCTTTCGGAGTCCCCAGCATCCACTAGGACGTTAGAGAAAATAAGAATTTACTTACCGATAATTCTATTTCTCATAGTCCGTAGTGGATGCTGGGCGCCCATCCCAAGTGCGGATTGTCTGCATTACTTGTACATAGTTATTGTTACAAAAATCGGGTTATTGTTGTTGTGAGCCATCTTTTCAGAGGCTCCTTCTGTTATCATGCTGTTAACTGGGTTCAGATCACAAGTTGTACGGTGTGATTGGTGTGGCTGGTATGAGTCTTACCCGGGATTCAAAATCCTTCCTTATTGTGTACGCTCGTCCGGGCACAGTATCCTAACTGAGGCTTGGAGGAGGGTCATAGGGGGAGGAGCCAGTGCACACCAGGTAGTCCTAAAGCTTTTTACTTTTGTGCCCAGTCTCCTGCGGAGCCGCTATTCCCCATGGTCCTTTCGGAGTCCCCAGCATCCACTACGGACTATGAGAAATAGAATTATCGGTAAGTAAATTCTTATTTTTTGAACATTAGCAGTGAGCTGGGATGACATATCAGACATTTTTCAGAGACCCTAGCCATGCGGGCCCTGGACCCTCTCCTCCAGCCCCATCACTGATTTGTGAAGATTGGCTGCATTGTTCACAAGAAACAGAATCAGATGATACTGAAGAGAATCTAGTGTGACATACACTGCACAGCTTGTGTTTACCCATGTTTCACAGTAAGCACAATAACATACACATACATACAGACAGACCGTAATATATCTTAAGCCTGCCCTTACTGTATGTGAGAGTAGACACACAGAGAGAAGGACACCAGCACATCCCTAGCTGTACAGCCCCAGTGAGGCTGACAGCTAACTATATCACAGTAAAAACTAATACAGTATGTCTGTCCTGTAGAGGACCCAGATAGTGTACAATAGCGTCTCTCCCCCTTTGCTACACCCTGTACCAGTGTTCCAGCGTGGCTTGTAAGGCAGGAAGCACTGTGTATGCTGTCTGAGGCTGCATTAAGCAGAGGAAGGCACCAAAATGCCTCTGGTCCCGCTCTGAGGTAGCTCCGCCCCCTCTAATAGCGCTGGAGCTATAGTGATTATTTATACTGGCAATGTCTCCCGTTTGCTCAAAAACGTAACACAAGTGTTAGTTCATGCGATTGTTAGCCGGTCTACACTGGGTATCCTCGCGGGATCCCCCCAGTAGGGTTCCATATGCCACACCCACGTTCAGCCGCACTTTGAACCCAGTTTGTATTCACCATAGACGTCACCTTCAGGCAGTGTTAGGGGTGTGCGGCGTGCTGCGGTTGTGACAGCCACGGCGCAGTGCCCCACTGAACAACAACCCCTCAGGACGGTGGACCTGCAGCGGGGAAGCAGCTCTGCACTTCGCAAGGCCGGTGACCGCTCCCCCCCCCCCCCTCCCCCTACTCCTTACTTCCTCGGTGCACAGCATACCGAAAATAACAAACAGTAAAAATAAGAATTTACTTACCGATAATTCTATTTCTCATAGTCCGTAGTGGATGCTGGGAACTCCGTAAGGACCATGGGGAATAGCGGCTCCGCAGGAGACTGGGCACAAAAAGTAAAAGCTTTAGACTAGCTGGTGTGCACTGGCTCCTCCCCCTATGACCCTCCTCCAAGCCTCAGTTAAGATACTGTGCCCGGACGAGCGTACATAATAAGGAAGGATCTTGAATCCCGGGTAAGACTCATACCAGCCACACCAATCACACCGTACAACTCGTGATCTGAACCCAGTTAACAGTATGATAACCGTAGGAGCCTCTGAAAAGATGGCTTCCAACAATAAACAACCCGATTTGTTTGTAACAATAACTATATACAAGTATTGCAGACAATCCGCACTTGGGATGGGCGCCCAGCATCCACTACGGACTATGAGAAATAGAATTATCGGTAAGTAAATTCTTATTTTCTCTGACGTCCTAGTGGATGCTGGGAACTCCGTAAGGACCATGGGGATTATACCAAAGCTCCCAAACGGGCGGGAGAGTGCGGATGACTCTGCAGCACCGAATGAGAGAACTCCAGGTCCTCCTCAGCCAGGGTATCAAATTTGTAGAATTTAGCAAACGTGTTTGCCCCTGACCAAGTAGCTGCTCGGCAAAGTTGTAAAGCCGAGACCCCTCGGGCAGCCGCCCAAGATGAGCCCACCTTCCTTGTGGAATGGGCTTTTACAGATATTGGCTGTGGCAGGCCTGCCACAGAATGTGCAAGTTGAATTGTACTACAAATCCAACGAGCAATCGTCTGCTTAGAAGCAGGAGCACCCAGCTTGTTGGGTGCATACAGTATAAACAGCGAGTCAGATTTTCTGACTCCAGCCGTCCTGGAAACATATATTTTCAGGGCCCTGACTACGTCCAGCAACTTGGAGTCCTCCAAGTCCCTAGTAGCCACAGGTACCACAATAGGTTGATTCATGTGAAACGCTGAAACCACCTTAGGGAGAAATTGAGGACGAGTCCTCAATTCCGCCCTATCCGAATGAAATATCAGGTAAGGGCTTTTATAGGATAAAGCCGCCAATTCTGATACGCGCCTGGCTGAAGCCAGGGCCAACAGCATTACCACTTTCCATGTGAGATATTTCAAATCCACTGTGGCAAGTGGTTCAAACCAATGTGATTTTAGGAACCCTAAAACTACATTGAGATCCCAAGGTGCCACTGGAGGCACAAAAGGAGGCTGTATATGCAGTACCCCTTTGACAAACGTCTGAACTTCAGGCACTGAAGCCAGTTCTTTCTGGAAGAAGATCGACAGGGCCGAAATTTGAACCTTAATGGATCCTAATTTTAGGCCCATAGACAATCCTGCTTGTAGGAAATGTAGGAAACGACCCAGTTGAAATTCCTCCGTAGGGGCCTTCTTGGCCTCACACCACGCAACATATTTTCGCCAAATGCGATGATAATGTTTTGCAGTTACATCCTTCCTGGCCTTGATCAGGGTAGGGATGACTTCATCTGGAATGCCTTTTTCCTTCAGGATCCGGCGTTCAACCGCCATGCCGTCAAACGCAGCCGCGGTAAGTCTTGGAACAGACAAGGTCCCTGCTGGAGCAGGTCCTTCCTTAGAGGTAGAGGCCACGGGTCCTCCGTGAGCATCTCTTGCAGCTCCGGGTACTAAGTTCTTCTTGGCCAATCCGGAGCCACGAGTATCGTTCTTACTCCTCTCCTTCTTATGATTCTCAGTACTTTTGGTATGAGAGGAAGAGGAGGGAACACATATACCGACTGGAACACCCACGGAGTTACCAGAGCGTCCACCGCTATTGCCTGAGGGTCCCTTGACCTGGCGCAATATCTGTCCAGTTTCTTGTTGAGACGGGACGCCATCATGTCCACCTTTGGTTTTTCCCAACGGTTTACAATCACTTGGAAGACTTCTGGATGAAGTCCCCACTCCCCCGGGTGGAGGTCGTGTCTGCTGAGGAAGTCTGCTTCCCAGTTGTCCACTCCCGGAATGAACACTGCTGACAGTGCTATCACATGATTTTCCGCCCAGCGGAGAATCCTTGCAGCTTCTGCCATTGCCCTCCTGCTTCTTGTGCCGCCCTGTCTGTTTACGTGGGCGACAGCCGTGATGTTGTCCGACTGGATCAATACCGGTTGACCCTGAAGCAGAGGCCTTGCTTGACTTAGGGCATTGTAAATGGCCCTTAGCTCTAGGATATTTATGTGAAGAGACGTTTCCATGCTTGACCACAAGCCCTGGAAATTTCATCCCTGTGTGACTGCTCCCCAGCCTCTCAGGCTGGCATCCGTGGTTACCAGCATCCAATCCTGAATGCCGAATCTGCGGCCCTCTTGAAGATGAGCCTTCTGTAACCACCACAGGAGAGATACCCTTGTCCTTGGAGATAGGGTTATCCGCTGATGCATCTGAAGATGCGATCCGGACCATTTGTCCAGCAGATCCCACTGAAAAGTTCTTGCATGGAATCTTCCGAATGGAATCGCTTCGTAAGAAGCCACCATTTTTCCCAGGACTCTCGTGCACTGATGCACTGACATTTGTCCTGGTTTTAGGAGGTTCCTGACTAGCTCGGATAACTCCCTGGCCTTCTCCTCCGGGAGAAACACCTTTTTCTGGACTGTGTCCAGAATCATCCCTAGGAACAGTAGACATGTTGTCGGAATCAGCTGTGATTTTGGGATATTTAGAATCCACCTGTGCTGACGTAGCACTACCTGAGATAGTGCTACTCCGACCTCTAACTGTTCCCTGGACCTTGCCCTTATCAGGAGATCGTCCAAGTAAGGGATAATTAATACGCCTTTTCTTCGAAGAAGAATCATCATTTCGGCCATTACCTTGGTAAAGACCCGTGGTGCCGTGGACAATCCAAACGGCAGCGTCTGAAACTGATAATGACAGTTTTGTATCACAAACCTGAGGTACCCTTAGTGAGAAGGGTAGATTGGGACATGGAGATAAGCACCCTTGATGTCTAGAGATACCATATAGTCCCCTTCTTCCAGGTTCGCTATCACTGCTCTGAGTGACTCCATCTTGAATTTGAACCTTTTTATGTAAGTGTTCAAAGATTTTAGATTTAAATAGGTCTCACCGAGCCGTCCGGCTTCGGTACCACAAACAGCGTGGAATAATACCCCTTTCCCTGTTGTAGGAGGGGTACCTTGATTATCACCTGCTGGGAATACAGCTTGTGAATAGCTTCCAATACTGCCTCCCTGTCGGAGGGAGACGTTGGTAGAGCAGACTTCAGGAACCGGCGAGGGGGAGACGTCTCGAATTCTAATTTGTACCCCTGTGATACTACCTGCAGGATCCAGGGGTCCACTTGCGAGTGAGCCCACTGCGCGCTGAAATTCTTGAGACGGCCCCCCACCGTGCCCGAGTCTGCTTGCAGAGCCCCAGCGTCATGCTGAGGACTTGGCCGAAGCGGGGGAGGGCTTCTGCTCCTGGGAAGAGGCTGCATGGTGCAGTCTTTTTCCCCTTCCTCTGCCCCGGGGCAGGAACGAGCGGCCTTTTTCCCTCTTGCCCTTATAGGGACGAAAGGACTGGGTTTGAAAAGACGGTGTCTTTTTCTGCTGAGAGGTGACCTGGGGTAAAAAGGTGGATTTTCCAGCCGTTGCTGTGGCCACCAGGTCCGATAGACCGACCCCAAATAACTCCTCCCCTTTATACGGCAATACTTCCATATGTCGTTTGGAATCCGCATCACCTGACCACTGTCGCGTCCATAACGTTCTTCTGGCAGAAATGGACATCGCACTTACTCTAGATGCCAGGGTGCAAATATCCCTCTGTGCATCTCGCATATATAGTAATGCATCCTTTAAATGCTCTATAGTTAATAATATACTGTCCCTATCCAGGGTATCAATATTTTCAGTCAGGGAATCCGACCAAGCCACTCCAGCGCTGCACATCCAGGCTGAGGCGATCGCTGGTCGCAGTATAACACCGGTATGTGTGTATATACCTTTTAAGATATTTTCCAGCCTTCTATCAGCTGGTTCCTTGAGAGCGGCCGTATCATGAGACGGTAACGCCACTTGTTTTGATAAGCGTGTGAGCGCCTTATCTACCCTAGGGGGTGTTTCCCAACGTGCCCTAACCTCTGGCGGGAAAGGGTATAGTGCCAATAATTTATTAGAAATCAGCAGTTTTTTATCGGGGGAAACCCACGCTTTATCACACACCTCATTTAATTCATCTGACTCAGGAAAAACCACTGGTAGTTTTTTCACACCCCACATAATACCCTTTTTTGTGGTACTTGTAGTGTCAGAAATGTTCAATGCCTCCTTCATTGCCGTGATCATGTAACGTGTGGCCCTACTGGACATTACGTTTGTCTCGTCACCGTCGACACTGGATTCAGTATCCGTGTCAGGGTCTGTGTCGACCATCTGAGGTAACGGGCGTTTTAGCGCCCCTGACGGTGTCTGAGACGCCTGAACAGGCACTAATTGATTTGTCGGCTGTCTCATGTCGTCAACAGTTTTTTGCAAAGTGCTGACATTGTCACGTAATTCTTTAATTACTACCATCCAGTCAGGTGTCGACTCCCTAGGGGGTGACATCACTAACACAGGCAATTGCTCTGCTTGAGGACAGGACCCCACTAGCCCTTTGGGGAGACAGAGGGAGAGTTTGCCAGCACACACCAGAGCGCTATATATATACAGGGATAACCTTATATAAGTGTTACTCCCTGTTATAGCTGCTGTATTTATATATTAGCTGCCAATAGTGCCCCCCTCTCTGTTTTACCCTGTTTCTGTAGTGCAGGACTGCAGGGGAGAGTCAGGGAGCTGTCCTTCCAGCGGAGCTGTGAAAGAAAATGGCGCTTGTGTGCTGAGGAGAAAGGCTCCGCCCCCTTCACGGCGGCCTTTTCTCCCGCTTTTTTCAGGAAACTGGCAGGGGATAAATGCATCCATATAGCCCAGGAGCTATATGTGATGCATTTTTTTTAGCCATATAAGGTTTTTATATCGTTTTTATTGCGTCTCAGGGCGCTCCCCCCCAGCGCCCTGCACCCTCAGTGACCGGAGTGTGAAGTGTGCTGAGAGCAATGGCGCACAGCTGCAGTGCTGTGCGCTACCTTATTTGAAGACAGGAACGTCTTCTGCCGCCGCTTTCTCCGGACCTCTTCGCTCTTCTGGCTCTGTAAGGGGGCCGGCGGCGCGGCTCCGGGACCCATCCAGGCTGAACCTGTGATCGTCCCTCTGGAGCTAATGTCCAGTAGCCAAGAAGCCCAATCCACTCTGCACGCAGGTGTGTTCGCTTCTTCTCCCCTTAGTCCCACGATGCAGTGAGCCTGTTGCCAGCAGGACTCACTGAAAATAAAAAACCTATTTAAACTTTTACTTCTAAGCAGCTCAGGAGAGCCACCTAGCTTGCACCCTTCTCGTTCGGGCACAAAAATCTAACTGAGGCTTGGAGGAGGGTCATAGGGGGAGGAGCCAGTGCACACCAGCTAGTCTAAAGCTTTTACTTTTTGTGCCCAGTCTCCTGCGGAGCCGCTATTCCCCATGGTCCTTACGGAGTTCCCAGCATCCACTAGGACGTCAGAGAAAAGAAATTGAAGAAAACACTCTGGAGCTCAGAGATGTGCATCCTACCCTGAGGGCACTTTTCTCTAAACTGCCTGTGGGAGGGGGCATATAGGGGAGGAGCCAGCACACGCAGTGAAGAAATTTAAAGTGCACTGGCTCCTTTGGACCCTGTCTATACCCAACGTACTAGATTTCCCAATATCCCTTATGGATGCTAGAGAAATATATTTCCCCACAGTGCCAGATATACAAATGCCCCCTCAGTGCCAGATACACAAATGCCCCCACAGTGCCAGATACACAAATGCCCCCACAGTGCCAGATATACATTGCCCCACAGTGCCAGATACACAAATGCCTCCACAGTGCCAGATATACATTGCCCCACAGTGCCAGATATACATTGCCCCAGAGTACCCCCGTTCACCGCTGCCTCTGCTTGTGCTGTGTGAGGGGTGGAGAGTACAGAGCCTCTCCTGCCCCTCAATGCTCGTGAAGTCCGATCTCCACAGCTCCGGCGGCGGGTATCTCAAATGAGGCGCCGGTTCGTTAGCCAATCAGAGCTAGCGGACCGGCAGCCAATCAGGAGCTGCGGCTGCCGGTCTGCGAGATCTGATTGGCTAGCAAACCGATGCCTTATTGAGATTTACCCTCTGCGCCGCAGCCGCTGGAGACCGCTGGACATCACAGAGAATTGAGGGGCAGGAGAGGTGCTGCGCTCTCCTCCCCTCACGCAGCAGCCAGCCGTACCGCCCCGTACCGCCATACTTGCAGCACCCCATAGAGCTTACAATTGCCATTTATCTTTTGAGTCCTATCATTAAGGTTGTATTCCCTAGTGGAGAGTGTGTATCTATGTATATTTCCAATCATTGGCCCTCATTCCGAGTTGTTCGCTCGCTAGCTGCTTTTAGCAGCATTGCAAACGCCAGGCCGCCGCCCTCTGGGAGTGTATCTTAGCTTAGCAGAATAGCGAACGAAAGATTAGCAGAACTGCTAATATATTATATTACTAAATAATTCCTTGCAGTTTCTGAGTAGCTCCAGACCTACTCCTAGATTGCGATCAGCTCGGTCCGTTTAGTTCCTGATTTGACGTCACAAACACGCCCTGCGTTCAGCCAGCCACTCCCCCGTTTCTCCAGACACTCCCGCATTTTTCCCTGACATGCCTGCGTTTTTTAGCACACTCCCGGAAAACGCTCAGTTACCACCCAGAAACGCCCCTTTCCTGTCAATCATTCACCGATCAGCAGTGCGACTGAAAAGCGCTGCACGAACACCAGCAAATCTACAAAGTTTTGTGTAAAATACCATGCGTATGCGCATTTAGCAACAAATCGCAGCATAGCGAAAATCATCAACGAGCGAACAACTCGGAATGACCACCATTATTCTGTACTGTGGGGGTAATTCTGAGTTGATCGCAGCAGGAACTTTGTTAGCAGTTGGGCAAAACCATGTGCACTGCAGGGGAGGCAGATATAACATGTGCAGAGAGAGTTAGATTTGGGTGTGGTGTGTTCAATCTGTAATCTAAATTGCAGTGTAAAAATAAAGCAGCCAGTATTTACCCTGCACAGAAACAAAATAACCCACCCAAATCTAACTCACTCTGCACATGTTATATCTGCCTCCCCTGCAGTGCACATGGTTTTGCCCAACTGCTAACAAAGTTCCTGCTGCGATCAAGTCGGAATTACCCCCCATGGGCCTAATTCAACATGGATCGCTTATTAGAGAAATTGCAAATGCACATGCATAGCGCTCGCATTGCGCATGCGTGTGAGGTAATAGCGACAGAAAATGCGTACAGATCGTAAACGCAATGCATCTGCTGTTTGACAGGAAGCTGGCGTTTTCTGGGTGTGCCAGAGAAAAACGCAGGCGTGCCCAGACATTTTTGGGGAGGGTCTATGATGTCAGCGCAGATCACTTCCAGGCCGTGTCAGTCGCAGATTAGTGGCAGCCTCAGACCTACTTACATTTGCTCAGACTGCAAAAACTCTACGATGTTCCGGAAATTGCGCATTCATCTGCAATGTATGGCGATCTGCAATGCATTCGCAAATTTTCAGGTTTTTTTTTTGTCAGGGTGGCGCCTTTCTGCTTGCTGACAACTGCAATTTCACAGATTAGCGATCAATGCTGAATTAGACCCTATATTCTTATTGGGAGATTGTACATATTTAATGACTAATAAATTCTCTTTTATTTCACTGGATTTGCATAACTATATCAAATTTCTTAGTGGTACCTCAAGCATTTAATCATATGATCATTTATGCATATTTATCTTTTGGTCATGTTTTTAATGGACACCTTGCACCCATTATAGGTACGCACTGGCCTGGATGCTGTCAAAATTAGCATTTCCTTTTTGCATTTTTTCTGACCTACTGCATACTGTACCTCCCAAATTTGTAATTTGAAATTTTGGACCCTGCACATACCTCAGGTGGGGTGTCCAAAACAGGGTGGGGCCTCATGGGTAGGCTGTGATCTCATGGGAAGCACCCCCCCTCCCCCTTCTTCATTTACATCACTCTGGAGATGGCATAAGGGGGCGTGGTGGGGGGAAAATTCTGCAGATAAGCATACGTACAAGGGTGCGTGACCATGCGACCATGTCATCATTGCCCAGCTCCGCAATGCCGGGATTGGCAGCACTGTGAGGCAGAGTGTGGACCATGATGACAGCAGCATGGGGGTTGCTGACAGATGCGCAGGCCAGGAGACTCGCCCACTCTTCCAGGTAGCTGGGAGCACCACACAATTTTCAGGAGCCTCCCAGCCGTTCCCGGAAAGTAGGCTATTTTTGGGAGGTAAAAGTGCTATGTCCATTTCAAAAAGTTCTAATAATAAGATTTTAAACCTACCGGTAAATCTTTTTCTCGTAGTCCGTAGAGGATGCTGGGGACTCCATAAGTACCATGGGGATAGACGGGCTCCGCAGGAGACATGGGCACCTCAAGAAAGACTTTGACTCTGGGTGTGCACTGGCTCCTCCCTCTATGCCCCTCCCCCAGACCCCAGTTAGAGAAACTGTGCCCAGTGGAGACGGACAGTACGAGGAAAGGATTTTTGTTAATCCAAGGGCAAGATTCATACCAGCCACACCAATCACACCGTATAACTTGTGATAAACTACCCAGTTAACAGTATGAAAAAACAACATAGCATCAGTACATGACCGATGCAACCATAACAGAACCCTTATTGAAGCAATAACTATATACAAGTATTGCAGAAGTAGTCCGCACTTGGGACGGGCGCCCAGCATCCTCTACGGACTACGAGAAAAAGATTTACCGGTAGGTTTAAAATCTTATTTTCTCTAACGTCCTAGAGGATGCTGGGGACTCCGTAAGGACCATGGGGATTATACCAAAGCTCCCAAACGGGCGGGAGAGTGCGGATGACTCTGCAGCACCGATTGAGCAAACATGAGGTCCACCTCAGCCAGGGTATCAAACTTATAGAATTTTGCAAAGGTGTTTAAACCCGACCAAGTAGCAGCTCGACACAGCTGTAGTGCCGAGACCCCTCGGGCAGCCGCCCAAGAAGAGCCCACTTTCCTCGTGGAATGGGCCTTGACCGATTTCGGTAACGGCAATCCAGCCGTAGAATGCGCTTGCTGAATCGTGTTACAAATCCAACGAGCAATAGTCTGCTTTGAAGCAGGGGCACCAATCTTGTTGGTTGCATACAGGACAAACAGTGCTTCAGTTTTCCTGACTTTAGCCGTCCTGGCCACGTAAATTTTAAAAAGCACTGACCACATCAAGTAACTCGGAATCCTCCAAGTCACGCGTAGCCACAGGCACCACAATAGGTTGGTTCATATGAAAAGATGAGACCACTTTTGGTAGGAATACCAAATATGGGCTTTTATGTGACAAAGCCGCCAATTCCGACACTCGCCTAGCCGAAGCCAAGGCTAATAACATGACCACCTTCCACGTGAGATATTTCAACTTCACCGTTTTAAGTGGTTCAAACCAGTGTGATTTTAGAAAACTTAACACCACGTTAAGGTCCCAAGGTGCCACCGGA
This sequence comes from Pseudophryne corroboree, assembly GCF_028390025.1. Classification (NCBI taxonomy): domain Eukaryota; kingdom Metazoa; phylum Chordata; class Amphibia; order Anura; family Myobatrachidae; genus Pseudophryne; species Pseudophryne corroboree. Next base: position 199,098,972 of record NC_086452.1, on the reverse strand, counting down.
GGCACGAAAGGAGGCTGAATATGCAGCACTCCTTTTACAAAAGTCTGAACTTCTGGAAGAGAAGCCAATTCTTTTTGAAAGAAAATGGATAAGGCCGAAATCTGGACCTTAATAGAGCCTAATCTTAGGCCCAAATTCACTCCAGTTTGTAGGAAGTGAAGGAAACGGCCCAGATGGAATTCTTCCGTAGGAGCATTACTGGCCTCACACCAAGAAACATATTTTCACCATATACGGTGATAATGTTTTGACGTTACATCCTTCCTAGCCTTTATCAGCGTAGGGATGACCTCAACCGGAATGCCTTTCTCTGCTAGGATCCGGCGTTCAACCGCCATGCTGTCAAACGCAGCCGCGGTAAGTCTTGGAACAGACAGGGCCCTTGCTGCAACAGGTCCTGTCTTAGAGGAAGAGGCCACGGATCTTCTGTGAGCATTTCCTGCAGATCCGGATACCAGGTCCTCCGCGGCCAATCTGGAACAATGAGGATTGTTCTCACTCCTCCTTGTCTTATTATCCTTAACACCTTGGGTATGAGAGGAAGAGGAGGAAATACATAGACCGACCGGAACACCCACAGTGTCACTAGGGCATCTACCGCTACTGCCTGAGGGTCTCTTGACCTTGCGCAATACCTCTGTAGCTTTTTGTTGAGGCGGGACCCCATCATGTCTATCTGTGGCAGGCCCCACCGACTTGTAATCTGTGCGAAGACTTCCTGATGAAGTCCACACTCTCCCGGATGTAGGTCGTGTCTGCTGAGGAAGTCTGCTTCCCAGTTGTCCACTCCCGGAATGAACACTGCTGACAGTGCGCTTACGTGATTCTCCGCCCAGCGAAGAATTCTGGTGGCCATCGCCACTCTGCTCCTTGTGCCGCCTTGGCGGTTTACATGAGCCACTGCTGTGACGTTGTCTGACTGGATCAGAACCGGTTGGTCGCGAAGTAAGGTCTCCGCTTGACGTAGGGCGTTGTATATGGCCCTTAGTTCCAGGATGTTGATGTGAAGACAAGTCTCTTGACTTGACCAAAGACCTTGGAAACTTCTTCCCTGTGTGACTGCTCCCCAACCTCGGAGGCTTGCATCTGTGGTCACCAGGATCCAGCCCTGAATGCCGAACCTGCGGCCCTCGAGAAGGTGAGCACTCTGCAGCCATCACAGGAGTGATACCCTGGCCCTGGGGGATAGGGTAATCAACCGATGAATCTGTAAATGTGACCCGGACCACTTGTCCAGTAGGTCCCATTGGAAAGTCCTCGCATGGAACCTGCCGAAGGGAATGGCCTCGTATGATGCCACCATCTTTCCCAGGACTCGAGTGCAGTTATGCACTGACACCTGTTTTGGTTTCAATAGGTTCCTGATAAGAGTCATGAGTTCCTGGGCCTTTTCTATCGGGAGATAAACCCTCTTCTGGTCCGTGTCCAGAATCATGCCCAAGAAAGACAGACGAGTCGTAGGAACCAACTGCGACTTCGGGATATTGAGAATCCAGCCGTGTTGCTGTAACACCTTCAGTGAAAGTGACACGCTGTTCAGCAACTGCTCTCTTGATCTCGCTTTTATGAGGAGATCGTCCAAGTACGGGATAATTGTGACACCTTGCTTGCGCAGGAGCACCATCATTTCCGCCATTACCTTGGTGAAAATTCTCGGGGCCGTGGAGAGACCAAACGGCAACGTCTGAAATTGGTAATGACAGTCTTGTACCGCAAATCTGAGGTACGCCTGATGAGGTGGATAAATGGGGACATGAAGGTATGCATCCTTTATGTCCAGGGACACCATAAAATCCCCCCCTTCCAGGCTTGCAATGACCGCTCTTAGCGATTCCATCTTGAATTTGAACCTTTTCAAGTATAGGTTCAGGGATTTCAAATTTAATATGGGTCTGACCGAACTGTCCGGTTTCGGGACTACAAACATGGTCGAGTAATATCCCTTTCCTTGTTGGAGGAGGGGAACCTTGACCACCACCTGTTGAAGATACAATTTTTGTATTGCATATAACACTTTCTCCCTTTCCTGGGGAGGAGTTGGTAGAGCCGATTTGAAAAATCGTCGAGGAGGCACTTCTTCGAATTCCAGCTTGTAACCCTGAGAAACAATTTCTATTGTCCAGGGATCCACCTGGGAGTGAACCCAGATGTGGCTGAAACTCCGAAGACGTGCCCCCACTGGGCCGGACTCCGCCAGTGGAGCCCCAGCGTCATGCGGTAGATTTTGTAGAGGCCGGGGAGGACTTCTGTTCCTGGGAACTAGCTGTGTTGTGCAGCTTTTTTCCTCTGCCCCTACCTCTGGCAAGAAAGGACGCACATCGCACTTTCTTGTTTCTTTGTGACCGAAAGGACTGCATTTGATAATGCGGAGCTTTCTTATGCTGTGAGGGAACATAAGGTAAAAAATTCGATTTTCCAGCTGTAGCTGTGGAGACTAGGTCCGAGAGACCTTCCCCAAACAATTCCTCACCCCTGTAAGGTAAAACCTCCATATGCCTTTTTGAGTCGGCATCACCTGTCCATTGCCGTGTCCATAGGACTCTTCTGGCAGAAATCGACATAGCGTTTATTCTAGAACCCAGTAGACTAATGTCTCTTTGAGCATCTCTCATATATAGGACAGCATCTCTTATATGCCCCAGGGTCAATAAAATAGTATCCCTATCTAGGGTATCCATCCCCTCAGATAAGGTATCTGTCCATGCCGCTACAGCACTACACACCCAGGCCGACGCAATTGCCGGTCTGAGTAAGGTACCTGAATGTGTATAAATGGACTTCAGGGTAATCTCCTGTTTGCGGTCAGCAGAATCTTTGAGGGTAGCCGTATCCTGGGACGGGAGGGCTACCTTCTTGGATAAGCGTGTTAATGCTTTGTCCACCCTAGGGGAGGATTCCCATCGTAACCTATCCGTTGATGGGAAAGGATACGCCATAAGAATCCTTTTGGAAATCTGCAGTCTTTTATCTGGAGATTCCCAAGCTTTTTCACATAACTCGTTCAGCTCGTGTGAGGGGGGAAAGGTTACCTTAGGCTTCTTTCCCTTGTACATATGTACCCTCTTGTCAGGGACAGGGGGTTCCTCTGTGATGTGCAAAACATCTTTTATTGCCATAATCATATATCGAATGGATTTTGCCAATTTTGGCTGTAACTTTGCATCATCGTAATCGACACTGGAGTCAGAATCCATGTCGGTATCTGTGTCAACACTCTGGGATAGTGGGCGCTTATGAGACCCTGACGGTCCTTGCGACATAGGATCAGGCATGGGTTGAGACCCTGACTGTCCTAAAGCTTCAGCCTTGTCTAATCTTTTGTGCAATGAGTTTACACTAGCATTTAAAGCCTTCCACATATCCATCCAGTCAGGTGTCGGCGCTGTCGGTGGAGACACCACATTCATTTGCTCCCGCTCCTCTCCAACATAGCCTTCTTCCTCAGACATGTCGACACACGCGTACCGACACACCGCACACACACAGGGAATGCTCTTTCTGAAGACAGTTCACCCACAAGGCCCTTTGGCGAGACAGCGAGAGAGTATGCCAGCACACACCCCAGCGCTATATAACCCAGGAATAACACAGTAACTTAATGTTTGCCCAGTAGCGCTGCTGTATGTAATTTGCGCCGAATTATGTTCCCCCCTCTCTTTTCAACCCTCTTGTCTACCGTGGTATAAGCAGGGGAGAGTCCGGGGAGCTTCCTCTCAGCGGTGCTGTGGAGAAGAAATGGCGCTGGTGAGTGCTGAGGGAGAAGCCCCGCCCCCTCGGTGGCGGGCTTCTGTCCCGCTTAAACTGTAAAATTGGCGGGGGCTCATACATATATACAGTGCCCAGCTGTATATATGTTATATTTTTGCCAAAACAAGGTTTATATTGCTGCCCAGGGCGCCCCCCCTGCGCCCTGCACCCTTGCAGTGACCGGAGTATGTGAGGTGTATGGGAGCAATGGCGCACAGCTGCAGTGCTGTGCGTTACCTCAGTGAAGATCATGAAGTCTTCTGCCGCCTCTGAAGTCTTCTTTTCTTCTCATACTCACCCGGCTTCTATCTTCCGGCTCTGCGAGGTGAGATCCTGCGTACCAATGCCTCTGGAGCTAATGGTGTCCAGTAGCCTAAGAAGCAGGACCTTGCAACTCAGAGAGTAGGGCTGCTTCTCTCCCCTCAGTCCCTCGATGCAGGGAGTCTGTTGCCAGCAGTGCTCCCTGAAAATAAAAAACCTAACAAAATACTTTCTTTACAGGAAACTCAGGAGAGCTCCCTGCAGTGCACCCATCTCCTCTGGGCACAGTATCAAACTGGGGTCTGGGGGAGGGGCATAGAGGGAGGAGCCGCACTGGCTCACCCAGAGTCAAAGTCTTTCTTGCGGTGCCCATGTCTCCTGCGGAGCACGTCTATCCCCATGGTCCTTACGGAGTCCCCAGCATCCTCTAGGGCGTTAGAGAAAATTTATTTTAACTCTTTCATTTATTTTAAATATCTTAGGGTGCATACACACGGTGAGATTCGAACTTATCCGATTCTCACTGTGCGACGGGGGGCCGGGTCGGCACTTAGCCAGTATCGCAAGCACATAATGAGTGTGCTTGCGATGCTGGCTATGTGCGATTTTGGCTAAGTGTCAATCCTGACTATCTCTTCTATAGAGATAGTCAGGATTGACTTGCCTGCACAGCCTATTTTTTCTGCCGATGCCGACCGCGCGGGGCCGCGCATCGGATCGGGATCGCAAGGTGACTGTCACCTTGCGATCTGCACTATCTTTTCATCCGATTCTGACTATATAGTCAGAATCGAATGAAAAAATCTTACCGTGTGTACACACCTTTAGTTTCTTCTAAATGTAACATAACACATTCTGCCACTCGCCTCTTCAATTATTTAATCTTTTATTAGAGCTCTGTATAAATCAGTGATTGGAAACCTGCTGCACACCAGCTGCTGCTGAACTATACATCCCAGCTTGCCTTAACAGCAAAATTGTGGCAGAGCATGCTGTGATCTTTAGTTACACAGCAGATGGAGTGCTGCAGATTGCCTTCCCCTTGTAGATGGGTTCAGAAAGTCAGTCAAAATTGCGACTACACTGTATTCCTGTTTTACTCCAGCATACCTCCCAACTTTCTTCTTCGGGGAAAGTGGCCTACATAAAGGGGGCGTGGTTTCGCGGGAGGACCCGCGATCGATCGCGAGTCACGCCCCCGTTTTCGTCACTGAGGGGGCATGCCCAGCGCTCTGTGAGCCGCTGGCATGCCTCCTCTCCCTCTGTCTGCACTGAATAGACGCTGTGCGCATGCGCACAGCGTCTATTCACCGCTGCTCTGCTAAGCAGGGCAGCGGGTGACAGAGACTCCCAACTGCCCCCCCCCCCCCCACCGCGGGACACTGCGGCCCGCGGGTGGGACAGCGGGACAGTCCCCAAAAAACGGGACTGTCCCGCGAAAATCGGGACAGTTGGGAGGTATGCTCCAGAGTAGCAGGAGACCTACTGAGACTGTAATCCGAGCACAGCCCTAGCATACATGGGCACACAGCAAAGCAGAGCATTCTGGGAATGCTGCTGATACAGGAAATCAGTGCAGCTCACACTGATTTCAGTTTAAAAGCTGCTCTGTGGATTTAGGTTGTCTACTGCCACAAAGGAATATATCTGATATGCATATTGACTACAAGCTCCTGAAAAACTTGGACACAGGGTAAGAAGGAAAAACTTTGAGCAAAAAGGTGCTTAGATATATTCTCCATATGCATGTGATTGTGAGAGTGAGTTAGATGGGAGATACACAGTGCTACAGTAGATAGAAGCAACTTATTCTGTGAAACCTTGTGCTTCTGTATATATGACTCACGTCCACACACCACAACTAACATAAATTAACATAAGACTGTGCAAGACTGTGAACTGAGTATCTAAAGATCTATAAAAATATTTATTTTGTATTAGGAAAAAATCTTATGTGAAAACGTGACATTCCCGCTTTGTACCATAAGACTTGTTTTAGGACAAATGTGCTGCAATGTATAACAACGAATCGGCAATGAGTGTTCCAGAATTTAACCCCGTCACTGCTGTACTAATGTTTACTGACCTTTTACAATTTAGACGGTGATGGGATATTTTCCTTTCCTCTTTCATGTGCATCACTTAAGGCTGAGCTGGGCATACACACTACTATTATCTGGCCAATCTGCTCAGTAATGGCAGAATCCCCAAATACTTGTACAGTGTATGCGCATGATCAATCTGAAAATATTGATCGGTTGGGTATCCTGGATCATTCAGTATGTCTGTCTGAATCAATATTTTCACAGTTGAAGTCGGCCGCGTAAGGCAGTGTATAGGATTCCCTGCCGTAGCCGACCGATCATCATTTCCCTGTTCCATCACATGGGAATGCACACGTAAATTTCTCTAACGTCCTAAGTGGATGCTGGGGACTCCGTAAGGACCATGGGGAATAGCGGCTCCGCAGGAGACTGGGCACATCTAAAGAAAACTTTAGGACTAACTGGTGTGCACTGGCTCCTCCCCCTATGACCCTCCTCCAAGCCTCAGTTAGATTTCTGTGCCCGACGAGAAGGGTGCACACTAGGGGCTCTCCTGAGCTTCTTAGTGAAAGTTTTAGTTTAGGTTTGTTATTTTCAGTGAGACCTGCTGGCAACAGGCTCACTGCATCGTGGGACTAAGGGGAGAAGAAGCGAACTCACCTGCTGCAGAGTGGATTGGGCTTCTTGGCTACTGGACATTAGCTCCAGAGGGACGATCACAGGTTCAGCCTGGATGGGTCCCGGAGCCGCGCCGCCGGCCCCCTTACAGAGCCAGAAGAGCGAAGAGGTCCGGAGAAAGCGGCGGCAGAAGACGTTCCTGTCTTCAAATAAGGTAGCGCACAGCACTGCAGCTGTGCGCCATTGCTCTCAGCACACTTCACACTCCGGTCACTGAGGGTGCAGGGCGCTGGGGGGGAGCGCCCTGAGACGCAATAAAAACGATATAAAAACCTTATATGGCTAAAAAAAATGCATCACATATAGCTCCTGGGCTATATGGATGCATTTATCCCCTGCCAGTTTCCTGAAAAAAGCGGGAGAAAAGGCCGCTGTGAAGGGGGCGGAGCCTTTCTCCTCAGCACACAAGCGCCATTTTCCCTCACAGCTCCGTTGGAGGGAAGCTCCCTGGCTCTCCCCTGCAGTCACTACACTACAGAAAGGGTTAAAAAAGAGAGGGGGGCACTAATTAGGCGCAGTATTAACTATACAGCAGCTATAAGGGGAAAAACACTTATATAAGGTTATCCCTGTATATATATAGCGCTCTGGTGTGTGCTGGCAAACTCTCCCTCTGTCTCCCCAAAGGGCTAGTGGGGTCCTGTCCTCTATCAGAGCATTCCCTGTGTGTGTGCTGTGTGTCGGTACGTTTATGTCGACATGTATGAGGAGAAAAATGATGTGGAGACGGAGCAGAGTGTCTGTAACAGTGATGTCACCACCTAGGGGGTCGACACCTGAGTGGATGTACTGTTGAAAATTACGTGACAGTGTCAGCTCTGTATAAAAAAACAGTGGTTGACATGAGACAGCCGGCTACTCAGCTTGTGCCTGTCCAGACGTCTCATAGGCCGTCAGGGGCTTTAAAGCGCCCGTTACCTCAGATGGCAGATACAGACGCCGACACGGATACTGACTCCTGTGTCGACGGTGAAGAGACAACCGTGATTTCCAGTAGGGCTACACGTTACATGATTGAGACAATGGAAAATGTTTTATACATTTCTGATAATACGAGTACCACCAAAAAGGGGTATTATGTTCGGTGAGGGAAAAACTACCTGTAGTTTTCCTGAATCTGAGAAATAAAATGTGTGATGATGCGTGGGTTTCCCCCCGATAACAATTGATAATTTCTTAAAAAGTATTGGCTGTATACCCTTTCCCGCCAGAGGTTAGGGTGCGTTGGGAAACACCCCCTAGGGGGGATAAGGCGCTCACACGCTTGTAAGAACAAGGGCTCTACCCTCTCATGAGATGGCCGCCCTTAAGGATCCTGCTGATAGAAAGCAGGAGGGTATCCAAAAATGTATTCACACACATACTCGTGTTATACTGCACCCAGCAATCGCCTCAGCCTGGAGGTGCAGTGCTGGGTTGGCATGGTCGGATTCCCTGACTGGAAATATTGATATCCTAGATAAGGATAGTATATTATTGCCTATAGAGCATTTAAAAGATGCATTTCTATATATGCAGGATGCACAGCGGAATATTTGCCGACTGGCATCAAGTATAAGTGCGTTGTCCAATTCTACCAGTAAAATGGTCAGGTGATGCGGATTCCAAACGGCATTTGGAAGTATTGCCTTTGAAAGGGGACATTTGGGGTCAGTCTTTTAGACCTGGTGGCCATGGCAACAACTGGGAAATCCACGTTTGTACCCCAGGTCGCCTCTCAAAATAAGACGCCGTATTATCAGGCGCAGTCCTTTGTTGGCAAGCGGACAAAAGGTTCCTCTTTTCTGCTCGTGACAGAGGGGGAGGTAAAAAGGCTGAAGAGATTACCCAGTTCCCAGGAACAGAAATCCTTCCCGCCTCTGCAAAGCCCTCAGTATGACGCTAGGGCCTTACAAGCTCAGGCACGGTGGGGGCCCGTTCTCAATGAATTTCAGTGCGCAGTGGGCTCACTCGCAAGTAGACCCCTGGATCCTTCAGGTAATATCTCAAGGGTACATATTGAAATTCGAGACGTCTCCCCCTCGCCGTTTCCAAAGGTCGGCTTTACCGACGTCTCCCTCTGACAGGGAGGCAGTTTTGGAAGCCATTCACAAGCTGTATTCCCAGCAGGTGATAATCAAGGTACCCCTCCTGCAACAGGGAACGGGGTATTATTCCACACTATTGTGGTACCGAAGCCAGACGGCTCGGTGAGACCGATTCTAAATCTAAAATCAAAAATCTTTGAACACTTACATACAGAGGTTCAAATTCAAGATTGAGTCACTCAGAGCAGTGATTGCGAACCTGGAAGAAGGGGACTACATGATGTCTCGGGACATCAAGGATGCTTACCTTCATGTCAAAATTTACCCTTCTCACCAAGGGTACCTCAGGTTATGGTACAGAACTGTCACTATCAGTTCAGACGCTGCCGTAGGGATGGTCCACGACACCCCGGGTCTTTACCAAGGTAATGGCCGAAATGATATCCCTTCGAAGGAAGGGAATTTTAGTTATCCCTTACTTGGACGATTCCCTGATAAGGGTAAGATCCAGGGAACAGTTGGAAGTCGGTGTAGCACTATCTCAGGTAGTGCTGAGGCAGCACGATTGGATTCTCAATATTCCAAAATCGCAGCTGGTTCCGACGACTTGTCTTCTGTTTCCTAGGGATGTTCCTGGACACAGTCCAGAAAAAAGGTGTTTCTCCCGGAAGAGAAAGCCAGGGAGTTATCCGAGCTAGTCAGGAACCTCCTAAAATCGAACCAAGTCTCAGTGCATCAATGCACAAGGGTTCTGGGTAAAAATGGTGGCTTCCTACGAAGCAATCCCATTCGTTAGATTCCACGCAAGAACTTTCCAGTGGAACCTACTGGACAAATGGTCCGGGTCGCATTTTCAGATGCATCAGCGGATAACCCTGTCACCAAGGACAAGGGTATCCATCCTGTGGTGGTTGCAGAGTGCTCATCTTCTAGAGGGCCGCAGATTCGGCATTCAGGACTGGGTCCTGGTGACCACGGATGCCAGCCTGCGAGGCTGGGGAGCAGTCACACAGGGAAGGAATATCCAGGGCTTAGGGTCAAGCCGGGATACATCACTTCACATAAATATCCTGAAGCTAAGGGCCATTTACAATGCTCTAAGCTTAGCAAGACCTCTGCTTCAAGGTCAGCCGGTATTGATCCAGTCGGACAACATCATGGCAGTCACCCACGTAAACAGACAGGGTGGCACAAGAAGCAGGAGGGCAATGGCAGAAGCTGCAGGGATTCTTCGCTGGGCGGAAAATCATGTGATAGCACTGTCAACAGTATTCATTCCAGGAGTGGACAACTGGGAAGCAGACTTCCTCAGCACGACCTCCACCCGGGAGAGTGGGGACTTCACCCAGAAGTCGTCCACATGTTTAAAAAACTCGACAGGTATTGCGCCAGGTCAAGAGACCCTCAGGCAATAGTTGTAGACGCTCTGGTAACACCGTGGGTGTACCAGTCAGTGTAGGTGTTCCCTCCTCTGCCTCTCATACCCAAGGTACTGAGATTGATAAGATGGAGAGGAGAAAGCACTATATTCGTGGCTCCGGATTGGCCAAGAAGGACTTGGTAACCGGAACTTCAAGAGATGCTCACGGAGGATCCGTGGCCTCTACCTCTAAGAAGGGACCTGCTCCAGCAAGGACCCTGTCTGTTCCAAGACTTACCGCGGCTGCGTTTGACGGCATGGCGGTTGAACGCCGGATCCTGAAGGAAAAAAGGCATTCCGGATGAAGTCATCCCTATCCTGATCAAAGCCAGGAAGGATGTAACCGCAAAAACATTATCACCGCAATTGGCGAAAATATGTTGCGTGGTGCGAGGCCAGTAAGGCCCGACGGAAGAAATTCAACTGGGTCGATTCCTACATTTCCTGCAAACAGGAGTGTCTATGGGCCTGAAATTGGGGTCCAGTAAGGTTCAAATTTCGGCCCTGTCAATTTTCTTCCAAAAAGAACTAGCTTCAGTCCCTGAAGTTCAGACGTTTGTAAAAGGGGTACTGCATATACAGCCTCCTTTTGTGCCTCCAGTGGCACTTTGGGATCTCAATGTAGTTTTTGGTTCCAAAAGTCACATTGGTTTGAACCACTTAAATCTGTGGAGTTAAAATATCTCACATGGAAAGTGGTCATGCTGTTGGCCCTGGCCTGGGCCAGGCGCGTGTCAGAATTGGCGGCTTTATCCTGAAAAAGCCCTTATCTGATTTTCCATTCGGACAGGGCGGAATTGAGGACTCGTCCTCAGTTTCTCCCTAAGGTGGTTTCAGCGTCTCACCTGAACCAACCTATTGGTGGTGCCTGCGGCTACTAGGGACTTGGAGGCCTCCAAGTTGCTAGACGTTGTCAGTGCCCTGAAAATATGTTTCCAGGACGGCTGGAGTCAGGAAATCTGACTCGCTGTTTATCCTGTGTGCACCCAACAAGTAGGGTGCTCCTGCTTCTAAGCAGACTATTGCTCGTTGGATTGTAGTACAATTCAGCTTGCACATTCTGTGGCAGGCCTGCCACAGCCAAAAATCTGTAAATGCCCACTCCACAAGGAAGGTGGGCTCATCTTGGGCGGCTGCCCGAGGGGTCTCGGCTTTACAACTTTGCCGAGCAGCTACTTGGTCAGGAGCAAATACGTTTGTAAAATTCTACAAAATTGATATCCTGGCTGAGGAGGACCTGGAGTTCTCTCATTTGGTGCTGCAGAGTCATCCGCACTCTCCCGCCCGTTTGGGAGCTTTGGTATAATCCCCATGGTCCTTACGGAGTCCCCAGCATCCACTTAGGACGTTAGAGAAAATAAGAATTTACTTACCGATAATTCTATTTCTCATAGTCCGTAGTGGATGCTGGGCGGATTGTCTGCAATACTTGTACATAGTTATTGTTACAAAAATCGGGTTATTATTGTTGTGAGCCATCTTTCAGAGGCTCCTCTGTTATCATGCTGTTAACTGGGTTCAGATCACAGGTTATACGGTGTGATTGGTGTGGCTGGTATGAGTCTTACCCGGGATTCAAAATCCTTCCTTATTGTGTACGCTCGTCCGGGCACAGTATCCTAACTGAGGCTTGGAGGAGGGTCATAGGGGGAGGAGCCAGTGCACACCACTTAGTCCTAAAGCTTTCTTTAGATGTGCCCAGTCTCCTGCGGAGCCGCTATTCCCCATGGTCCTTACGGAGTCCCCAGCATCCACTACGGACTATGAGAAATAGAATTATCGGTAAGTAAATTCTTATTATCTCCTCCCCAGGGGTACAGTGCAGATATCATAGCCAATACACTAAGGGGCAGATGTACTAAGCCTTGAGGAGTGATAAAGTGGAGATAGATAAAGTATCAAGCAATCAGGTCCTAACTGTCATTTTTGAAACACAACCTGTAACATGTCAGTTAGGAGCTGATTGCTTGGCACTTTCTCTCTCGCTCCACTTTATCACTCTCCAAGGCTTAAGCTGGTTACACACTGGAGCAATATGTACTCGGGCAATAAAGCAGCCGACGGGCCGACATATCATATCCGCGGTACACATCAGAACAATGTCATGAAGGACAGAATAAACCCTTGTTCTGACATTTGTTACACTGCACAGCGCCGCATGCAATATCGGGGGGTCAGTCTGAGTTGATCGCTAGCTACTTTTAGCAACTGTGCAAACGCATAGTCGCCGCCCACGGGTGAGTGTATTTTTGCTTTGCAAGTGTGCGATCGCATGTGCAGCGGAGCTCTACAAAAACATTTTGTGCAGTTTCAGAGTAGGTCTGGACCTACTCAGCCCCTGCAATCACTTCAGTCTTTTTGGTCCCGGAATTGACGTCAGACACCCGCCCTGTAAACGCCCGAACACGCCTGCGTTTTCCCAAACACTCACAGAAAACGGTCAGTTGACACCCATAAACTCCCACTTCCTGTCAACAGGGCCGGATTAACAATGGGGCGGATGGAGCTGCAGCTCCAGGCCCACTCTCCAAAATAGGCCCACTGCATCCGCCCATAGATGTCCATGCTGCTGTAGACGGGAAAAACAAATTTCCTTCCACTGCAGCCTACAGCACCAGACCCGTCCCCTCCAGCATCACACCCTTCTTGTGCAGATTCGGAGGGGGGGCACCAAGGCACGTATAGTGCACCAATGTAAATTCCGGGATGCAGCCCCGCCCCCTGTACTCAAGCCATGACGCTCAGTGATGAGCGTTTAAGCTCCGCATCCCGGTGATGTCATCTGTCAGTCACCGGGAGGGCAAGGGTAAGCGGACTATGACAAGGGGGCGTGGCCTAACGGAACATGATATTCGTGGCTGCCGCTGCAGCGGCAGCCCATGATGAACCTACTCAGGTACCCGGCATCCAAGGCTGAGGAGGTGGCTATTTTTTGTAGCTGGGACCGCGGGACGGGAGGAGGTAGGTAGTAGGTACCCTGGATCTGGAAATGTGTGTGTGTGTGTGTGGAGAGGGGGTGCGTGATTAAAAGGGAAAAGCCCTGTATGTCCAGGGCTCCCCTAAAAATTGCCCCTATGTACAGTATATACAAGAGGGGTTTCCCCCCCACCCACCGCATCACACTGCAAAGAAGCCCCTGTTTAAATACAAGAGGGGGAGTTGTTGCTCCCTCTCAAAGCAAAAATTCCCTGCTGTCAACCCATGGGTAGTGTTTGCAAAGAGAGGGTGCAGGGTTAGGGTGGTGTGTGCAGGGAGCGGGTGTAGGGTTAGGGTAGTGTGTGCAGGGAGCGGGTGTAGGGTTAGGGGTAGTGTGTGCAGGGAGCGGGTGTAGGGTTAGGGTAGTGTGTGCAGGGAGCGGGTGTAGGGTTAGGGGTAGTGTGTGCAGGGAGCGGGTGTAGGGTTAGGGGGTAGTGTGTGAAGGGAGCGGGTGCAGGGTTAGCGGTAGTGTGTGCAGGGAGCGGGTGCAGGGGAAGTGTAGTGTGTGCGGGGAGCGGGTGCAGGGGAAGTGTAGTGTGCGCGGGGAGCGGGTGCAGGGTTAGCGGTAGAGTAGTGTGAGCGGGTGTAGGGTTAGTGGTAGTATAGTGTTTGCTGGGAGCCGGTGCAGGGTTAGCGGTAGTGTAGTGTGTGCAGGGAGCGGGTGCAGGGGAAGTGTAGTGTTTGCTGGGAGCGGGTGCAGGGTTAGCGGTAGTGTAGTGTGTGCGGGGAGCGGGTGCAGGGGAAGTGTAGTGTGTGCAGGGAGCGGGTGCAGGGGAAGTGTAGTGTGTGCAGGGGAAATGCAGTGTGTGCAGGGAGCGGGTGCAGGGTTAGCGGTAGTGTAATGTGTGCAGAGAGCGGGTGCAGGGGTAGTGTAGTGTGTGCAGGGAGCGGGTGCAGGGGAAGTGTAGTGTGTGTGTGTAGGGAGCAGATGCAGGGGAAGGTGTAGTGTGTGCGGGGAGCGGGTGCAGGGTTAGCGGTAGTGCAGTGTATGTGAGGAGTGGGTGCAGTGGTAGTGTAGTGTGTGCAGGGAGCGGGTGCAGGGGAAGTGTAGTGTGTGCGGGGAGTGGGTGCAGGGTTAGCGGTAGTGTATTGTGTGCGGGGGACGGGTGCAGGGGAAGTGTAGTGTGTGCAGGGAGCGGGTGCAGGGGAAGTGTAGTGTGTGTGTGTGTGTAGGGAGCAGATGCAGGGGAAGTGTAGTGTGTGCGGGGAGCGGGTGCAGGGTTAGCGGTAGTGCAGTGTATGTGAGGAGTGGGTGCAGTGGTAGTGTAGTGTGTGCAGGGAGCGGGTGCAGGGGAAGTGTAGTGTGTGCGGGGAGTGGGTGCAGGGTTAGCGGTAGTGTATTGTGTGCGGGGGACGGGTGCAGGGGAAGTGTAGTGTGTGCAGGGAGCGGGTGCAGGGGAAGTGTAGTGTGTGCAGAGAGCGGGTGCAGGGTTGGCAGTAGTGTAGTGTGTGCGGGGAGCGGGTGCAGGGTTAACGGTAGTGTGTGCGGGGTCGGGTGCAGGGGAAGTGTAGTGTGTGCGGGGTCGGGTGCAGGGGAAGTGTAGTGTGTGCAGGGAGCAGGTGCAGGGGAAGTGTAGTGTGTGCAGGGAGCGGGTGCAGGGGAAGTGTAGTGTGTGCAGGGGAAATGTAGTGTGTGCAGGGAGCGGGTGCAGGGTTAGCGGTAGTGTAATGTGTGCAGAGAGCGGGCGCAGGGGTAGTGTAGTGTGTGCAGGGAGCGGTTGCAGGGGAAGTGTAGTGTGTGCAGGGAGCAGGTGCAGGGGAAGTGTAGAGTGTGCGGGGAGCGGGTGCAGGGTTAGCGGTAGTGCAGTGTATGTGAGGAGTGGGGGTAGTGTAGTGTGTGCAGGGAGCGGGTGCAGGGGAAGTGTAGTGTGTGCAGGGAGAGGGTGCCGGGTTAGCGGTAGTGTGTGTGGGGGATGGGTGCAGGGGAAGTGTAGTGTGTGCGGGGAGCAGGTGCAGGGGAAGTGTAGTGTGTGCAGGGAGCGGGTGCAGGGGAAGTGTAGTGTGTGCAGGGAGTGAGTGCAGGGTTAGCGGTAGTGTAGTGTGTGCAGAGAGCGGGTGCAGGGGAAGTGTAGTGTGTGCGGGGAGCGGGTGCAGGGTTAGCGGTAGTGTGTGCGGGGGGTGGGTGCAGGGGAAGTGTAGTGTGTGCAGGGAGTGGGTGCAGGGGAAGTGTAGTGTGTGCAGAGAGCGGGTGCAGGGGAAGTGTAGTGTGTGCGGGGGCCGGGTGCAGGGGAAGTGTAGTGTGTGCGGGGAGCGGGTGCAGGGTTAACGGTAGTGTGTGCGGGGGCCGGGTGCAGGGGAAGTGTAGTGTGTGCGGGGGGCGGGTGCAGGGGAAGTGTAGTGTGTGCAGGGAGTGGGTGCAGGGGAAATGTAGTGTGTGCCGGGAGCGGGTGCAGGGGAAGTGTAGTGTGTGCGGGGAGCGGGTGCAGGTTTAGCAATAGTGTAGTGTGTGCGGGGAGCTGGTGCAGGGGAAGTGTAGTGTGTGCAGGGAGCTGGTGCAGGGGAAGTGTAGTGTGTGCAGGGAGCTGGTGCAGGGGAAGTGTAGTGTGTACAGGGAGCTGGTGCAGGGGAAGTGTGTGTGCAGGGAGTGGGTGCAGGGGAAATGTAGTGTGTGCAGGGAGCGGGTGCAGGGGAAGTGTAGTGTGTGCGGGGAGCGGGTGCAGGTTTAGCAATAGTGTAGTGTGTGCGGGGAGCTGGTGCAGGGGAAGTGTAGTGTGTGCGGGGGCCGGGTGCAGGGGAAGTGTAGTGTGTGCGGGGAGCGGGTGCAGGGTTAACGGTAGTGTGTGCGGGGGCCGGGTGCAGGGGAAGTGTAGTGTGTGCGGGGGGCGGGTGCAGGGGAAGTGTAGTGTGTGCAGGGAGTGGGTGCAGGGGAAATGTAGTGTGTGCCGGGAGCGGGTGCAGGGGAAGTGTAGTGTGTGCGGGGAGCGGGTGCAGGTTTAGCAATAGTGTAGTGTGTGCGGGGAGCTGGTGCAGGGGAAGTGTAGTGTGTGCAGGGAGCTGGTGCAGGGGAAGTGTAGTGTGTGCAGGGAGCTGGTGCAGGGGAAGTGTAGTGTGTACAGGGAGCTGGTGCAGGGGAAGTGTGTGTGCGGGGAGCGGGTGCAGGGGAAGTGTAGTGTGTGCAGGGAGCTGGTACAGGGGAAGTGTAGTGTGTGCGGGGAGCGGGTGCAGGGTTAGCGGTAATGTGTATGTGAGGAGTGGGTGCAGGGGTAGTGTAGTATGTGCGGGGAGCGGGTGTAGGGTTAGCGGTAGTGTAGTGTGTGTGTGTGAGGAGTTTGTGCAGGGGTAGTGTAGTGTGTGCGGGTGTAGGGTTAGCGGTAGAATATTTTTTACATGGTTGTGGCATGTTAAAAAAACCTGAAAATGTATATTCGAAAAAACCATAGCAGTAGATGCTCATTGATGAGTTTAGTCATAGGATAGCATTATATAAATGTATTTTCTCTAACGTCCTAGTGGATGCTGGGGACTCCGTAAGGACCATGGGGAATAGACGGGCTCCGCAGGAGACTGGGCACTCTAAGAAAGAATTAGGACTACTGGTGTGCACTGGCTCCTCCCTCTATGCCCCTCCTCCAGACCTCAGTTAGAATCTGTGCCCGGAAGGAGCTGGGTGCATTTTAGTGAGCTCTCCTGAGCTTGCTATTAAGAAAGTATTTTAGTTAGGTTTTTTTTATTTTCAGAGAGCTTCTGCTGGCAACAGACTCTCTGCTACGTGGGACTGAGGGGAGAGAAGCAAACCTACTAACTGCGGCTAGGTTGCGCTTCTTAGGCTACTGGACACCATTAGCTCCAGAGGGATCGAACACAGGACCTTGGTCGTCCGTTCCCGGAGCCGCACCGCCGTCCCCCTCGCAGAGCCAGAAGACAGAAGCCGGCGGGTTGAAGCAAGAAGACGTCAAAATCGGCGGCAGAAGACTCCTGTCTTCATATGAGGTAGCGCACAGCACTGCAGCTGTGCGCCATTGCTCCCACACTAACCCACACACTCCGGTCACTGTAGGATGCAGGGCGCAGGAGGGGGGCGCCCTGGGCAGCAATTGAGTACCTCCTGGCAAAAAGCAGCATATATACAGCTGGGCACTGTAATATGCATGAGCCCCCGCCATTATTTTTACACAAAATTGCGGGACAGAAGCCCGCCGCTGAGGGGGCGGGGCTTCTTCCTCAGCACTCACCAGCGCCATTTTCTCTCCACAGCTCCGCTGAGAGGAAGCTCCCCAGGCTCTCCCCTGCAGAAGAAGAGGGTGAAAAGAGAGGGGGGGGCACATAAATTGGCGTAAAAACAATATATACAGCAGCTACTGGGTTAACACTACGTTACTGTGTGATTCCTGGGTCATATAGCGCTGGGGTGTGTGCTGGCATACTCTCTCTCTGTCTCTCCAAAGGGCCTTGTGGGGGAACTGTCTTCAAATAGAGCATCCCCTGTGTGTGTGGTGTGTCGGTACGTGTGTGTCGACATGTCTGAGGTAAAAGGCTCCCCTAAGGAGGAGATAGAGCAAATATGAGGGTGTCTCCATCGACAACGCCGACACCTGTTGGATATGTGTAATTCAGTGCTAAGGTGAATTTATTGCACAAAAGATTAGAGAACAGACAGGAAATCTACCCATGTCTGTCACTCTGTCGCAGAGACCTTCAGTGTCTCTCAATGCTCACTATCCAAATTAATAAACACTGATGTCGACACGGAGATTGACTCCAGTGTCGACTACGATAATGCAAAGTTACAGGCAAAATGGCAGAAAAGTATTCAATATATGATTATTGTAATAAAAGATGATTTGCATATCACTGATGACTCATCTGTCCCTGACACAAGGGTACACATGTTTAAGGGGAAGAAAGCTGAGGTAAATTTCCCTCCTCTCATGAGGAAAAAGAGCGGGAATCTCCAGACAAGAGACTGCAGTTTCCCACAAAGATTTCTCAGGCAGTATCCTTTCCCCACTAGGGCCAGGATACGATGGGAATCTTCCCCTAGGGTGTCACGTTTGCCCAAAAGGTAACCTGTCGTAACAGCTGTTCTCAGGGATCCTGCAGATAGCGTGCACATTCTGGTACACTACTCAGACCGGCGATTGTGTCGGCATGGGTTTATAGCGCTGGGGCAGCGTGGACAGGTACCTTATCAGCAGAAATTGAGAACCTAGTATGTAGATATATATAGATATATGTATATATAGATATATATATGCTGTCTTAAGAGATTTTATATATATATATATATATATATATATATATATATATATATATACATGCCCAAAGAGACATGAGTATACTGGGTCCTAGAGACAAATCTATGTCGGTTTCTGCTTGACGTGTCCTGTAGAATATGCAATGGACAGATGATGCCGACTTAAGAGGCATATGGAAGGCTGAGGATTGTGTGGAGAAGGGTTCTCGGACCTGGTCTCCACAGCTATAGCTGGTAATTCTGTTGTTTTGCCTTATATTCCTGCACAGCCTAGGAAAGCACGACATTATCAAATGCAGCCTTTAGAACAAAGAAACAAGAAAGTCCGAGGTGCGTCCTTTCTTGCCAGAGGCGGGGGCAGAGGAAAGAAGCTGCACAACACAGCTAGGTCCCAGGAACAGAAGTCCTCCCCAGCCTCTACAATAATCCACCGCATGTCGCTGGGACTCCACAAGGCGGAGCTAGGCCCGGTGGGGGCACGCCTGCGTAAGTTCAGCCACAAGTGGGTTCACTCCCTGTTAGATCCCTGGGCAATAGATATTGTGTCTCAGGGATGCAAGCTGGACTTTGAGAAGATGCCACCTCACCGACGGCCCTGCCGGCTTCCCCCCCCACGAGAGGGAAACAGTGTTAACGGCAATTCACAAATTGTATCTTCAGCAGGTGGTGGTCAAGATTCCCCTCCTTCAACGAGGAAAGGGTTACTGTTCGACCATGCTTGTAGTACCGAAACCGGACGGTTCGGTCAGACCCATATTGAATTTAAAATCCCTGAACATATACCTGAAAAGGTTCAAGTTCAAGATGGAATCGCTCAGAGCGGTCATCGCAAGCCTGGAAGGGGGGGATTTTATGGTGTCTCTAGACATAAAGGATGCATACCTTCATGTCCCCATTTATCCACCTCATCAGGCGTACCTCAGATTTGTGGTACAGGATTGTCATTACCCATTCCAGACGTTGCCGTTTGATCTGTTCACGGCACCGAGAATATTTACCAAGGTAATGGCAGAAATGATGGGCTTCTGCGAAAGCAAGGAGTCACAATTATCCCATACTGGGACGATCTCCTCATAAAGGCGAGGTCCAGAGAGCAGTTGCTGATCAGCGTAGCACACTCTCGGGAAGTGTTGCAACAGCACGGCTGGATTCTGAATATTCCAAGGTCGCAGCTGATTCCTACGACGCGTCTGCCCTTCCTGGGCATGATTCTGGACACAGACCAGAAGAAGGTTTTCTCCCGGCGGAGAAGGCTCAGGAGCTCGTGACTCTGGTCAGAGGCCTCTTAAAACCAAAACAGGTGTCGGTGCATCAATGCACGCGAGTCCTGGGAAAGATGGTGGCGTCTTACGAAGCCATTCCCTTCGGCAGGTTCCATGCGAGGAACTTTCAGTGGGACCTGTTGGACAAGTGGTCCGGATCGCATCTTCAGATGCATCGGCTGATCACCCTATCCCCCAGGGCCAGGGTGTCTCTTCTGTGGTGGCTGCAGAGTGCTCACCTTCTCGAGGGCCGCAGGTTCGGCATACAGGACTGGGTCCTGGTGACCACGGATGCAAGCCTCCGAGGATGGGGGGCAGTCACTCAGGGAAGAAACTTCCAAGGGCTGTGGTCAAGTCAGGAAACTTGTCTGCACATCAATATCCTGGAACTAAGGGCCATATACAACGCCCTGAGTCAAGCGGAGCATCTGCTTCGCAACCAACCGGTGCTGGTTCAGTCAGACAACATCACCGCAGTGTAAACCGCCAGGGCGGCACAAGAAGCAGGGTGGCGATGGCAGAAGCCACCAGAATTCTTCGCTGGGCGGAGAATCACGTGCAAGCACTGTCACCAGTGTTCATTCCGGGAGTGGACAATTGGGAAGCAGACTTCCTCAGCAGGCACGACCTCCACCCGGGAGAGTGGGGACTTCATCAAGAAGTCTTCACACAGATTACAAATCGATGGGAACTGCCACAGGTGGACATAATGGCGTTCCGCCTCAACAAAAAGCTACAAATGTATTGCGCCAGGTCAAGAGACCCTCAGGCGATAGCTGTGGACGCACTAGTGACACCGTGGGTGTTCCAGTCGGTTTATGTGTTTCCTCCCCTTCCTCATACTCAAGGTGCTGAGAATCGTAAGAAAAAGAGGAGTGAGAACAATGCTCATTGTTCTGGATTGGCCAAGAAGGACTTGGTATCTGGAACTGCAAGAAATGTTCATAGAGGACCCATGGTCTCTGCCTCTCAGACAGGATCTGTTGCAACAGGGGCCCTGTCTTTTCCAAGACTTACCGCGGCTGCGTTTGACGGCATGGCGGTTAAACGCCGGATCCTAACCGAAAAAGGCATTCCGGATGAGGTTATTCCTACGCTAATAAAGGCTAGGAAGGACGTGACGGCTAAGCATTATCACCGTATATGGCGCAAATATGTTGCTTGGTGTGAGGCCAGGAATGCCCCTACAGAGGAATTCCAGCTGGGCCGTTTCCTTCACTTCCTACAGTCGGGAGTGACTTTGGGCTTAAAATTGGGGTCCATTAAGGTCCAGATTTCAGCCCTATCCATTTTCTTTCAAACGGAACTGGCTTCTCTACCTGAAGTTCAGACGTTTGTAAAGGGAGTGCTGCATATTCAGCCCCTTTTGTGCCACCAGTGGCACCTTGGGATCTTAACGTGGTGTTGAGTTTCCTGAAATCACACTGGTTTGAGCCACTTAAAACCGTGGAGTTAAAATATCTCACGTGGAAGGTGGTCATGCTATTGGCCTTAGCTCCGGCTAGGCGTATGTCAGATTTGGCGGCTTTGTCATGTAAAAGCCCCTATCTGGTTTTCCATATGGACAGGGCAGAATTACGGACTCGTCCGCAATTTCTGCCAAAGGTGGTGTCATCCTTTCATTTGAACCAACCTATGGTGGTGCCGACGGCTACTCGTGACTTGGAGGATTCCAAGTTACTAGATGTAGTCAGGGCTTTGAAGATTTATGTAGCCAGAACGGATGGAGTCAGGAAAACTGACTTGCTGTTTATCCTGTATGCATCCAACAAGCTGGGTGCTCCTGCTTCAAAGCAAACTATTGCTCGCTGGATCTGTAACACGATTCAGCAGGCTCATTCTGCGGCTGGATTGCCGCATCCAAAATCAGTGAAAGCTCATTCCACAAGGAAAGTGGGCTCTTCTTGGGCGGCTGCCCGAGGGGTCTCGGCATTACAGCTTTGCCGAGCAGCTACTTGGTCGGGTTCAAACACTTTTGCAAAATTATACAAGTTTGATACCCTGGCTGAGGAGGACCTTGTGTTTGCTCATTCGGTGCTGCAGAGTCATCCGCACTCTCCCGCCCGTTTGGGAGTTTTGGTATAATCCCCATGGTCCTTACGGAGTCCCCAGCATCCACTAGGACGTTAGAGAAAATAAGATTTTACTCACCGGTAAATCTATTTCTCGTAGTCCGTAGTGGATGCTGGGCGCCCGTCCCAAGTGCGGACTTCTTCTGCAATGCTTATATATAGTTATTGCTTACAATAAGGGTTATGTTATAGTTGCATCAGGGTTGATCTGATGCTCTGTTGTTTGTTCATACTGTTAACTGGCTAAGTTTATCACAAGTTATACGGTGTGATTGGTGTGGCTGGTATGAGTCTTACCCTGGATTCCAAAATCCTTTCCTTGTAATGTCAGCTCTTCCGGGCACAGTTTCCTTAACTGAGGTCTGGAGGAGGGGCATAGAGGGAGGAGCCAGTGCACACCAGTAGTCCTAATTCTTTCTTAGAGTGCCCAGTCTCCTGCGGAGCCCGTCTATTCCCCATGGTCCTTACGGAGTCCCCAGCATCCACTACGGACTACGAGAAATAGATTTACCGGTGAGTAAAATCTTATTTTTTAAATGTTCTGGGGGAAAAATTCCCATGTGGTTTGGACTGCCACCACTAATAGGCCCTACACACATGCCGATTTGTTTGAAAGATATGAACGATCTCGTTCATAAATGAACGAGAACTCGTTCATATCTTTCAGTGTGGAGGCTCCAGCGATGAACGATGCGCGGCCCCGCGCTCGTTCATCGCTGGTCCCCCGTCGGCTGTGCATGCAGGCCAATATAAACGATCTCGTCCATATTTGCCTGCACTTTAATGGAGCCGCGTGACGGGGGGAGTGAAGAAACTTCACTCCCCCCGTCACGGCCGCCGGGTCGCCCGTCGGCCGTCGGGCACCTCGGTGGCGGATCGGCATGTCTGTAGGGCCCATAACAGGTCTACGGATGGTGTAATGGTTAGCTTTACTGCGTTACAGCAGTTAGGTCATGGGTTTGATTCCCACCATGGCCCTAACTGTGTGGAGTTTGTATATTCTCCCGATACTTGCATGGGTTTCCTACTGCCACAATCCAAATATATACTGGTAGGTTAATTGGCTCGTAACACAAAAATAAACCATAGTTAGGTAGGTGGATAGCTATGCCCTCCATGGTACTAGCCAGACCACACTGCACAGACCACACCCCCATATCAGTAGTCACACCCTCACCATGCTGGTCCCACCCCCTGCAGCGGCGCCCAGTAGGCCCTTCATAAATTACAGCTCCAGGCCCATGAGGACTTTAATCTGGCACTGCCTGTCAATCTCCTTGCGATCGGCTGTGCGAATGGAATCGTTGCTAGAAGCAGTGCAAAACAACAATGCTTTTTGTACCCGTACGCCGCGCGTGCGCATTGTGGCCCATACACATGCGTAGTTTTGCCGTTTTAAAAAAATGATCGCTACGCAGCAAACAACGGCAGCTAGCGATCAACTCGGAATGACCCCCATCATCAGGTTGGCCATGCAGCACGGCTGACCGGATGATATCGCATGTGACCGCGGGAGCATGCAGTTTGGCTGTACACTGAACGATTCAGCAAGAAACCACATAACGGGCCGATAATACTCCTTTGTATGCTCAGCTTTAGTACATCTCCCATTGTGAGAGATCTCTCAGGGGGTAATTCCAAGTTAATCGCAGCAGGATTTTTTTTAGCAGTTGGGCAAAACCATGTGCACTGCAGGGGAGGCAGATATAACATGTGCAGAGAGAGTTAGATTTGGGTGGGGTGTGTTCAATCTGCAATCTAATTTGCAGTGTAAAAATAAAGCAGCCAGTATTTACCCTGCACAGAAATAAAATAACCCACCCAAATCTAACTCTATCTGCACATGTTATACCTGCCTCCCCTGCAGTGCACATGGTTTTGCCCAACTGCTAAAAAAAAATCCTGCTGCGATCAACTTGGAATTACCCCCAGTGTTTGGCCACAATATCTGCTGGGTTACTGACTTCCAGATAACATGAATGTCGGTGTGACAGGCATTTTTCTGCACATGTATGCCCAGCTTTACATATGTATTACAGATTCAAAAAGATTCACCAGACACCTTTATTTCCAGACAGAATGTAAAAGTATTCTGTGGAATAAAAAAGCAGTATGTACCATATGTAAATGTGACTGAAAATTTCACTCAACCAGATGTTACATTCAAGACATCTACTAAACATTCAGAGGGGCATATTTATTACCCTAATTTCTCTTACGTCCTAGAGGATGCTGGGGTTCACATTAGTACCATGGGGTATAGGCCCTCATTCCGAGTCGATCGCTAGCTGCTTTCGGTCGCAGCGCGGCGATTAGGTGAAAAAGCGGCATTTCTGTGCATGCGTACAGGTCGCAGTACGCATGCGCGAAGTACTTTCACACAAAACTGCAGTTTTACACAAGGTCGAGCGACGCTTTTCTGTCGCTCTGTTGATCGGTGAGTGATTGACAGGAAGTGGGTGTTTCTAGGTGGTAACTGGACGTTTTCAGGGATTGTGCTAAAAAACGCAGGCGTGAGAGGTAAAAAAGCAGGCGTGCCTGGGGAAACGGGGGAGTGGCTGGTCGAACGCAGGACGGGTTTGTGACGTCAAAGCAGGAACTAAACTGACTGAAATGATCGCAAGGTAGGAGTAGGTTTGGAGCTGCTCAGAAACTGCATGAAAATTTTTACGAGCAGTTCTGCTAACCTTTCATTTGCACTTCTGCTAAGCTAAGATTCTCTCCCAGAGGGCAGCGGCCTAGTGTGTGCACTGCTGCTAAAAGCAGCTAGCGAGTGATCAACCCGGAATGAGGGCCATAGACGGTTCGGGATTCAGGACTGGGTCCTTCTGGGTCCTTCTAAAGCTCATAAGGAGAACAAGAGTTCAGGCGATCCTCATTGCCCCAGACTGGCCAAGGCGGGCTTGGTATGCGGACCTTCTGAATCTCTTGCAGGAAGAGCCGAGGCCTCTTCCTCTTCGGGAGGACCTGCTGCAGCAGGGGCCGTTCGCCTATCAAGACTTACCGCGGCTACGTTTGACGGCATGGAGGTTGAACGCCTGATACTAGCTCAGAACGGCTTTCCGAAGAAGGCCATTCCTACCCTAATACAGGCTAGGAAAGGGGTAGCGTCTAAACATTACCATTGTATTTGGAAGAAATATGTCTCTTGGTGTGAATCCAAGAAGTTTCCTGCGGTGGAGTTTCAACTGGGACGTGTTCTCCTCTTCCTGCAAGCAGATGTGGATATGGGCCTGAGGTTAGGATCTGTGAAGGTCCAGATTTTGGCCTGTCCATTTTCTTCCAGAAACAATTGGCTGCCCACCCTGAGGTTCAGACCTTTTTGAAGGGAGTTCTGCACATCCAACTTCCCTTTGTACCACCTACGGCACCTTGGGACCTTAACGTGGTGTTGCAGTTTCTCCAGTCGGACTGGTTTGAGCCTCTACAGGAGGTTGAGGTCAAATTTCTTACATGGAAGGCTGTCATGTTGTTGGCCTTAGCTTCTGCTAGACGTGTGTCAGAATTGGGGGCTTTGTCCTGTAAAAGCCCTTACTTGATATTCCACGAAGATAGAGCTGAGCTCCGGACACGTCAGCTGTCTCTTCCAAAGGTTGTGTCGGCATTTCATATCAACCAACCTATTGTGGTGCCAGTGGCTACTGACTTCTCAATTTCGTCAAAGTCCTTGGATGTTGTGAGGACTTTGAAAATCTATGTGAAGAGGACTGCTTGTCACAGGAAATCAGACTCTTTGTTTGTCCTGTATGATCCCAAGAAAATTGTGTGTCCTGCTTCAAAGCAGACTATATCTCGTTGGATCAGGTTCACTATCCAGCTTGCTTATTCTACGGCAGGATTGCCGTGTCCAAAATCTGTTAAGGCCTACTCTACTCGTAAGGTGAGGTCTTCCTGGGCGGCTGCCCGGGGTGTATCGGCGTTATGCCGAGCAGCAACCTGGTCTGGGTCGAACACGTTTGCTAAGTTCTACAAGTTCGATACTTTGACTGAACTTCAGATCATCAGAGGCCAATCAGTTCTGCAGGAGCCTCCGCGCTCTCCCTCCCGTTCTGGGAGCTTTGGTACATCCCCATGGTACTAATGTGGAACCCAGCATCCTCTAGGATGTAAGAGAAAATAGGATTTTGGTTACCTACCGATAAATCCTTTTCTCGTAGTCCGTAGAGGATGCTGGGCGCCTGCCCAGCGCTTCGTTTTCCTGCAACCGTTATCTGGTTCAGTACAACTTTGTTTAGTTATGTACTGCATTGTTACTTGGTAAGTAATGTTTCAGCAGTTGCTGAGTTTTTCAAGCTAGTTAGCTTGATGTGCCTTGTATGTGTGAGCTGGTATGAATCTCGCCACTATCTGTGTTAAATCCTTCTCTCGAAGATGTCCGTCTCCTTGGGCACATTTTATAAACTGAGTCTGGTAGGAGGGGCATAGAGGGAGGAGCCAGCCCACACTCTCAAACTGTGCCAATAGCTCCTGGTGGACCCGTCTATACCCCATGGTACTAATGTGGACCCCAGCATCCTCTACGGACTACGAGAAAAGGATTTACCGGTAGGTAACCAAAATCCTATTTCCCCCTGAAAGTGATACTGTACATGCAACTAGCCTATTTTGGGTTCAGTATATTATGTCTCCATTCATAATGTTGACTTGAGAATGTGGACATGGGGGGTCATTCCGAGTTGATCGTAGCTGTGCTAAATTTAGCACAGCTATGATCATCCACACTGACATGCGCGGGGACGCCCAGCACAGGGCTAGTACGCCCCGCATGTCAGTGCCGGCCCCCCCGCAGAAGTGCAAAGGCATCGCACAGCGGCGATGCCTTTGCACTTCAAGAATAGCTCCCGGCCAGCGCAGCTTTAGCGTGCTGGTCGGGTGCTACTCATCGTTCCCCGACCCGCAGCGGCTGCGTGTGATGTCACACAGCCGCTGCGGCCCGCCCCCCCCCCCATTGGGTCCGGCCACGCCTGCGTTGGCCGGACCGCTCCCACGAAACGGCGACCAAATGCCGCCGTTCCGCCCCCTCCCGCCCAGCGATCGCCTCTGCCTGTCAGTCAGGCAGAGGCGATCGCAGCCCTGCTTCGGCCTTCGGCCGTCTGGCATGTGCCGGCGCATGCGCAGTAGAGACACGTTCGTGCGGCTGCGACAAACAGCGAGCGAACGGGTCAGAATGACCCCCATGGTTCTTATGTCAAGATTGAACATATCGACATGTCCATATTGCTTAGTTGCTTACCTTCCTGCATTCTGCAGGAGACTCCCTGAAATAGTAGCAATCTCCCTGACTCCCTGAATAAACCAGCAATCTCCCTGATTTCACCTAATCACCATTATGTAGCTGTTACAGTCTTGGGGGGGAAAAAAGAAATTAGATATACATACATGCAAATGGGATCATCAGTGCCATTTCCCTGTATTGGTTATAAGGCACAATTATTCCTATGGCTACATGCATTTTAAAGAAGGTTTGTCGTGGCCACTTTCAGTATATGGAACCTCTTATAAAACACAATACACAAACAAATCCTGAAAAATATCATTGCTTTTTCTTCAATAAGTAGATCTTACTAACTTTGGGGCTCATTTAAATTTGGATGTAAGTCATGGTTATGACGCGCCTCTCAGATGTAAAAGTACATGTCCGCGCTGATATGTGTTACTTTTACAATCTCCCTGAAATACTTTTTCAAAAGTAGGCAAGTATGCCATAATGTCAACATTGACCGTGTGTCTTTTTCATGTCTGGCTACCCCTAACTTTAGTCAGGTTTAGGTGCTTTGTGTGCCTAAACCCGAGTGTAATGGGCGTGATCAGTGCGATAAGTGGGGGCATTTGAATATCGCCTTATGATCTCCCGTCACTTTAGACTGGAGATCGAGGGTGCGATAACATTTGAATTCCCCCAAGTGTATGTCAATCAACTGGTGACGACATTATCATTGTTGACCACATCCCGTCTATTTAACAAAACCTGAAAACAGGAGATATCTGAGATACTGTATATTCTGTCTTAAGCAAACTAATGCAGTAGCCTGCAGTCTCCACTTTTTTCATGAGGACTGTGGTCTTACCCTGTTTAACAAGCTCCAGAAAGTTTAGTCCATTACCACCTGGCATGTCAAACTTAAACCCCACATGGGCCAAATAATCAAAGTCTTAGATTGGTTGGGACGCAAGAAAAAGAAAAAGTCTAAAATGCAGTTTTGTATGGCAATAAGAGGAGTGCTGCTTATACTGTGCATCTCCTTGTATCTGCCACAGTGTTGGCTGAGTCTGTATATTACCGGGTGGCAATCACTGATAGCAGGAAACCTGCAATATATCATTCCACATCACAGTAAAGAGACTGTACTGGGGCAGGGAACAGACTAGTACCCACTATTACCTCCCCCCATTAACCTCTCTTCAGGGACATGCAGTCAGGGGAGGCAGGGAAGGCAGTGCCTCCCCTGTCATT
Source organism: Pseudophryne corroboree (assembly GCF_028390025.1). Classification (NCBI taxonomy): domain Eukaryota; kingdom Metazoa; phylum Chordata; class Amphibia; order Anura; family Myobatrachidae; genus Pseudophryne; species Pseudophryne corroboree. The sequence continues at coordinate 199,070,836 of NC_086452.1, read as the reverse complement.
AATGATTAAAATAATACAAAGAAGATATTTATGACACATATTCTGTGTTATAAGTATCTCCTTTGTAATTAATGTAATCATTATCACAGTTTAAAGGTGTTTGGGAGGCACCGATCGTGGTTTCTCCCATTGTCAATGGGACAGGAGCAGGAGCAGGGGGGCGGATGGGGGCCCATTGAAAATAAACTGAAAAGTGGCACCATTAGAAGTGCCGCTGTGATACAAGGACGTGCTCTCATGAAAGCACGCCCCTGTCAGTGAGCCCAAAGTGATTGGCCAGCGGATCCGTCACTGGATCCGCTGTCATCACTGTGTGGGCGCAGCGGGACGCGGCGGCGGGAAGCGGCGGAGGTAATAGCCATAGTGGCAGACAGGGATCCGAGATCACTGCCTGCCATTGTGCAGAGATTGGCAGGGGAGCGGTACCCATTTAAAAAATGGCACCTCAGCGTCATTTTTTAATTCAAGATGGCCGCCGTGAGCCAATCACGGCTCGCCGCGTCATCGCCCCGCCCCCTCTGGCTGACTTATATAAGTCAGCGCAAGGCAGCGGCGTCAGTCCGACGGCGGAGGAGGAGCGGTGAAGAGCTCCTGAAGACAGAAGACGCTGTGGAAGTCCTGGATGGACGGCAGCCATGAAAAAGAGCTTAAAGGCCGCCGCCCACCAGGTGAAGACACCGGAAGCCCTGGGGAGGCGGCGGCCATGAAAAAGAGCTTAAAGGTCGCTGCCCCCAGTTGAAGATCCTGAATAATAAAACTTTTTTTAAAAACGTGTGGTGTTTTTAAGATTTTCTTTACAGGCGGACTACAGGTGCCAGCGGGCCCTTTATGTCCGGAAATGCTGGCACTTGTGGTTCACCAAGTGCCGGCATGCTGGGACATGCCTGCTAGGACCTGTAGGTCGTCTGTAAAGAACAATATTAGCATACAATGAACCCCGCACCCACCGCCACCAGGGGTGCGGGGCATAGCACTGGGCTATCTGCCCAGTGCTGGTTGTTGCTCGGGAGGGGGGACCCCATTTTTTGGCGGCCCCACTTTCCGAGGAATTCCAGCCCTGGGCTGACTGGCTAGGGGGCTGTTTAATGTTATGGCAGGGGGACCCCACATGGAGTTTTATGATTTATGGAGGACTATACTTATCTATTTGTGTGTGGGACGGGACGGGGGGGGGGGGGGGGGGGGGTCGGGTCGGGTCGGGGAATCGTTGGTTAGCTGTCAGTGCCTCCCCAGCCACTGACCTCACCGCACGTCACTGCCTCTCCCCCCTCCACACACATTTTACAGTGCCCTGCTCAGCACACATAACTCGCCTCTCTCCCTGATGCTGCTGAATTCTCACCGCCACGTTGACGTGTGTTCTCGCCACTTCTGTTCTGTGTTCGAGCACTCACCGGGTCAATGAGATGGAGCACCCGAGGCAGGGACAGGGCAGAGATGTGTAAGACGGAGGAGGAGCCTGGGCGTGCATATGTAGGAGGTGAGAGTAGAGTGAGACTGACAGGGAAGAATCTGTCTGCCGCATTCAACTTGTTTTCACATAGTAATGCGAGGTCACAAAAGTATGCAGCCCGCGGATTTGACACGTCTGACATACACCATCTTCAGATGATGTAAGCGATTTCAGCCTATGGGCTAGAGCACAGGTTCTCACACGCGGTCCTCAGGACCCCACACAGTGCATGTTTTGCAGGTCTCCTCACAGGGGTTCACTACGATATGCCGGCGGTCGGTCTCCCGGCGACCAGCATACTGGCGCCGGGAGCCCGACCGCCGGCTTACCGATAGTGTGGCGAGCGCAAATGAGCCCTTGCGGGCTCGCTGCGCTTGCCACGCTACGGGCACGGTGGCGCGCTAGGCGCGACGCACTATTTTATTCTCCCTCTAGGGGGGTTGTGGACCCCCACGAGGGAGATTAATTGTCGGTATGCCGGCTGTCGGGATACCGGCGCCGGTATACGTGCGCCGGGATCCCGTCAGTCGGCATACTGAAGACCTCCCCCTCACAGAATCACAAATGAAATAATTAGCTCCACCTGTGGACCGTTTAAAATTTGTCAGTGAGTAATTAATACACCTGTGCACTTGCTGGGTTACCAGCAAAACATACACTGTGTGGGGTCCTGAGGACCGAGTTTGAGAACCACTGGGCTAGAGCATAGCTGAAGAGTGATCTTCCAATCTCTCTCCAATAGCTGTAAGCATCTAGGAAGGTGTAAACATAGAAACATAGAATTTGACGGCAGATAAGAACCACTTGGCCCATCTAGTCTGCCCCTTTTCTTTTTTATCCTTTAGACCAGTGGTTCTCAAACTCGGTCCTCAGGACCCCACACGGTGCATGTTTTGCAGGTAACCCAGCAAGTGCACAGGTGTATTAATTACTCACTGACACATTTTAAAAGATCCACAGGTGGAGCTAATTATTTCACTTGTGATTTTGTGAAGAGACCTGCAAAACATGCACCGTGTGGGGTCCTGAGGACCGAGTTTGAGAACCTGTGCTTTAGACAATCTCAACCCTTTTTGAACCTTAATTCTTTGTAAGGATAGTCATATGCCTATCCCAAGCATGTTTTCACTAAAAGACTTCACTGTCGGCAACAATGGGGAAAGAGTTTTGCTCAGTCTCTTTTTTTCGGAAGTGCTGTCCCAGCAAGGAAATACTGTAGCTCTGATAAATCACAGCTAAACTATGCAGTGACATAACTACGGTAATTCAGATCTGATCGCTGCTGTTCGTTTTCGATCAGATCCAAACTGCGCATGTGTATGTACCGCAATGCGCAGGCACATCGGACAGCTACAACGGGCATCGCCAGTCAACGACGGGATGGTGCGGAGGATCTATTCACACGGGCGTTCGCAAGGTGATTGACAAGAAGAGGCCGTTTGTGGGTGGCAACTGACAGTTTACAGGGAGTATCCAGAAAAACGCAGGCGTGTCCAAGCGTTTTGAGGGAGGGTGTCTGGCGTCAGCTCTGGCCCCGATCAGCAGGATTCAATTGCACTGGAAGAGTAAGTCCTGGGCTGCGCAGAGACTGCATAAACTGATTTTTAGCAGCGAAAATACCCTCCCCCTGTAGGCGGCGACTATCTGATCGCAAAAAACAACAAAAAACGCAGCCCAGCGATCAGATCTGAATTAGGCCCTATATCTTCCAACATTTAGGGGTAAATTTACTAAGGTGGTAGTTTTTTTACAACTGGTGATGTTGCCCATAGCAACCAATCAGATTCTATTATCTACTAGAAGCAGCTAGATAAATTTTAAGTAGAATCTGATTGGTTGCTATGACAACATCATCATCAAAAACGCCCATCTTAGTAAATGTACCCCTTAGACATGCTATTTCGTGGCAAGGTACATTTGGGAGGTATTAAATGAATAGAAATATCAGGGCCTCATAGCAAAGCTTTGTTTTCTTGTTTTGTTATCTTGTCGTTAAGCACTTTTGCCTACTGACTGTTAGGTTAGTACTGTACTGCACTGGCGCCATATTAATATTTAAAGGTATTTGACATGTTTTTGTTACAAGTGTGTTAGTAGCACTTTGAGCTGATATGCTTTTAGATCCAATGAGATGTGTTTCAAAAACAGTTGTGCAACTCTAGCACCAGCGGTAGTGGATACGGTGACACTAGAAACAGTGGTCCTTACATAACTTTCACAAGTTACAGGCTTTACGCTTTTCTTCCATTAACCACCTGTCAAAAGTGAATAGTAGATTTACTGTTGTGTTTTCAATGTCTCTTTTTAATGCTGTCTATATGTTCAAATGCCACTGAAAAGGGAATGGTCTCATGCAGGGTCTGAAACCAAAACGAAACAGTACAAGATGGAATTGCATAGCCCCTACAATTTGTTCGCTTTTGCATACATCCCAAGATCTAATGGAATGGTAAGAGCTTTGTCACACCATACTGGAGGCATGGTTGTGTCACATGGAGGTGTGACATGTGCCTCAGTGGCTTGTCTTGTTACCTCACAAAACACTCTTTTATCGCTGTTAGGGACCCGCCAGTGAGGCACATCCAGCGGCGGCTCCAACCTGACGGTGGTAGGGGGAGGAGGATTTAAGTCCTCCACAGAATATCTCAGGAACATCGGTTGTAACTCCTCGATGTCCCTCAGTACCTCAAAAATAGAACATACACATAATAGTGTGATACTGCATAACAGTCTAATATTTTGTCATATATGATGTCAGTAACACAATTGCATAAAACACAGATGATGGGTCTCCTACCAGATGTTATTGTTTACTGGCAAATGGCAGACATAAGCGCATGAATCCTCGGGAGTATCAGGCGTCCCTGGGTCTCAACCTTCAGATCCTTGGTAAGGGTCCCACTGTCTGTTCACCTTCCCTTCCAACGCGTTTCGATACCTGGGTATCTTTCGCAAGGCATGCCAGATGCCTTGAGAAAGATACCCAGGTATCGAAACGCGTTGGAAGGTGAACAGACAGTGGGACCATTTGCCAGTAAACAATAACATCTGGTAGGAGTCATATTCATCTGTGTTTTATGCAATTCTGTCTACCTGTAAATAGTAGACCATTTTATTTGGTAGGAGTATTTTTTCTGTCAGTGTACGTTCCAATAAATGTTGTTATACGTTTACACTATGGAAGCACTCTTTTTGATTTTTATGTCACCGGAGTAACATCTTTTCTCTGACGTCCTAGTGGATGCTGGGGACTCCGTAAGGACCATGGGGAATAGACGGGCTCCGCAGGAGACTGGGCACTCTATAAGAAAGATTTGGTACTATCTGGTGTGCACTGGCTCCTCCCTCTATGCCCCTCCTCCAGACCTCGGTTAGATTTCTGTGCCCGGCCCGAGCTGGTTGCACACTAGGAGCTCTCCTGAGCTTCTAGAAAGAAAGTTTAAATTAGGTTTTTTATTTTACAGTGAGACCTGCTGGCAACAGGCTCACTGCATCGAGGGACTAAGGGGAGAAGAAGCGAACCTACCTGCTTGCAGCTAGCTTGGGCTTCTTAGGCTACTGGACACCATTAGCTCCAGAGGGATCGACCGCAGGACCCGTCCTTGGTGTTCGTTCCCGGAGCCGCGCCGCCGTCCCCCTTACAGAGCCAGAAGCATGAAGATGTTCCGGAAAATCGTCGGCAGAAGACTTCAGTCTTCACCAAGGTAGCGCACAGCACTGCAGCTGTGCGCCATTGCTCCTCATACACACTTCACACTCCGGTCACTGAGGGTGCAGGGCGCTGGGGGGGGGCGCCCTGAGAAGCAATAATATCACCTTGGCTGGCAAAATAACCACAATATATAGCCCCAGAGGCTATATATGTGGTAATTACCCCTGCCAGAATACAGAAAAAAGCGGGAGAAAAGTCAGCCGAAAAAGGGGCGGAGCCATCTCCCTCAGCACACTGGCGCCATTATTCCCTCACAGTTCCGCTGGAAGGAAGCTCCCTGACTCTCCCCTGCAGTCTACACTACAGAAAGGGTAAAAAAGAGAGGGGGGCACTAAATTTGGGCGCAGTTTAATACAATAAGCAGCTATAAAGGGTCATAATTCAGTTAGTCCCTGCATTATTATAGCGCTCTGGTGTGTGCTGGCATACTCTCTCTCTGTCTCCCCAAAGGGCTTTTGTGGGGTCCTGTCTCCTTTAAGAGCATTCCCTGTGTGTGTGCGGTGTGTCGGTACGGCTGTGTCGACATGTTTGATGAGGAGACTTATGTGGAGGCGGAGCAGATGCCTATAAATGTGATGTCACCCCCTGCGGGGCAGACACCTGAGTGGATGGACTTATGGAAGGAATTACGTGCAAGTGTCGACTCCTTACATAAAAAATTTGACGACATGCCAAATGCGGGACAGCCGGCTTCTCAGCTCGTGCCTGCCCAGACGATTCAAAGGCCGTCAGGGGCCCTGAAACGCCCGCTACCTCAGATGGCAGACACAGATGTCGACACGGATACTGATGCAAGTGTCGACGACGATGAGTCAAATTTAATGTCCACTAGGGCCATTTGTGGCATGATTGAGGCAATGAAAGAGGTATTACACCTTTCTGATATAAACCCAGGTACCTCAAAAAAGGGTATTATGTTTGGGGAGAAAAAACTACCAATAGTTTTTCCCCCATCTGAGGAATTGAATGATGTGTGTGAAGAAGCGTGGGCTTTCCCCGATAAAAAATTGGTGATTTCAAAAAAATTACTAATGGCGTTCCCTTTCTCGCCAGAGGATAGGTCACGTTGGGAAACTCCCCCTAGGGTGGATAAAGCGCTCACACGTTTGTCTAAAAAGGTGGCACTACCGTCTCCGGATACGGCCGCCCTAAAGGAACCTGCTGATAGAAAGCAGGAGGCTATCCTAAAGTCTATATACACACACACTGGTGTTATACTGAGACCAGCTATTGCTTCAGCCTGGATGTGCAGTGCTGCTGCTGCTGCTTGGTCAGATTCCCTGTCGGAAAATATTGACACCCTAGACAGAGACACTATATTGCTAACCATAGAGCATATAAAAGACTCAGTCTTATACATGAGAGATGCACAGAGGGAGATCTGCCGGCTGGCATCTAGAATAAGTGCATTGTCCATTTCTGCTAGGAGAGGCTTATGGACTCGGCAGTGGACAGGAGATGCAGATTCTAAAAGGCACATGGAAGTTTTGCCTTATAAGGGTGAGGAGTTATTCGGGGACGGTCTCTCAGACCTTGTTTCCACAGCAACAGCTGGGAAGTCTGCATTTTTGCCCCATGTCCCCTCACAGCCTAAGAAAGCACCGTATTACCAAGTACAGTCCTTTCGACCCCAGAAAAACAGGCGGGGAAAAGGCGGGTCCTTTCTGTCTAGAGGCAGAGGAAGGGGGAAAAAGCTGCAACACACAGCAGGTTCCCAGGATCAAAAGTCCTCCCCCGCTTCTTCCAAATCCGCCGCATGACGGTGGGGCTCCACAGGCGGAGCCAGGTACGGTGGGGGGCCGCCTCAAGAATTTCAGCGATCAGTGGGCTCGCTCACGGGTGGATCCCTGGATCCTTCAAGTAGTATCTCAGGGATACAAGCTGGAATTCGAGGCGCCTCCCCCCCGCCGTTTCCTCAAATCGGCCTTACCGACGACTCCCTCGGGCAGGGAGGCTGTGCTAGAGGCCATTCACAAGCTGTATTCCCAGCAGGTGATAGTCAAGGTACCCCTACGTCAACAAGGCCGGGGCTACTATTCCACACTGTTTGTGGTACCGAAACCGGACGGTTCGGTGAGACCTATTTTAAATTTGAAATCCTTGAACACTTACATAACAAAATTCAAGTTCAAGATGGAATCGCTCAGGGCGGTTATTGCAAGCCTGGATGAGGGGGATTACATGGTATCCCTGGACATCAAGGATGCTTACCTGCATGTCCCCATTTACCTTCCTCACCAGGAGTACCTCAGATTTGTGGTACAGGATTGCCATTACCAATTCCAGACACTACCGTTTGGACTGTCCACGGCACCGAGGGTGTTTACCAAAGTAATGGCAGAAATGATGATACTCCTTCGAAAAAAGGGAGTTTTAATTATCCCGTACTTGGACGATCTCCTTATAAAGGCGAGGTCCAGGGAGCAGTTACTGGTCGGAGTAGCACTATCTCGGGAAGTGCTACAACAGCATGGCTGGATTCTAAATATTCCAAAGTCACAACTGGTTCCTTCCACTCGCTTACTGTTCCTGGGGATGATTTTGGACACAGAACTGAAAAAAGTGTTTCTCCCGCAGGAGAAAGCCAAGGAGCTGTCATCTCTAGTCAGAGACCTCCTAAAACCAAAAAGGGTATCGGTGCATCACTGCACACGAGTCCTGGGAAAAATGGTGGCTTCATATGAAGCAATTCCATTCGGCAGGTTCCATGCAAGGACCTTCCAGTGGGACCTCTTGGACAAGTGGTCGGGATCGCATCTTCAGATGCATCAACTGATAACCCTGTCTCCAAGGACCAGGGTGTCTCTATTGTGGTGGCTGCAGAGTGCTCATCTTCTAGAGGGCCGCAGTTTCGGCATACAGGACTGGGTCCTGGTGACCACGGATGCCAGCCTTCGAGGCTGGGGAGCAGTCACACAGGGAAGAAACTTCCAAGGACTATGGTCAAGTCAGGAGACTTCCCTGCACATAAATATTCTGGAACTGAGGGCCATTTACAATGCCCTAAGTCAGGCAAAACCCCTGCTTCGAAACCAGCCGGTACTGATCCAGTCAGACAACATCACGGCAGTCGCCCATGTGAACCGACAGGGCGGCACAAGAAGCAGGATGGCGATGGCAGAAGCCACAAGGATTCTCCGATGGGCGGAAAATCACGTCTTAGCACTGTCAGCAGTGTTCATTCCGGGAGTGGACAACTGGGAAGCAGACTTCCTCAGCAGACACGACCTACACCCGGGAGAGTGGGGACTTCATCCAGAAGTCTTCCTACTGTTGGTAAACCGTTGGGAAAGGCCACAGGTGGACATGATGGCGTCCCGCCTCAACAAAAAGCTAAAGAGATATTGCGCCAGGTCAAGGGACCCTCAGGCGATAGCTGTGGACGCTCTAGTGACACCGTGGGTGTACCAGTCGGTTTATGTGTTCCCTCCTCTGCCTCTCATACCAAAGGTACTGAGAATAATAAGAAGGCGAGGAGTAAGAACGATACTCGTGGTTCCGGATTGGCCAAGAAGGGCTTGGTACCCAGAACTTCAAGAAATATCAGAGGACCCATGGCCTCTACCGCTCAGACATGATCTGCTACAGCAGGGGCCCTGTCTGTTCCAAGACTTACCGCGGCTGCGTTTGACGGCATGGCGGTTGAATTCCGGATCCTAAAGGAAAAGGGCATTCCGGAGGAAGTCATTCCTACGCTGATAAAAGCCAGGAAAGAAGTAACCGCAAATCATTATCACCGTATTTGGCGAAAATATGTTGCGTGGTGTGAGGCCAGGAAGGCCCCAACAGAGGAATTTCAGCTGGGTCGGTTTCTGCACTTCCTACAGTCGGGAGTGACTATGGGCCTAAAATTGGGTTCCATTAAGGTCCAGATTTCGGCCTTGTCGATTTTCTTCCAGAAAGAACTGGCTTCACTGCCTGAAGTTCAGACTTTTGTAAAGGGAGTGCTTCATATTCAGCCCCCTTTTGTGCCTCCCGTGGCACCTTGGGATCTCAATGTGGTGTTGAGTTTCCTAAAATCACATTGGTTTGAACCACTTAAAACTGTGGATCTGAAATATCTCACGTGGAAAGTGGTCATGTTATTGGCCTTGGCTTCGGCCAGGCGTGTGTCAGAATTGGCGGCTTTGTCTTGTAAAAGCCCTTATCTGATTTTCCATATGGATAGGGCAGAATTGAGGACTCGTCCCCAGTTTCTCCCTAAGGTGGTATCTGCTTTTCACTTGAACCAACCTATTGTGGTGCCTGCGGCTACTAGGGACTTGGAGGATTCCAAGTTACTGGATGTAGTCAGGGCCTTGAAACTTTATGTTTCCAGGATGGCTGGAGTCAGGAAGACTGACTCGCTTTTTGTCCTGTAGGCACCCAACAAGATAGGTGCTCCTGCTTCTAAGCAGACTATTGCTCGCTGGATTTGTAGCACAATTCAGCTGGCGCATTCTGCGGCTGGATTGCCGCATCCTAAATCAGTGAAAGCCCATTCCACGAGGAAAGTGGGCTCATCTTGGGCGGCTGCCCGAGGGGTCTCGGCTTTACAACTTTGCCGAGCTGCAACTTGGTCAGGGGCAAACACGTTTGCTAAATTCTACAAATTTGATACCCTGGCTGAGGAGGACCTTGAGTTCTCTCATTCGGTGCTGCAGAGTCATCCGCACTCTCCCGCCCGTTTGGGAGCTTTGGTATAATCCCCATGGTCCTTACGGAGTCCCCAGCATCCACTAGGACGTCAGAGAAAATAAGATTTTACTCACCGGTAAATCTATTTCTCGTAGTCCGTAGTGGATGCTGGGCGCCCATCCCAAGTGCGGATTGTCTGCAATACTTGTATATAGTTATTGCCTAACTAAAAGGTTATTGTTGAGCCATCTGTTGAGAGGCTCTGTTATATTTCATACTGTTAACTGGGTATAGTATCACAAGTTATACGGTGTGATTGGTGTGGCTGGTATGAGTCTTACCCTGGATTCAAAATCCTTCCTTATTGTGTCAGCTCTTCCGGGCACAGTATCCTAACTGAGGTCTGGAGGAGGGGCATAGAGGGAGGAGCCAGTGCACACCAGATAGTACCAAATCTTTCTTATAGAGTGCCTAGTCTCCTGCGGAGCCCGTCTATTCCCCATGGTCCTTACGGAGTCCCCAGCATCCACTACGGACTACGAGAAATAGATTTACCGGTGAGTAAAATCTTATTATAAAGATTCCGTCTGAAATCGGACCTGGTTAAAACTGTGTTATCCGCTCAATAAGGCTCTATCTGTCTACACAAGTGTAAACCATTCCAAGGGGTACGAATTACTGACATCATATATGACAAAATATTAGACTGTTACAGTATCACACTTTTCTGTGTATGTTCTATTTTTGAGGTACTGAGAGACATCGAGGAGTTACAACCGAAGTTCCTGAGATATTCTGTGGAGGACTTAAACCCTCCTTCCGTGATCTGTTTATAAGTATTGTGTGCGCTATTGTGTGATGGTATTTTGTGTTGAATATTTCTGTTTTTGGAAGTGTGTAAACGGAAGGAGTATCATCCACATCAGCAGCCTCTTGCGCAATAGTGATAGTCCATCTGTTGTATATCTGGTGCTAGGGGGATGTCTGCCGCTACCCGTGCCTGCCTGGAGAGGAGGAGGAGAGACAGTCAGTCCGTCAGCTGGGTCCCAGCACATTCACAATCCCCGGGCTTCTATGGACTGTATCGGTTGCAGTCCATAGCCAGCTAGGGCTGACGAGGCGGGGAGTAGCTTCCTACAGGAAGCCAGCTCTTTGCTAATTGCAGCTTGGTTTGGCAGTCCCAGAGAGAGGAAACTCCAATGGGACTGCCTGTGGAATCTGAGACAGATAGAAAGTCACTGCCAGTCATAGTGAAGCCAATGCTGTCACAGACTGCATCTGGCTTCACCGACACTGAGATGGGTGGCGGATTTTAGGTAAAATCTGCCACTGGACACCTCTCTCAACTGTTCTGGAGTCAGGATAAAAGTCTTGATGGAGGGGCAGGCTCCTCTGATCAATTTTGTCATGCCTAAATTTGGATAATTGGTTGGTATGCCTCCATTCAGTGGCAATAAATTGCCAGGTAACCTAATGATGTCATGTGGGGTAGGCGCCCCAATGGCAGTATAAGATTAGACAAGTTCAGATCACTCATGCCAGTAAATTATTAGATCCAATGTTACCTGCATCTGTGAGCAGCTACAACTATAAAATCAACTGCATAACAAGACTAAAAAATAAGAATTTACTTACCGATAATTCTATTTCTCGGAGTCCGTAGTGGATGCTGGGGTTCCTGAAAGGACCATGGGGAATAGCGGCTCCGCAGGAGACAGGGCACAAAAAGTAAAGCTTTTCCAGATCAGGTGGTGTGCACTGGCTCCTCCCCCCATGACCCTCCTCCAGACTCCAGTTAGGTACTGTGCCCGGACGAGCGTACACAATAAGGGAGGATTTTGAATCCCGGGTAAGACTCATACCAGCCACACCAATCACACCGTACAACTTGTGATCTAAACCCAGTTAACAGTATGATAACAAAAGGAGCCTCTGAAAGACGGCTTCCTACAACAATAACCCGATTTTTGTAACAATAACTATGTACAAGTATTGCAGAATAATCCGCACTTGGGATGGGCGCCCAGCATCCACTACGGACTCCGAGAAATAGAATTATCGGTAAGTAAATTCTTATTTTCTCTATCGTCCTAGTGGATGCTGGGGTTCCTGAAAGGACCATGGGGATTATACCAAAGCTCCCAAACGGGCGGGAGAGTGCGGATGACTCTGCAGCACCGAATGAGAGAACTCCAGGTCCTCTTTTGCCAGGGTATCAAATTTGTAAAATTTTACAAACGTGTTCTCCCCCGACCACGTAGCTGCTCGGCAGAGTTGTAATGCCGAGACCCCTCGGGCAGCCGCCCAAGATGAGCCCCCCTTCCTTGTGGAATGGGCATTTACATATTTTTTGCTGTGGCAAGCCTGCCACAGAATGTGCAAGCTGAATTGTACTACAAATCCAACGAGCAATAGTCTGCTTAGAAGCAGGAGCACCCAGCTTGTTGGGTGCATACAGGATAAACAGCAAGTCAGATTTCCTGACTCCAGCCGACCTGGAAACTATATTTTCAGGGTCCTGACAACATCCAGCAACTTGGAGTCCTCCAAGTCCCTAGTAGCCGCAGGCACCACAATAAGCTGGTTCAGGTGAAACGCTGACACCACCTTAGGGAGAAACTGGGGACGAGTCCACAGCTTTGCTCTGTCTGAATGGACAATCAGATATGGCTTTGTGAGATAAAGCCGCCAATTCTGACACTCGCCTGGCCGAGGCCAGGACCAACAGCATGGTCACTTTCCATGTGAGATATATCAAATCCACAGATTTGAGTTGTTTAAAACAATGTGATTTTAGGAATCCCAAACTACGTTGAGATCGCCCAGTGCCACTGGAGACATCAAAAAGGGGTTGTATATGCAGTACTCCCTTAACAACTTCTGGACTTCAGGAACTGAAGCCAATTTCTTTCTGGAAGAAAATCGACCGGTCGAAATTTGAACCTTAATGGACCCCAATTTGAGACCCATATACACTCCTGCTTGCAGGAAATGTAGGAATTAACCTAGTTGAAATTCTTCCGTGGATCCTTCCTGGCCTCACACCATGGAACATATTTTCACCTAAGCGGTGATAATGTTGTGCGGTCACCTCCTTCCTGGCTCTGACCAGGGTAGGGATGACCTCTTCCGGAATGCCTTTTTCCTTTAGGATCCGGCGTTCACCCGCCCTGGCGTCAACGCAGCTGCGGTAAGTCATGGAATAGACATGATTCTTGCTGAATCAAGATCCTTTCTAGTATCTCTTGAAGTTCCGGGTACCAAGTTCTTCTTGGCCCAAACCGGAACCCCGAGTATAGTTCTTACTCCTCTCCTTCCTATCATTCTCCATACACTGGGTATGAAAGGCAGAGGAGGGAACACATACACCGACTGGTACACCCACGGTGTTACCAGAGCGTCCCAGCTATTGCCTGAGGGTCTCTAGACCTGGCGCTTCATGTGGGACGCCATCATAACCACCTTTGGTCTTTCCCAACGGTTTACAAACATGTGGAAACTTCCAGATGAAGTTCCCACTTTTCCGGGTGGAATTCATTTATGCTGAGGAAATCTTCCTAGTTGTCCACTCCCGGAATGAACACTGCTGACAGTGTTATCACATGATCTTTCGCCCAGCGAAGAATCCTTGCTGTCATTGCCCTCCTGCTTCTTGTGCCGCCCCGTCTGTTTACGTGGGCGACTGCCATGATGATGTCCTACTGGATCAGCACCGGTTGACTTTGAAGCAGAGGTCTTCCTAGGCTCAGAGCATCGTAAATTGCCCTTAGCTCCAGTATATTCATGTGGAGAGAAATCTCCAGACTTGACCACACTTCCTTGGAAATTTCTTCCTTGTGTGACTGTCCCCCAGCCACTCAGGCTGGCATCCGTGGTCACCAGGACCCAGTCCTGAATGTCGAATCTGCGGCCCTTTCATAGATGAGCACTCTGCAGCCACCGCAGAAGAGACACCCTTGTCCTTGGAGACAGGGTTATCCGCTGATGCATCTGAAGATGCGATCCGGACCATTCGTCCAGCAAATCCCCCTGAAAAGTTTTTGCGTGAGATTTGCCGAATGGAATCGCTTCGTAACAAGCCACCATTTTTCCCAGGACTCCTGTGCATTGATGCACTGATACTTGGCCTGGATTTAGGAGGTTTCTGACTAGGTCGGATAACTCCCTGGCTTTCCCCTCCAGGAGAAATACCTCTTTCTGGACTATGCCCAGAATCATTCCTAGGAACAGCAGACGTATCATCGGAAAACAGCTGCGATTTTTGGAATATTTAGAATCCACTCGTGCTGTCGTAGAACTACTTCAGATAGTTCTTTTCCGACCTCCAACTGTTCTCTGGAAACTTGTCCCTTTCAGGATATCGTCCAAGTAAGGGATAATTTAGATGCCTTTCTTCTTTTAAGAATCATCTTTTCGGCCATTACCTTGGTAAAGGCCCGGGGTGCCGTGGATAATTCAACGGCAGCGTCTGAAACTGATATTGACAGTTCTGTATCACGAACCAGAGGTACCCTTGTTGAGAAGGGCAAATTTGGACATGGAGGTAATCCTTGATGTCCAGGGACACCATATAGTCCCCTTTTTTCCGGTTCTCTATCACTGCTCTGAGTGACTCCATCTTGATTTGAACCTTTTTATGTAAGTGTTCAAAGATTTCAGATTTAGACTATGTCTCACCAAGCCGTCTGGCTTCAGTACCACAATATAGTGTGGAGGACTAATACCCTTTTCCTTGTTGTAGGAGGGGTACTTTGATTATCACCTGCTGGAAATACAGCTTGTGAATTTTTTCCCAATACTGCCTCCTTGTCGGAGGGAGCCGTTGGTAAAGCAGGCTTCAGGAACCTGCGAGGAAAAAATGTCTCGACTCTCCAATCTGTACCCCTGGGATAATACTTGTATGATCTAGGGGTCAACTTGCGAGTGATCCCACTGCGCGCTGAGACTCTTGAGACTACCCCCCACTGGTGGAGGGCTTCTTTTCCTGGGAAGGGGCTGCCTGCTGCAGTCTACTTCCCTTTCCTCTATGTCTGGGCAGATATGACTGGCCTTTTGCCCGCTTGCCCACATGGGAACGGAAGGATTGAGGCTGAAAAGACAGTGTCTTTTTCTGCTGAGATGTAACTTGGGGTAAAAAGGTTGGATTTCCCAGCTGTGGCCGTGGCCCCCAGGTCCGACGGACCGACCCCAAATAACTCCTTCCCTTTATACGGCAATACTTCCATGTGCCGTATGGGATCTGTATCACCTGACCACTGTCGTGTCCATGACATCTTCTGGGAGATATGGACAACGCACTTATCTTGATGCCAGAGTGCAAATATCCCTCTGTGCATCTCGCATACATATATATAGAATGCATCCTATTAAATGCTCTATATCAATAAAATATTTTTAGTCAGGGAATTCGACCAAGCCAACCCAGCACTGCATCTCCAGGCTGATGGCGATCGCTGGTCGCAGTATAACCACCGTCTGTGTGTATATACTTTTTAGGATATTTTTCCAGCTGCCTATCAGCTGGCTCCTTGAGGGCGGCCGTATTTGGAGACGGTAACGCCACTTGATAAGTGTGTGAGCGCCTTATCCACCCTAATGGGTGCTTCCCAACGCGCCCTAACTTCTGGCGGGAAAAGGTATAACGCCAATATTTGCTATCGGGGTAAACCCACGCATCATCACACACTTCATTTTATTTTATCTGATTCAGGAAAAACTACAGGTAGTTTTTTCACTTCCACATAATACCCTTTTCTGTGGTACTTGTAGTATCAGAAATATGTAACAGCTCCTTCATTGCCCTTAACGTGTGGCCCTAATGAGGAATACGTTTGTTTATTCACCGTCGACACTGGATTCAGTGTCCGTGTCTGTGTCGACCGACTGAGGTAAATGGGCGTTTTTTATAAAAAAAAACCCTGACTGTGTTCCTGAGACGCCTGGACCGTTACTAATTGTTTGTCGGTCGTCTCATGTCGTCAACCGACCTTGCAGCGTGTTGACATTCTCACGTAATTCCCTAAATAAGCCATCCATTCCGGTGTCGACTCCCTAGAGAGTGACATCACCATTACAGGCAATTTCTCCGCCTCCTCCAGCATCGTCCTCATACATGTCGACACACACGTACCGACACACAGCACACACACCTGGAATGCTCTGACAGAGGACAGGACCCCACTAGCCCTTTGGAGAGACAGAGGGAGAGTTTGCCAGCACACACCAAAAAACGCTATAATTACATAGGGACAACCTTATATAAGTGTTTCTCCCTAATAGCATCTTTATATATATATTTATATCGCCAATTTGTGCCCCCCCTCTCTGTTTAAACCCTGTTTCTTTAGTGCAGTGCAGGGGAGAGCCTGGGAGCCTTCTCTCCAGCCTTTCTGTGAGAGAAAAAATGGCGCTGTGTGCTGAGGAGATAGGCCCCGCCCCTTTTACGGCGGGCTCGTCTCCCGCTCTTTAGTGAAGTTTGGCAGGGGTTAAATATCTCCATATAGCCTCTGGGGGCTATATGTGAGGTATTTTTAGCCAGTATATAGGTTTACATTTGCCTCCCAGGGCGCCCCCCCCCCAGCGCCCTGCACCCTCAGTGACAGCGTGTGAAGTGTGCTGAGAGGAAAATGGCGCACAGCTGCAGTGCTGTGCGCTACCTTTAGAAGACTGTCAGAGTCTTCAGCCGCCGATTCTGGACCTCTTCTAACTTCAGCATCTGCAAGGGGGCCGGCGGCGCGGCTCCGGTGACCATCCAGGCTGTACCTGTGATCGTCCCTCTGGAGCTAATGTCCAGTAGCCAAGAAGCCAATCCATCCTGCACGCAGGTGAGTTCACTTCTTCTCCCCTCAGTCCCTCGTTGCAGTGATCCTGTTGCCAGCAGGACTCACTGTAAAATAAAAAACCTAAGCTAAACTTTCTCTAAGCAGCTCTTTAGGAGAGCCACCTAGATTGCACCCTTCTCGGCCGGGCACAAAAATCTAACTGGAGTCTGGAGGAGGGTCATGGGGGGAGGAGCCAGTGCACACCACCTGATCTGGAAAAGCTTTACTTTTTGTGCCCTGTCTCCTGCGGAGCCGCTATTCCCCATGGTCCTTTCAGGAACCCCAGCATCCACTAGGACGATAGAGAACCGGAATTTACATAAATATAATTTAATTTAATACAATGGTAATTAAATCATAAAATGATTTAATTCCTCTGTCAAAAAAACTGCAACTTATATATTGTAATTAAAATATAT
Organism: Pseudophryne corroboree; assembly: GCF_028390025.1. Lineage (NCBI taxonomy): Eukaryota > Metazoa > Chordata > Amphibia > Anura > Myobatrachidae > Pseudophryne > Pseudophryne corroboree. The sequence continues at coordinate 199,053,814 of NC_086452.1, read as the reverse complement.
TCCTTACTGTGAAATATGAAGATAGTAGAAGCATTGTTGAGAATTTGTGCGACTCCTCTCCTGCAGATTTTGGAGAGGAAGGTTCCTGGATCAACTCCATGAACCACTTGATCACTGCATTGCCCTGTGCAAAATGCTGCAGTTATAAAATGAGATTGGTCCACAATTACATAATTCCCACCAAATTGTGTCATCATGGCTTCTACTTTCACACTTCACTACAGATGTGGATGGAATACGATAAGGTCATGTATTTTTCCTGGACTGCTCCCCAATAACCATAAATTTCCTGGAAAATCCCGGACAGAAGGCAAGTACAGTGGAATAAAAAGGTTTTTGCCCCTTCCCGATTTCTTCTATTTTAGCATATCTGTCACACTTAATTGTTTCAGATCGTCAAAGAAAATTGAGTATAAGATAAACGGAATCTGAGTAAACACAAAATACAGTTTTTAAATGAGAATTTTATTTATTGACTGAAAAAAGATATCCAACACCTATATCACATGTTAAAAAATAATTGCCACCACGGTGCCCATGGCTACCTCTCGACTTCTCTTTTTATTCACTACGGACTGGCTGAGACCTCCCTTCACGAGGAGACCCTGACTCCTGACTTATTTAACTACTGGTACAAATTTATTCAAACCGTACCGCCTTTGATCAAATTAGCCCTTAAACAATGCTTCCAATGTACGACATGGTACTCTCACCAACTTCTTGATGACAGGAATCCTGTTCCAATCTAGGGGACTTTACCCTCACCTCATTAACCCTTAACCCTCTTCCTGACCTCTTTTCCGGGACTACCTTTCCTCTCCCTTTCCTGGTTATGTCCACTGTATCGATCGATCTTCCCGTGGATGGATCGGCGGCCTTGGGTTCTAGGTAGGCACTACTAGTTTGTTCTTGATTATCTTTACTTTGTCCCCCACCACCACCACCACTTTTTATGTTTCTCCCTTCCTTTTTTCTTAGTTGTATTATTGATACAAGTGGACTATTACCGTAGTTTACATACGTTTACATAAGTAGATGAACTAATTGATATATATTTAACCATAGATGGTTTCCTGTACTTCTCATATCCTACCGCTTTTTTCCATCATACTTCACCCACTACAGGGAGCTACTAAATCAAATGTATGTTTATTTCAATACTTCTAAAATATTTGAAGCTGTAATTTTTTTTTCCTTTTCATTTTTGCCTGTACATTACTGCAAACGTGGCATCTCTCTACCATTGATAATCCCTCTTTGCATCATATTGCCTTTTTCTCCATGTATGTTGATATTCTTCAAAGCTTCAATAAAATACATATTGCAAAAAAAACAAACAAATTGCCCCAGTAAATTTAGGGGGTCATTCCATGTTGATCGCTAGCTGAAAATGTTCGCTGTGCAGCGATGATGCAAAAAAACGGCACTTCTGTGCATGTGTATGCGGCGCAATACGCACGCGCGGCGTACTTTCACATCGGCCGATGTAGTTTCAGGTCTAGCGAAGCATTTCAGTCGCACTGCTGTCCGCAGATTGATTGACAGGAAGTGGGCGTTTCTGGGTGTCAACTGACCGTTTTCAGGAAGTGATCGGAAAAACGCAGGCGTGGCTGGGCGAACGCAGGGTGTGTTTGTGACGTCAAAACAGGAACTGAACAGTCTGAAGTGATCGCAAGCGCTGAGTAGGTCTGGAGCTACTCTGAAACTGCACAATTTTTTTTTGTAGCCGCTCTGCAATCCATTCGTTTGCACTTCTGCTAAGCTAAAATACACTCCCAGTGGGAGGCGGCATAGCATTTGCACGGCTGCTAAAAACTGCTAGCGAGCGAACAACTCGGAATGATCCCCTTCATACAGTAACTGATTGTGCCAACATTAGCAGCAGCATCTGCAACAAAGTGCTTCCGATAACTGGAGATCAGTTATCACATAGCTGTTATGAAATTTCAGCCCACACTTTGAAGAATTGCTTAATATCAGCCACATTGAAATTTTTTTTTTTTTTTTTGCATGAACTGTCCGTTAAAGGTCCTGCAACAGTAATTTAATGAATTCAAGTCAGGACTTTGACTAGGCAACTCCAAAACTTTCATTTCTTTTTTTTTTTTTCGGAGCCATTCAGAGGTGCACTTACTTCTTGTTATTCAGATCCTCATCTAGCTGCATAACCCAGTTGTCCTTGAGCTTCAGATCACGGACTGATGGCTAGACATACTCATTCAGAAGTTTCTGGTAGAGCAGAATTGAGGATTCTGTCAATTATGGAAAGTCGCCCAGGTCCTGGAGCAGCAAAGCATCCCTACAACATCATACTACCACCACCATGTTTGACTATTGGCACAATGTTCTTATTGTTGAGTTCTGTTAGCTTTACGCCATATGTAATGGAACCCATGTACAGTATTTCATAAAGTTCAATTTTTGACCCATCAGTCCACAGAACACTAGCCAAAAGGCTCTTGGTTACCAGTGCTTTTCACTTTGCAACTCTCCCATCGACACAATTTTTCCCAGTCTCTTTTTTATGGTGGCATCATGAACGCTGACATTAACTGAAACAAGTGAGCCCTAGATATTAGTCTGAGTTCTTTTGTGTCTTGCTGACTAAATTGTCCATGCGCTCAGTAGAATTTTGGTACGCCGGCCACTCCTGTGAAGATTTACCATTGTTCCACGTTTTCTACAATTATAGATAATAGCTCTCACTGTTGTTCGCTGGACTCACAGAGCCTTAGAAATGTTTTTGTAACCCTTTCCAGACTGATATATTTCAATAACTTTATTTATCATCTGTCCTGGAATTTCTTTTGATTGTGGCATACAGTGTTGCTTTTTTATATCTTTCCACTAACCTCACATTGCTGGAAAAGATTTATTTAAGTGAGGTTAAGATTCAACATGGCTAACAGTAATCAAGTTATCACAAATAAATACAAGAGTCCGCCTTCTGCTGCGCTATCCACAAGTCCTTAAAAAAGATAATGATCTTTCAGAAAGTTGAAGTCCCAAACTTCAGAACCCCGAAGAGAAAGCCACCGACAGTCTGGATAATCCCAGGTTAGAGGTGTTGGAATTCTCAAATGGCGGTGGTTAACAGATGTGTATCGTGAAGAAATAACAAGGGAGCTTCTTATCGGTATGCACCGTACTCACATGTACAATGTGCGCAGGATATTCATAAAGGTTTCTTTCTCCTCAACTGCAGTGGGTCCTATCGATCGTCTTTCTTTTTAGTAACCCCCTCATGCAATAAAGAGGAACAGACAGGGGTCGAGACCCCAATGGTGTAATATGTTCGATATACCAACGTAAAACAAATTCAAGAAAGCCGTACAGGTGATTGCCACAGGTTACTATTCCCAATCGTAGTTTACTTGGAAAGTAAATCAAGCAACAGTTGGGAAAACATGTAAAAAACAAATTAATAAAGTTTGCCGACCACTGTTGTGTCAACCGTTGTCATTTTGACCTTTTGAACCTTAATGCATGTCGACCTTTCATCTGTCGACATTTTGTACTTGTCGACCAAATGTATGGCAACAGTATGGTGTCGACCTATCATCTGGATACCAATGATGACCGAAAGCTACCAGAAGAAGATTCAGATGATCACAGGAAATCAACTGATTTGTGAGGGTATAACAGATGAGAGCAGATCATGTTCATTTGTGAGATAATATAAAGAACATTTGCCAAAGGGCGCAGGGAATAAATTGAGTAGGAAGAGGATACCATTTAATAAAATCATTTGCACTAATGGTTGTCAGTGGGTTTAGTGGCCGATTCAGCATGACTGTTATGCACACCAGTGCCTGCAGGAATGTACTGGTGTCTGAACGGAGAGGGATGCAAAACAAATGAACTCACAGACAGACTGGGGAATATGACATTACGTACACAGAAGGTGATAGGGTAACAAAATCAACACAAAGTGAACAGAGAAGCCCAGAGGCTAAGAAACTGGGTGTCTCCCTAGTATTAGGAATGCTCAGCTGGAAAGAAGCGAGATGTTGTGTTTTAATACGTAGAGAACCCGAAATGCCGTTGCTAAGGGCAACAGCAAAACCCTAAAGGGTTACCAACGGGTGTGGCAGTAAACTCCTTGGTCAGAGATGGAATAATAGACACAAGGAGAGTCTCCACAATCCTAGTCCTCACTTGCAGTGCACTGGTTCAGCTTACTGCCACTAAACTGACACCTGAACACCTTGCACAGTGAGAAAGGATTTTGGCAGGCAAGTCTGAGAATACAGCCGCAAACTTGCTAAGTTCACAGAGTAGCAAAAGAACCCCAGCAAGTTAAACGACTGACTCCAGTCTTACTGCTAGGTCTGGATTGGCAGAGTGTAGTACCAAATCCCAAGGCCTATTTGCAGTAAGCAACAAACAAATACAAAGCTACACAGTACTGGCTAACTTTCAGGAACTGAGTAACCAACAAAGATTCAGCAGCATCTGCTTAACCTGAGAAGAGCGTTTATATAGCAGGTGCTGTCCACGCCCCACTCAGACCTCACAGACTGTGAGCACAAAAACCAGCACTGGATCTCCTGCCGTGCACAAAGCCTGTAACCACTGCACAGCAAAAGACCCGAACCGGAGTATCAGCTGCGCTCAGGTTACTCCGCTAGCACTTGTCTCCCGGTTGCCATGACGACGTGGCAGCACAGGGCAGGAGACCCTAACAGTACCCCCCCTCTGACGAGGGGTCAAAGAACCCCTACCACCGGGTTTATCGGGGAACTGCGAGAAGAAAGAGCGTATCAGTCTGGGGGCATGAAGATCACAACTGCGCACCCACGACCGCTCCTCCGGGCCATACCCCTTCCAGTGCACCAAAAATGACAGCCGACCCCGAACCATCTTGGAGTCAAGAATCCTTTCAACAACAAACTCCCTCTGGCCACGTATCAGAAGAGGAGAAGGTCTTCCACTGGAAGAAGGATTACTAATCGCCCGTTTTAAAAGGGAACAATGAAATGTTTTATTGATACCCAAAGAACGGGGCAGATCTAACTGAAATGCCACCGGATTGATAACCCTAGTGATCTTATAAGGGCCGATGAACCGGGGGCCTAACTTATGAGATGGCTGTCTCAACTTCAAATTCTTGGTAGACAACCAGACGAAGTCTCCTAATTTGAAGCTGCAGGGTCTTTTCCGCTTATCAAAAACCCTTTTGGTCACTAATGACACAGACACAAGGGCTTTCTTCACTTTCCTCCAAATACCCCTAAGGATCGAAACCACAGAGGAACCACCAGGCGTGGAGTCCAGGGGGTCAAAAGAATTGGCCTTAGGATGATGCCCATACACACAAAGGAAGGGAGAGATCCCTGTAGCAGAGTGAGCCGCGTTGTTATAGGCAAACTCCGCCATGGACAGATGAGCATCCCAGTCAGTCTGACACTTGGAGACATAACACCTGAGGAACTGCTCCAAGGACTGGTTCACCCTTTCAGTCTGCCCATTAGACTGCGGATGGTAGCCTGACGACAAGCTGACAGAAATCTGGAGATCGGAACAAAATGCCCTCCAGAATTTGGCCACAAACTGGGATCCGCGGTCAGAGACCACATCAAGTGGCAACCCGTGGAGGCGCACAACATGCAGCATAAATAATTCAGACAGGCGTCTGGCCGATGGCAGCCCAACCAGTGGAACGAAGTGCGCCATCTTCGAAAACCTGTCAACGACAACCCAGATGGCTGTCATCCCCGAGGATTTGGGCAAGTCCACCACAAAATCCATTGAAATGTGGGTCCATGGCTTAGATGGAATAGAGAGTGGATGTAATGGGCCAACAGGAACCCCTCTAGGAGTCTTATTTCGGGCACAGATGTCACATGCCCGAACCCACTGATCCACATCCTTAGCCACCGAGGGCCACCACACCGCCCTAGATAGCAACTCCCGAGTTCTGGCAATACCCGGGTGACCTGCCGACTTCTTGGCATGGAATTCCAGGAACACTCGCTGTCTTAACCTAAGAGGCACAAACAAAAGACCTACCGGAAGGTCTGGAGGAGCCTGCTCCTGTGCTCTAAGGACTAATGACAAGAGGTCCTGGGTAATGCCCACTTTAATACATGATGGGGACACAATGGGCAATGGCTCCTCGGTGGTCTCCTGGATTGGAGCAAAACTCCGCGAGAGCGCATCAGCCTTGATGTTTTTTGACCCAGGGCGATATGTTATCAAAAAATTAAAGCGAGCAAAAAACAAAGCCCATCGTGCCTGCCTGGCATTGAGATGCTTCGCTGACTCTAAATATGCCAAATTCTTATGGTCGGTGAGAATTGAGACCACAAACTTAGCCCCCTCAAGCCAGTGTCTCCACTCCTCGAGTGCATCCTTAATAGCCAACAATTCCCGGTTACCCACGTCATAATTCATCTCGGCAGGCGAAAATTTACAGGAAAAGTAAGCACAGGGATGAAGGCGATTATCAGACACTCCCATCTGAGAGAGCACTGCCCCAATACCCATCTCAGAGGCATCCACCTCCACCACAAAAGGACGCTCTGGATCTGGGTGTCGCAGCACCTTGGCCGAGACCAATGCCCTTTTGAGACGGGCAAAAGCCGCTTTGGCCTCACAAGACCAGTGAGCAACATCCGCCCCTTTCTTAGTGAGTGCCACCAAGGGCGCCACTATAGATGAAAATCCAGCGATAAATCGTCTATAAAAATTCGCAAAGCCCAGGAAACGCTGAAGCGCCTTCAAACTAGTGGGCTGCACCCAATCCAGGACTGCCTGTACCTTGGAACCCTCCATTTGGAAACCTTCTGGGGAGATAATATATCCTAGAAATGCGATTTGCTGAACTTCAAATTCGCACTTCTCCAGCTTCGCCCCAAGCCGGTGGTCTCTGAGTTTCTGGAGGACTAAGCGTACATGCTTCCGATGTTCCTTCAGGGAATGGGAGAAGATTAGGATGTCATCTAAGTATACAACTAAGAATCTATCCAAATATTCCCTGAGCACATCGTTCATGAAATCCTGGAAGACTGCCGGGGCATTACAGAGCCCAAAAGGCATCACCAAATATTCATAATGCCCTGAGTGGGTATTAAAGGCAGTCTTCCATTCATCCCCCTCTCTTATTCGGATTAGATTATACGCACCGCGTAGGTCAATCTTAGAAAAATTGGTGGCAGTACGAAGCTGGTCAAACAAGACCGAAATGAGAGGCAGTGGGTATGAGTTTTTAATCGTGATACGGTTCAATTCCCTGAAGTCGATGCAGGGTCGCAACGAACCGTCCTTTTTACCCAAGAAGAAGAACCCCGACCCAACTGGAGACACTGAAGGTCTGATAAATCCCTTAGCCAAGTTCTCCTGAATGTACTCTGCCATAGCCTGAGTCTCAGGACGTGACAGGGAGTACAACCTGCTCTTGGGAAGCTTAGCATTCGGCAACAAATCAATGGCACAGTCATAGGGGCGATGGGGAGGTAGTACCTCTGCAACTTTTTTGGAGAACACGTCCGCAAAATCTGCATAACATCCTGGCAATCCTTGCAAACTTAGCTGCGAAAGCATGACTGGAAGGCTCAAGCAACTCCTGAAACAATCAGTACCCCAACTAAGAATCTCCCCAGAGACCCAGTCAAATTGAGGATTGTGGGCCCTTAACCAGGGTAACCCCAACACCAATGGGGCAAAAGTACAGACAGTCACATAAAAGGACAATTTTTCAGAGTGTGTGGCTCCAATAAACAAAGAAATCTGGCTAGTGCAAGAGGTAATTTTACCCTGGGATAATGGTTCCCCGTTTAACCCACAGATCTCAATTTCCGATGCCAAGGGTACTAAGGGAACAGAGTGTTTCAGGGCGAATTGGCGGTCCATAAAAACCCCGTCGGCCCCACTGTCCACAAAGGCCTCAGTCTTGACAGTTTGACCGAGGATCTTCAAGGTCACCGGAATGATAAAAGTCTTCTTGGGAAATTCTGACTTCTGGCCTGACAGGATATTTCCCATCACCCTCAGGCCCTGAAGTTTTCCGGCTTTTCTGGGCATGATACTACCACATGACCTTTATTCCCACAGTACAATCACAACCCCTGCTGTCTCCTCCGCGTCTTCTCACGCGAGGAGAGGCGGGTAGCCCCAATCTGCATAGGCTCCTCGGAAAATTCCTCAGAGTCTGAGGTTCCCTTGGGAAAGAAGGAAACCTCGGTCTCCCTTTCAAGCCTACGCTCTCTCAGCCGTCTATCCACCCGGATGGATAACTGCATGAGCTGATCCAAGCTACCAGGCAAGGGATATTGTACCAGTTGGTCTTTTATCTGGTTAGAAAGACCTCTTCGGTACTGGTGTCTCAGGGCTGGGTCATTCCACTGGGTATCATGGGCCAACCTCCGAAACTCCGTACAGTAAACCTCAACTGGCCTTCGCCCTTGCTTAAAGATCGAAATCTGAGCCTCGGCTGAGGCCGTCTTGTCAGGGTCATTATACAACATGCCCAGTGCCGTAAAAAAAAGCATCAACACTTTTAAGCGACGGACAGTCAGGCTGCAACCCATATGCCCAGACCTTTGGGTCTCCTTGTAGCAAGGAAATCACTATGCCCACCCGCTGAATCTCCGACCCAGAAGACTGAGGCCTAAGCTGGAAATATAGCTTGCAGCTCTCCTTGAAACAAAAGAACTGCGAGCGATCTCCAGAAAAACGATCCGGGAGATTTACTTTCAGCTCCTTAACCCCTGAAGGTGCTGCTGCTGCGGGAGCTCCGCCAGCGGCCTGGGAGGTGTGCATTTTAATGGACAAATCATTAAATTGTCGAGTCAAGACCTGCACCAGATCGACCACCTGTTGCAAAGTATTTTGAGGGGTATGCTCCATATTCCCACAAAATTTCAACAGGAGTATTGGGCTGCTGAATATGTTATGCACACCAGTGCCTGCAGGAATGTACTGGTGTCTGAACGGAGAGGGATGCAAAACAAATGAACTCACAGACAGACTGGGGAATATGACATTACGTACACAGAAGGTGATAGGGTAACAAAATCAACACAAAGTGAACAGAGAAGCCCAGAGGCTAAGAAACTGGGTGTCTCCCTAGTATTAGGAATGCTCAGATGGAAAGAAGCGAGATGTTGTGTTTTAATACGTAGAGAACCCGAAATGCCGTTGCTAAGGGCAACAGCAAAACCCTAAAGGGTTACCAACGGGTGTGGCAGTAAACTCCTTGGTCAGAGATGGAATAATAGACACAAGGAGAGTCTCCACAATCCTAGTCCTCACTTGCAGTGCACTGGTTCAGCTTACTGCCACTAAACTGACACCTGAACACCTTGCACAGTAAGAAAGGATTTTGGCAGGCAAGTCTGAGAATACAGCCGCAAACTTGCTAAGTTCACAGAGTAGCAAAAGAACCCCAGCAAGTTAAACGACTGACTCCAGTCTTACTGCTAGGTCTGGATTGGCAGAGTGTAGTACCAAATCCCAAGGCCTATTTGCAGTAAGCAACAAACAAATACAAAGCTACACAGTACTGGCTAACTTTCAGGAACTGACTAACCAACAAAGATTCAGCAGCATCTGCTTAACCTGAGAAGAGGGTTTATATAGCAGGTGCTGTCCACGCCCCACTCAGACCTCACAGACTGTGAGCACAAAAACCAGCACTGGATCCCCTGCCGTGCACATAGCCTGTAACCACTGCACAGCAAAAGACCCGAACCGGAGTATCAGCTGCGCTCAGGTTACTCTGCTAGCACTTGTCTCCCGGTTGCCATGACGACGTGGCAGCACAGGGCAGGAGACCCTAACAATGACACGCCGAAATGCGGTAATCGTTAATCGATGATTTCTGCGCTTGCGCACATGCCGCTGTGCGCATACACTAGGACTTAGAGTTCGATCGCAGTGTAAATGCCGGTGAGGGGGTGGTGACGGGACGGCGTTGCAGCGTTTTTTGGGAGTCAACACAGCATTAGGGGGCCGCGGTCCGAACAACTGAGGCGTGTCCGAACCGACTGCATGCTGAATTTGGCCTTTAGGGTTCAAGAGCTGAGAAGAGATGGATTAAAAAATGGTATGAAGTATAGAGCTTGCAGAAATGAGTCAAGGGAAGTCTGTGGAGATGGGTGTGGTAGATGGCAGTAGATATGGGGATGTTATTGGAAGTACGAGATCTACACAAATTGCATTCTATTTTGCGAAATAGTTTTTGAAGAAGTCTTGTTGCTGTAGTGTGACATAGGTGTTACTGTAGTTGACGCAGAGTGTGGGTAGCTGGAGCCATATCATGAATGGCTATTGCTAGGGCTTGGTTAAGATGTGGTGCAGCAATATCAGGAGAGAGAAATGTAGAAATTGAGGAGACTGATTTCAGACTTGTACGGCAACATCAACTTCACCACTGTCCTTTCTGAAACATCAGCAAGGTGACCGTTCTAAATCGCTATAGCTTCTGTCCGGTATGCTCTGTCAGCCTTCTCTCTGTGGTTTCTGATCACCGTAACAGATGTAACTAAATGTACGCCTAGCATTTTATACATGACAAAGCATATCAAGATGTGAGATACCTTATTACATCAGGAAGCATGTTTCTTACAATCCCCTCTATAGCGCTAATTCGCTTTTTTTAATTTTATTCTGGCAGATACCTGTAGCTTTATGAATAGCATCTAAATGCTAAGATCTCCTCACTAGGAGCCTATTCATTCTGTTCATTAAGCTGCAAGGGCCAGCTAACACTAGTTATTGCATGTTTTAAATAACTCTTGATAGAATGAGATAAGATTTAAGTATTAATTATCTAGGCCAGTGGTTCTCAAACTCGTTCCTCAGGACAGACCCCAAACAGCTCATGTTTTCCAGGTCACCTAGCAGGTTCACAAGTGTATTCATTACTCATTGACCCATTTTAAATAATCCACAGGTGAAGCTAATTATTTCACTAGTGATTCTATGAGGAGACCTGGAAAACATGCACTGTGTGGGGATCTAGTTATGTGACCGCCGGTCACTATACTGATGCCGGGATCCCGACCGATTGCCAGCCCCACAATCGGCATGCCAACTAACAGGGACTATTCCCACTCGCGGGTGTCCATGACACCTATAGAGTGGGAATAGAACCTGTGGTGAGCGCAGTGAGGGGCTTTGTTGCGCTTGCCCACCCGCAGGCAATCTAAAGCTCCAGATCCCGGGGTCTGTGTGGTGACCGGTGGGATCCCAAACTCCGGTCACCTGAACCCAACCCACTGTGTGGGGTCCTGAGGGCCGAGTTTGAGAACCTGTGATCTAGGCAACTGCTGTATAACAATACATTTTTCTCATTCGTCCTAGAGGATGCTGGGGACTCCAAAAGGACCATGGGTTATAAACGGGATCCGCAGGAGACATGGGCACTTTAAAACTTTAAATGGGTGTGAACTGGCTCCTCCCTCCTCCAGACCTCAGTTAGATTCTGTGTCCAGAGAGACTGGACACACACTAGGGGAGCTCTAGAAAAGACTTTTGTTAGGTTTATTATTTTCAGGGAGCACTGCTGGCAACAGGCTCCCTGCATCGTGGGACTGAGGGGAGAGAAGTGATTTTAAAGGCTCTGCTTCTTAGGCTACTGGACACCATTAGCTCCAGAGGGTCCGATCACTCGGTGTGCCTAGCTGCTCGTTCCCGGATCCGCCCTCCTCACAGAGCCTGAAGAGAGAAGCCGGGTGAGTAGAAGACTTCGGAGGCGGCAGAAGACTTCGGATCTTCGGAGGTACCGCGCAGCGGTCGCGCTGCGCGCCATTGCTCCCACACACCAACGACACTATATGGGCGCGGGGGGGGGGGCACCCTGGGCAGGGCACCCTGGGCAGCAATTAAGCCTCATTTTTGGGCACTGGCATAGGCAATGTATACAGACCCACGCCAGTATAAATAAACGTGGGACAGAAGCGCTCCATGTAGGGGGCGGGCTTCGTCCTCCAGTTCTAATCGGCGCCATTTTCTCTCCACAGCAAGCAGAGATGCTGGTCCTGGCACCTCACTTCTGTATCAAGTAACAGGGTGCAAAAGCAGGGGGGGCACAGCATATTTGGTGTTGTATTGATTTACATATGAAAGCGCTGCTAGGTCCGGGGTTTTAAATTCTTTCAGACCGGGTGCGGCGCTGGGTGTGAACTGGCAAACTCCCTTTCTGTCTGTCTGTGGGTCTGTCCCCTATAGCTCAGTGTGATTGTGGGTGTCGGTACACGTGTGTCGACATGTCTGAGGCTGGATGCTCTTCCCAGGAGGAGGTTGGTGCGGGGGCAGAACAGACTGTGGGAGTGACTCAGTCGGCACCACCGACTGCTGATTGGGTGGATATGTGGAATGTTTTAAATGCACGTGTGGCTTTGTTGCATAAGAGATTAGACAAATCTGAGCCTCAGAACCAAGCATGGAGACAATCCATGGGAGATGTTTTGTCACAAACTCAGACTTCAGGGTCACAGAAGCGTACGTTTACCCAGATAGCAGATACGGATACCGACACGGATTCGGACTCCAGTGTCGACTATACTGATGCCAAGTTGAATCCCAAACTGGTTAAGAGCATTCAGTACATGATTGTGGCTATAAAGGATGTGTTACATATCACTGAGGACCCTGCTGTCTCTGAGACGAGGGTCTGTATGTTTAAAGGAAAGAAACCTGAGGTAACGTTTCCTCCCTCTCATGAACTTAATGCTCTTTTTGAAAAGGCTTGGGAAACTCCTGACAAAAAGTGTCTGATTCCCAGGAGAATTTCTATGGCATACCCGTTTCCTTCTGAGGATAGATTAGGGTGGGAGTCATCTCCCATGGTGGACAAAGCTCTGGCGCGATTGTCCAAGAAGGTGGCGCTACCGTCCCCTGACACGGCAGCCCTTAAAGATCCTGCAGATCGTAAACAGGAAACTACTTTGAAATCTATTTATGTCACTACGGGTACGCTGCTTAGGCCGCCCGCAGCTTCGGCATGGGTGAGTAGCGCGATTGAAAAATGGGCAGATAACTTGTCATCTGACTTAGACACCCTGGATAGGGATAGCGTGCTTTTGACGCTGGGTCATATCAAGGACGCTGCAGTCTATCTAAGGGAGGCTGTGAGAGATATTGGCCTCTTGGGATCAAGGGCCAATGCCATGGCAATCTCGGCTAGGAGGGCGTTGTGGACTCATCAATGGAATGGTGATGCTGATTCTAAAAAGGCTATGGAGGCTCTGCCCTATAAAGGTGGAGTTTTGTTTGGAGAAGGTCTCATGGACCTGGTTTCTACAGCTACCGCGGGTAAGTCTTCATTTTTGCCTTTTGTCCCTACACAGCAGAATAAAACACCTCACTATCAGATGCAGTCCTTTCGATCTAATAAATTCAAGAAAGGACGAGGGTCCTCCTTCCTTGCTGCTAGAGGTAAGGGAAGGGGAAAAAGGTCGCCGGCTGTGGCTAGCTCCCAGGAGCAGAAGTCCTCCCCGACTTCTGCTAAATCCACCTCATGACGCTGGGGCTCCCATGCGGGAGTCCGCACCGGTGGGGGCGTGTCTTCAGCTCTTCAGTCAGGTCTGGGTTCACTCGGGACAAGATCCTTGGGTGCTGGAAATTGTGACCCAAGGATACAAACTGGAGTTTCAAGACGTGCCCCCACACCGATTTTTCAAATCGGCCTTGCCAGCTTCTCTTCCGGAAAGGGAGGTAGTGTGTGCTGCAATACACAAGCTGTGTCAGCAGCAAGTAATTGTCGCGGTACCCCCGTCACAACGGGGGGAAGGGTTTTATTCAAGCCTGTTCGTGGTCCCGAAGCCGGATGGTTCGGTCAGACCGATTCTGAACTTAAAATCCCTCAATCTGTTTTTAAAAAGATTCAAATTCAAGATGGAATCTCTCCGAGCAGTGATCTCCGGTCTGGAAGGGGGGGATTTTATGGTGTCAGTCGACATAAAGGATGATTACCTGCATGTCCCCATATATCCTCCTCATCAGGCGTACCTGAGGTTCGCTGTTCAGGATTGTCATTACCAGTTTCAGACGTTGCCGTTTGGTCTTTCCACGGCCCCGAGGATTTTCACCAAAGTAATGGCAGAAATGATGGTGCTCCTGCGCAAGCAAGGGGGTCACAATTATCCTGTACTTGGACGATCTCCTGATAAAGGCGAGATCAAAGGATGAAAAACGTTGCGCTCTCCCTGACAGTTCTGCAACAACATGGCTGGCTCCTAAATTTGCCAAAGTCACAGTTGATTCCGACAAGACGGCTGTCGTTCTTGGGCATGATTCTGGACACGGAACTACAGAGAATTTTTCTCCCATTCGAAAAAGCTCTGGAAATCCAGAACATGGTCAAGGGAATTCTGAAACCGGAAAGAGTGTCGATTCATCAATGCATTCGAGTGCTGGGGAAGATGGTGGTGGCTTACGAGGCCATCCCGTTTGGCAGGTTTCATGCCAGAGTTTTTCAGTGGGACCTGTTGGACAAGTGGTCTGGGTCCCATTTACACATGCACAGGAAGATATGCCTATCTCCCAGGGCCAGGATTTCTCTCCTGTGGTGGCTCCAAAGTTCTCACCTCCTAGAGAGCCCAGGTTCGGGATCCAAGATTGGATCCTGGTGACCACGGATGCGAGTCTCCGAGGTTGGGGAGCGGTCACACAGGGGGAAAATTTCCAGGGAAAATGGTCGAACCAAGAAGCTTGTCTACACATAAACATTCTGGAATTAAGGGCCATTTACAACGGCCTGGTTCAAGCGGAACATCTGCTTCGCGGCCTACCCGTCCTGATTCAGTCAGACAACATAACAGCGGTGGCGCACATAAACCGCCAAGGCGGAACAAGGAGCAGAGCGGCGATGGCGGACACCACAAGGATTCTTCGCTGGGCGGAAAAACATGCAAGCGCTCTGTCAGCGGTCTTCATTTCAAGCGTGGACAGCTGGGAAGCAGACTTCCTCAGCAGACATGATCTCCATCCAGGAGAGTGGGGTCTTCATCAAGAGGTCTTTGCAGAAGTGACGAGTCGTTGGGGACTTCCTCAAATAGACATGATGGCGTCTCGCCTCAACAAGAAGCTTCAGACGTATTGTTCCAGGTCAGGGGACCCTCAAGCGATAGCAGTGGACGCACTGGTGACACCGTGGGTGTTTCAGTCAGTCTATGTGTTCCCTCCACTTCCACTCATCCCAAAGGTGATAAGGATCATAAGAAGAACAGGGGTTCAGGCGATACTCGTTGTTCCAGATTGGCCACGGAGGGCCTGGTATCCGGATCTTCAGGAATTACTCATAGGAGATCCCTGACCTCTTCCTCTAAGAGAGGATCTGTTACAGCAGGGGCCGTGCGTGTTCCAGGACTTACCGCGGTTGCGTTTGACGGCATGGCGGTTGAACGCCAAATCTTAGCTCGTAAGGGTATTCCCGGAGAGAGCATCCACACTCTACTGAAAGCTAGAAAGGAGGTAACGGCGAAGCATTACCACCGTATTTGGAGAAAATATGTGTCTTGGTGCGAATCCAAGAAGGCCCCTACGGAAGAATTTCAGCTGGGTCGGTTTCTCCATTTTTTGCAAGCTGGTGTGGAGGCGGGCCTAAAGTTAGGATCTATTAAAGTGCAGATTTCGGCCTTATCAATTTTCTTTCAAAGGGAATTGGCCTCGCTTCCAGAAGTACAGACTTTCGTGAAGGGCGTGCTGCACATCGAACCTCCATTTGTGCCCCCAGTGGCACCATGGGACCTTAACGTGGTGTTACAGTTCCTTATGTCACATTGGTTTGAACCTTTACAAAAGGTTGAGCTGAAATTCCTCACTTGGAAAGTGGTCATGCTATTGGCCTTGGCATCCGCGAGGCGGGTGTCGGAATTGGTGGCTTTGTCTCACAAAAGCCCCTATTTGGTTTTCCATGTGGATAGAGCGGAGTTGAGGACGCGTCAACAATTCCTCCCTGAAGTGGTTTCTTCATTTCACATGAACCAACCTATTGTAGTTCCTGTGGCTTCTGAAGCCTTGGGTGATTCAAAGTCTCTCGATGTGGTCAGAGCTTTGAAAATTTATGTAGCCAGAACGGCTCGTATCAGGAAAACTGAGGCGCTGTTTGTCCTGTATGCTTCCAACAAGATTGGGGCTCCTGCTTCTAAGCAGACTATTGCACGCTGGATTTGTAATACCATTCAGCATGCTCATTCTACGACTGGTTTGCCGTTATTGAAATCGGTAAAGGCTCATTCCACTAGGTAGGTGGGCTCGTCTTGGGTGGCTGCCAGGGGTGTCTTGGCGTTACAACTTTGCCGAGCAGCTACTTGGTCGGGTTCAAACACTTTTGCAAAATTCTACAAGTTTGATACCCTGGCTGATGAGGACCTCATGTTTGCTCAATCGGTGCTGCAGAGTCATCCGCACTCTCCCGCCTGGGCTGGAGCTTTGGTATAGACCCCATAGTCCTTTTGGAATCCCCAGCATCCTCTAGGATGAATGAGAAAATAGGATTTTAATACCTACCGGTAAATCCTTTTCGCTTAGTCCGTAGAGGATGCTGGGCGCCCGTCCCAGTGCGGACTCTATCTGCAGTACTTGTTATTAGTTATTGCTTTGGTTACACAAAGGTTGTGTTTTGGTTCCATCAGCCTGTTGCTGATTGTTTTGGTTCATGCTGTTAACTGATTAGTTGAATGCCATGTTGTACGGTGTGTTGTGGTGTGGACTGGTATGTGTCTCACCCTTGGTTAACAAAAATCCTTTCCTCGAAATGTCCGTCTCCCTGGGCACAGTTCCTATAACTGAGGTCTGGAGGAGGGGCATAGAGGGAGGAGCCAGTTCACACCCATTTAAAGTCTTAAAGTGCCCATGTCTCCTGCGTATCCCGCCTGTACCCCATGGTCCTTTTGGAGTCCCCAGCATCCTCTACGGACTTACCGGTAGGTATTTTTGTTGTTGTTGTTGGATTAACCTACAAAAGTGCCAACTAAAATGTAATATTAGTAGGTGTAGAATGTATATTATGTTAAGGTGAAATCAAGAGTATTGCTTGCCTTTGTAACAACAGGTCCTTATGGTCGGTATACGAGGGTGTGCTCTAGCTTGCACTATATTGTCATTATTTTGCTTATTTAGCAGTGCCATATTTTTAATGAGCCCCCCTGTCTTGATGCTTATGTAATTGACAAATATTTGATAATAATTATAATGTCTAAAATAAAACACATGGGATACTGTGGTTTTGATTTTCACTTTGCACATGGTTTATATTGCTTTGGTCTGTCAATCATGCATTACATTGTAGTAACCGACTTTTACCACAGCTGTGTTTATCTGGCAACACACACTCACGGGCCACCTGGTTTTAGGGCACTTCCTGTTGATCGAAATACATGTATTTAAAAAAACACTTTGACGTTGTCTGCATAGGAATAGGCTCAATCTGAAGAAATTAATCTCATAATAGAGATTACTTGTTTTGTAATTTTTTTTAATTTGATTTATTGTACAAGTGATTTGGAATCTCAAAGGTGATCTTTTTTTTTTTTTGCCATGCATTATTGGGTGATTGGTGATAATTAAGTTGCAATAGTGAAGAGGGACAAGTGCCTGATAGTGTATATTAAAAGAAGCATAAAGTAAATATAAAAGTAGGTGCATACCAAAACAATAATTGTAATAGCTTATCTATTTTGTTGATATTTCCCTTTAGGATAATGGGTCCCGAATATAAGCTTCTCTACCTTTTCTTTAGTTAGATTTATGTTCGAATGTTGTCTCCCAATTAAGTAATATCCCATATACAAAGGAAATGAATAACAGTGTGATACAATTAAATTTACTGGACTAGGGAAGGTTGTGAGGTATTAAATAAAAAAGTGCTCATGCTTAGTTATAAGTATTGCATACTTGAGTAAACAGGCTGTAACATGTTTCAACACACTCATATATAAAATGTATTCAGAAGAAACAATGCACTTATAAGAAGCTACTGAAGTCATAGTTTGCCGTTACGGCCCTAATGGGCTCTACACACACTTGGGCTCTACACACACTTGCCGATGTGTGCGGCCGCTATGAACAACCTCATTCAGTAATGAACAAGAAATTGTTCATATCTTTGTAGGCACCCGCAGTTGATTATCGTTGGTGTCGGCTCGTTTATGCCTGCAAGCCAATATGGACAATATCGTCCACATTAGCATGCTGGGCTATGGGGCCGGGTGACGTCAGGGAGTTAAGAAACTTCGCTCCCCCCCCCCCCCCCCCCCACACACCCCCACGCGCCAGGTCGTTCGTCCGCTGTATTGGTCCTCTGGTGCCTTGGCGGCACATTGTTAAATGTGTAGCGGCCATTACTCATGTCAAGATTAGGAATAGAACCATAGCTCCTTTTGAGGCTGTATGCATCCCCGCAGATGAACTGAGTCACAATCATATTTGGTTCCTTTGCTTAGAATGTATGGACTCGGAGGTGTGGTTGGCAAAGTCATACTTATCTCAAATCTCTTCTCTTCTTATAAAACCCTAAACCCTTCACTTCTGTGGACAATGTATAAATATATTTTTTTAAATGAAGGGAGCCCTAAACATAGATTGTAAGAGCTATACATCTTCTATTCTAGGAATATCTCATTGTGATCTTCTGCTGGAAGAGGAACTGTTTCAAGGATATGAGGTATGATTATAAGTTATACACAGCTGCCTGCATTAGCATCTCTGCATCAATTAGGGCCAAGGAAGGTTATCATCAATGGGGAATTTCATTCTCGCCGATGTGCCGTGGAGCACAGTGCTTAGGGGCGGACCTTGTTTAGGGGCGGCACTTGGATGCTTGAGTTGGTACGCTCAGCCCAAAATGTACCAGTAACTGTAAAATATTTCCACTGTACTGTACCATATGCCATCCTGAATGGAATGTAAATGGGTAGGATATGCACATACTGCCCCTGTAATTTGTCCTACTTAGTAATTTAAAATAAAATGTCATAGTGGCTTTTAATTTTGTTAAATGAAAGCTTATAACCAAAGCACTCCATGAAGATGTATCTCTCATTTTTCCCTGCATCCCATAGATGTGCATAGGAAAATGAGCCAAGATTCCTGCAATAAACGATAATGTGACTTTGCGTGATGTTCAGTGCACATACTGTAACCAAGGACTGACTCTCCCCCTAAGAACAACAGTAGCTCTAAAACTACAGTATGCCTTAAGACATTTCCTGCATTATTTAATTGTATATATTTTCAAACAAAACAATGATCACCTGACTAGAGCTGTTGTTTTCTTATTCTAATCATAGTGTCTTATTTTAAGCAGATTTTTGGGGAAGGTATTTCGGATGAAGATGCTCCGTGCATCATGCGCTTTTCTTGTCCTTCTCCTCTTCCTCCTTGGTGCCATGGCTGCTCTGCTCCCGACTGCTCATGAAGGCCCTATATTGGGTGTCCGACGGGGAATGTCTCTTCCTATTTCCTCTGCCCTAAGCTCTTTCACTCTCATAATGCAAACGTATAACAGGACTGACTTGTTGCTCAAAATGTTGAACCATTACCAGGCCATGACACAGCTTCACTGCGTGATTGTAGTGTGGAATAATGTAGGACAGGACACTCCACAGGAGCTATGGGAGAGTCTGGGGCCCCATCCTGTGCCCGTCTACTTCAAGAAACAGGGTAGTAATCTAATGAGGAACAGACTGCAGAACTTTCCAGAGATAGAAACCCAGGGTGAGTATGATGTGTAATATTGTGTGTTCCTCAGTCATACCTCTCAGGAAGCTTTGTAATTACTACTGGAGAAAACCACAGACATTTATAGAAATGAAAATGTTATTTGACAACAAATGTCAGTATGATACAAAGTCAAACCGCATTCAACTTTTATAATACTCCAATATTGATTAACATGACACATACAGTGCATCCGGAAAGTATTCACAGCGCTTCACTTTTCCCACATTTTGTTATGTTACAGCCTTATTCCAAAATGGAATACATTCATTTTTCCCCTCAAAATTCTACACATTATTATTAAAAATAAAAAAACTAAGAAATCACATGTACATAAGTATTCACAGCCTTTGCCATGGAGCTCAAAATTGATCTCAGGTGCATCCTGTTTCCACTGATCATCCTTGACATGTTCCTACAACTTAATTGGAGTCCACCTGTGGTAAATTCAGTTGACTGGACATGATTTGGAAAGGCACACACCTGTCTATATAAGGTCCCACACTTGACAGTGCATGTCTGAGCACAAACCAAGCATGAAGTGAAAGGAATTGTCTGTAGACATCAGAGACAGGATTGTCTCGAGGCACAAATCTGTGGGTACAGAAAAATATCTTCTGCTTTGAAGATCCCAATGAGCACAGTGGCCTCCATCATCTGTAAATGGAAGAAGTTCAGAACCACCAGGACTCTTCCTAGAGCTGGCCGGCTGTCTAAACTGAGCGATCGAGGGAGAAGGGCCCTAGTCAGGGAGGTGACCAAGAGCCCAATGGTAACTCTGTTAGAGCTACAGCATTACTCTGTGGAGAGAGGAGAACCTTCCAGAAGGACAACCATCTCTGCAGCAATCCACCAATCAGGCCTATATGGTAGAGTGGCCAGACGGAAGCCAATCCTTAGTAAAAAGCACATGGCAGCGTGCCTGGAGTTTGCCAAAATGCACCTGAAGGACTCGCAGACCATGAGAAACAAAATTCTCTGGTCTGATGAGACAAATATTGGTGTGAATGCCAGGCGTCATGTTTGGAGGAAACCAGGCACCGCTCATCACCAGGCGGGATGTTTTTCAGCGGTAGGAACTGGGAGACTAGTCAGGATAAAGGGAAAGATGAATGCAGCAATGTACAGAGACATCCTGGATGAAAACCTGCTCCAGAGCACTCTTGACCTTAGACTGGGGCGACGGTTCATCTTTCAGCAGGACAACGACCCTAAGCACACAGCCAAGATTTTAAAAGAGTGGCTTCAGGACAAATCTGTGAATGTCCTTGAGTGGCCCAGCCAGGTCCCAGACTTGAATCCGATTGAACATCTCTGGAGAGTTCTGAAAATGGCTGTGCACCAATGCTTCCCATTCAACCTGATGGATCTTGAGAGGTGCTGCAAAGAGGAATGGGCGAAAGTGCCCAAAGATAGATGTGCCAAGCTTGTGGCATCATATTCAAAAAGACTTGAGGCTGTAATTGCTGCCAAAGGTGCATCAACAAAATATTGAGCAAAGGCTGTGAATATGTACATGTTATTTCTTTTTTTATTTTTAATAAATTTGCAAAAACTCTCAAACACTCTTTTCACATTGTCATTATGGGGTATTGTGTGTAGAATTTTGAGGGAACAAATGAATTTATTCCATTTTGGAATAAGGCTGTAACATAACAAAATGTGGAAAAAGTGAAGCGCTGTGAATACTTTCCGGATGCACTGTAAATTGCACAGTGTAGATATACAATACCTGCCCTACACAGTGCCTAGTAAATTGCCATGGCAATACTGCTGTAATGGTTGTACATTTTTTATTCTTCATTATTTACACTAAAAGACAGATATCTTCTCTGCACACAACTGTATTAGTGGTTGTTCCTCTGGAGGGGAAACCCCATTTTACTTTTGGGGTCCTGACTTTCTGAGGAATTCCAGTCCTGGGCTGACCAGTTTGGGACTGGTTAACATTATTGCAGGGGGACCCAAATGCTCCATGCCTCCCTGCTATAGCATTACCACCCCCCATTTCAGCCCAGGCCAAGAGGTCCAGGGCTGGCTATGGATTTGGGGGCTGATGCCAGATATATTTTTTTTAAACATTTCTTTATTGATCAGGGCATATACATGGCATATCACATGGTAATACAAAAATCAAAAGTATAATAAGTACATAAATACTTTGAGGGAAGCAACAATTCAAAAAGGAACCACATAAACCATTTGGAAATAATAATATGCAGATACTACAGTATAAGTCAATATAAAGTATGCAGCTCACCCACCTAGGCATGGTCGGCGGTCGGTATCCGTTCACATGGTCGACAGTCATTAGGTCGACCACTATTGGTCGACATTGACATGGTCGACATGGACACATGGTCGACACGTGAAAAGGTCGACATGAGTTTTTTAACTTTTTTTTCTTTTGGGGAACTTTTCCATACTTTACGATCCACGTGGACTACGATTAGAACGGTAATCTGTGGCGAGCGAAGTGGTAGCGGAGCGAAGGCACCATGCCCGAAGCATGGCGAGCTAAGCGAGCCATGCGAGGGGACGCGGTGCACTAATTGGGGTTTCCAGTCACTTTACGCAAAAAACGACACCCAAAAAAGTAAAAAAACTCATGTCGACCTTTTCATGTGTCAACCTTTTATGTGTCGACCATTTTCATGTGTCGACCATGTGTCCATGTCAATGTCGACCAATAGTGGTCGACCTAATGACTGTCAACCATAACCAGGTCGACCATTCATACCGGAACCTCGGCGGTCTCCCCCCTCCAACTCGGATCCATTCACCAAATACAGACATATATATATATATATATATATATATATATATATATATATATATACTGTGTAAGTGTATATGTGTATATATATATATATATATATATATATATATATATATATATATATATACTGTGTAAGTGTGTATATGTGTGTGTGTATATATATATATATATATATATATATATATAATGTGTGTATATATTTTGTAAATGTCATTATTTTGCTGCTTCTAGCCTGGTGGCTCTCACAGGTGTCTGAGCCGCCAGTTTTAGCAGTGTCTGAGCCACTGGCTGGCTTTTAGCAGCAGCTGTGTTATTTTGTTATGACTGTTAACATTTTGACCCTGATAACATTTTGTGTCGACCTTGTGATTTGTCTATATTTTAGATGTCAACATTTTAACAGTGTGCACATTTTAACTGTCAAAATTTCAACCTGTCTATATATTAATTGTCTGCATCTAAATTATGTCCCTGTCGACATTTTGATTGTTTACATATTGGTTTTTGACATTATAGAGTATGTATTTAGAATTTTTCTAACGAATCCCAACTGAATGCTCCTTGATTTAAAGGCGTGACATAAATCTGGTTCGTTACAGCTGTTCTAATGATGGATGATGATACTCTTGTTAGCGCATACGACATCTCCTTTGCCTTCTCCGTCTGGCAGGTAATTCAAATACTGCTTCAGCCATAATTCCTTAGCATGCATCATTAATGCTTTATAAGAAATATTTTGCAAGTGTGCCAGCAATTCCGCGTGTAACTTCCCTGGAGTCTAGTAATCTCTTCATGTTCTTCAGGAGAAAATAAAGGGGATGATGAAAAATGATTTAAACAATATGCATTGAGCATACTGTCATTGATACTGAGCATTCTACCATTGATACTGAGCATACTTGATACTGAGCATTCTACCATTGATACTGAGAATACTGCCATTGATACTGAGCATACTACCATTGATTCTGAGCATACTGCCATTGATACTGACCATGTTGCCTGTAACGTTGATCAGTCTGTACAATGCTTAAGTCTCTGCCACAAGAAAATTAGCACAATTCTGTATTAATGATCTAACTGAAATGGGTCGGATTATAATGGAGCATGTTGGAAAATGCTGTTGAAAGATATCCAATTTCCATTTGTGTATAATTCCATTTGTGTATATGCTTATTGCCCAATCTACTGTGTAAATCAGATGTGATCCAGTCGATTTTATTATTTGAATGATAACGCATCATATCCATCTAAAGTCATAGATGGGGGTAATCGCTTAACAAAATCAAAGAAGATTTTATCTAGTTAGTGTAATCTCCTCTAATTGCCCAACAGTGGCGTAACTCCCAGAGACAATTGAGGCATATGTCACCGGGCTCCAGCTGTCAGAGGGGCACCAAGAAAGAGAGAACGAGGGGGCACCGAACTACAAAAGATCTCTCTCCACTCATTTTCATAGTGATTTGGGGCAGTCACTACTGACTGCTGTCCAAGATCAGAATCCCCCCATCAGCTGAAGAGTCTGGAATGTGTCTGATAGCAGATCCAAATGTGTACAATAAGCTACAGCACTGCCGCTGTGTTTTATATGAGGAAAGAAAGGAGAGCAGAAGTTGGTTTAAAGAAAATGCACTAATTATGATAAGAAAACTTTATTGGGGGTAGGTATCAAATCTCGGAGAGATAAAATTGTGAGAGATAAAGGCTGGGATTTATTGGGAGCCGATAACGGCAAAATGCCCGTTGTTTGCGACTACTGCCACAAACATCAGGCATTTTGCAAAGTTGGCTAATGTAATAGCGAATGTAAAGTGTTTTTTTCGGACGCTTTTGGCTCTAGAGAGCCAGATAAAAAGTCTGATCCAGATGTTTTGCCCATGTTATGTATACAACTCAGCCGATGTAATGAAGTCCGATATTGCAAGTTGGACACAAAACAGCTCTAAAACTCTCAAAGAATTCAGTAGTGGGTTTTTTTTGGGCCGAGTTTATTATGAAAATGTTAGAAACCAATTATAATGTACAGTTTTCAAGCACATTTGCAATAAAAAAAAACACTTTTCAATACATTTTGACACTTTAAAAAAAACAACATTGATCTGTAAAAATTCTCCATGTACTGTACATGTCATTTTACATTATTTCCCCCTGGGAAATGTGTATTAGAGTCATATAAATGTACTAAGTTGCACAAGCAGTTCCAGCTGAATCCAATGATATGTGACAGACCTATATACTGTGTATAATACTCCAAACTTTTATAGACGCAAATGAATGTGCTAAGTCATACAAGCAGGTTATGCTGATTTAAGTCATATGCGGCATGGCTATGGGCCTAGGGGGTCATTCCGAGTTGATTGCTAGCTGCCGTTGTTCGCTGCGTAGCGATCAGTGAAAAAAAAAGGCTAATCTTCGCATGCATATGCTCCGCAGTGCGCACGCGCGTCAAACGGGTACAAAGTCCATTGTGGTTTTGCACTGGTTCTAGCGACGATTCCTATCGCACAGCCGGCTGCAAGGAGATTAACAGAAAGAGGGCGTTTCTGGGTGGCAACTGACCATTTTCAGGGAGTGCTTAGAAAAACGCAGACGTGGCTGGGCGTCCGCTGGGCGGGTGTGTGACGTCAAAAGCCATCCCTCCGTTGTTAGAATCAACGCACACAAAGAGTAACTACAGGGCTACTCTTGTTTTGAACAAAACTATTTTGTAGGCGCTCTACTGCACAAACGTTCGCACTTCTGCAAAGCTAAAATACACTCCCCAGTGGGCGGCGACAATGCGTTTGCACGGCTGCTAAAAACTGCTAGCAAACGAACAACTCGGAATGACCCTCCTAATTCAGACCTGACCACAGCAGCAAAATTTTTCTCTAATGGCCAAAACCATGTGCAGTGCAGGAGTGGGGTATGTTCAAACTGAAATCTAAATTGCAGTGTAGAAATAAAGCCAGTATTTACCCTGTACAGAAACAAAATAACCCACCCAAATCTAAGGGTGTGTACACACGGTGAGATCTTTTCTTCCGATTCTGACTATATAGTCAGAATCGGAAGAAAAGATAGTGCAGATCGCAAGGTGACAGTCACCTTGCGATCCCGATTCGATGCCGATGCGCGGCCCCGCGCGGTCGGCATCGGCAGAAAAAATAGACTGTGCAGGCAAGTCAATCTTGACTATCTCTATAGAAGAGATAGTCAAGATTGACACTTAGCCAAAATCGCACAGTACCAGGATCGCAAGCACACTCATTATGTGCTTGCGATACTGGCTAAGTGCCGACCCGGCCCCCCGTCGCACAGTGAGAATCGGTTAAGTCCGAATCTCACCGTGTGTACACACCCTAACTCTCTCTGCACATGTTATATCTGCCCCACCAGCAGTGCACATGGGCCCTCATTCCGAGTTGCCCGCTCGCTAGCTGCTTTTAGCAGCAGTGCAAACGCTAGGCCGCCGCCCTCTGGGAGTGTATCTTAGCTTAGCAGAATACGAACGAAAGATTAGCAGAACTGCTACTAAAAAAATTAATGCAGTTTCTGAGTAGCTCCAGACCTACTCCTCGATTGCGATCACCTCAGTCCGTTTAGTTCCTGGTTTGACGTCACAAACACGCCCTGCGTTCGGCCAGCCATTCCCCCGTTTCTCCAGCCACTCCTGCATTTTTCCCTGACATGCCTGCGTTTTTTTAGCACACTTCCTGAAAACGCTCAGCTACCTCCCAGAAACGCCCCTTTCCTGTCAATCATTCACCGATCAGCAGTGCGACTGAAAAGCGCCGCACGAACACCAACAAATCTACTAAGTTTTGTGGTAAATAACTTAGCGAATGCGCGCTGCATACCATGCGCATGCGCATTTTCCACCTAATCGCTGCGTTGCGAAAAATGGCAACGAGCGAACAACTCGGAATGACCACCATGGTTTTGCCCATTAAAGAAAGATTTTGCTGCTGCGATCAGGTCTGAATTAGGCCCTATATTCAGTGTGCAATTGCGACTGAATACACATAATGCTGCATATCATTTTAAACAGCAGGATCTGCTTGTACGTCCTATCTTCAATGCTTCATTTCAGAAGCAAAACTATATGAATAGGTCACACAAGCAGCAGCTCCTGCTGTTCAAAATGATATGCAGCATGCCTATATTCTGTGTGTAATAGCAACTGTATTTGCATACAAAATGTTATGCTACAGTGTATTCCAGCCATACACCGTATCATAATTAGATACAGTCGCAATTACACACTGAGTTATAGCCATGCCACAATATAGTTTAAATCAGCATAAGATGCTTGTGCTTCCTGGGGGACTGGGGATTATTTAGGGTTTATACTGCTTTAATCATGGGACTTTTGGGGGATAATGGGTGACTTTCTCTGACACCGTGGTCCTCCTATACTAAAAAGACACATTTCGGTTGGTTGGTAAATATCAGACATTTTCTAGTCTAAATACCATGACACCTCATTCCGGTATATAGACGCACATTTGTAATGTCCGATACGGTGCAATACTTTTCCGGCCTGGCATTATCAGCTCCCATTACATCCTGGCCAAAGTACCATCCAATCAGCTCCTAACTGTCATTTTTGAAACATAGCCTGTAAAATGTAAGGCAGAAGCTGATTGGCTGGTACTTATCTCTCTCAATTTTCTCTCTCTGACCTTTGATTAAACCTCTCCTGAGTCCTCGGGGCTGTTTATTATCATTTGCAGCCTGCACCCGAAAATAAAGATTCCTGATTGCCACAATTAGCTGCAATAAGGAATCTTTATTCTCCCAAATGTATCATTTGCAAGTTGCTAAGACATCAGTACATGTGCAAGCCAGAGCTACTAGGGGGGCACCACCTTCTGT
This sequence comes from Pseudophryne corroboree, assembly GCF_028390025.1. Taxonomy (NCBI): domain Eukaryota; kingdom Metazoa; phylum Chordata; class Amphibia; order Anura; family Myobatrachidae; genus Pseudophryne; species Pseudophryne corroboree. Next base: position 199,026,510 of record NC_086452.1, on the reverse strand, counting down.
TCTGCCTCCTGGTATGAATTTATGCCCCTGTTGCCCATAGCCATTATTTTATCTATTTTGAGACATGCAACTCAATCCACTTAATGCCATACACTCAGAGGTTGTACATGTTTGCTGCACTACCAGTTTCAGCACCAGGGTGTTTGTAGTTGTCCTCATTAACCACACAGCCCCTGGTCCTAACTACTGCACATCAGCCAAGTGGGTCCTAGCCGCTAGATTGTTATCACTTAGTGCTTTGATTAGAAAGTAGTAGTAGAAATCAACATAGATTGTTTGCATGTTACATACCATAGTGGATAGCTATTTTCAAGATATATTTTTCTTAATTAAATTATTTTAAGAATTTGTAAGATACAAATTTGGTTAATGTTTCTCTCTCTCTCTCTCTCTCTCTCTCCTTTTTTTTGTTCATAGCAATTTCCAAGTCAGATTGTGGGTTTTGTACCCAGGAAGCATGTGGTATCACCCTCGGGAATACTCAGCTATGGCAGCTTTGAATTACAGGCTCCTGACACTGGGCATGGTGACCAGTACTCAATGATTCTCATTGGGGCTGCATTTTTCCACCAACATTATCTGCAGCTTTTCCAGGAACTACCTGCTCCGATCCTTGACATGATAGACAAGACACAGAATTGTGATGATCTCACAATGAACTTCTTGGTGGCAAATTATACAGGAAGGGCATCTGGTGTTCTGGTAAAACCTGTAGACATGAGGAATTTGGAGAAGGATGCAGGAAGTGGGTACACAGGGATGTGGCATCGGGCAGAGCACCTGCTGCAGAGGTCGTACTGTCTGAACAAGCTGACTGAAATGTATGGAAAGATGCCTTTGGTATATTCCAATATAATGATCTCACAGTTTGGTTTTCCAAACTATGCCAACCACAAATCTAAGGTATAGATATTAAGTAATGGATTCTGTCCAAATTTGTCCTATAAAAGACATGTTTGTAAGATTTTATATGGAACATTATGTCTCTAATTATTTTGTGTTTTTAGCGTAAATATATATTACCCAAATAAGGGTAATATATTTATGAATTATTGCCTTTTTTATTTATGCAAATTATCTTTGTACTGCTTCACGTTTTATTTTGTTTGAGAAGCACAAATTACATTTTTTTTTTTTTTTTTTGTAACTCAAATCTAGATTTAGAATGTTGGATTCTTTTTACGGTGTCACGATTTAGGTGTTCTGCAGATCCATCTCAGGACCCTAGGGCTTGACTGTAGCAAAGAAGAAACAAGGAGTATTTTTGTAATTCTCGCTCATGAAATATGTACAAATGACTAGGAGACGCTAGTGGTATTAGAGGGAAATTGCTGGACTGGATTTGTGATAGGATACAGCACTGGAGCCCAAGGATATGGTAACCTGGCACTATTTGTAGTGAACTCAACCCAGGCTAACAGGGCTGGAACCCATTACTGGGATTCAGAAGACCCACCTAATGAACTCAGGGGGTTATTCAGGTTATTAGCAAACCGAAAAAAAATTAGCAATTGGGCAAAACCTTGTTGCACTGCAGGTGGGGCAGATGTAACATGTGCAGAGAGATTTAGATTTGGGCAGGGTAAATACTGTGCTTAATTTTGACACTGCAATTTAGATTTCAGTTTGAACACAACCTACCCAAATGTAAATCTCTCTGCACGTGTTACATCTGCCCCACCTGCCAGTACAATATAATACCCACCTCACTCTGACCCATAAATGAACCTGGAACCTGGACCCGGTATGTCCTTTTTATTTATTTTTTATTACTACTGTCACCATGGTATCCGGACTCCAGGCCGACAACAAAAAGGTCGACACACCTTAGGTCGACGCCAATTGGTCGACACACCTTAGGTCGCCATGGGCAAAAGGTCGACAGGAACAAGGTCGGCATGGAAAAAGGTCGACATGAGTTTTTCACAATTTTTTTCTTTTTTGGAACCTTTTCATACTTAACGATCCTTGTGGACTACGATTGGAACGGTAATCTGTACCGAGTGAAGCGGTAGCGGAGCGAAGGTACCATGCCCAAAGCATGGCGAGCGAAGAAAACGACACAAAAAACCCCAATAAACTCATGTCGACCTTTTGTCCATGTCGACCTTTGTCCATGTCGACCTAAGGTGTGTCGACCAATTGGCGTCGACCTAAGGTGTGTCGACCTTTTTGTTGTCGACCTGGAGTCCCAAACCTGTCACCACGGGATTTTCTGAGCTGAAAACACTACAACCATTTTGAAAAATTGGGTATCGTGAGTACACTTATATGCAGTAATCCAAACTAGGCACGAGGTCCACACTTTTTTTTTTTTAACCTTGCTAAACCTAACGCCCAATTGAATCTCCCCCTTAGACTTTTGTAAATTAACAACAAAAAATTCATAATGCATTGGTCCATGGTGGATATTCCACTACCATTTCTTAAATTGGGTTTTTTTCTGGGTCCCAAGCAGAGCTGTTTCTTTAATTCATGGCAACAAAAAAAATTTCATCAGTGCTCACCACAGCTGCTGGTACTTTATTAGTCTGCCACCTCTGATGGGAGGCTATTCTACTAATCCACTTTTGAGATAGGACAGCCAGGGTCAGGTAACAGGGCCTGTCCAATACTATCCTAAACTGATTTTATGTCCTGCTGTCCACCCTCAGCTTTAAGATCCTCTAAGACTTGGGTGAAATACTGGGAGTCAGCATGGATGTGCAGCATCTTTGTGCTCATTTGGTCAATAATGGAGAGGCATCGGCTCCAAAAGGCTTCCTTCGAGCTTTCGACTAGGAAAGGCCTCAGTGGCTAGGAGGTCTCATTGCCCACGTATGCATAGGATATGTTCAGACATGTTGACAGAGATGCCATTAGTTCCTGCACGCTTACCAGCTTGTATGAAAAAAAACCTCTTGGCAGAGCATGTAGATAAACACTACATTGGCTGGAGTGATGAAGCCGACTGTCTGCCAGTATTCACTGAGAGACCTGTCTACAGCAGTCAGCTATAAAACATTATCTGTGAGTGATAGATGCTGGTACTGCTTACACCTGTGACAGAGTAACTACGCAAGAGAGCTCAGCACCTCACTGGTAGATGCCTACACCATTATGTTTTCTGGAGGTGAGCACAGTTGCTTTTCTTTAGAAGGGCCCTTGGCAAGAACATAATGTGAGCCCTTGGTGAAAGTTTCTAGAGCAATACAGGATAGCGAATCCTTCATGCTCTCACTGATGAGCTGGGTAATGTTGGTTTCACCCTTTTTGCCCTGGCTCCTTTTAGCCATGAAGTGCCAGACAAGTGAATGTCTCTTGACCGTTCTTTTATCCTCACTGTTCTGGACAACAGTGCATCACTTGATGAATCTTCATCAGGCTCACCTTGCAGAAGCACAGGAATGAGAGACAATTCCACATTCCTATTCAAGGTTCTGTCCTTTAGGATCATGTAGTGGAGACCACTCTGTTTTTTAGGGCACCTGCAAGCAAATCCAGAATCTGTGATTGGTGGGATGTGGTATAGCTCATAGACAGTTAAAAGATAGACAGTCATTAGTTAGACACTATATGGTCGACAGTCAAAAGTCAGACAGGGTCAAAAGTCAGACAGGGTCAAAAGTCAGACAGGGTCAAAAGTCAGACAGGGTCATAAGTCAGACACACAAAAAAAAAATTTTTTGTGTGTTTTTAAACATTTTTAACCCAAAATTGGTGAAATTTGTCCGCTCGCCACGCTTCGGGCTCGGTGTCTCATTCCGCTTCGCTCACCACAACTTTACTAAAAGGTAATAGTTTGTGTGACATGGATAGTAAATGAGGCAAAAGTTGTAAAAAAACAGAAAAATCAAACATTTTTTTTGTGTCTGACTTTTGACCCTGTCTGACTTTTGACTGTCTGACTTTTGACTGTCTGACTTTTGACCTTGTCTGACTTTTGACCCTGTCTGACTTTTGACTGTCGACCATATAGTGTCTAACTAATGACTGTCTATCTTTTAACTATCTGTCTATAGACAGGAACCCGAGTGGTGGTGGCTCTGGCTGCAAAAGCAATCCGATAGTCAGTCTGTTTACAGCACGTTGCGACTGTAGCTGCATGTTTGTAGATTAGATAGCAACTGAGTCAAGTAAGTAGCACTCAGAGGTTTTCCCTGCTTACACTGGGCATGTGACATGGCATGATGAGTGTGATGAGTTATCTATGCTAATGAGCTACTCATACAACCTAGGCAATTCAAAAAGTGATAAAACTTGGTGTAAATATAGAGGGTATGATCATCTTATTAGAGCCCTAAAATGAATGGAATGTGTTTTAAATAAATGATAGAGACGTACTGTAGATAGGATATTTGGATAATCTAAGAGTTTAGCTGAAAATAAAATAAATGAAAAAGAAAAAGTTTCCTTCATCAATGGATCCATACTGCTCCTCCTACTCTCTGTGTTTTAAGAAAAAATATTTTTCCTTTTTAATATGGGATAACGGCATGTTTGTGAATGTAAAGTTGAGAAAATAGCCAGTCACTGGCTACTTCAACTGGCATTGAAGTAATACTGTAAGAGAAACTGAAGGCAGAGGCGTAGCTAGGGTTTTTGGAGCCCATGGCAAGATGGAAAATGGCGCCCCCCCAAACCCCCTCCCCCCATCAAAAGTAGCATGTGCGTGCGCTGCAAAAATGGGTGTGGCCACACACCAAAATGGCCCACAGTGCCAGTTGTATTGCCCCACAGTGCCAGATACAATGCCCCACAGTGCCAGATACATTGCCCCACAGTGCCAGATACAATACCCAACAGTGCCGGTTACATACCCCACAGTGCCAGTTACATTGCCCCACAGTGCCAGTTACATTGCCCCACAGTGCCAGTTACATTGCCCCACAGTGCCAGATACAATGCCCCACAGTGCCAGTTACATTGCCCCGCAGTGCCAGTTACATGCCTCACAGTGCCAGTTACTTGCCCCACAGTGCCAGTTACATTGCCCCACAGTGCCAGATACAATGCCCCACAGTGCCGGTTACATGCCCCACAGTGCCAGTTACATTGCCCCACAGTGCCAGTTACATGCCCCACAGTGCCAGTTACATGCCCCACAGTGCCAGCTACATTGCCCCACAGTGCCAGTTACATGCCCCACAGTGCCAGATACAATGCCCCACAGTGCCAGATACAATGCCCCACAGTGTCAGTTACATTGCCCCACAGTGCCAGATACATTGCCCCACAGTGCCAGATACATTGCCCCACAGTGCCAGTTACATTGCCCCACAGTGCCAGTTACATTGCCCCACATACACCACACTAGCCCAAGACACACACACACACACCAGACTAGCCCCAGACACACACAGTAAATCACACACACACACACACACACACACACACAGTGTAGCCTGCCCTGCTCACCTCCTGCACCTCCCTCCGAGGCCACACGCGCACCTCCAAACAAAGTCGCGCACGCACGTACCTCCGAGGTCGCGCACACGCGCACTGAAGGAGGGGGGGGGTTAGTAGGGGGAGGCTCCTGGCTGCCGCTGACTGCACAGTGTGACAGGCACAGCAGCCGGGGAGACAGGGAGAGCGCCGCGGGCAGGAAAGGGGCGTGGTCTAATACATGGGGCGTGGTCAGTTACGCCCCCTGTACATTCTAGCGCCGCTTGAATGCTGAGCGATGCGCGATGACGTCATCGCGCACCGCACAGCAAAAGGTCCTATGCGTCTAGTTCCCTTCGTGGAGAGGACCTTTGCTGTGCGGTGCGCGATGACGTCATCGCGCACCGCTCAGCAAAGTTACTCTCCACGAAGGGAAACTAGACGCATAGCGTCTAGTTCCCTTCACAGGGGGCGGCACCGGGCATTTGAGGCGGACGGGGGACACAGCGGGCAGCAGTGGCGGATCTTGCCACGGTGCGGCGCCCTCCGGATGGCGGCGCCCCGGGCAAAAGTCCTGCTTGCCCGTGGCAAGATCCGCTACTGCTGCCACGGCGCCCAGGGCACGTGCCCTGCTCGACCCATGCTAGATACGCCTCTTACTGAAGGAGTTCTACTGCTGACTGAATATTGGATATTTGTTGGATACGTGCGATGTATGCTTGGAAACCATGCATAACTTATTTTCTTAATAAGTTTTGTGCCTATGCTTTCTATGTAGTTTTTCTTTTCTCCTATAATCTAGTACAGGTTGAGTATCCCTTATCCAAAATGCTTGGGACCAGAGGTATTTTGGATATGGGATTTTTCCGTATTTTGGAATAATTGCATACCATAATGAGATATCATGGTGATGGGACCCAAGTCTAAGCACAGAATGTATTTATGTTTCATATACACCTTATACACACAGCCTGAATGTCATTTTAGCCAATATTTCTCTAACGTCCTAAGTGGATGCTGGGGACTCCGTCAGGACCATGGGGTTTAGCGGCTCCGCAGGAGACAGGGCACAATAATAAAAGCTTTAGGATCAGGTGGTGTGCACTGGCTCCTCCCCCTATGACCCTCCTCCAAGCCTCAGTTAGATCTTTGTGCCCGGCCGAGAAGGGTGCAATCTAGGTGGCTCTCCTGAGCTGCTTAGAATAAAAGTTTAAGTTAGGTTTTTTATTTTCAGTGAGTCCTGTTGGCAACAGGCTCACTGCTACGAGGGACTTAGGGGAGAGAAGTAAACTCACCTGCGTGCAGGATGGATTTGCTTCTTAGGCTACTGGACACCATTAGCTCCAGAGGGAGTCGGAACACAGGTCTCACCCTGGGGTTCGTCCCGGAGCCGTGCCGCCGACCCCCCTTGCAGATGCCGAAGTTGAAGAGGTCCAGAGGTCCAGAAACAGGCGGCAGAAGACTTTCAGTCTTCATAAGGTAGCGCACAGCACTGCAGCTGTGCGCCATTGTTGTCAGCACACTTCATACCAGCGGTCACTGAGGGTGCAGGGCGCTGGGGGGGGCGCCCTGGGCAGCAATGTATTATACCTTTTTTATGGCTAAAATACATCACATATAGCCCTTGAGGCTATATGGATGTATTTAACCCCTGCCAGATCTCACAAACTCCGGGAGAAGAGCCCGCCGTTTTAGGGGGCGGGGCCTATTCTCCTCAGCACACGGCGCCATTTTCCTGCTCAGCTCTGCTGTGAGCAAGGCTCCCAGGCTCTCCCCTGCACTGCACTACAGAAACAGGGTTAAAACAGAGAGGGGGGGCACTTATTTGGCGATATGATTACATATGTGAAAATGCTATAAGGGAAAACACTTGTATAAGAGGTTGTCCCTGTATAATTATAGCGTTTTTGGTGTGTGCTGGTAAACTCTCCCTCTGTCTCCCCAAAGGGCTAGTGGGGTCCTGTCCTCTATCAGAGCATTCCCTGTGTGTGTGCTGTGTGTCGGTACGTGTGTGTCGACATGTAGGAGGACGATGTTGGTGAGGAGGCGGAGCAAATTGCCTGTATTGGTGATGTCACTCTCTAGGGAGTCGACACCGGAATGGATGGCTTATTTAGGAATTACGTGATAATGTCAACACAATGCAAGGTCGGTTGACGACATGAGACGGCCGGCAAACAAATTAGTACCTGTCCAGGCGTCTCAGACACCGTCAGGGGCTTGTAAAAACGCCCATTTACCTCAGTTGGTCGACACAGACACAGACACGGACACTGACTTCAGTGTCGACGGTATAGAAACAAACGTATTTTCCTTTAGGGCCACACATTACATGTTAAGGGCAATGAAGGAGGTGTTACATATTTCTGATACTACAAGTACCACAAATAAGGGTATTATGTAGGGTGGGAATAATCTACTTGTAGTTTTTCCTGAATCAGATAAATTAAAGTGTGTGATGATACGTGGGTTTCCTCCGATAGAAAATTATTGGAGGTATACCCTTTCCCGCCAGAAGTGAGGGCGAGTTGGGAAACACACCTTAGGGTGGATAAGGCGCTCACACGCTTATAAAAACAAGTGGCGTTACCGTCTCCAGATACGGCCGCCCTCAAAGAGCCAGCTGATAGGAAGCTGAAAAATATCCTAAAAAGTATATACACACATACTGGTGTTATACTACGACCAGCAATCGCCTCAGCCTGGATGTGCAGCGCTGGGGGGGCTTGGTCGGATTTCCTGACTGAAAATATTGATACCCTTGACAGGAACAATATTTTATTGACTATAGAGCATTTTAAGGATGCATTTCTATATATGCGAGATGCGCAGAGGGATATTTGCATTCTGGCATCAAGAGTAGATGTGATGTCCATATCTGCCAGACGATGTTTATAGACACGACAGTGGTCAGGTGATGCAGATTCCAGACGGCACATGGAAGTATTGCCGTATAAAGGGGCGGTCCATCGGACCTGGTGGCCATGGCAACAGCTGGAAAATCCACTTTTGTTACCCCAAGTCACATCTCAGCAGAAAAGGACACAGTCTTTTCAGTCTCAGTCCTTTCGTACCCATAAAGGCAGGCGGGCAAAAGGCCAGTCATATCTGCCCAGGGTTAGAGGAAAGGGAAGAAGACTGCAGCAGGCAGCCCATTCCCAGGAACAGAAGTCCTCCACAGCTTCTGCCAAGTCCGCAGCATGACGCTGGGGCCATACAAGCGGACTCAGGTGCGGTGGGGGGTCATCTCAAGAGTTTCAGCACGCAGTGGGCTCACTCGCAAGTGGACTCCTGGATCCTACACGTAGTATCCCAGGTGTACATTGGAAATTCGAGACGTCTTCCCCTCACAAGTTCCTGAAGTCTGCTTTACCAACGTCTCCCTCCGACAGGGAGGCAGTATTGGAAAAAAATTCACAGGCTGTATTCCCAGCAGGTGATAATCAAAGTACCCCTCCTACAACAAGGGAAGGGGTATTATTCCACACTATATTGTGGTACTGAAGCCAAACGGCTCGGTGAGATCTAAAAGATTTGAACAATTACATACAAGGGTTCAAATCAAGATGGAGTCACTCAGAGCAGTGATAGCGAACCAGGACGATATGGTGTCACTGGATATCAGGGACGCTTACCTACATGTCCAAATTTTGCCCTTCTCACCAAGGGTATCTCAGGTTCGTGGTACAGAACTGTCACTATCAGTTCAGACGCTGCCGTTTGGATTGTCCACGGCACCCCGGGTCTTTACCATGGTAATGGCCGAAATGATGATTCTTCCTAAAAGAAATATGGACGCTTTCCTGATAAGGGCAAGGTCCAGAGAACAGTTGGCGGTCGGAGTAGCACTATCTCAAGTAGTTCTACGACAGCACGAGTGGATTCTAAATATTCCAAAATTGCAGCTTTTTCCGACGACACGTCTAATGTTCCTAGGAATGATTCTGGACACAGTCCAGAAAAGGATGTTTTCTCCCGGAGAAGAAGACCAGGGAGTTATCCGAGCTAGTCAGGAACCTCCTAAAACCAGGAAAAGTATCAGTGCATCATTGCACAAGGGTCCTGTGAAAAATGGTGGTTTCTTACAAAGCGATCCCATTCGGTAGATTTCACGCAAGAACCTTTCAGTGGAATCTGCTGGGAAAATGGTCCGGATCGCATCTTCAGATGCATCAGCGGACAACCCTGTCTCCAAGGACAAGGGTGTTTTCTTCTGCGGTGGCTGCAGAGTGCTCATCTATGAAAGGGCCGCAGATTCGACATTCAGGACTGGGTCCTGGTGACCACGGATGCCAGCCTGAGTGGCTGGGGAGCAGTCACACAAGGAAAAAATTTCCAGGGAGTGTGATCAAGTCTGGAGACTTCTCTCCACATAAATATACTGGAGCTAAGGGCAATTTACAAGGCTCTAAGCTTAGCAAGACCTCTGCTTCAAGGTCAGCCGGTATTGATCCAGTGGGACAACATCACGGCAGTCGCCCACGTAAACAGACAGGGCGGCACATGAAGCAGGAGGGAAATGGCAGAAACTGCAAGGATTCTTCGCTGGGCGAAAAATCATGTGATAACACTCTCAGCAGTGTTAATTCCGGGAGTGGAAAACTGGGAAGCAAACTTCCTCAGCAGGCATAACCTCCACCCGGGAGAGTGGGGACTTCAGCGGGAAGTCTTCCACATGATTGTAAACCGTTGGGAAAAACCAAAGGTGGACATGATGGCGTCCCGCCTGAACAAAAAACTAGACAAATATTGCGCCAGGTCAAGGGACCCTCAGGCAATAGCGGTGGACGCTCTGGTAACACTGTGGGTGTACCAGTCAGGGTATGTGTTCCCTCCTATGCATCTCATACCAAAAGTACTGAGAATCATAAGAAGGAGATGAGTAAGAACGATACTCGTGGTTCCGGATGGGTCAAGAAGGACTTGGTACCCGGAACTTCAAGAGATGCTCACGGAAGAACCGTGGCCTCTACCTTTAAGAAAGGACCTGCTCCAGCAGGGGCCTTGTCTGTTCCAAGACTTACTGCGGCTGCGTTTGACGGCATGGCAGTTGAACGCCGGATCCTGAAAGGGCATTCCAGATGAAGTCATCCCTACCCTGGTCGAAGCCAGGAAGGATGTAACCGCAAAACATTTTCACCGCATTTGGCGAAAATATGTTGCGTGGTGTGAGGCCAAGAAGGTCCCTACAGAGGAATTCCAACTGGGTCGTTTCCTACATTTCCTGAAAACAGGACTGTCTATGGGCCTAAAATTAGGGTCCATTAAGGTTCAAATTTCGACCCTGTCAAATTTCTTCCAGAAAGAACTGGCTTCAGTGCCTGAAGTTCAGGCGTTTGTAAAAGGGGTACTGCATATACAGCCTCCTTTTGTGCCCCCAGTGGCACCTTGGGATCTCAATGTTGTTTTGAGTTTCCTAAAGTCACATTGGGATCCACTCACCACTGTGGAATTAAAATATTTCACATGGAAGGTGAAGATTCTATTAGCCCTGGCTTCAGCCAGGCGTGTGTCAGAATGGGCGGCTTTATCATATAAAAGCCCTTACTTAATTTTTCATTCTGACAGGGCAGAATTGAGGACTCGTCCTCAATTTCTCCTTAAGGTGTTTTCTGTTTTTCACATGAACCAACCTATTGTGGTACCTGCGGCTACTAGGGACTTGGAGGACTCCAAGTTACTTGACGTTGTCAGGGCCCTGAAAATATATGTTTCCAGGACGACTGGAGTCAGAAAATCTGACTCGCTGTTTAGCCTGTATGCACCCTACAAGATGGGTGTTCCTGCTTCTAAGCAGACGATTGCTCGCTGGATTTGTAGTACAATTCAGCTTGCACATTCTGTGGCAGGCTTGCCACAGCCAAAATCAGTAAAAGCCCATTCCACAAGGAAGTGGGCTCATCTTGGGCGGCTGCCCGAGGGGTCTCGGCTTTACAACTTTGCCGAGCTGCTACTTGGTCAGGGGCACACCCTGACTGAGGAGGACCTGGAGTTCTCTCATTCGGTGCTGCAGAGTCATCCGCACTCTCCCGCCCGTTTGGGAGCTTTGGTATAATCCCCATGGTCCTGACGGAGTCCCCAGCATCCACTTAGGACGTTAGAGAAAATAAGAATTTACTTACCGATAATTCTATTTCTCGTAGTCCGTAGTGGATGCTGGGCGCCCATCCCAAGTGCGGATTGTCTGCAATACTTGTACATAGTTATTGTTACAAAAATCGGGTTATTCTTGTTGTGAGCCATCTTTTCAGAGGCTCCTTCGTTGTTATCATACTGTTAACTGGGTTCAGATCACAGGTTGTACGGTGTGATTGGTGTGGCTGGTATGAGTCTTACCCGGGATTCAATATCCTTCCTTATTATGCACGCTCGTCCGGGCACAGTATCCTAACTGAGGCTTGGAGGAGGGTCATAGGGGGAGGAGCCAGTGCACACCACCTGATCCTAAAGCTTTTATTATTGTGCCCTGTCTCCTGCGGAGCCGCTAAACCCCATGGTCCTGACGGAGTCCCCAGCATCCACTACGGACTACGAGAAATAGAATTATCGGTAAGTAAATTCTTATTTTTTTATAACTTTGTGCATTAAACAAAGTGTGTCTACATTCAGACAATTCATTTATGTTTCTTATACACTTTATGCACACAGCCTGAAGGTCATTTAATACAATATTTTTAATAACTTTGTGCATTAAACAAGGTTTGTGTACATTGAGCCATCAAAAAACAAAAGTTTCACTATCTCACTCTCACTCCAAAAAGTCCGTATTTCGGAATATTCCGTATTTCGGATATTTGGATATGGGATACTCAACCTGTATTAGTAAAAAAACGTACCCTATAGTTAGCAGTTCACATGCTAGTATCTGTCTAATGCCAAACACAACAATTCACTTGCTATGTGGCAGTCTGCTCTTTCCTAAAGTAAGCCTATAAGAAACCATCACATACTTAAAAATATCACCCCCATATCAACATCTCCCTACTTCATATCTATCTCCCTACCTCATATCATTGTCATCTATCTATCTATCTATCTATCTATCTATCTATCTATCTATCTATCTATCTATCTATCATCTGTTCTATCTCATGCGTCATTAAAGTTACCTGAAATATGGCTTGTACTTACACATAGAGTGGCAGAAGGAGATACCAGAGCCAGATGGTATATATGGCACTCTGGTACAGCAGCTGGAGAACACTGGTACAGGTACTGGTATGCAGCAGGAGTATACAGTAGAAACAGAAACAGCAAAGATACTGAAGCCTGGAGCCAAGATCTGTACCTGGAAGGCATGCATTCTGACAATTTGCTGGCTCCAGGTGCAGGTTTAAATAGGAAGCAGTTCAGGCTCATTAGTGCAGAAGATAAGGTTAGCGTGGTTTGGACAATCTGGTGAATAATCTGACAGAATCTACCTTGGCCGCGCCAGTGCTACTGGTAGTTTATTTACATTTTGAAATTGAACTGATGCGTGGAGCATAGAGATGTGTGACCGCCAGACCTTGTAAGTAACCCAATGTGGGTCATAGGTGTTATTTTGTTGATATTGTAAAAAATAATAAATATATACTGTATATTCTTATTACAATATTAATAAAATACATACAGTATATATAATAAAATAAATCTGGACTGGCACTCCCATCAATTGGCAAATGGTTAACCTAGTTGGTGCATTACTACGGTAGAGACACAAACTGGCAAATTGGGGTGGCATTGAGGCACAGTACATGTAGAAGTAGTGGTTGACAATGTTTCATAATCTTTCGTCGTGGCTTATGTACAGTACAAGAGGAACTTGGCTAAATGCCACCATCACAGTGCTGAGACGCCATATCTGCACCTGACCCCGAAGTTCAAAACTGGAAGTCACGTCAGGTCTGCTCCACCCGTTCTAGTAGAAGCAGTCGTCGAAGTCAAAAAATATTACATAAAGAGAACATACAAACTACACACATTATGAATCGCTATACTTGCAAATACGCACAGCAAGCACAGCAATATATGGTAACACACGCATTTACACGGACATGCCACAGAGATGGATTCGACACTTATTTCATACAGTACATAATTATAATAATATCAAGTGCCAGACATCATGATGATTTAAAATTATACAATGAAGTAATGTCATGTATGTGTATTATTTGAACGAAGCCAGATACACCTGTCATTTCTCTGACGTCCTAGTGGATGCTGGGGACTCCGTCAGGACCATGGGGATATAGCGGCTCCGCAGGAGACAGGGCACAATAATAAAAGCTTTAGGATCAGGTGGTGTGCACTGGCTCCTCCCCCTATGACCCTCCTCCAAGCCTCAGTTAGATTTTTGTGCCCGACGAGAAGGGTGCAATCTAGGTGGCTCTCCTGAGCTGCTTAGAATAAAAGTTTAAGTTAGGTTTTTTATTTTCAGTGAGTCCTGCTGGCAACAGGCTCACTGCTACGAGGGACTTAGGGGAGAGAAGAAAACTCACCTGCGTGCAGGATGGATTTGCTTCTTAGGCTACTGGACACCATTAGCTCCAGAGGGAGTCGGAACACAGGTCTCACCCTGGGGTTCGTCCCGGAGCCGTGCCGCCGACCCCCCTTGCAGATGCCGAAGTTGAAGAGGTCCAGAGGTCCAGAAACAGGCGGCAGAAGACTTTCAGTCTTCATAAGGTAGCGCACAGCACTGCAGCTGTGCGCCATTGTTGTCAGCACACTTCACCAACAGTCACCAACTGTCACTGAGGGTGCAGGGCGCTGGGGGGGGCGCCCTGGGCAGCAATGTATAATACCTTTTTATGGCTAAAATACATCACATATAGCCCTTGAGGCTATATGGATGTATTTAACCCCTGCCAGATCTCACAAACTCCGGGAGAAGAGCCCGCCGAAAAGGGGGCGGGGCCTATTCTCCTCAGCACACGGCGCCATTTTCCTGCTCAGCTCTGCTGTGAGGAAGGCTCCCAGGCTCTCCCCTGCACTGCACTACAGAAACAGGGTTAAAACAGAGAGGGGGGGCACTTATTTGGCGATATGATTACATATATAAAAATGCTATAAGGGAAAACACTTGTATAAGGGGTTGTCCCTGTATAATTATAGCGTTTTTGGTGTGTGCTGGCAAACTCTCCCTCTGTCTCCCCAAAGGGCTAGTGGGGTCCTGTCCTCTGTCAGAGCATTCCCTGTGTGTGTGCTGTGTGTCGGTACGTGTGTGTCGACATGTAGGAGGACGATGTTGGTGAGGAGGCGGAGCAAATTGCCTGTATTGGTGATGTCACTCTCTAGGGAGTCGACACTGGAATGGATGGCTTATTTAGGAATTACGTGATAATGTCAACACGCTGCAAGGTCGGTTGACGACATGAGACGGCCGGCAAACAAATTAGTACCTGTCCAGGCGTCTCAGACACCGTCAGGGGCTTGTAAAAACGCCCATTTACCTCAGTCGGTCGACACAGACACGGACACTGACTCCAGTGTCGACGGTGAAAAAACAAACGTATTTTCCTTTAGGGCCACACGTTTCATGTTAAGGGCAATGAAGGAGGTGTTACATATTTCTGATACTACAAGTACCACAAATAAGGGTATTATGTAGGGTGTGAATAAACTACTTGTAGTTTTTCCTGAATCAGATAAATTAAATGAAGTGTGTGATGATAC
This sequence comes from Pseudophryne corroboree, assembly GCF_028390025.1. Classification (NCBI taxonomy): domain Eukaryota; kingdom Metazoa; phylum Chordata; class Amphibia; order Anura; family Myobatrachidae; genus Pseudophryne; species Pseudophryne corroboree. Next base: position 199,011,489 of record NC_086452.1, on the reverse strand, counting down.
GTGGGTTTCCTCCGATAGAAAATTATTGGCGGTATATACCCTTTCCCGCCAGAAGTTAGGGCGAGTTGGGAAACACACCTTAGGGTGAATAAGGCGCTCACACGCTTATAAAAACAAGTGGCGTTACCGTCTCCAGATACGGCAGCCCTCAAGGAGCCAGCTGATACGAAGCTGAAAAATATCCTAAAAGTATATACACATATACTGGTGTTATACTACGACCAGCAATCGCCTCAGCCTGGATGTGCAGCGCTGAGGGGGCTTGGTCGGATTTCCTGACTGAAAATATTGATACCCTTGACAGGGACAAGATTTTATTGACTATAGAGCATTTTAAGGATGCATTTCTATATATGCGAGATGCGCAGAGGGATATTTGCATTCTGGCATCAAGAGTAAATGTGATGTCCATATCTGCCAGACGACAGTGGTCAGGTGATGCAGATTCCAGACGGCACATGGAAGTATTGCCGTATAAAGGGGCGGTCCATCGGACCTGGTGGCCATGGCAACAGCTGAAAAATCCACCTTTTGTTACCCCAAGTCACATCTCAGCAGAAAAGGACACAGTCTTTTCAGTCTCAGTCCTTTCGTCCCCATAAGGGCAGGCTGGCAAAAGGGCCAGTCATATCTGCCCAGGGGTAGAGGAAAGGGAAGAAGACTGCAGCAGGCAGCCCATTCCCAGGAACAGAAGCCCTCCACAACTTCTGCCAAGTCCGCAGCATGACGCTGGGGCCGTACAAGCTGACTCAGGTGCGGTAGGGGGTCATCTCAAGAGTTTCAGCACGCAGTGGGCTCACTCACAAGTGGACTCCTGGATCCTACACGAAGTATCCCAGGTGTACATTGGAAATTCGAGACGTCTCCCCCTCACAAGTTCCTGAAGTCTGCTTTACCAACGTCTCCCTCCGACAGGGAGGCAGTATTGGGAACAATTCACAGGCTGTATTCCCAGCAGGTGATAATCAAAGTACCCCTTCTACAACAAGGGAAGGGGTATTATTCCACACTATATTGTGGTACTGAAGCCAGACGGCTAGGTGAGATCTGAAATATTTGAACACTTACATACAAGCGTTCAAATCAAGATGGAGTCACTCAGAGCAGTGATAGCGAACCAGGAAGAAGGGGACGATATGGTGTCACTGGATATCAGGGACGCTTACCTACATGTCCAAATTTGCCCTTCTCACCAAGGGTACCTCAGGTTCGTGGTACAGAACTGTCACTATCAGTTCAGACGCTGCCGTTTGGATTGTCCACGGCACCCCGGGTCTTTACCAAAGTAATGGCCGAAATGATGATTCTTCTTAAAAGAAATATGGACGCTTTCCTGATAAGGGCAAGGTCCAGAGAACAGTTGGAGGTCGGAGTAGCACTATCTTAAGTAGTTCTACGACAGCACGAGTGGATTCTAAATATTCCAAAATCGCAGTTTTTTCCGACGACACGTCTACTGTTCCTAGGGATGATTCTGGACACAGTCCAGAAAAGGATGTTTTCTCCCGGAGAAGAAAGCCAGGGAGTTATCCGAGCTAGTCAGGAACCTCCTAAAACCAGGAAAAGTATCAGTGCATCATTGCACAAGGATCCTGTGAAAAATGGTGGTTTCTTACAAAGCGATCCCATTCGGTAGATTTCACGCAAGAACCTTTACGTGGGATCTGCTGGAAAAATGGTCCGGATCGCATCTTCAGATGCATCAGCGGATAACCCTGTCTCCAAGGACAAGGGTGTTTCTTCTGCGGTGGCTGCAGAGTGCTCATCTATGAAAGGGCCGCAGATTCGGCATTCAGGACTGGGTCCTGGTGACCACGGATGCCAGCCTGAGTGGCTGGGGAGCAGTCACACAAGGAAAAAATTTCCAGAGAGTGTGATCGAGTCTGGAGACTTCTCTCCACATAAATATACTGGAGCTAAGGGCAATTTACAATGCTCTAAGCTTAGCAAGACCTCTGCTTCAAGGTCAGCCGGTATTGATCCAGTGGGACAACATCACGGCAGTCGCCCACGTAAACAGACAGGGCGGCACAAGAAGCAGGAGGGAAATGGCAGAAACTGCAAGGATTCTTCGCTGGGCGAAAAATCATGTGATAACACTCTCAGCAGTGTTCATTCCGGGAGTGGAAAACTGGGAAGCAGACTTCCTCAGCAGGCATGACCTCCACCCGGGAGAGTGGGGACTTCATCGGGAAGTCTTCCACATGATTGTAAACCGTTGTGAAAAACCAAAGGTGGACATGATGGCGTCCCGCCTGAACAAAAAACTAGATATTGCGCCAGGTCAAGGGACCCTCAGGCAATAGCGGTGGACGCTCTGGTAACACTGTGGATGTACCAGTCAGAGTATGTGTTCCCTCCTATGCCTCTCATACAAAAAGTACTGAGAATCATAAGAGGGAGATGAGTAAGAATGATACTCGTGGTTCCGGATTGGCCAAGAAGGACTTGGTACCCGAAACTTCAAGAGATGTTCACGGAAGACCCGTGGCCTCTACCTTTAAGAAAGGACCTGCTCCAGCAGGGGCCTTGTCTGTTCCAAGACTTACCGCGGCCGCGTTTGACGGCATGGCGGTTGAACGCCGGATCCTGAAAGGGCATTCCAGATGAAGTCATCCCTACCCTGGTCGAAGACAGGAAGGATGTAACCGCAAAACATTTTCACCGCATTTGGCGAAGATATGTTGCGTGGTGTGGGGCCAAGAAGGCCCCTACAGAGGAATTCCAACTGGGTCGTTTCCTACATTTCCTGAAAACAGGACTGTCTATGGGCCTAAAATTAGGGTCCATTAAGGTTCAAATTTCGGCCCTGTCGAATTTCTTCCAGAAAGAACTGGCTTTAGTGCCTGACGTTCAGATGTTTGTAAAAGGGGTACTGCATATACAGCCTCCTTTTGTGCCCCAGTGGCACCTTGGGATCTCAATGTTGTTTTGAGTTTCCTAAAGTCACATTGGTTTGAACCACTCACCACTGTGGACTTAAAATATCTCACATGGAAGGTGACGATGCTATTAGCCCTGGCTTCAGCCAGGCGTGTGTCAGAATTGGCGGCTTTATCATATGTAAAGCCCTTACTTAATTTTTCATTCTGACAGGGCAGAATTGAGGACTCGTCCTCAATTTCTCCTTAAGGTGTTTTCTGTTTTTCACATGAACCAACCTATTGTGGTACCTGCGGGTACTAGGGACTTGGAGGACTCCAAGTTACTTGACGTTGTCAGGGCCCTAAAAAAAAAAAATATGTTTCCAGGAAGGCTGGAGTCAGAAAATCTGACTCGCTGTTTAGCCTGTATGCACCCAACAAGATGGGTGCTCCTGCTTCTAAGCAGACGATTGCTCGCTGGATTTGTAATACAATTCAGTTTACACATTCTGTGGCAGGCCTGCCACAGCCAAAATCGGTAAAAGCCCATTCCAAAAGGAAGGGGGCTCATCTTGGGCGACTGCCCGAGGGGTCTCGGCTTTACAACTTTGCCGAGCAGTTACTTGGTCAGGGGAAAACACGTTTGCTAAATTCTACAAATTTGATACCCTGGCTGAGGAGGACATGGAGTTCTCTCATTCGGTGCTGCAGGGTCATCCGCACTCTCCCGCCCGTTTGGGAGCTTTGGTATAATCCCCATGGTCCTGACGGAGTCCCCAGCATCCACTAGGACGTCAGAGAAAATAAGATTTTACTTACCGATAAATCTATTTCTCGTAGTCCGTAGTGGATGCTGGGCGCCCATCCCAAGTGCGGATTGTCTGCAATACTTGTACATAGTTATTGTTACAAAAATCGGGTTATTCTTGTTGTGAGCCATCTTTTCAGAGGCTCCTTCGTTGTTATCATACTGTTAACTGGGTTCAGATCACAGGTTGTACGGTGTGATTGGTGTGGCTGGTATGAGTCTTACCCGGGATTCAATATCCTTCCTTATTATGCACGCTCGTCCGGGCACAGTATCCTAACTGAGGCTTGGAGGAGGGTCATAGGGGGAGGAGCCAGTGCACACCACCTGATCCTAAAGCTTTTATTATTGTGCCCTGTCTCCTGCGGAGCCGCTATATCCCCATGGTCCTGACGGAGTCCCCAGCATCCACTACGGACTACGAGAAATAGATTTATCGGTAAGTAAAATCTTATTATTTGGTATTTAAGCAACCAGCTTAATGTGTAGATTCATTTGATACATGTTATTAAGTTGTAGGACATTGCAACAAATAGTTATGATTACATGTATAAAAGCTAAAATCACTTTTATTAGAACAATAGATATTCCAAACATGTAGTGGACAGGAAGCTCACGCCAGCCCCTCTGGACGTCCCCAAGGCTGAACCTGATCAGCACACGAACAAACCAGTGACTCAACATGAATGAAAGTCCCCTCCCCCAAACTAGATAACACATTGCTGATCACACAGGAAGGCAGTTCCTGTTTTGGTCTCAGAGGAAGATGAAGTCCCAGCATTACTTTACAGAGAGAGAGAGATATAAGATACATTGAGGGAATGGTATTGTATGCTGGCATATAACTGTAACTGTATGTAACTGTATGTTTTAACTGCTTACTGTGTGAGTGTAACTATAGGTATACTGTACTTTGTAATATATTGAATCCATATCCTTTTAATAACAAATATATACATCAATGAGCTTTGGAACTCAGATAATGTGTGGGTGTATTGTTTTCTCTTATGGGATGCAGTGTTTTGCGATGTACAGCACACTTTTATCGTATATGGTAATAAGATGCGCCTGGCGTGTGCAATATATATTAGAGCGGGCATTTTAAATATTTATGAGGAAACAATTTAGCATTCACACAGTGTAATCCTGTTAATACATGATTGTAAGAACAATATAACATATCTGGTCATTACATTTTAACATGTTATATTAATATAAAATTTGATGTGTCAGCTATATATTACTTGTACAGGGTTGTCAATTACTGGCTAGAGGATCAGCTACATCAGTAGCACACATACAATGTATCCGATGCGAATAGCAAAATACTATATATCTTTGTAATATTATGACCAGTTTGTGAATAAGTAGAATAAGGCAAATCAGAATACATATAATAACAATATCTCATACTGGAGATTGTACAAATATTAAAAGCTATTAATTTTAAGACTAGCTGGTAATTTATAACAAACAAGTGGGACCATGGTTCTCATTGAGACCTATAGGGGACATGATGTCAGACAGATGTATCCACCTTGCTTAAGGTGAAGTAATTTATGTGCTCTGTTTCCCCCACAAGATGATCATGTATCATAGTGATAAGATGAGGGGCGCTATTATGAAAGTGGCATGCCACAAATTGTGAGACTTGGCCGTATTGTATTGCCACTTGTATAACCTGTGGAGCACCCTAAGCTCTTTAATCTAGTGCTTAGTTTTGCCAGTATAGTATTTAGCACATAGACATATTATAACATAACTTAAGTACCAGCTAGTACAGCTCAGGTGGTATTTTATAGTTAATTTTTACCAGTAGTGGGATACTTTATGGTACTGTATGTCCTACATTGAGGTAACATGTCAAGCAATTAGGTCAACATACTATACACAGTCCTTTGGTTTCATTCCTAGAAAGTGTTTGGGATAATGGTACCCCTAGTGATGTCAGCTTTCATCACTACATCCTTAATATTTCTACCACGGGAGTAAAATGGCATTATTGTTGAATTATGCAGTATTTTTAGATGTGGGCCAGATAGAAATTTGCACCTGACATGTAATAGCTGTCAGTACAGCACAGCCTGCTTAAGTAGTTTAGAATGAAAATTCAGGTAGTTAATGTACTTCTGTCTATAGGTTTAGTGTATACAGGTGTTTTAATCCCTTCAGGGGTCTTGGTTATACACACGTCAATAAACTTCACAGAGGGCAATATGTAATAGCGTGTGAGGTGCAGGCTGTTCGGGAATTTCTACGTTGGCTCGTATTTTTAAAGCAGCAATCATTTACAAGGCAAATCCAGGTTGATTTTGCCTTGTAAATGATTGCCGCTCTAAAAGAAAATGAGCAGACTCACAGAAATTCCCTGCACCTGACAGGCCTTAAGGTTGCATTATGTTCCTCAATATGAGAAATGAAAGCTTTAGAACCAGTCCTAATTATCAAAACATCATCTATGTATCTTGTGTAAAACAGCAGTTTTCTTTTTGATTCTGGTTTATCAAAAAAAGATCTTTTATCTTGACGGAACATAAATGAGTTGGCGTATGATGGGCCACATTTCATCCCATTGAACAGCCCGTTAATTTAAAAAAGTGATTATCAACAAAGTAAAAGTGTCACAACTGAGGGCCTGAGCTGACGGGAGGCAGCCTCAGTTGTAGGGGCTGAGATGTACCGGAACCTGGGAGGTTGTATCAGACCCCTGGACATGTAAGTAACATGAATAATAACTGCCCGAAGGCGTGACCACGACAACTTGGATAAAAGTCAATGATGTTTATTATGACAACTCCGCAACACAGCAGCAGTAAAAGAAAACGTAAAAGTCAGCAAAGAATAAATACAGTTCCTGGGTACTACAGGATGGCAGGAGCCACAGGGCACTGGTAGTGTGAGATAGTTCTTATGATCTTCTAGATGGAAAGTCCTTACCAGGCCCGACTGTAGCAATGGAGATAACCCAGGATTGTGCCAGCTGGTGTTCCAGGAAAAGCTGGGTTGCTGAAGATAAAACAGCTGCTGTGGATACTGGCTGGAACCAGACTGTTGTTAGCACGGAGTGGATACTGGCTGGAACCAGTTAAATAATAAATGAACTTGGGAGCGATGAAATATGAACTGAAATGTAGAACTTGAGAGCGGAGAAATAATAATACCGGTGGAGAGTGGTAAAGTGTAGAAAGGACACCGGCCCTTTAAGGGAAGCTGTACTCTGCTGGAAGCTGAGCTGGAAGCAGGTAATGTTGTAGCTGGAAACAGATGAATCCACAATGGATTGGAGAGTCAGGCTACACCGCAGGTGGAATGCTGGTGCGGGTCTCTATGGTGGAAGTCTTGAGACAGGAGCTGGAACCTGGAAGACAATCACAGGAGAGAGACAAACAGGAACTAGGTTTGACAACCAAAGCACTGACGCCTTCCTTGCTCAGGCACAGTGTATTTATACCTGCAGCAAGGAAGGGATTGGCTAGGCAATTATGCAGATTATCAATACTGAGAACAGATTGGTGGAAATGATCAGCTGACAGAATCCAAGATGGCTGCGCCCATGCAGTCACTTGGAGGGAAGTTTGGTTTGTAATCCATGTGGTAATGAAAACAGTAATGGCGGCGCCGGCCACCGGAGACAGGAGGCGCCAGGCTGACAGATGCACATCCAACCACGCGGACACAGCGGAGGCCGCGGCTGATGTAATCGCCACTCAGACACTCTGCATGCAGAAGTTCAGGGACGGCGGCGGAGGCCGCGGGAGACGCCATGCCAGGTGTAATATGGCGTTTACTGTGACAGCGTCCCAGAGTGACAGGAGAGGATACAGGAATGTACACATCAGGATAACAGATGGGATCCGGTCCTGGAGCGCTGAGCCAGCCTTAGGAGACATCTGATGGGTAAGAAATGGCGTCCAGATACCCGGATCGTGACAAAAAGTAGGTGCTTGAAACTATGAGTTCCAAGAGTTTTTTAAAAAAGAGGAATTTGGGTCCTGTATAGGTGGGGTTGTCTGTAATTAAGCAAATTTTTTTTACAGCTTCTAGGGGGTAATTCAGACCTGATTGCTTGGTAGCGTGTTTTGCAGTGCTGCGATCAGGTCAGAACTGCGCATGCGTATGCACCGCAATGCGCAGGCGCGTTGCAGGGGTACAAAGCGGATTGCCGCTCAGCGATGGGTTTGTGCAAAGAATCCATTCGCACGGGCAATCGCAAGGAGGTTGACAGGAAGAAGCCGTTTGTGGGTGGTAACTGACTGTTTTCTGGGAGTGGTTGGAAAACGCAGGCATGTCCATGCGTTTGCAGGGAGGGTTCCTGATGTCAATTCCGGTCCCGGACAGGCTGAAGTGTTTGCAGCGGCTGAGTAAGTCCTGGGCTACTCAGAGACTGCACAAGATCTGTTTGTACACACATGCGTTTTCACACTTGCAAAGCGAAAATACAATCCCATATTGGCGGCGACTATCTGATCGCAGCAGTGCAATAAAACCCCTAGCGAGTGATCAGGTCTGAATTAGGCCCCTAGTCCTGCTGTATAGGGTATCCATGTGGAGAAATTACTGACACCTACACTACAGAGAAGACAACTGCCTGGTACAAAAGCTAGATCTTGTAAGTTTTTTCAAAGTGTGGCAGTGCCCTTCAGGAACATTTCCTGGCTGGAGATGAATATTGCAGTTATGGACGATATTATGATATAATTGTCTCTGTGCCAAGATGTTTAGTCTGCCAGGGGTATTCTGTAATGATTTCTGTATATTTGGGACAATGTATAACAATGATTTTACCAGGTGATCAGTTGTTAACAATGGTCATATAAAATGAGTGATATCCTGATTGTTCTCCTCATGCAGTGTATTCACCTTGATAAAAGTATGTAAATACTGAAACATCTGTGAACAGCAACCTGTCTCCTCTTCTATTTTGTGAGTGTCCCCATGTGTATATTGATTAGAGGGTACCACAAATTATTATGGAAATCCAGTATACTGTATATGTATGTATTTGCATGAATATATATATATATATATATAAATATCCATGTAGTGGCCGGCACTCAGAACACCTCCATGGGCTATCTGGCTCAGGTGCCATCCTATGAGGTTGCACCTCCATCCATATTCCAAAAGAAGGCGGCACTCAGAGACTTGTTAAATCACACAAAATTCTTTAGTGAACAAACTGCATGGATTACATCATCAACGTTTCGGGGCGTATAGCCCCTTCATCAGGATAACCCCACACTGCAAATAACACAACATTTATAGGTGCACTCACCCCTCCTCACCGTCCCCACTGGCTGCCGCCGCCGCCGTGTCCCAGGCCCGGCGTCCGTCTCCACGAGCAGAGCACTTCCGCCGGAAGTGACGTCGCGGGTCCCGGTCACGTTGCCGCGGCAACCTAACATCAACATAAACAAAACATACAAGTGAGAACAGCGATCTGTCAGTACCCACGTCAGTCATACAGAGACTGTGCTACATTATATAACCCTTCTCACATAACCCTAAAGTGCAAAGTGCATGTGATGCCTCTTGGTAAAACATACCCCCGACATGGGAGTTAATCCCACCGTCGGCAGGTGTCTAATCATGTGTATTTGAATTCTTTTATATATAAATGCTCAAATGACCACATCTATCATAGATAAAACCAATGTGCAAAATATCCATAATTGTGCATCAAGCCGATGCACAGACTGTGCTGCAAAGCTTACGCTAAAATGTGCATAAAATTTATAAAAAACTTGAATATAAAAACATATATAGATGTATTGTAAATAACTAGATGGTGTCATAATGCCACCACATCAAACGCAGTCTCAATGAGTCACTGCGTGGATATTAAAACAGATCGTGCCCTCTATTAATTATACAACATAACACCTTTAAAGTGCATCTAGTGTATATATAACACAACATGTGCCAAAGATTGTACAACAGAGCACATGTAAACTCCACACAATTCAGCGTAGCATCTCTTATCGGACCTACCCAACAACGTTCATTATTAATTAACATCACCATAATCATTGACGGGCCAAGTCCCTCTATCACTTCAGGGAACAAAAAGAAAAAAAGAAAAAAACAGAAAATTTTTTTTATATTTATTATTTAAACCTTGACCCGAGTCTCCGACCTATCCAAGAACCAACCATGTATTCTTATATTTATAGAAAATTACTCAATCCCAACGACTCATTTAACCCTCTAGGTCTAATGGTGTCCAGTCTAAAAATCCACCGGGACTCCAACTGGAGCAGTTTCAATGCTCTGTTGCCCCCTCTGATTGATTCTGGTACCTGATCAATGATCCGGTACTTCAGGGTAGCCATACCATGTTTAAATTTAGCAAAGTGACGTGCCACCGGCTGGTCACTATTGCCAGAGGCCAACGCCGCCCTAATCGCCTGTCTATGCTGGGCCATCCTTATTTTGAACAAACATTCCGTTTTGCCCACATAATATAGGCCACAGGGGCACATGATGACATATACTACAAATTTGGAATTGCAAGACAAGGGCCAGTTGATGGTATATTTTTTTGCAGAATGTGGGTGTGAGATATTAGACCCTGCGGACATATAGCTGCAGGTAGTGCACCCAATACATCTGTAACAGCCATTAGGTCTACTTAGAAAATGTGAAGGAGCTGGTTTCTTAAATTTACTGAGATCAGTTTTTACTAGAAGGTCTTTAATATTCCGACCCCTTCTGTAGCTGGGCATGATTTGTGTATTCTTAAATGTTATAAGATCAGGGTCTGTGGTGATGATAGGCCACAGAGCTTTAGCCCTTTTATTAGTATGTCGGCTGTTCGTGTTGTATGTATTTACCCACGGTAATTTATCCTGTTTCTTAGGAGTCACAGTTTTGGTCAACAGGTCAGCTCTATTTTGAGCACATGCTTTCTCCCTCGCTTGTTTTAGTAAAGGTACCGGATAGCCCCTCTCCACAAACTTTGCCTCCATGTGATCTAGTTGTTTCTCACGGTTTGTGGCCTTATTTGTAATCCTACATACCCGCAGGAATTGAGAATACGGCAAACCCTGTATTGTGGGGGTCGGGTGGAAACTATTGTACCTCAGTAACATGTTTCTGTCGGTGGGTTTAGAGTATAGATCTGTGTCTATCTTCCCTTCATTGATTCGGATAGAAATATCCAAAAAATCAATGTGGGTGTGACTGCATTGCATGGTCAACTTGATCGTACTCTCTGAGCTGTTGTGTTTGGCTATGATGTTTACCAGAGACTGCTCATCTCCCTTCCAGAAGATGAGCAAGTCATCTATATACCGATAATATAGAAAAATTTGCTCAGCCACATTGGGATCCTCATAGAAAAGCCCCTTCTCAGTCTCCCACATGTAAGTATTCGCGAAGGCCGGAGCCACTGCTGACCCCATCGCACACCCCATTGTCTGCCTGAAGAACTGGTCTTCAAACAAAAAGTAGTTGTGCGTTAAGGTAAACTCCAATAATTCAATAAATACATCTACGTCTGGACCTGTATAAGCCGTATTCCCTGTGATTAGTTTTCTAACAGCCTGTAAACCCCCTGCATGCGGAATGCATGTGTACAGGCTAGATACATCAATTGTAGCCATCAGCAGATTAGGTGGCACCACATCAACCTGTAAGAATTTTTTCAACAGCACATTGGAATCTTTCAAATGGGTAAACGTTTGTTGAATACATGGTTGTAAGTAACCGTCTAAAAAAATGGCTAGGGGTTCGCACAGAGACCCCCGGGCTGACACAATCGGCCTGCCAGGAGGTTTCTGTGCGTGCTTGTGTATTTTAGGGAGTGTATAAAACACTGGTACTATCGGGTGTGTATTAAATAATTTCTGGGTGCTGGTTTTAGACAACAATCCCTGTTCACATGCTCTCTTTAACATACCCGATAATTCCTCCATATACGCCCCTGTCGGATCCCTCTCTAAAGGGCAGTAGGTACCTGTGTCACTCAATAAACGATGACATTCAGTGACATAATCACTGGTATTGAGAATCACTATAGAACCCCCTTTATCAGCCCCCCTTATGATGATGTCCTGCCTCTTGCTTAGAGCCTTAAGGGCCACTTTTTCCTCTCTAGACAAATTATCATATACATGGGGACTTGGACCACTCCCAGCGGCCTCTAGTAACCTGCTAAACGTTTTCACAGAGGCATTATGTGATACCGGGTCAAATTTAGAAGCAGGACCTAATTTCAACATTCTCGCTGGGACCTCAGATGGCACCAGGGGACCAGAGTCTTTAGAGAAATGTTCCTTAAGTCTTAAGGTGCGGTGCAGTTTAAATGATTCAAGTTTCCATTGGAACCTGTTTGGTCTATTTGTGGGGACAAACGTTAGACCTTTTTCCAAGACGCTTACCTCAGCAGGTGACAGCATACTTGAGGATAAATTGAAGATCAAGTCTTTTTGGCCCTGGGCGGGCGTCCCCTTCGCCTGCCTTCTTGTTTGTCCCCCGCGTCTGGTAGGTCTACTTCTCGGACCACTGAAATTGCCCGAGTCCTTGCCCCTAAAGGGGTCACGTCCCTTGTTCCTTGTCTTCTGGGTCTCAATTGATCATCCGAATCACTCGCTGATGTCGTCCCACTGCGCGCTGTCGGTCGTCTGCGTCGAAACCTGGGCACATTCTGTGCAGGTCCACTGTTCCCCATGTTACCCAACCACGAGTACACACGATGTTGGGCATAGTCCTGTTGGACCTTAAGTAGTTTTTCGCGTTTGAATTTAAGCAAATCACCACGATACTTCTCGACTTGCTCAGCCAAGGTGGACATTTTCGCTGATTCTGCAGTAAGCAGATCATGATGTTCTGATTCATACTGTTTAATCTTCTCCACGGTGACACTATGCTCCCGAGTTGTCTCCTCTATAACCAACAAGAGGAGGTCCATGGAGCATTTATTTAACACAGCTATCCATCTTTTGCAGAAGTTGATGTTAAATCTCCCAATCGTGGGGGCATTATGGATACGAAACCCCCTGGGGATCTGTTTTGCCCGATAATAATCGGACAGCGTCCGGCTGTGATATAAAAAGTCCACTGCTCTCTTTCTTAGCTTGAATAATTCTTTAAACGCATCTTCATTGGTGGTAACAGGTACATCATCAAACGCTGATTCCTTGTGCAATATGCCTTCAGCTTCCAGGTCGGAAAAACTTAAAGTGTCATAGGTGTCACACTGTAGAAGGAATGAGGACACCTCATCCTCCCTTCGTTGTGGGGTGGCCATTTAAGGTTACTGCGAACCTATTGATACAGGCCCAACCACGTGGAGAAAAAAGTGCTGTGCATATAACGTGTCACCTTGTGACCAAAACAGAAAAAAGAAAATGTATACAAAAAATTTACCAACAGACAGAGAAAGTCCTGAGAAAGTGTAGAACACCAGGTTAAGATAATATCCGGTGCCTTGCCTCTGCTCACCACAATGCAGGAAGAGGTACAGCAGTATACAAATATCCATGTAGTGGCCGGCACTCAGAACACCTCCATGGGCTATCTGGCTCAGGTGCCATCCTATGAGGTTGCACCTCCATCCATATTCCAAAAGAAGGCGGCACTCAGAGACTTGTTAAATCACACAAAATTCTTTAGTGAACAAACTGCATGGATTACATCATCAACGTTTCGGGGCGTATAGCCCCTTCATCAGGATAACCCCACACTGCAAATAACACAACATTTATAGGTGCACTCACCCCTCCTCACCGTCCCCACTGGCTGCCGCCGCCGCCGTGTCCCAGGCCCGGCGTCCGTCTCCACGAGCAGAGCACTTCCGCCGGAAGTGACGTCGCGGGTCCCGGTCACGTTGCCGCGGCAACCTAACATCAACATAAACAAAACATACAAGTGAGAACAGCGATCTGTCAGTACCCACGTCAGTCATACAGAGACTGTGCTACATTATATAACCCTTCTCACATAACCCTAAAGTGCAAAGTGCATGTGATGCCTCTTGGTAAAACATACCCCCGACATGGGAGTTAATCCCACCGTCGGCAGGTGTCTAATCATGTGTATTTGAATTCTTTTATATATAAATGCTCAAATGACCACATCTATCATAGATAAAACCAATGTGCAAAATATCCATAATTGTGCATCAAGCCGATGCACAGACTGTGCTGCAAAGCTTACGCTAAAATGTGCATAAAATTTATAAAAAACTTGAATATAAAAACATATATAGATGTATTGTAAATAACTAGATGGTGTCATAATGCCACCACATCAAACGCAGTCTCAATGAGTCACTGCGTGGATATTAAAACAGATCGTGCCCTCTATTAATTATACAACATAACACCTTTAAAGTGCATCTAGTGTATATATAACACAACATGTGCCAAAGATTGTACAACAGAGCACATGTAAACTCCACACAATTCAGCGTAGCATCTCTTATCGGACCTACCCAACAACGTTCATTATTAATTAACATCACCATAATCATTGACGGGCCAAGTCCCTCTATCACTTCAGGGAACAAAAAGAAAAAAAGAAAAAAACAGAAAATTTTTTTTATATTTATTATTTAAACCTTGACCCGAGTCTCCGACCTATCCAAGAACCAACCATGTATTCTTATATTTATAGAAAATTACTCAATCCCAACGACTCATTTAACCCTCTAGGTCTAATGGTGTCCAGTCTAAAAATCCACCGGGACTCCAACTGGAGCAGTTTCAATGCTCTGTTGCCCCCTCTGATTGATTCTGGTACCTGATCAATGATCCGGTACTTCAGGGTAGCCATACCATGTTTAAATTTAGCAAAGTGACGTGCCACCGGCTGGTCACTATTGCCAGAGGCCAACGCCGCCCTAATCGCCTGTCTATGCTGGGCCATCCTTATTTTGAACAAACATTCCGTTTTGCCCACATAATATAGGCCACAGGGGCACATGATGACATATACTACAAATTTGGAATTGCAAGACAAGGGCCAGTTGATGGTATATTTTTTTGCAGAATGTGGGTGTGAGATATTAGACCCTGCGGACATATAGCTGCAGGTAGTGCACCCAATACATCTGTAACAGCCATTAGGTCTACTTAGAAAATGTGAAGGAGCTGGTTTCTTAAATTTACTGAGATCAGTTTTTACTAGAAGGTCTTTAATATTCCGACCCCTTCTGTAGCTGGGCATGATTTGTGTATTCTTAAATGTTATAAGATCAGGGTCTGTGGTGATGATAGGCCACAGAGCTTTAGCCCTTTTATTACTATGCCCAACATCGTGTGTACTCGTGGTTGGGTAACATGGGGAACAGTGGACCTGCACAGAATGTGCCCAGGTTTCGACGCAGACGACCGACAGCGCGCAGTGGGACGACATCAGCGAGTGATTCGGATGATCAATTGAGACCCAGAAGACAAGGAACAAGGGACGTGACCCCTTTAGGGGCAAGGACTCGGGCAATTTCAGTGGTCCGAGAAGTAGACCTACCAGACGCGGGGGACAAACAAGAAGGCAGGCGAAGGGGACGCCCGCCCAGGGCCAAAAAGACTTGATCTTCAATTTATCCTCAAGTATGCTGTCACCTGCTGAGGTAAGCGTCTTGGAAAAAGGTCTAACGTTTGTCCCCACAAATAGACCAAACAGGTTCCAATGGAAACTTGAATCATTTAAACTGCACCGCACCTTAAGACTTAAGGAACATTTCTCTAAAGACTCTGGTCCCCTGGTGCCATCTGAGGTCCCAGCGAGAATGTTGAAATTAGGTCCTGCTTCTAAATTTGACCCGGTATCACATAATGCCTCTGTGAAAACGTTTAGCAGGTTACTAGAGGCCGCTGGGAGTGGTCCAAGTCCCCATGTATATGATAATTTGTCTAGAGAGGAAAAAGTGGCCCTTAAGGCTCTAAGCAAGAGGCAGGACATCATCATAAGGGGGGCTGATAAAGGGGGTTCTATAGTGATTCTCAATACCAGTGATTATGTCACTGAATGTCATCGTTTATTGAGTGACACAGGTACCTACTGCCCTTTAGAGAGGGATCCGACAGGGGCGTATATGGAGGAATTATCGGGTATGTTAAAGAGAGCATGTGAACAGGGATTGTTGTCTAAAACCAGCACCCAGAAATTATTTAATACACACCCGATAGTACCAGTGTTTTATACACTCCCTAAAATACACAAGCACGCACAGAAACCTCCTGGCAGGCCGATTGTGTCAGCCCGGGGGTCTCTGTGCGAACCCCTAGCCATTTTTTTAGACGGTTACTTACAACCATGTATTCAACAAACGTTTACCCATTTGAAAGATTCCAATGTGCTGTTGAAAAAATTCTTACAGGTTGATGTGGTGCCACCTAATCTGCTGATGGCTACAATTGATGTATCTAGCCTGTACACATGCATTCCGCATGCAGGGGGTTTACAGGCTGTTAGAAAACTAATCACAGGGAATACGGCTTATACAGGTCCAGACGTAGATGTATTTATTGAATTATTGGAGTTTACCTTAACGCACAACTACTTTTTGTTTGAAGACCAGTTCTTCAGGCAGACAATGGGGTGTGCGATGGGGTCAGCAGTGGCTCCGGCCTTCGCGAATACTTACATGTGGGAGACTGAGAAGGGGCTTTTCTATGAGGATCCCAATGTGGCTGAGCAAATTTTTCTATATTATCGGTATATAGATGACTTGCTCATCTTCTGGAAGGGAGATGAGCAGTCTCTGGTAAACATCATAGCCAAACACAACAGCTCAGAGAGTACGATCAAGTTGACCATGCAATGCAGTCACACCCACATTGATTTTTTGGATATTTCTATCCGAATCAATGAAGGGAAGATAGACACAGATCTATACTCTAAACCCACCGACAGAAACATGTTACTGAGGTACAATAGTTTCCACCCGACCCCCACAATACAGGGTTTGCCGTATTCTCAATTCCTGCGGGTATGTAGGATTACAAATAAGGCCACAAACCGTGAGAAACAACTAGATCACATGGAGGCAAAGTTTGTGGAGAGGGGCTATCCGGTACCTTTACTAAAACAAGCGAGGGAGAAAGCATGTGCTCAAAATAGAGCTGACCTGTTGACCAAAACTGTGACTCCTAAGAAACAGGATAAATTACCGTGGGTAAATACATACAACACGAACAGCCGACATACTAATAAAAGGGCTAAAGCTCTGTGGCCTATCATCACCACAGACCCTGATCTTATAACATTTAAGAATACACAAATCATGCCCAGCTACAGAAGGGGTCGGAATATTAAAGACCTTCTAGTAAAAACTGATCTCAGTAAATTTAAGAAACCAGCTCCTTCACATTTTCTAAGTAGACCTAATGGCTGTTACAGATGTATTGGGTGCACTACCTGCAGCTATATGTCCGCAGGGTCTAATATCTCACACCCACATTCTGCAAAAAAATATACCATCAACTGGCCCTTGTCTTGCAATTCCAAATTTGTAGTATATGTCATCATGTGCCCCTGTGGCCTATATTATGTGGGCAAAACGGAATGTTTGTTCAAAATAAGGATGGCCCAGCATAGACAGGCGATTAGGGCGGCGTTGGCCTCTGGCAATAGTGACCAGCCGGTGGCACGTCACTTTGCTAAATTTAAACATGGTATGGCTACCCTGAAGTACCGGATCATTGATCAGGTACCAGAATCAATCAGAGGGGGCAACAGAGCATTGAAACTGCTCCAGTTGGAGTCCCGGTGGATTTTTAGACTGGACACCATTAGACCTAGAGGGTTAAATGAGTCGTTGGGATTGAGTAATTTTCTATAAATATAAGAATACATGGTTGGTTCTTGGATAGGTCGGAGACTCGGGTCAAGGTTTAAATAATAAATATAAAAAAAATTTTCTGTTTTTTTCTTTTTTTCTTTTTGTTCCCTGAAGTGATAGAGGGACTTGGCCCGTCAATGATTATGGTGATGTTAATTAATAATGAACGTTGTTGGGTAGGTCCGATAAGAGATGCTACGCTGAATTGTGTGGAGTTTACATGTGCTCTGTTGTACAATCTTTGGCACATGTTGTGTTATATATACACTAGATGCACTTTAAAGGTGTTATGTTGTATAATTAATAGAGGGCACGATCTGTTTTAATATCCACGCAGTGACTCATTGAGACTGCGTTTGATGTGGTGGCATTATGACACCATCTAGTTATTTACAATACATCTATATATGTTTTTATATTCAAGTTTTTTATAAATTTTATGCACATTTTAGCGTAAGCTTTGCAGCACAGTCTGTGCATCGGCTTGATGCACAATTATGGATATTTTGCACATTGGTTTTATCTATGATAGATGTGGTCATTTGAGCATTTATATATAAAAGAATTCAAATACACATGATTAGACACCTGCCGACGGTGGGATTAACTCCCATGTCGGGGGTATGTTTTACCAAGAGGCATCACATGCACTTTGCACTTTAGGGTTATGTGAGAAGGGTTATATAATGTAGCACAGTCTCTGTATGACTGACGTGGGTACTGACAGATCGCTGTTCTCACTTGTATGTTTTGTTTATGTTGATGTTAGGTTGCCGCGGCAACGTGACCGGGACCCGCGACGTCACTTCCGGCGGAAGTGCTCTGCTCGTGGAGACGGACGCCGGGCCTGGGACACGGCGGCGGCGGCAGCCAGTGGGGACGGTGAGGAGGGGTGAGTGCACCTATAAATGTTGTGTTATTTGCAGTGTGGGGTTATCCTGATGAAGGGGCTATACGCCCCGAAACGTTGATGATGTAATCCATGCAGTTTGTTCACTAAAGAATTTTGTGTGATTTAACAAGTCTCTGAGTGCCGCCTTCTTTTGGAATATATATATATATATATATATATATATATATATATATATATATAATATAGCATACCTCCCAACATGACCCTCTCCAGGAGGGACACAATGCTCTGCTTCTGGACTTTTTTCTTAATGTATGATTGCCGGCACCTGTTTTGAACAGGTTAAAGAATAAGAAAGTTGTTTCAGCCCAGGTGATGATAATCATACAGTAAGAGGGAAGTCCAGAAGCAGAGCATTCTGTCCCTCCTGGAGAGGGTCATGTTGGGAGGTATGTATATAGTAGAGACAGCCCGGCACTCCATTGTGTTGCAATTGGCTTCGGTGGGATAGATCCAGTAAACAAAAAGAAGCTGCGGCACTCTGAGACTTTAAAAAAACCTGATTGTATTGAAAAATCACAACATAGGTAGCAACCCTTTGGGGTGGTTAACATCTTGTGAAGGTGAGAGCTGTGTATATGTATGTACAGTATATATATTCGGACATTATATATATATATATATATATATATATATATATATATATATATTGGCAAGGGAGGTACCTTGCCACCTGTAAGCTACACACAGGGTCCTGGGGGTGGATGGGAAGTGTGGATGGACCGGGTTCCCATACATTTGGCCCAGACCAGGTCTTATAGGCTTCTTAGCCCAAGAAGCTGCTTCATCAGCCAGCACCTGGGTGCTGGGTTTAAAGAGGAGTCTCTCCCATGAGTCAGTGCTCCTGAAGGCAGCTAGTTGTCCAGGTGATAGGCCTGCTAGGGACAGTGGGATCTGGAGGGCTGGGCACTAGTGTCAGGATGCCGGGACTTGGAGGGTTCTTTATTAAGTAAGTGGGAGTGAGGCAGGGCCTAACCTCCCTGGTAGTTTACACTAAAGACCGTGACCTTTGTTTTATGTATATCTTTGTTTTGAGCTACCTGAATAAAAGGTATTCATTGTTTCTCTGACGTCCTAGTGGATGCTGGGAACTCCGTAAGGACCATGGGGAATAGCAGCTCCGCAGGAGACTGGGCACAACTAAAAGAAAGCTTTTAGACTACCTGGTGTGCACTGGCTCCTCCCACTATGACCCTCCTCCAAGCCTCAGTTAGATTTCTGTGCCCGGCCGAGCTGGACGCACACTAGGGGCTCTCCTGAGCTCCTAGAAAGAAAGTTTATTTTAGGTTTTTTATTTTACAGTGAGACCTGCTGGCAACAGGCTCACTGCATCGAGGGACTAAGGGGAGAAGAAGCGAATCTACCTGCTTGGGCTTCTTAGGCTACTGGACACCATTAGCTCCAGAGGGATCGACCGCATGGAACTGGCCTTGGTGTTCGTTCCCGGAGCCGCGCCGCCGCCCCCCTTACAGAGCCAGAAGCAAGAAGAGGTCCGGAAAATCGGCGGCAGAAGACTTCAGTCTTCACCAAGGTAGCGCACAGCACTGCAGCTGTGCGCCATTGCTCCTCATACACACTTCACACTCCAGTCACTGAGGGTGCAGGGCGCTGGGGGGGGGGGGGGGCGCCCTGAGCAGCAATAAAAACACCTTGGCTGGCAAATTTATCACAATATATAGCCCCAGAGGCTATATATGTGATAAATACCCCTGCCAGAATCCATAAAAAAGCGGGAGAAAAGTCCGCGAAAAAGGGGCGGAGCTATCTCCTTCAGCACACTGGCGCCATTTTCTCTTCACAGTGCAGCTGGAAGACAGCTCCCCAGGCTCTCCCCTGTAGTTTGCAGGCTCAAAGGGTTAAAAAGAGAGGGGGGGGGGCACTAAATTTAGGCGCAATATTGTATATACAAGCAGCTATTGGGAAAAATTCACTCAATATAGTGTTAATCCCTAAATTATATAGCGCTCTGGTGTGTGCTGGCATACTCTCTCTCTGTCTCCCCAAAGGGCTGTGTGGGGTCCTGTCCTCAGTCAGAGCATTCCCTGTGTGTGTGCGGTGTGTCGGTACGGCTGTGTCGACACGTTTGATGAGGAGGCTTATGTGGTGGCAGAGCAGATGACGATAAATGTGATGTCGCCCCCTGTGGGGCCGACACCAGAGTGGATGGATAGGTGGAAGGTATAAACCGACAGTGTCAACTCCTTACATAAAAGGCTGGATGACGTAACAGCTGTGGGACAGCCGGCTTCTCAGCCGCGCCTGCCCAGGCGTCTCAAAGGCCATCAGGGGCTCAAAAACGCCCGCTCCCTCAGATGGCAGACACAGATGTCGACACGGAGTCTGACTCCAGTGTCGACGAGGTTGAGACATATACACAATCCACTAGGAACATCCGTTACATGATCCCGGCAATAAAAAAATGTGTTACACATTTCTGACATTAACCCAAGTACCACTAAAAAAGGGTTTTATGTGTGGGGAGAAAAAGCAGGCAGTGTTTTGTTCCCCCATCAAATGAGTGAATGAAGTGTGAAAAAGCGTGGGTTCCCCCGATAAGAAACTGGTAATTTCTAAAAAGTTACTGATGGCGTACCCTTTCCCGCCAGAGGATAAGTTACGCTGGGAGGTATCCCCTAGGGTGGATAAGGCGCTCACACGTTTGTCAAAAAAGGTGGCACTGCCGTCTTAGGATACGGCCACTTTGAAGGTACCTGCTGATAAAAAGCAGGAGGCTATCCTGAAGTCTGTATTTACACACTCAGGTACTAGACTGAGGCCTGCAGATAGTGCTGCTGCAGCGTGGTCGGTGACCCTGTCAAACAGGGATACTATTTTGCGAACATAAGAGTATATTAAAGACGTCGTCTTATATATGAGGGATGCACAGAGGGATATTTTGCCGGCTGGCATCCAGAATTAATGCAATGTCCATTCTGTCAGGAGGGTATTAGAGACCCGACACTGGACAGGTGATGCTGACTTTAAAAGGCACATAGAGCCTTATAAGGGTGAGGAATTGTTTGGGGATGGTCTCTGGGACCTCGTATCCACAGCAACAGCTGTGAAGAAAATTTTTTACCTCAGGTTTCCTCACAGCCTAAGAAAGCACTGTATTATCAGGTACAGTCCTTTCGGCTTCAGAAAAGCAAGCGGGTCAAAGGCGCTTCCCTTCTGCACAGAGACGAGGGAAGAGGGAAAAAGCTGCACCAGTCAGCCAGTTCCCAGAATCAAAATTCTTCCCCCGCTTCCTCTGAGTCCACCGCATGACGCGGGGGCTCCACAGGCGTAGCCAGTGACGGTGGGGGGCCGCCTCAAAAATTTCTGCGATCAGTGGGCTCGCTCACAGGTGGATCCCTGGATCTTTCAAGTAGTATCTCAGGGGTACAAGCTGGAATTCGAGGCGTCTCCCCTCCCGCCGTTTCCTCAAATCTGCCTTGCCGACAACTCCCTCAGGCAGGGAGGCTGTGCTAGAGGCAATTCACAAGCTGTATTCCCAGCAGGTGATAGTCAAGGTGCCCCTACTTCAACAAGGACGGGGTTACTATTCCACACTGTTTGTGGTACCGAAACCGGACGGTTCGGTGAGACCCATGTTAAATTTGAAATCCTTGAACACATACATAAAAAAATTAAAGTTCAAGATGGAATCGCTCAGGGCGGTTATTGCAAGCCTGGAGGAGGGGGATTACATGGTATCCCTGGACATCAAGGATGCTTACCTACATGTCCCCATTTACCATCCTCACCAGGAGTACCTCAGATTTGTGGTACAGGATTGCCATTACCAATTCCAAACACTGCCGTTTGGACTGTCCACGGCACCGAGGGTCTTTACCAAGGTAATGGCAGAAATGATGATACTCCTTCGAATATTTCTCCCGCAGGAGAAAGCCAAGGAGCTGTCATCTCTAGTCAGAGACCTGAAACCAAAACAGGTATCGGTGCATCACTGCGCACGAGTCCTGGGAAAAATGATAGCTTCTTACGAAGCAGAATTCCATTCGGCAGGTTCCATGCAAGAACCTTTCAGTGGGACCTCTTGGACAAGTGGTCGGGATCGCATCTTCAGATGCATCTGCTGATAACCCTGTCTCCAAGGACCAGGGTATCTCTACTGTGGTGGCTGCAGAGTGCTCATCTTCAAGAGGGCCGCAGATTCGGCATACAGGATTGGGTCCTGGTAACCACGGATGCCAGCCTTCGAGGCTGGGGGGCAGTCACACAGGGAAGAAATTTCCCATGACTTTGGTCAAGTCAGGAGTCGTCCCTACACATAAATATTCTGGAACTGAGGGCCATTTACAATGCCCTAAGTCTGGCAAGGCCTCTGCTTCAAAACCAGCCGGTACTGATCCAATCGGACAACATCACGGCAGTCGCCCATGTAAACCGACAGGGCGGCACAAGAAGCAGGATGGCGATGGCAGAAGCCACAAGGATTCTCCGATGGGCGGAAAATCACGTCTTAGCACTGTCAGCAGTGTTCATTCCGGGAGTGGTCAACTGGGAAGCAGACTTCCTCAGCAGACACGACCTACACCCGGGAGAGTGGGGACTTCATCCAGAAGTCTTCCAACTGTTGGTAAACTGTTGGGAAAGGCCACAGGTGGACATGATGGCGTCCCGCCTAAACAAAAAAATAGATATTGCGCCAGGTCAAGGGACCCTCAGGCGATAGCTGTGGACGCTCTAGTGACACCGTGGGTGTACCAGTCGGTTTATGTATTCCCTCCTCTGCCTCTCATACCAAAGGTACTGAGAATAATAAGAAGACGAGGAGTAAGAACGATACTCGTGGTTCCGGATGGGCCAAGAAGAGCTTGGTACCCAGAACTTCAAGAAATTATATCAGAGGACCCATGGCCTCTACTGCTCAGACAGGATCTGCTACAGCAGGGGCCCTGTCTGTTCCAAGACTTGCCGCGTTTGACGGCATGGCGGTTGAATTCCGGATCCTAAAGGAAAAGGGCATTCCGGATGAAGTCATTCCTACGCTGATAAAAGCCAGGAAAGAAGTAACCGCAAACCGTTATCACCGTATTTGGCGAAAATATGTTGCGTGGTGTGAGGCCAGGAAGGCCCCAACAGAGGAATTTCAGCTGGGTCGTTTTCTGCACTTCCTACAGTCAGGAGTGACTATGGGCCTAAACTTGGGTTCCATTAAGGTCCAGATTTCGGCTATGTCGATTTTCTTCCAGAAAGAACTGGCTTCACTGCCTGGAGTTCAGACATTTGTAAAGGGAGTGCTACATATTCAGCCCCCTTTTGTGCCTCCTGTGGCACCTTGGGATGTCAACGTGGTGTTGAGTTTCCTAAAATCACATTGGTTTGAGCCACTTAAAACTGTGGATTTTAAATATCTCACGTGGAAAGTGGTCATGTTATTGGCCTTGGCTTCGGCCAGGCGTGTATCAGAATTGGCGGCTTTGTCATGTAAAAGCCCTTATCTGATTTTCCATATGGATAGGGCAGAATTGAGGACTCGTCCCCAGTTTCTCCCTAAGGTGGTATCAGCTTTTCACTTGAACCAACCTATTGTAGTGCCTGCGGCTACTAGGGACTTGGAAGATTCCAAGTTACTGGACGTAGTCAGGGCCTTAAAAATTTATATTTCCAGGACGGCTGGAGTCAGGAAAATTGACTCGCTTTTTATCCTGTAGGCACCCAACAAAATAGGTGCTCCTGCTTCTAAGCAGACTATTGCCCATGGTCCTTACGGAGTTCCCAGCATCCACTAGGACGTCAGAGAAAATAAGATTTTACTCACCGGTAAATCTATTTCTCGTAGTCCGTAGTGGATGCTGGGCGCCCATCCCAAGTGCGGATTGTCTGCAATACTTGTATGTAGTTATTGCCTAACTAAGGGTTATTGTTGAGCCATCTGTTGAGAGGCTCAGTTATATTTCATACTGTTAACTGGGTATAGTATCACAAGTTATACGGTGTGATTGGTGTGGCTGGTATGAGTCTTACCCGGGATTCAAAATCCTTCCTTATTGTGTCAGCTCTTCCGGGCACAGTACCCTAACTGAGGCTTGGAGGAGGGTCATAGTGGGAGGAGCCAGTGCACACCAGGTAGTCTAAAAGCTTTCTTTTAGTTGTGCCCAGTCTCCTGCGGAGCCGCTATTCCCCATGGTCCTTACGGAGTTCCCAGCATCCACTACGGACTACGAGAAATAGATTTACCGGTGAGTAAAATCTTATTTTTTCCACAAGCCTGGTGTTGGTCGTTGGTGAATTTTTTTAGCAGAGCATATTCTAGCCGGGAGCCCGGCCGCCGGCATACCATTCTACACCCAAACAGTTTGCCTGGCCTGTTCTGTCTTATGTGCTCTGCACCATTCATTGAAAGTAGTTGTGCTGATGTGCTCTAAGGGTTTGTAAGCAGCTGATAATTTTATGACTGAATTTCTTTTCCAAGCATATTTTTACCTGTGCCTGCAAAATCTGGTAATGGGAGCCTGGTGTCCCTGTTAATTAGCTCATTAAGACCAATCAAGCAAAGTTGAAACCTTTTATGAATGTAGTTCTGTTTAAATAGAGAAACTTTGTGGCACTATGTGTCCCAGCAATGAATCCCTGAGTTCTAGTTTAAGAGCCTGAAGGGAGAAGTTGTTTATTTGCACTACCAGTGTAAGATATTTGTGACCACAATGGATATGCTACATTTCAGTGCTTTGATAAAAGCTTAATCTGTGCTAAAAAGAAAAAAGGATTTTTTATTTTCCCTTTCACAGTTTTCAAAGGTAACAGGGTGAATAAAGATTTTCAGATATACAGCATATTCTGAAGTGTCTCTTCAAATGGGTAACAAAAAGAGAATTCATGCTAAAAAAACTTAGGAACTTATGTGACCCTATTAAAGCCCCACGGTAGGAGAGTGAAGGGGAGAGCTTATTGGGGAGTAATCCTGATCTTGGGAAAGATTTTAGCATGGAACCTTTTTTTTGGTGTCACATGATAAGTGACCTTGAAAGCAATGTCCAATTAAAGGACCAGGAGCTAGAAGAGCTTAAGGGAAAAATGTGATTTCCTTCAAGAGCAGGTGAACACCTTAACGCAAAAGCTGGAGGAGAAGGAATCTCTTTTGTCTGACTCTCTGACCAAATTAGGAAGGAGTAGAGAAGAGATTGCCAAGCTCTCAGGCCAGGTGTCAGAGTTGCAAAAAACCTTGGCAAAGGCTAAACCCAGATCTGAAAACTTTGTAGTACATAGCCATGGACTATTAGAGAAAATTTCCTGTGACCAGACACGAGATGGAAGTCTGGTGCTGGACAATAAGGCTTTGTCGCAAGACTGGGCGGAGCTTCAGGAGGAGGTTTCTCAGCTAAAACCATTGGCTATGCCTAGTTTCAGTTCAGACACAGGCGTAGCTACACCAGTTGCTGAAGACGTTATGCCGATTGTAGGGTCAGAGACATTATCAGCCAAAGTGGAGATGCCATCTTCGGGGGATATGATGCCAACGGTGGTGCACGCTGCGGAAGAATGATACCATACTGGCAACAGCCTACCTGCATCGAGGGACTGAGGGGCGGAGCAGTGTCCGCCCTGCGGGGTCTGAGCCATTGTCTCTGCTGACTGGACACCGAGCTCCAGAGGGGATAGATCGCTCCCCGTTGCAGGGGAACGCTCACCCCAGCAGCATGTCGCCACCCCCTTGCAGAGCGGAAGTTTGTGGCGAGTGAGTCACCGACCCCCCCCCCCCCCCCCTAGCAAGCGGGGGGCCTGTGTGAAGATGGCAGCATCAGGGTAAGAGCGCAGTACCAACTGCGCTCCGGGGGAGGCTCAGCGGTACTTAGGTGTGGCACTGTGAGGGGCGCCCTGAGCTGGCGCCTTAACCCTACACTGTCCAGAAAGCCTGTCGGGGTCTGGTGATCTCAGCCAGCAAAAAATCCTCAGGCCAGTATACTTTTGGAAGAGCGGGAAGACAGCACCATTAAGGGGGCAGAGCATCTCCTCAGAGCGGACCTAGCAGCGTTCAGCGCCATTTTCCTGCCTGCAGACACGCTGCCAGTGGAAGAGCAGTCCCTCCAGAGCAACTCCAGCTATCTGTACGGTACCAGGGGGTTGTAGAAGGGAGAGGAGGCTGTGTAAAGACTGTGTCACCTATTAAGGGACACAGTCAGCGCTGGTTAAGGGTCTCCCTATACCTATATAGCGCTGTGTGTGGGTTGGCTCCAATCTCTGTGTCTCTCTGCCATTCTTGGGGGTGGGGGAGGTGGGGAACTCTCTCTGCCCTGTACCCTGTGTGTGTGTGGGGTGTACAAGCAAACATGTCTAGAGACCCTGTCTCATGCTGCAGAGGATTTATCTTCTCAGGAAGATCCCATCCCATGTAATCAGGATTGCACTGTTGTAGCACAGATCCCAGCTAGAGAACCGGAGTGGTTAACCTCTCTTAGGGGGGCTATTTCTCAGATTTCTGAGAGGGTTGCAAGGACTGAGCATGCAACTCTATTGTTGCAGTCCTCTATGCAGTGCCGTAACTAGGCATTTTAGCGCTGTGTGCAAGAATTGGCATTGACGCCCCCCCCTGTGCAAGATAGGGGCAATGCGCGCCGTAGGCGCGCGCAAAATATATAGGGAAGGGGCTTCATGGGGAAGGGGCGTGGCCACAAAATAATACCAATTCATATTACGGTGCACAGTAGTCTCCATTTTTCAAATTACGCTGCACAGTAGCACCACTACACCAGGTAGAGCCCCTTTTACACATTACGGCAGACAGCGTCCCTTTTTTACACATTACGGCAGACAGCGTCCCCTTTTTACACAGTATGGCAGACAGCGTCCAATTTTTACACATTACAGCAGACAGCGTCCAATTTTTACACATTACGGAAGACAGCGTCCAATTTTTACACATTACAGCAGACAGCGTCCAATTTTTACACAGTACGGCAGACAGCATCCAATTTTTACACATTACGGCAGACGGCGTCCATTTTTTACACATTACGGCAGACAGCGTCCAATTTTTACACATTACGGCAGACAGAGTCCCCTTTTTACAAAAAGAGAGAGTGGGAGCGAGGAAGAGAGAAAGAGAGGGGGGAAGAACATGAAAGAGACAAGGGGAAGGATCTGAGAGAGAGAGAGAAAAACATCCGCACTCACCAGGGGGAGGGGGGTCAGCACTCTCTCTCCAGTGCTGACGCTGGCCGAGTGCTGTGCTGCTGCCGGGACCCCGGACTGCGTGGGTGGCAGCCGGCAGGAATCCTCTGTGGCGGGGGGCTCAGGCGGACTGCAGACCTGGGGCTGGCTGGTGCTTGTGGGCGGGTAGGCGGGCGGCCGCGTGTAGAACACCACGCGCCGTCGCTCCCACCACGAGTCCGATCCTAGCACCCGCACCGGCGTTTGGGGAAGGTGGTGTGGGGGGAGACATCACTGTACCAGAGAGGTACATTTGGCCTGGGAGTGTCGAGTAGGAGGCGGGTCTGCACGGGCAGGCTAGGGAAACGCTTCCGGAGCTGTCCTAACTCCTGCTTCGTGCATGCAGTGTCCTGGCTCCCTGCTGAACTGTCCATCATCAGTGATGCGCTCCATCCACGAGTGCGCTGTGTGCAAGGCACACTCAGCACATAGCTAGTTACGGCTCTGCCTCTATGGTAGTATGGTCTGATACTGCTCCCTCTGGGCCCCCTGCGGTACATTATCACAAACGTGCTCTTGCCCAAATTATGCAGGATGACACGGATACCGATTCTGACACAGCAGACTGTGATGGGGATGTGACGAGCTGGACGACATCACTTGCTAAGGGGGTGCAGTTGATGACTGAGGCCATGCGGGATATGTTACATATTTCTGACACACCTCCTGAGCAGGTTGAGCAGGCCTTTTTCACGGACAGTAAGAAAGCCCCTCTCACCTTCCCGGCATCTAAGGAATTAAATGGTATATTTGAAAAAGCCTGGGAATACCCGGAGAAAAAATTCCAGATCCCTAAAAGGGTTCTGGTTGCTTTTCCCTTCCCGGAAGACGATGGAAAAAAATGGGAGTCCCCGCCTATAGTTGACGCCTCTGTCTCCAGGCTGTCAAAACAGGTGGTATTGCCAGTTCTGGGATCTACTGCTTTGAAGGACTCGGCTGATCGCAAAGTGGATGCTACGCTCAAATCCATATACACGGCTTCAGGGGCTATATGCAGCCTACTATTGCCTGTGCATGGATTTCTAAAGCTATAGCCAAGTGGTCAATCTCCCTGCAGGAGGACTTGACTACGATGGATAAAGGTGACGTTGATTTGTTTTTACGTAACATATAGGATTCTGCAGGGTTCCTGGTAGAATCCATGAAGGACCTGGGTTCCATGGCTGTGGGTATCTCCTCCATGTCCGTCTCGGCTTGCAGGGGTCTCTGGCTGCGCCAATGGTCTGCGGACGCGAAATCCAGGAGAAGTGTGGAGAGCCTACCCTATACAGGTCAGGCTCTGGGGAGGCACTGGATGCGTGGATTGCCACGGCTACCGCGGGTAAGTCTCCTTTTCTCCCCTCAGCTGCACCAGCTACGAAGAAGCCTTTAACTCCCAACACATCACAGTCTTTTCGGCCCGCGAGGCCTAGAAAGAACAAGCATTCTCACACCTTCTTTAGAGGCCAGGACCAGAAGCCGGCTTCTGGTACCTCAAAGTCCTCAGCATGACGGTGAACCACACAGCCTGGAGGTAGGTCAGGTGGGAGCAAGACTCCGGCATTTCAGGCACGTCTGGGTGTCTTCGGGCCTGGACCCCTGGATACAGGATATTGTGTCTAGGGGGTACAGGCTGAAGTTTTAAACTCTCCCGCCTCACCGTTTCTTCAAATCAGGCTTGCCAGCTTTGCTGGCAGACAGAGCTATTCTTCTGGACACTATCCGAAAATTGGTAGTGTCCGAGGTCATTGTTCCAGTTCCACCTCACCAGTTGAACTATTTGAACCTTTTTGTGGTACCGAAGCCGGATGGTTTGGTAAGGCCAATTCTGAACTTGAAATCTTTGAACCCTTATCTCAGGGACTTAAAATTCAAGATGGAGTCTCTGAGAGCAGTTATCTCAGGACTGATGGAGGGGGAGTTCCTGGTGTCCTTGGACATCAAGGATGCGTACCTCCGCATTCCCATTTGGTCGCCGCACCAGGCCTATCTCAGGTTTGCACTGTTAGACGATCACTATCCGTTTCAGGCACTGCCGTTCGGTCTCTCCGCGGCACCAAGGGTCTTCACCAAGGTGATGGCAGAGATGATGGTTCTCATCCGCAAGCAGGGGGTGAACATAATTCCATATCTGGACGATCTGCTGATCAAGGCATCGTCCAGAGAGAAGTTGTTGAGATCCATTGCTCTCACGACACATCTGCTCAAGGAACACGGTTGGATCCTGAACCTTCCAAAGTCTCATCTGGAGCAGACAAGGAGGCTGTCTTTCCTGGGGATGATCCTCGACACGGAGGTGCAGAGGGTGTTTCTACTGGTGGAGAAAGCGTTGGTGATTCAAACAATGGTCTGGGATGTCTTGAAGCCTGCCCTGGTATCGGTTCATCAGTGCATCCGCCTTCTGGGGAAGATGGTTGCCTCCTACGAGGCTCTGCAGTACGGAATGTTTCATGCTCTATCCTTTCAGTTGGATCTTTGGACCAGTGGTCGGGATCTCACCTACATATGCACCAGAGGATACGTCTGTTGCCGAATGCCAGGATTTCACTCCTCTGGTGGCTTCAACCTCCACACCTTCTGGAGGGCCGAAGGTTCGTAGTTCAGGACTGGATCCTTCTAACCACGGATGCAAGTCTAAGAGGTTGGGGCGCAGTCGCTCAGGGGGAAACCTTCCAAGGAAGGTGGTCAAGTCAAGAATCCCTTCTCCCAATAAACATCCTGGAGCTAAGAGCTGTATACAACGGCCTTCTTCAAGCAGCACACCTTCTGCAGGGTCGGGCTGTTCAGGTGCAGTCGGACAACGTGACCACAGTGGCCTACATAAACCGACAAGGCAGAACGAAGAGCAGGGCTGCAATGTCAGTGGTGACAAGAATCCTCCTCTTGGCAGAAAGGCACGCGGTAGCGATGTCAGCAATCTTCATTCCGGGAGTAGACAACTGGGAAGCGGACTTCCCCAGCAGACACAATCTGCATCCAGGAGAGTGGGGCCTCCACCCGGAGGTGTTCGAGGAGGTAACCGCTTGGTGGGGGGCTCCTCACATAGATATGATGGCCTCCCACCTCAACCAGAAGCTGCGGAGGTACTGTTCCAGGTTGAGAGACCCACAGGCAGTGGCGGTGGACGCACTTGTAACACCGTGGGTGTTCACATCAGTGTATGTATTCCCTCTACTTCCTCTAATTTCAAAAGTTCTACAACGTATAAAAAGAACAAAGGTTCTGGCAATCCTTATTGCTCTGGACTGGCCAAGGAGGGCTTGGTATGCGGATCTGCTGGATCTACTGCTGGAAGATCCAAGGCCCCTACCTCTTCGATAGGATCTTCTACTGCAGGGGCCGTTCGCTTATCAAGACTTACCACGGCTACGTTTGACGGCATGGCGATTGAGCACCAGATCTTAGCTCGGAAGGGTATTCTGAGCGAGGTTATTCCTACCCTGATACAGGCTAGGAAGGGGGTAACGTCTACACATTACCATCGAATTTGGAAAAAATATGTGTCTTGGTGTGAATCCAAGAAATTTCCTGCGGTGGAGATTCAACTTGGACGTTTTCTCCATTTCCTGCAAGCAGGTGTGGATATGGGCCTGAGATTGGGCTCCATCAAGGTCCAGATCTCAGCTTTATCTATTTTCCTCCAAAAACAATTGGCTGTCCTCCCTGAGGTTCAGACCTTTTTGAAAGGGGTTCTGCACATCCAGCCTCCCTTTGTGGCGCCAACGGCACCCTGGGATCTTGATGTGGTGTTGCAGTTCCTGCAATCGGATTGGTTTGAGCCTCTGCAGGAGGCTGAAATAACATTTCTCGTGTGGAAGGCGGTCACTTTGTTGGCCTTAGCTTCTGCTCGACGTGTGTCGGAATTGGGGGCTTTGTCCTGTAATAGTCCCTATCTGGTCTTCCATGAAGATAGGGCGGAACTCAGGACTCGTCCACAGTTCCTTCCTAAGGTTGTGTCAGCTTTTCATATCAACCAACCTATTGTGGTGCCAGTGGCTACTGACTCCTCAATTGCTTCAAAGGCCTTGGATGTTGTGAGGGCTTTGAAGATTTATGTGAAGAGGACGGCACGTTATAGAAAATCTGACTCTCTGTTTGTCCTCTCTGATCTCAAGAAAATTGGGTGTCCTGCTTCTAAGCAGTCGATTTCACGCTGGATCAGGTTCACCATCCAGCATGCGTATTCTACGGCAGGATTGCCGTGTCCAAAATCTGTTAAGGCCCACTCTACTCGTAAGGTGGGTTCTTCCTGGGTGGCTCCCCAGGGTGTCTCGGCTCTGCAGCTTTGCCAAGCAGCTACTGGGTCTGGGTGGAACACGTTTGCTAAGTTTTACAAGTTCGATACTTTGGCCTCTGATGATCTCAAGTTTGGTCAAGCAGTTTTGCAGGAGCCTCCGCGCTCACCCTCCCGTTCTGGGAGCTTTGGTACATCCCTATGGTACTAATATGGACCCCAGCATCCTCTAGGACGTAACAGAAAATTGAATTTTGGCTACCTACCGGTAAATCCTTTTCTCGTAGTCCGTAGAGGATGCTGGGTGCCCGCCCAGCGCTTCGTTTTCCTGCAGTGGTTATTTAGTTCAGCACTGCCTGGTTTCTAGGTAAGTTCTGCGTTTCTTACTGTTTCAGTACTGTTTCAGCGGTTGCTGAGTTTGTCCGACATGTTGGCCGGATTTGCCTTGTTGTGTGAGCTGGTATGAATCTCGCCACTATCTGTGTATAATCCTTCTCTCGAAGTGTGTAGTCTCCTCGGGCACAGTTTCTAGACTGTGTCTGGTAGGAGGGGCATAGAGGGAGGAGCCAGCCCACACTGTTAAACTCTTAAAGTGCCAATGGCTGCTGGTGGACCCATCTATACCCCATGGTACTAATATGGACCCCAGCATCCTCTACGGACTACGAGAAAAGAATTTACCGGTAGGTAACCAAAATCCTATTTTTTTTTTCTTTCTGTTTTTGAGAACTAGAGGGAACATTTTGGGGTTTGGGGAAGGTGTTAAAGTTTCTTTCTTTTGGACAATTTAAGTTATTGTTTTTTTGAATGTCATTTATTTAAATATGCAAAATAGATCAAATAACAAGATTTATGGTAAGAACTTACCTTTGTTAAATCTCTTTCTGCGAGGTACACTGGGCTCCACAGGGAATGACATTGAGGTATAGAGTAGGATCTTGATCCGAGGCACCAACAGGCTCAAAGCTTTGACCTTCTTCCCAGAATGCCTAGCGCCGCCTCCTCTATAGCCCCGCCTCCATGCACAGGAGCTCAGTTTTTAGTTAACCAGTCCAATGTAGTAGCAGGCAAAAGAGACGACAACAGTTGGTAGCCACAAACACCACACACTCACGACAGGAGAGGGTGTCAGTGGCTAATGCCATACCAACCCAAAGAAGCTAAGTGCGTCAGGGTGGGCACCCTGTGGAGCCCATTGTACCTCGCAGAAAGAGATTTAACAAAGGTAAGTTCTTACCATAAATCTTGTTTTCTGCTGCGGGGTACACTGGGCTCCACAGGGAATGACATTGGGAATGTCCTAAAGCAGTTCCTTATGGGAGGGGACGCACTGTAGCGGGCACAAGAACCCGGCGTCCAAAGGAAGCATCCTGGGAGGCAGATGTATCAAAGGCATAGAACCTTATAAACGTGTTCACTGATGACCACATA
Source organism: Pseudophryne corroboree (assembly GCF_028390025.1). NCBI lineage: Eukaryota > Metazoa > Chordata > Amphibia > Anura > Myobatrachidae > Pseudophryne > Pseudophryne corroboree. The sequence goes on along the minus strand of NC_086452.1, from coordinate 198,978,318 downwards.
GCTGCCTTGCACAATTGATTAAGGGTCGCACCATGGCGGGCTGCCCAAGAAGGTCCAACTGACCAAATAGAATGGGCCTTAATAATAGCAGGAGCTGGAAGACCAGCCTCTACGTAAGCATGTGCAATCACCATTCAAATCCAACTGGCCAGGGTCTGCTTGTGAGCAGGCCAGCCACGTTTGTGAAAACCAAACAGAACAAAAAGAGAATCCGACTTCCTGTTGGAGGCAGTTCTCTTCACGTAGATACGGAGAGCCCGTACCACATCCAAAGACCGCTCTTTGGAAGACAAATCAGGAGAGGCCAAGGCCGGAACCACGATCCCTGATTAAGGTGAAAAGAAGACACCACCTTAGGCAAATATCCAGGGCGTGTTCTAAGAACCGCCCGATCGCGTTGAAAAATCAGATAGGGAGACCTACAAGACAAGGCACCCAAATCTGACACCCGTCTTGCAGAAGCAATTGCTAGCAGAAACTACCTTAAGAGTAAGCCACTTAAGGTTAGCAGATTCAAGAGGCTCAAACGAGACCCTTGCAATGCCTCCAGAACCACCGACAAGTCCCAAGGGGCCACCGGCGGGACATAAGGAGGTTGAAACCGCAACACACCCTGAGTGAATGCATGCACATCAGGTAAAGTTGCAATCTTTCTCTGAAACCAAACCGACAAGGCAGAAATATGAACCTTGATGGAGGCCAGACGAAGGCTCAAGTCCAGGCCTTGTTGTAGAAAGGCCAAAAGTTTGGCCGTACTAAACTTGTAACCGTCATGATTGTTAGATGCGCACCAAACAAAGTAAGAATTCCAGAACCTATGATAAATCCGGGCAGAAGCCGGTTTCTGGGCCTTTAACATGGTTTGAATGACCGCCTCAGAAAATCCTTTGGCCCTCAAGACAGAAGCTTCAAGAGCCACACGTCAAAGCCAACCGGGCTAAATCCTGATATACACAGGGGCTCTGAATGAGGAGATCTGGGCGCTGCGGAAGTAGAAGGGGACGCTCTATCGAGAGACCCTGAAGGTCTGAGAAACAATGCCGTCTGGGCCACGCTGAAGCGTTCAGAAGTAGGATACCGCCCTCTTGTTTGAACTTCCTTATTACTCTGGGCAGGAGTGACACCGGAGGGAACACGTATGGCAGCCGAAAGTTCCATGGAATTGCCAGTGCGTCCACGAACGCTGCTTGAGGATCCCTTGTTCTTAAAAGCTTCTTTTAGGGCTGCTGGAGCAGCCCCCCTTTTAAGTGCCTGCTTACTGCAAGACACCAACTACAAAACTGATTTCCTGTGCATGGAGGCGGGGCTATAGAGGAGGTGGCGCTAGGCATTCTGGGAAGAAGGTCAAAGCTGTGAGCCTGTTGGTGCCTCGGATCAAGATCCTACTCTACACCCCAGTGTCATTCCCTGTGGAGCCCAGTGTACCCCGCAGCAGAAAGATACGTTTTGCAAATATAATCCCTGTTTTACCTGTTATTGTTGGTTAGATATACTCTCTATCAGCTAGTATCTAACTGATACACTAAGTAGAAATACTCTCCCTGTAGAAATGTGTGTGTACTGTTGGCAATGGTATGGCAGAGTATTTTATGTACACCAGTGGCAGCACAAACCATAACCAGTTTAGTAGTAATCTGGATGTACAACCGTACTCACAGAGCTTGAGTGGAACATACAGACACCAGCCGGTGACTGCATGGAGGTAACAGTGCAGGATGCAAGTGGAGATACAGTAGTAGGTGCAATTCAGTAATTGCAGGGTCTCACTGATCTAAGAGGAACACATCCATGTCTCACTGTGGTGCTCTAACACCGTGAGAGGATGGCACTGCGTATGTACAAACAGTGGCCATCCTCGTAAAATAATTGATGCCTCCCCATAGGGGCATCAGGGAGGCTGCGCAGTAGCGCTCTCTCCAGGTTTCAACACCCCACCTCACTACAAGCCTCTTCATGTTACACATTTCTTACTTTTAGCTTTACTGCAGCAAACTGTAAAAAAATGAGGGTTAGTTAAGCAGGAAAATATCAACAGTCAAGTAAGTCCAAGGCCACTGTTTTCTTGGAATATAACCAGTGATTGCGACATAGGACCTATTTCAGACCTGATCGCTGTTGTGTGAAATCGCACAGCGGGTGATTATCGAATGACTGCGTATGCACCGTAATGTGCAGGCACGAGCCCAACCAGCGACAGAAAGGTGCAAAGATTTTGATCGTTAGGCGTACGCAGTGTGATTGACGGGAAGCAGACGTTTGTGGGTGGTAACTGGCCGTTTTCTGGGAGTGTCAGGAAAAATGCCGGCATTCCCAATAGTTTTCTGGCAGGGTGTGTGACGTCGGCTCCGGCCCCCAGCAGCCTTATTCTGTCGCACTGTAGGAGTAAGTCCTGGGCTACGCGCAGACTGGAAAAATCACTCGATGGTGAGTGAGTCGCGAACGGATTTGCAGCTGTCCGACACCTGGCAAAGTTTTTTCATGGTGTATACATGCATTCATGCACTTTCACGGGGTGGGTATTCACTCTCTTAGGGCAGTGACTATTTGATTCGGGTGGGTTATTTTGTTTCTGTGCAAGGTAGATAGTGGCTGCTTTATTTTTACACTGCAATTTAGATTTCAGTTTGAACACACCACACCCAAACCTAACTCTCTCTGCACATGTTATATCTGTCCCCCTGCAGTGCACATGGTTTTGCCCAAGTGCTAACAAGTTTGCTGCTGCGATCAACTCTGAATTACCCCCATAGTCCCCTTGGTAAACACAGTAGCAAGATTTTTTTTCCACTGGCGACATAGCAGGTCATACCAACAGATCCCCTCTCCACAAGCTCAATAGTAAATGATGTCCAATCTTGATATTCTTGGGTATCCTGTGGTGTTTGGTACTATATGACAAATCAATTGCACCTCTATTGTCCCTCTCAATATTAGTATTATCTTCCTTGCTCATGAGATTTAACTCACTCAAAGTCTCTTTAAGATGTAGGGCCTCGTTAGCTGATTCTGTTGATGCCATATACTGTACTCTGCTTCTGTGGTTGACAATGCCACATTGGGCTGCTTTCTACTTGCCCAGCTTACCACTGCGCCCGCCAGCAGTATCAAGTATCCAGTTTAAGAATGGCAATCATCCTCATCTGCTACCCAGTATGTAACAGGTAAACACTATGATGAAGTGTTGTTGCAGGTGGAAATGTCGGCAGATGCAAGTGGACGTACTTTAATTATTCTCCCGGGATCACCTTCTCTGACAAGATCTTTCTGCGGGAAGCCTAGGCTGAAGGACAAGGAACCCCAACCCCACACAAGTCACCACACGTTAGGACGGTGACGTAAAGGTTTTATTATTCTGGAACAGCTGATCACCGCTGTAAATTCAACTGGGTTAGGTTAAAAGACATATGCATTAACGGTTCCACAATAGCATTCACAAGTATAACTGACAGTTAAAACACTATCGTAACCAATTTATGTTCACTTAATACAGTATCAGCAGTTCAACTGTTAAAATATTAACTATTCAGGATTTATCAAAGTATCTAAGATAATTCGTAAATAGTCCACCAAGTGGCAGCACTTTGGGCTCACTGTATCACTGTCCCTATGTGGGCCCTGAACAGAAAGTCAGGATTCACTTTACAGAATGTCTTTAAGAGTAAACCTATAAAACTTCCCAACTTATAAAGTTCCTGGCAGCTATGCCTGGTGACCTGTCTGAAGAGGTTAATGGTCCTATAATAGATCCTTACAAGTAAGATAGCAACTGTTTAGAACAAAGGGGGTAATTCCAAGTTGATCACAGCAGGAAATTTTTTAGCAGTTGGGCAAAACCATGTGCACTGCAGGGGAGGCAGATATAACATGTGCAGAGAGAGTTAGATTTGGGTGGGTTATTTTGTTTCTGTGCAGTGTAAATACTGGCTGCTTTATTTTTACACTGCAATTTAGATTGCAGATTGAACACACCCCACCCAAATCTAATTCTCTCTGCACATGTTATATCTGTCTCCCCTTCAGTGCACATGGTTTTGCCCAACTGCTAAAAAATGTCCTGCTGCGATCAACTTGGAATTACCCCCAAAGTCAGAAGCAGGGAGAGTTGCAGTGCTGCTCTTTAAGAGTATGACAGGCATGCAGAAGCACAGTGCAGATAGTAAAGGGCATGCATAAGCTGACAGTCTTACAAAAAGTTCATTGGCATGCAGGTAGCAGGTTTCAGTTCTTTATAAAAGAGGTTAGTGTGCAGGGAAAGCAAAAGTACTATGGTGGTCCTCTCAAGAATGAATCCACTAGAGCAGTGCAAGCAGTGGTGAGGTGGCAAGATTTCTGTGTTACAGCACGGCTCTGTAATAAGTCTACATGTAGAATGTCCCTCTCACTGCACGGTTTTAGCTGGTGCTGGGACTCTAAGAGTAGCGAGTGCAGTATGGGAGGACACAGGGGGTCATTCCGAGTTGTTTGCTAGCAGATTTCGCAGCGATCAGGCAAAACATCGGCACTTCTGCGCATGCGTATACGGCGCAATGCGCACGCTCGTCGTACTATTACAACGAACAATGTAGTTTCACACAAGGTCTAGCGAAGCTTTTCAGTCGCACTGCTGGCCGCAGAGTGATTGACAGGAAGAGGGCGTTTCTGGGTGTCAACTGACCGTTTTCAGGGAGTGTTTGTAAAAACGCACGCGTGGCTGGGCGAACGCAGGGCGTGTTTGTGCCGTCAAAACAGGAACTGTATAGTCTGAAGTGATCGCAAGCGCTGAGTAGGTCTGGAGCAACTCTGAAACTGCACAAAAATTTTTTCTAGCCGCTCTGCGATCCTTTCGTTTGCACTTCTGCTAAGCTAACATACACTCCCAGTGGAGACGGCATAGCGTTTGCACGGATGCTAAAAACTGCTAGCGAGCGAACAACTCAGAGTGACCACCACAGCTCAGCTACTGGCAGATAACGCTGGGTGACTGCACTGTGACAAGGCTTAGAGGGGCACAGGTGAGCACTGTAGCTGGGACCCACTGGGAATCAATTATTGATGTGTTGGAGGATAAGGGTGGTAAATACCTGTCAGATGCTGACACTTCTCCCCTTGCACTGCTATTTACCCTTCAGCGGCTCCTCCACAGCAGCAGGCAGTCTGACGGCGGCGGTCAGGTGCTGGCTGCGACTGGCGGATCTCTGCTCCCCGCTCTCCTCAGCATGTCACGGAAACAGGCGGCGGTGTTGTAGATCAGTCTTCTGGCACTGCGGTGGGTGGGCCTCTCCTCAGTACGGCGGCATTACAGGGCTCACTCACCAGCGATCTCCTCCACAGCAGCGGCTCCATCTCCGCTCACAGCGGCGGCTCCGTCACCTCAGCGTCCCGCCATCTTTCTCACTGCAACAGGCGGCTCCGGGCTCTCTCGCAGGTCCCCTCAGGTTCCGGTTCCAGCACTAACGGCTCCCCGCAGCCCCTTAAAACAGCTCTCTTTCAAATTCCCGGATGCTTCCCGATCTCGGATGCTTCCCGGTCTTTCATTTTGACTTTCTGTCCAAGCAGTTCTTGGACTTCAGCAAAATGCTTGTCTTGCCCTGCTATTAGCAAATCATCAGACTTGTCTTGCCTCGCTAATAGCAAATAACCACACCAATGACCACAGAAATACATATATTTACACTGGGTAGGAGCCAAAGTGGGCCAGAGCGCTAGTCCTGGCAGTCTCTGCTGATGGCGGCCCTGCCAACACCTGCCACTGCTTTAGGTCATGCAACGCCTTGTTCGGGAGAATAATTGTACCTCTTTGAACTAGAGATGTGCACCGGACACTCTTCAGGTTTTGTGTTTTGGTTTTGGATTCGGTTCCACGGTCGTGTTTTGGATTCGGACGCGTTTTGGCAAAACCTCCCTTCTAGTCAGATTCGGCTGTGTTTTGGATTCGGGTGGGGTTTTTTTTCAAAAACCCCTCAAAAATAGCTTAAATCATAGAATTTGGGGGTAATTTTGATCCTATAGTATTATTAACCTCAATAACCATAATTTCCACTCATTTCCAGTCTATTCTGAACACCTCACACCTCACAATATTATTTTTAGTCCTAAAATTTGCACCAAGGTTGCTGGATGACTAAGCTAAGCAACCCAAGTGGGCGGCACAAACACCTGGCCCATCTAGGATTGGCACTGCAGTGTCAGACAGGATGGCACTTAAAAAAATAGTCCCCAAACAGCACATGATGCAAGGAAAAAAAGAGGTGCACCAAGGTTGCAGGATGGCGGTCGCTGGATGGCTAAGCTCAGCGACACAAACACCTGGCCCATCTAGAATTAGACTCCAGTATCATGTGAATTATAGGGCAATATCACTGGAATTATTTGTTATAATCAATGGAATTATTGGTCCAAATCACTGGAAGAAAATGACAAAATCACTAGAATTAAAAGCCAGTATCACAGGAATTATTTGTTCTAATCAATAGTATTATTGGTCCAAATCACTGGAAGAAAATTACAAAATCACTGGAATTAAATGGCAGTAATGTCGGGAATTATATCAAATGGCAGTACCACTGGACATATATACGGAAGTGTCAGACAGGATGGCACTTTTAAAAAAAATAGTCCCCAAACAGCACATGGTGCAAAGAAGAAAAAGGGGTGCAAGATGGAATTGTCCTTTAGACCTCTCACCCACCCTTATGTTGTATAAACAGGACATGCACACTTTAACAAACCCATCATTTCAGCGACAGGGTCTGCCACACGACTGTGGCTGAAATGACTGGTTGGTTTGGGCCCCCACCAAAAAAGAGGCAATCAATCTCTCCTTGCACAAACTGGCTCTACAGAGGCAGGATGTCCACCTCCTCATCGTCCGATTCCTCACCCCTTTCACTCTGTACGTCCCCCTCCTCACAGATTATTAATTCGTCCCCACTGGAATCCACCATCACAGGTCATTGTGTACTTTCTGGAGGCAATTGCCTGTAAATGTCTCCACGGAGGAACTGATTATAATTCATTTTGATGAACATCATCTTCTCCACATTTTGTGGAAGTAACCTCCTACGCCGATCGCTGACAAGGTTACCAGCTGCACTAAACACTCTTTTGGAGTACACACTGGAGGGGGGGCAACTTAGGTAAAATAAAGCCAGTTTGTGCAAGGGCCTCCAAATTGCCTCTTTTTCCTGCCAGTATACGTACTGACTGTCTGACATGCCTACAGTGATGCTGTCACTCATATAATCCTCCACCATTCTTTCAATGGTGACAGAATCATATGCAGTGACAGTAGACGACATGTCAGTAATCGTTGGCAGGTCCTTCAGTCCGGACCAGATGTCCGCTATCGCTCCTGACTGCCCTGCATCACCGCCAGTGGGTGGTTTTGGAAATGTTATCCTTTTCCTGGCGGCTCCAGTGGCGGGAGAAAATGAAGGAGGAGCTGTTGGCGTTTCACATTCCGCTTGACTTAACAATTGTCTCACCAGCAGGTCTTTGAACATCTGCAGACTTGTGTCTGCCGGAAAGAGAGATACAACGTAGGCTTTAAATCTAGGATCGAGCACGGTGGCCAAAATGTAGTGCTCTGATTTCAACAGATTGATCACCCATGAATCCTGGTTAAGCAAATGAAGGGCTCCATCCACAAGCCCCACATGCCTAGTGGAATCGCTCCGTTTTAGCTCCTCCTTCAATCTCTCCAGCTGCTTCTGCAAAAGCCTGAGGAGGGGAATGACCTGACTCAGGCTGGCAGTGTCTGAACTAACTTCACGTGTGGCAAGTTCAAAGGGTTGGAGAACCTTGCACAATGTTGAAATCATTCTCCACTGCGCTTGAGTCAGGTGCATTCCCCCTCCTTTGCCTATATCGTAGGCATATGTATAGGCTTGAATGGCCTTTTGCTGCTCCTCCATCCTCTGAAGCATATAGAGGGTTGAATTCCACCTCGTTACCACCTCTTGCTTCAGCTGATGTCAGGGCATGTTCAGGAGTGTTTGCTGGTGCTCCAGTCTTCGGCACGCGGTGGCTGAATGCCGAAAGTGGGACGCAATTCTTCGGGCCACCGACAGCATCTCTTGCATGCCCCTGTTGTTTTTTAAAAAAATTCTGCACCACCAAATTCATTGTATGTGCAAAACATGGGACGTGCTGGAATTTGCCCACATGTAATGCATGCACAATATTGGTGGCGTTTTCCAATGTCACAAATCCCCAGGAGAGATCAATTGGGGTAAGCCAATCTGCGATGATGTTCCTCAGTTTCCGTAAGAGGTTGTCAGCTGTGTTCCTCTTATGGAAAGCGGTGATACAAAGCGTAGCCTGCCTAGGAACGAGTTGGCGTTTGCGAGATGCTGCTACTGGTGCCGCCGCTGCTGTTGTTGCTGCGGGAGGCAATACACCTACCCAGTGGGCTGTCACAGTCATATAGTCCTTAGTGTGCCCTGCTCCACTTGTCCACATGTCTGTGGTTAAGTGGACAGTGGGTACAACTGCATTTTTTAGGACACTGGTGACTCTCTTTCTGACGTCTGTGTACATTCTCGGTAGCGCCTGCCTAGAGAAGTGGAACCTAGATGCTATTTGGTATCGGGGACACACTACCTCAAGCAATTCTCTAAGTCCCTGTGAACTAACGGCGGATACCGGACGCACGTCTAACACCAACATAGTTGTCAAGGCCTGAGTTATCTGCTTTGCAACAGGATGACTGCTGTGATATTTCATCTTCCTAGCAAAGGACTGTTGGACAGTCAATTGCTTACTGGAAGTAGTACAAGTGGTCTTCCGACTTCCCCTCTGGGATGACGATCGACAGCAACAACAGCAGCTCCAGCAGCAGTAGGCGTTCCACTCAAGGATCCATCAGAGGAATCCCAGTCAGGAGAGGACTTGTCAGACATGCCAGTGACATGGCCTGCAGGACTGTTGGCGTTCCTGTCTAAGGAGGAAATTGACACTGAGGGAGTTGGTGGGGTGGTTTGCAGGAGCTTGGGTACAAGAGGAAGAAGGGATTTAGTTGTCAGTGGACTGCTTTCGCTGTCACCCAAAGTTTTTGAACTTGTCAATGACTTCTGATGAATGCTGTCCAGGTGACGTATAAGGGAGGATGTTCCTAGGTGTTAACGTCATTACCCCTACTTATTACAGCTTGACAAAGGCAACACACGGCTTGACACCTGTTGTCCGCATTTCTGTTGAAATAATTCCACACCGAAGAGGTGATTTTTTTTTGTATTTTGACCAGGCATGTCAATGGCCTTATTCATCCCATGGACAACAGGTGTCTTCCCGGGTGACTGACTTAAACAAACCACCTCACCATCAGAATCATCCTTGTCAATTTCCTCCTCAGCGTCAGCAACACCCATATCCTCATCCTGGTGTACTTCAACAGTGACCTCTTCAATTTGCTTAACAAAAAGAAGTAAATCTGCACAGGATATAGCAATTATTTTACAATAAGTTAGAAATATTATAGTTAAACCAACATGAGAGCCTACTAGAATGATGCGTTCAGCAAATGGTTGGTGGTGCTCCCGGAAGATAGTTATGACAACTATGAAACAACACATATGGTCCTTTAAAGAGAACAAAGGACCAAAAAAAAGCAACTATAAGCCTTTTCCTGGGCACACTTGAAAAAAATTGAAATGATGAAATTATTAAGACATAACTTTTATTAATGTATACTCTAAGAAAAAGCGAGAGCTGGCATCAATAATTAAAGAACAGAGGTGTTCATAGGTACTAATGTACCTGTCATAGGCAAGATAATGATTTAAGTGAGCGAAAATAAATAAAGCCTCATTCAAAAAAATTAATCATATATATCCTCTATGGTCAGAATTTTGTATGAGTGAGGTCACTACCTCGATATAGTCTAATAAATGCTGTAACCTGAGACCAGGTTGATACACTGGGTCCCAAAATGTTTTAGCTGCTGGAGAGTAAAATACCTACAGTACCTAGTATTCCCTGGTGGTTCCCCATCCAGGTACTGACCAGGCCCTGCAGTGCTTGGCTTCCAAGATCAGACGAGTTTGGGCATACTCAGTGCGGTCTGACCGTAGGTAGGTCCGTCTCCTAGGTGCACCGTCAACCGATTATGTTGGGACCCAGGTAGTCAATCACAAAGTGAGTACCAGGCTATGTTTATATCAGAGAATGGGATAAGTACCAGTTTTTAGTTAGTATCAGAGAATATTGGTGCAATAAATTGCTAAATTGTGACTAAATGATCTAATCAATGGTGATTTGAGGCAAAAATAATAACTGTGAGGTCTTGGGGTTGGAATTTCCAAGATCAAATTCTACCATTTGCTCTCAAATAATTTAAGCAACAGGAGGGCTTTGTAGCACCCACAATAATCAGGACAATGGAAAATACGTCTGAGGTACAAAAAAACCCTAATTCTCTAATAATGAATTTAGCATTATAATTTGCAGTTACTGCCGTCCCTTGTGAGAGGGTTTCTCGGTCTCCCCCCTTGCCCAGCAATCATGCACCACAAAGAAATATTAAGCACAAAATGCATCACATTAATTTGAATTAATCAGCTTTCCCCTATTAGCTAGGGAAGTATATGGTGGACTTTACGGGAGAACACGGGGGAGCTGTGGTTTGGGCAAGAAGAACCCGTTTTCCTTACCCAACCTGTTCAGGAGACCCTCAGAATGGTGGACAAAGCAGGAATCGAGGAGTGAGGTGCCAGCGGCCGCGGTCCGTACGACCGGAAGTTCGGGCGCCGGAACCGGAAGTGACGCGCGTTTCGCTCCGAGAGCTTGATCACATGGTCGCCTGCCATCTTCAATTTGCTATCAGGAACTGGACTGTGGGTGCTCCTTCCAGCACTTGCAGGGGGCGTGCAAATGGTGGAAGGAGCCACCTCTTCCCGTCCAGTATTGGGAAGGTCAGGCATCGTAACCGACACAATTGGACTCTCCTTGGGGATTTGTGATTTAGAAGAACGCACAGTTCTTTGCTGTGCTTTTGCCAGCTTAACTCTTTTCATTTTTCTAGCGGGAGGATGAGTGCTTCCATCCTCATGTGAAGCTGAACCACTAGCCATGAACATAGGCCAGGGCCTCAGCCGTTCCTTGCCACTCCGTGTCGTAAATGGCATATTGGCAAGTTTACGCTTCTCCTCAGACGCTTTTAATTTAGATTTTTGGGTCATTTTACCAAACTTTTGTTTTTTGGATTTTACATGCTCTCTACTATGACATTGGGCATCGGCCTTGGCAGACGACATTGATGGCATTTCATCGTCTCTGCCATGACTAGTGGCAGCAGCTTCAGCACTGTTCTCCATTTTTTAATGTGTGGAATTATATGTCAGTAATATATTTGGAATTAGACGGCAGTAATGTCTGGAATTAGATACCACTAGATAGCTACCAGATACCACTGTGACTGGAATGATAATGACCTATGCACAGTGACAGGACACTACCATAGCACCCTACAGCAGCAAGATGCAGCACAAAACACTGGACTTTTAGTCACCACAGTGCAGCACAAGACAATGAGTAATGATACTGAGCACTGATGAGGATACTAGAACTGACACGGAGCAGCAAGATACAGCAATGGACTATTGTACTGTGTAGTATTATATACTGGTCACCACAATGCAGCACTGATACTGAGCACAGATATTGAGCACTGATGAGGATACTAGAACTGACACGGAGCAGCAAGATACAGCAATGGACTATTGTACTGTAGTATTATATACTGGTCACCACAATGCAGCTCTGATACTGAGCACAGATATTGAGCACTGATGAGGATACTAGAACTGACACGGAGCAGCAAGATACAGCAATGGACTATTGTACTGTAGTATTATATACTGGTCACCACAATGCAGCACTGATACTGAGCACAGATATTGAGCACTGATGAGGATACTAGAACTGACACGGAGCAGCAAGATACAGCAATGGGCTATTGTACTGTAGTATTATATACTGGTCACCACAATGCAGCACTGATACTGAGCACAAATATTGAGCACTGATGAGGATACTAGAACTGACACGGAGCAGCAAGATACAGCAATGGACTATTGTACTGTAGTATACTGGTCACCACAATGCAGCACTGATACTGAGCACAGATATTGAGCTGATATTCAGCTGATATTGGGCTTTTCAGTCAGAGAACGTAGCCACGTCCTCTCCACTCAATCTACAATGCACGAGTGAAAATAGCGGCGATGCGCGGCTCTTTATATGGAATCCGAATCTCGCGAGAATCCGACAGCGGGATGAGGACGTTTTCCCCCGTTCGGGTTTTGCGAGTCAGGCGGGAAGAACTGAGGCTGCCTCGGACCCGTGTAAACCACGTGAAGTTCGGGGGGGTTCTGTTCTCGGTGAAACGAACCCGCTCATCTCTACTTTGAACATCTTTTTATTACAGTGCTCTGGAGGTTTCATATATATTTCCTCCAAAAGTTCACCATTCTAGAAGGCTGAATCAAAATCCATTATGAAAAGCTGATGTGGCACCTTGCCACTGGTAGTTTATGGGAGCAAATGATAATCGATCATTTGCTCACAAACACTGGAAAACAGACAATGGTCATTCAGACAAAGGTTAAATCCATTTGATTTAACAATTTTTTCAGACCAGTCATTTTTTGTCCATTTTCCAGCATTTGGGAGCAAATGGTTGATTGTCATTGGCTCCCACAAATTACCAGAATTTTGTTCCCACCAGACAGATTGGACAGATAAATCTTTAGGTGTGTAACCAGCTTAAGTTTTTTCTGTAACCAATGCCTGATTCCTGGATATAGCCGTTTGCATTTAGATAAGACTTATAGGGGGCAATTCAGACCGGATCGCTGCTGTGCATTTCGCACAGTGAGCGATCAGGTCCAAACTGTGCATGCATATGCACTGCAATGCGCAGGGGCGTCGCACGGGTACAAAACGGATCGCCGCTCAGTGATGTGTTCGCAAGGAGATTGACAGGAAGAAGGCGTTTGTGGGTGTCAACTGACCGTTTTCAGGGAGTGTCTGGAAAAACGCTGACATGTCCATGCGTTTGCAGGGAGGGTTCCTGACGTACGTTCTGGTCCCGGACATGCTGATGTGATGGCAGCGGCTAAGTCCTTGGCTGCGCAGAGACTGCACAAAATCTGTTTGTACAGCTCTGCTACACATGCGTTCGCACACTTGCACAGCTAAAATACACTCCCCTGTGGGCGGCGACTATCTGATCGCAGCACTGCAAAAATCGCTTGCTAGCGATCAGGTCTGAATTAGGCCCTTAGGGGGTAATTCCAAGTTGATCGCAGCAGGAATTTTGTTAGCACTTGGGCAAAACCATGTGCACTGCAAGGGAGGCAGATATAACATGTGCAGAAAGATTTAGATTTGGGTGGGTTATTTTATTTCTGTGCAGGGTAAATACTGGCTGCTTTATTTTTACACTGCAAATTAGATTGCAGATTGAACACACCACACCCAAATCTAACTCTCTCTGCACATGTTATATCTGCCTCCCCTGCAGTGCACATGGTTTTGCCCAACTGCTAACAAAATTCCTGCTGCGATCAACTTGGAATTACCCCCTTAATGCGCAATCAATTTGCTTTAATTTTTCTGCAAAATACCAACTTCCTTTTAACAGTCTTGTGGTGGCTTGGACTCTCAACCATGGTCCTTGTGTTGTTATCATTTAGGGACTCGATCTCCTTGCCTTTCGCTGACTTCCACGTACACCAGTCATTCCTTGACTTTGTGTCTTAGATGTCTAGCGGTTCATTGAACACAGGGGGTCATTCCGAGTTGTTCGCTCGCAAGCTGCTTTTAGCAGCTTTGCACACGCTAAGCCGCCGCCTACTGGGAGTGATTCTTAGCTTCTTAAAATTGCGAACGAAAGATTCGCAATATTGCGAAAAGACATCTCTGTGCAGTTTCTGAGTAACTCGAGACTTACTCGGCATCTGCGATCAGTTCAGTGCTTGTCGTTCCTGGTTTGACGTCACAAACACACCCAGCGTTCGCCCAGACACTCCTCCGTTTCTCCAGCCACTCCTGCGTTTTTCCCAGAAACGGTAGCGTTTTTTCACACACACCCATAAAACGTCCAGTTTCCGCCCAGAAACACCCACTTCCTGTCAATCACATTACGATCACCAGAACGAAGAAAAAACCGTGAGTAAAATTCCTAACTGCATAGCAAATTTACTTGGCGCAGTCGCAGTGCGGACATTGCGCATGCGCACTAAGCGGAAAATCGCTGCGATGCAAAGAAATTTACAGAGCGAACAACTCGGAATGACCCCCACAATGTTTGCAATTTTCTCATCGTATCTCTTTGGTGGTTTTCCAGAGTCTCACACAAGTTGTTTTCTGTAGTTGGATGTCTATGCTGGTAACCTGTGGTTCAGATATGTCTCCAGCTGCTGGCATATCCAGTGACACATACTTGCTCTGCATTTCAGATTCCAGATTTCTTTTATTTGTGCTATTTATTTAAACATCATATCTCTTGACTTGACAAGCTTTCTAGTACTTGTATTCCAGAGTCTGTACCCAGGGCCGGTTCAAGGGCGCTCTGCGCCCCGGGCAGGAAGGGGGCGTGGCCTAATACAGGGGGCGTGGTCCGTTACGCCCCCTGTACATTGCTAGCGCCGCTTGAATGCTGAGCGGTGCGCGATGACGTCATCGCGCACCGCACAGCAAAAGGTCCTCTCCATGAAGGGAAACTAGACGCTATGCGTCTAGTTTCCCTTCGTGGAGAGGACCTTTGCTGTGCGGTGCGCGATGACGTCATCGCGCACCGCTCAGCAAAGGTCCTCTCCACGAAGGGAAACTAGACGCATAGCGTCTAGTTCCCTTCACAGGAGGGGGACGGCAGTGGGCAGCGGAGGCGGACGGGGGACACAGCGGGCAGCAGTGGCGGATCTTGCCACGGTGCGGCGCCCTCCAGATGGCGCCAGCGCCCTCCGGAAAGCGGCGCCCCGGGCAAAAGTCCTGCTTGCCCGTGGCAAGATCCGCTACTGTCTGTACCCTTTACTTACATGGCAATAACTGATCATGGGGGCTAATTCAGTAAGGATAGCTAATCAGCAGAATTTGCTATCCTTTTGCACACATGCTGGGGGCCACCCAGCGCTGGACAAGGCCACCCAGCATGCTGACCGGCGCCTCCCCCCTGCTGCAAGCAGAAATTGCGTTCGCCTCGCAATTTCTGCTTGTTAGCAGAAACTAAGGTTGACTCCTGCCAGCGCAGCTTAGCTGCGGCCGCAGGTGTCCCGGCGTCATTTTCCATGTCGCGACAACTGCATGTGACATCACGCAGCTGCCGCGACCGCGCCCCCGACATGCCCCCGCTCGCGCCGCACAACCCACCATTTAGGTTTCCCCGCCCCCGCAACGCTCCTGAAAACGGAGCGTTGCCACCCCGCGACCGCCTCTTCCTGATTGACAGCAGAGGCGAATGCATTTTCTGCGGCCACCCACAGAAAATGCGGACGCATGCACAGTAGGTCCCGCTGCGCATGCGCTCGCGCCACCCCCGCAAGAATTACTGAATTTGCCCCATGATACACTTCATAGACTTTGATACCAACTTGCGTCTTCTCTCTTTTGGTATCTATAAATAGGTGGTACTTGGCTTCCTTCCTGTCCGTGCTTGAATTGGTGTTTTGTCTTTTAAGGAATTTGTAGAAGCATGATTATTTAGATAAACTGCCGTGGACGCTGCTTCTGCCTAAAATTGCTTGCTTAGGCCCGCATCCTTCTGCATGTATCTGGCTTTTTCCACTAAGGTACGACTTGCATGCTCTCTTACACAATTTTGGTCTGGCGTTTATGCGATGGACAATTGATGCTCAATTCCATGCTTGTATGAAGAATTCTATATCTTGGTTTAGATATTTTCCTTCAATTTCAGAGCTTAAGGTCTGTTACTGGTATGATTTTCCACTAAACTCTTGTAGACTGCAATTTTCTTCATTGCTTTCTTTAATGAAGTCTATATGTGTCATTCCTGTTAAATCATTGATGAATGTTATGAAGTTTCTGTTTCCACTGACCTGACTTCCATTGGACCACACACATCTGTATGAACATGCACCAACTCAAGTGGTGCCTCAACTCTGCTTGCTGACTTTGGAAATGGTTGACAGTGTTGCTTCCCTATTATACTTAAAGCTTTCACATATGGGTTTCTCTGTAACATATTCCTGTAACCATTCCATTTAGCAATTTCTGGACATGGTCATATCCAATGTCACCAAATCTTCTGTTCCAGAGTTCTGTAGGCTGTGAGTCAGACGTTATCATCGCATAACACTGTTGTGTGTCAAGGACATACAATTGACAGCATCGGGAACCTATTGTTATTACAGTCCCTTTTCTGTTCCGGACAATGCACTTTCCTTTTGCGAAATGGACTCTGTGACCTCTACTCTAGGACACTGATAGCTATGAGATTTGTTATTGTCTCTGATACATAAAGCACATCCTCATCCACTTTAGAATGTGGGGAGCATACTCTTTCAAATGAATGGTTCCCATAGTAATTACTGTCTAGTGATGACCTATTATTATTATTATTAATATTATTATTAATATTAATTACAGCTATGCCACCGGCATCTGATGGTCCGGCACCTTGTTTAATCCGGACACATCAGGTGTCGGGGGGAAGTTATATTATGGGTGTGAGTTAGGATGCAGGAGGCGCTTAGATAGTCTGCGGGAGATCTTATATTAGCAGTGGGAGAATTAGAGGCCAATTCAGACCTGATAGCTGCTGTGCGTTTTCGCACAGCAGACAATCAGGTCTGAACAGCACATGCATATGCACCGCAATGCGCAGGTGCGATGGACCGCAGTGACGGCAAGCGCTGGGCAGCGACGGGATGGTGCGAAAAAAGCGATCGCATAGGCGATCGCAAGGTGACTGACAGGAAGAGGCCGTTTGTGGGTGGCAACTGACCGTTTTAGAGGAGTGCCTGGAAAAATGCAAGAGGGACCAGGCGTCAGCTCCGGCCCCGATCACTGCACTGGAAGAGTAAGTAATGGGCTGTGCAGAGACTGCTGTTTGTGCAGCTCTCCTGCACATTTGATCGCACCCCTGCATAGCGATTTCCTCCTCCACCTGTAGGCAGCGACTACCTGATCGCAGGGTTGCAAAAAACGCACCCTAGGTATTAGGTCTGAATTAGCCCTTTAGTTAGGCTGTGGGAGGTCTTAGATTAGCAGTGGGAGGCTTAGTTAGGCTGCTGGTGGGGGGTCTGGCTGCGGGTGGGGGAGTCTGGCTCCGGGCGGCGAGATGGGCTGCGGTGGGGAGACAGGCTGTAGGTGGGATATCAGGCTCCGTGGCTGTTGTTAGACTGTAGGGGACACACTGGATAGAATTAGGCTGCAGGGGGCGGGTCAGGATGCTGCCGACACCATCGTAAATAATACCACCAATAATCCGGCAAAATCGATAATCCGGCTAAGTGCCTTTTATCCTTTATTTAAGTGTTACCCAACACTATGGAATACAAATGTGTATGTCCATTGATGGGTATATACTGTGCCCTATATATACAAATGTGTATGTCCATTGATAGGTATATACTGTGCCCTATAAATACAAATTTGTATGTCCATTGATAGGCATATACTGTGCCCTCTTACCACCATAATGTAACTTTGTGGGCACCCATATTTGAAAGAGAGGAGTCACCTCTTTCAAACTATATGGCACCCTTAGCACCTAATGTCTGATGATCATCTGTGATCATCACCAGACAATATCACCCAGTGCTATGGAAAGAAATAGATGTGGGAAGGGCGGATTTTGCTTATCTCTCCAATACTGGCCCACACAGGCATGGAGAAACCTTGGGGTAAATGTATGCACTTTATATGCGCTATACTGCTTCTCCCTCACGTATGACTCTGGCGGTGTGTGCAAGGTGACAGGGGCGCGATGGGCGCTGCTATCTACAAGATAACACTTCGATATGCAGGGCAATGTATGTATGGTCCAGTGGTGGAACTAGCGCCAGTGCAGGCAGTTCCTTGCACTGGGGCCCGCCACTGTGAAGGGGCCCAAAGCCAGAGCGGCATGTAAGTGAAACTCCTCCAAGGAGAGGAGTGCATCGGCTACGGGGATGGGGGGTGAGGAGGAGGAGGGAGGTGAAGGAGGGAGCCGCAGCAGCGCTGTGTAATTGGTGGAGGCGCTGCTGCTGCTGTCCCTCTCCTTCACCATAGGCTGCCCTCCGCCGCTGTGAATGCTGGGAATGCCCCTCAGTAAAGAGGTGAATTGGGAAGAGCCATACTGCCACAATATGTGCCGGTATCATACATTTACCTCAGTGTCAGACTGGGGGCATAAAATGCCCACTGGGTTAAGGCAGTGGTAGGGGCCCATGCTTAGGGTTATGGCCAGTCTCTAGTAGAGATGAGCGGGTTCGGTTCTCAGAGAACCGAACCCTACCGGACTTTGCCTTCCGAGTTCGGTTCTGAGCCCGGCTCAGGTTTTCCTGCCTGACTCGGAAAACCCGAACGCGGCAAAACGTCATCATCCCGCTGTCGGATCATCTCGGGATTTGGATTCCATAAAAGGAGATGCGCATCGCGGCCATTTTCACTCCACTCTCGGAGAGTGTATTGAGAGGACATGTCCTCAGTGTTCAGTGTCTGTGTGGGGGCGGGAAAGTGGGGTGGCGAGTCTTGTGCTGTGTTGTGCTGCTCAGTCCAGTCCAGTGTAGTCACAGTGTTGGTGTCCTCTGCTGCCATATATCCAGTGTAGCTGTATAAAGTGGTGCTGTGTTGTGCTGTCCAGTCCAGTGTAGTCAGTGTATTGTGCTGCATAAGTCACAGTGTTGGTGTCCTCTGCTGCCATATATCCAGTGTAGCTGTATAAAGTGGTGTTGTCCAGTCCAGTGTAGTCAGTGTATTGTGCGGCATCAGTCCAGCCAGTCACAGTGTTGGTGTCCTCTGTTGCCATATATCCAGTGTAGCTGTATAAAGTGGTGTTGTCCAGTCCAGTTTCCTGGCTTTCTACTGCGATCCTGAAACCGGCTTCCAGCGTTGGTTCTATTCTGCCTCCAGCTTCCAGCGGTATTCTGGTATCATCATTGTTTCCAATCACCTACAGCAGGGGTGGCCAACCAGTCAGAGGCAAAGAGCCAGAAAAGATCTGAAGTCAAAGGCAAGAGCCAGTATCATGCGCGTGCGCAAAATGGGGGCGTGGCCTAGTTTTCACAAAGCCACACCCCATTTTGTGCGCACACCTTTCGGTATGACGTTTGTAGGAGTATAACCTTGTGTTTTTAGTTTTCAGTCATGTTGTGCAGTGCCAAATACATATAATGCCCCAGTACAGTGCCACATATATATAAAAATGCCAAAAATGGGTGCCTCCACACTGCCAGAAACATATGTCCCCACAGTGCCACATACACATATGTCCCCCCAGTGCCAGATACATATATGCCCTCAGGGCCAGATACACATGTCCCCACAGTGCCAGATACATGTATGCCCCACAGTGCCAGATACACATATGCCCCACAGTACCAAGTACACAGATGCCCCCAGTGCCAGATACACATATACCCGACAGTGCCAAATACATATATGCCTCACAGTGCCAGATACATATATGCTCACAGTGCCAGATACACATGTCCCCACAGTGCCAGATATGCCCCCAGTGCCAGATATACATGTCCTCACAGTGCCAGATATGCCCCCAGTGCCAGATATACATGTCCCCACAGTGCCAGCTCTGCCCCTAGTGCCAGCTCTGCCCCTAGTGCCAGATGTACTGTACATGTCCCCACACAGTGCCAGCTCTGCCCCAGTGCCAGATATACATGTCCCCCCAATGCCAGATATACATGTCTCCCCAGTGCCAGTTATGCCCCCAGTGCCAGATATACTTGTCCCCACAGTGCCAGCTATACCCCTAGTGCCATATATCTCCCCAGTGCCAGATATATATGTCCCCACAGTTCCAGCTATGCCCCCAGTGCCAGATATATATGTCCCCAAAGTGCCAGCTATGCCCCCAATGCCAATGTCCCCACAGTGCCAGATATCCCCCCAGTGCCAGATATACATGTTCCCACACAGTGCCAGCTCTGCCCCCAGTACAAGATATACATGTCCCCCAGTGCCAGATATACATTTCCCCCAGTGCCAGCTATGCCTCCAGTGCCAGATATACTTGTCCCCACAGTGCCAGATATGCCCACAGTGCCAGATATACATGTCCCATAGTGCCAGATATACATGTCCCATAGTGCCAGATATACATGTCCCCACAGTGCCAGATATATATATGTCCCCACAGTGCCAGCTATGCCCTTAGTGCCAGATATATATGTCCCCACACTGCCAGATATGCCCCCAATGCCAGTGTCCCCACAGTGCTAGATATGCCCCCAGTGCCAGATATACATGTCCCCCAGTGCCAGATAAATGTCCCCCCAGTGCCAGCTATGCCCCCAATGCCAGTGTCCCCCCCAGTTCCAGATATGCCCCCCAGTGCCAGATATACATGTCCGCCCAGTGCCAAGTATACATGTCCCCACAGTGCCCCCAGTGGCAGATATACATGTCCCCCCAGTGCCAAGTATACATGTCCCCACAGTGCCCCAGTGCCAAATATAAATGACCCCCCCTTCCCCCGTGCTGCTCACCGCGCTGCTGCTGTCTGTGAGGGGAGGAGAGCGCAGCGTGCGCCTCTCCTGCCCCTCACTCTCCGGCGCTGGTGTCTCTCTTCAATTAGGCACCGGTCCATGAGCCAATCAAAGCTCGCGGTCCGGCAGCCTTAGCTGCCGGTCCACGAGCTCTGATTGGCTTGCGGACCGGCGCTTTATTGAAGCGTGACACCGTCGCCGGAGACAACTGTATGTGCTGGGCAGCGGTGGCCAGGAGCCGGTCGAGCCGCATGCAGCTGATGAAAGAGCCGTATGCGGCTCGAGAGCCGCGGGTTGGCCACCGCTGACCTACAGCATCGCACTCTAGCTTCTGTGGTAAAGTGTCACTGGCTTCCAGCTTCCAGCGTGTCACTCACATCGCTTTTAGCTTCCAGCAGTGATTGATCTTACCATCTGCCTACAGTGTGCTTCATGTTATCTCCATCGCAAGGACGTGCAGTCAGGGGAGGCAGTGCCTCCCCTGTCATTAATGAGTAAAATAATACAAAGAAGATACTTATGACACATAAGTATCTTCTTTATTATTTTGCTCATCATTAAAGTGTTCCTAATCAGTTTGGGAGGCACCGATCGTGGTGCCTCCCGTAGTGATTGGGAAAAGATATTGGAGCGGGGGGTGGGCGCGGGCGGGGCCTAGCAATGGGCAGGAAAAGCCCATTGAAATAACATGGGAAAGCGGCACCATTAGAGGTGCCGCTTTCCTACAGGGACGTGCTTTCAACTTATGAAAGCACGTCCCTGTGAGTGAGGCCACAGTGATTGGCCAGCGGATCCGTCACTGGATCCGCTGTCAATCACTGTGTAGGCGGCGGAGGTGCGGGCGGCGGAGGTGCGGGATGCGGCGGGCCGGGCGGCGGAGGTGCTGGCGGCGGAGATGCAGGCGGCGGCGGGACGCGGCATTCAGGCCCATTGTGCACTGTGCAGAGTTTGGCAGCGGAAGCGGTACCCATTTCAAAAATGGCGCCTCAGCGTCATTTTTTAAATTCAAGATGGCCGCCGCGAGCCAATCATGGCTCGCCACATCATCGCCCCGCCCCCTCCCGCTGACTTATATAAGTCAGCGCGAGGCAGCGGCTGTCAGTCCGACGGCGGAGGAGGAGCAGAGAGGAGCTCCTGAAGATCGAAGACGTCGTGGAAGTCCTGGATGGGCGGCGGCTATGCAAAAGAGCTTAGCAGCCGCCGCCCACCAGGTGAAGACGCTGGAAGTCCTGGATGGGCGGCGGCTATGCAAAAGAGCTTAGCAGCCGCCGCCCACCAGGTGAAGACGCTGGAAGTCCTGGATGGGCGGCGGCTATGCAAAAGAGCTTAGCAGCCGCCGCCCACCAGGTGAAGACGCCGGAGGAAGACGCCAGAAGCCCTGGGCCACGCAAAAGAGCTTAAAGGCCGCCGCCCCCAGGTGAAGACCCAGTTTAATAAAGGTTTTTTTAAAGAATGTGTAGTGTTTTTTTTTTTTTATTATTTTCTTTACAGGTGGATTACAGGTGCCAGCGGGCCCTTTATGTCCGGGCATGCTGGCACTCGTGGTCTCCAAGTGCCAGCATGCTGGGGCAGGCTTGCTGGGACCTGTAGGCCACCTGTAAAGAACAATATTACTATTCTTTGCAGGTGGACTACAGGTGCCAGTGGGTCATTTATGTCCGGGTATGCTGGCACTTGTGGTTCTCCAAGTGCCAGCGTGCTGGGGCAGGCTTGCTGGGATCTGTAGGCCACCTGTAAAGAACAGTATTAGCATACAATGAACCCCGCACCCACCGCCACCAGGGGTGCGGGGCATAGCACTGGGCTATCCCAGCCTCCTGTCTACCACCTACTGGGCAGTACTTGCTCGTTCCTCATTACAGCGGTTAGCTGTGGCCACGGACTTTCCAACTCCGGATTTTGACAAGAACTTTGTGATCTTGTTCTGCATAGCCACAATCTCAAATACCAGTTGCATTCTCAGGAACTGTACTGCATTTTTATTCTGCACTCACTGTTGAAGATATCTCATTGCCAAGAGTTATACTGTGTGTTCAATAAACTGTTTATAATTGTACTCCGTTGTGGCCACGCCTTCGGGCTCATGGTGTTATAATCATACTGCATGTCTAGGAACCTAATCTCACCTCCACGGTTCACCTACACGCCAGCCCCTACAACTGAGGCTTCCCTCAGTCAGCCTCAGACCTCAGTTGTGACAATATATAGTTAATACTGCTAGTGCATGCATGATAATTTACCAATTTAATAACAGGAATCCCCTGTACCCATGTGGGCCAGTCTAACCCTGATTAAATCTCTTGTATTTAAAGATTTGAGTCTCCTCTTTCAAACAATGTGCCTCTTTAGTAGTTTTGTTTGGCAATCACAATACAATAACTGAAAAAGTACACAAATGTTTCCCCCCCCCCCCCCACAGATGAGGGCAGGGGCGATTTAAGAGAGGAGGAGGCCCGTGTGCAGCCTCCTCCGTTCGGGTCCCCTCCTCTCTGCCAGCAGCGCTGTAGACTCTTACTGCGCAAGCGCAGATCTCTGAGAAAATTAAGTGGCGGGCATTTTCCCAGTGATTTCTCTACTGCGCATGTGCAGAACACCTCAAAAATGGCTGCGGTGCTATTTTCGCGGTGATTTAACAGCGCTGGTGACGTCGGTGGGGTGAATATTCAAATTATAGGTGCAGCGTGTACGGTGTGGGCCTTCCCTGGACTCAGGAGCCTATTATAAATACGCCAATGGATGAGGGGGTTCTAAAGCCCTTATCTCCCCCATCTTGTGTCAAATAAAAAAAGTAGTTCTTCAATATGCTGTAACGTGGTAGATTGTCTAGTTTTTTTATTTCAAGTGCAGATTTTTTTTGCACTTGACCTTAGCATAACTGAAAACCCCTCAGCAGTGAAGGCGTTAAAAAGCTTCATCCATGGATTTGTATAAATTTGAACAGAAAGGCATTTATGAGAATAGCCCTATATTTTTACAATAGTTCAAGCTCCTTATTTTTAGGCATTCCTAAAGGCACATCTACTTCAAACATTTTCTTTGGTTAGTTGTGCCTCATACAGTCCAATGCAAATACACTTGTCAGATGTGTTTTGTTTTTTTTTTTCTTATCTTTCTGCGCAAGCTGTGAGCAAACCTGATGTTTTTACTTTGCCAAATAAAACAAAGCTAAAAGTGGTGGAGACAGAATATATGTATTATTATGTCAAAATTCCAGATCTAATTTCATGCTCCAGAACTTTTTCAGAATGTCTAAATCACTAACTCATTATAAAATGAGCTCCCAGTGACCCCGGAGAAGAGAAAGAGGCCCCACACTCACATGCACTGAGGACTGAGTATGGGGAGCTGAGAAAGCAGAGCTAAGGTCTGTACCCTCCTGTCAGCTTCACATGGAATAGAGACAGAAGAAAGAAGACTCATTATTTCTGCATACTTGAAATAGTTAATGTGTTAGTAAAGGAGTGTCAGATGTACTCTTATTAATAATAAATTAGAAATTGTACCTTACCTCGGAATATTGTTCTTATTATCCGTTATTTTTATGGCGTCCCAAGCGTTCCACAGCTGCAAGGAAAAGGTCTGCATAAACCCCCCCCCCACCCCAAAATCAGTCACACGTGAAAAAAACACACTAATTCCACAGTGTATGCGGAATCAGTAGTTTTCCACACATAAATCCTTATTTTTGGGTGCAGGGAAAAATGCTATTTTATAGAATAGCCTTTTCCCATACTGCGTTTTTTTTTGCCGCCAATTAGTCGTGGGTTAAACTTTGCGACTAATTGAATTACTACCTTACAGTACAAAACATTGAAGAAGTACAAGGTTTATATACATTGCAGCATCAGTAGTCATAACACACAAATAAGCAGCTCCGGCTGAAATCAAAGGTGTGGTGCCGCTGTTGGCAGAGGGAAGGAGGAGATGATGATAAAAGATAAATATTCTCTCTGAATACAAATGCACGTTTTGGCGTATGCACAGTATACGCTGTCTTATCACTGCTGTCACCTATCCACTATTAGAACATACCTCCTATCATCTATAGTAGTTTGGGCAAATGATTTTGGATGCAAGGTTTGCAGGATAGTCCTCCAAAACCATGAATGTCATACCTTAGAATATATATCCTTGTATAGAGGACATTGGATGCTTGACTCACAATTTAGGGCAAGTTACTTACATATGAGGTGTCACGATCCTGGGCGATGACCTTCCAGATACGCTAATCTGAGAATCGCTGCCTGTGACATTTACTGGTTACCTCAGTGTGTGTGGTTAATCAGCATGGTTACTGCCACCAGCTGAAGTGACGTTTTGAGACAACGCCCAAGGCAAGCTTCAACTCTCACCCGCATACTCAATTATTTATACTAGAAAAGGTAACATGGGCCACTTGAGGCCTTTAGTCAGAAAACACAGAACCAGAACTAGAATTTAGTATTTAATGCAAGAATATCTTCAAAGCTTATAGTTTCAAAAAGGTTACTAGATCATAATAGTTTTAAACGATCATACAAGTAATAACGGTTTCCAAAAACAAATAAATGGGAGAAAGTTCAGATCACCTGTAGCGTTGGACGATGGTATGGAAATGAGGACTCTTCCTGAAGCTGGGGAGCACACTGATCATTTCTCTTCTTGATCTTCTTCACAAGCGTGAACACTTTTCATTGAGTGCTTCCATACATAAAGCCAACTCGCAGTGTTAGCCTACATTTTTGGGATTATTTTAACCCTTCCAAAACCAGAATTCATTGATTGTGCTACGGAGTCCTCTGGTCGCCTGAGCAAGGGCAGATGCTCTTATCTCTATTACTGTTTGAAGCTTGGAGACCAGGCTTGTGTCAGCAGCTTTAGCTATGTTCTACAGCAGGCCAGGAAGAAAGTTTCACACCTTTCTAGATATTGTCTTTCTCTGGGTTGTAGGTTTGACCCCTGCATTGTTATAAACAAAACCCCGGGTCATTAGCATTTTGTCTCTGGGGTCTGGTGTCTGAGTACATACCAGCAAAGTAATTAACTTTCCAACCATTTGTCATCCAAAGACAGTTTCCTCTATACAACATATGTGACTAGTTATGGCATATGAAAATTATATGTTTATAACTTGGGCTACGCTATACCTTTCTCCCTTAGAGTTTGTCAATGACAGTTCCCTTGCACAATATACATTGATATATCAATTTAACTAATACCATTATTTAACTATGCCCAGTCCGATGTGAACTTGGCGTTCCCTACATGAGGCCTCCTTAAACCAGGCTATTTAGTTTTCTTAAGAAACAGTTTAGAAATACCCGCATATGAATTTCTAAAAACGACAAAACTTCAGTTAAATTATATGCTTCCGATATGTTACTAATACATTTGGGGGTTTTTCTATGTAAATTTTGCTGAAATCGCAACTGTTTCTGCCAGACTTGAGTGGCAAAATACCTTGGTGCACTGTTGTATATCATTAATTCCCAGAGCACAATAAAACACAGATGACATATTAAGTTTCTGTATCTGCCACCAGGTGGCAATGTTGTGAAGACTGTATATTATCTATGTAGGCCAGCAATGTTTGGTTTTAAACTGCTCTGATAGATATGGTATTCTTCCAATATAAAGTCACTTTTCCTCCAGAAAAACGTTTATTTGCCGTTAACCCACACCACTATCACTGGCTGCATTACCATGCATAAAACAAGGTGTCCGGAAACATTTATCTCTCCCAGCCCTGCTAAGTCAGACTCTACCCCCTGATCAGTGCCGAGGAGGAATGTTATTGTCAAACAGTATGCAGGAAATTCCATAGAACAAAAAAAGATGCTTCCTCTTTAAATATTCATATATATATATATATATATATATGTATGTATGTGTGTGTATATATATCTATATATATATCTCATTTTTTTCTTTGTTATTAAATAGTCATTAGCATATTCCTCTTACCTCAGCAGCCCTTATTTACCAATAATCACCTAATATTTTCACGCTGTTCCTAATTGCTTTTTTAAAGATTTCACATTTAATCATAGATGTTTCTATAATGGGTGCAGTGTATGCGGTGCACACGGGCCCTGGGTCCAGGAGGGCCCACACTGCACACAATGCACCCATATATTATACTTGCCACTCTGGAGTCCCGCAGCGGAGGCCTTCCAGTGCAGGCACAAATCATTTGGAAAATGGCCGCCGTGACCATTTCTGAGTGATTTGCTCATGCGCACTGGAGATGTCCACAGGAACAAGGCGCGGGAGACCTGCTCATGTGCAGTAGACCCTGGCATTGTGCAAGAGTCTACTTGCTCCCGGAGAGGAGGGGGCCCACAACAGAGGCTACACGCGGGTCCCCTCCTTTCTTAAAACGCCCCTTGGGAGAAGTGGTATCACATTATGTGCGCTGATACCGCTTCTCCATACAGTACTTACCAACATTAGTAATCTCTCCGGGAGAAACCTGGAGAGGAGAAGCAGGTGGGTGGGGCCATGCCGGGCTAATAGCGTCATTAGGCCCTGCACCCTTGCGGGGAGAATGCTGCTGCTGGACCATATTTACATAGGGGTGGAGCTAAAATTATGCTATTAGAATATAATCACGTCATTAGGCCCTGCCCCCTCCGCCATGACCACGGTTTCTCTGCATTTATTTCCCCATTCTGCCTACTTCACTAAGAAGTGGGCAGAATACGGGAGGGGTGCCCACTCTCCTCCAGGGGGTGCGGGGGACTACCCGAGAAACCGGGTGTCAGAATGCGGGACAGTAGGCAAATATGCTGCTTCATCCCCATGTATTACAGCAGTGGTGCATGCAAGGTGACGGGCGCTGTGCCCCCTGTCAGTATTGACACTGTTATCTGTACGATAGTATGCCGATGTGAGGGGCAATGTAAGAACAGTTGGTACATAGGTGTTTCTATCATGGATGCAATGTGTGCAGTGCACACGGGCCTCTGGGTCCATGGGGGGACCACACTGCACCCAAGTTGTTGTATACCTATCTTTCCATAGTCCCGCGTTGGGCGCTGCAGCATCTGCGACAAAAATCACTTCCAAAATGGCTACTGCGCATTAGGAGATTTCTCTCCGGACCATGGCAGGCACCATATTTCCAGAGACCTGCGCATGCGCAGTAGACTCCGGCACAATGCCGGCGCCTACGGCGCCGTGGAGAGTAGGGGGCCCACCCTGAGTTTGCACACGGGCCCCCTCCTCGCTTAAAACACCCCTGCATTTGATGTCCCCCATTTCTTAATACTGCCCAGCTACCCAAATATTTTGTTCAAAATCAATACCTACTATTGGTCCCAGTTCTATGCACCACATAAATTTATAAAAGTGAGTATTATAAATGATTTTTCTTAAGTTCACATACATTCAATGGCAGAACATTTATAGATGTAGAGGCTTCAGCTCTTCTATGGGACATGCAGATTGCAGGAGGGGGAGGGGGAGAATTTTCCCCAATTAAGCCCCCATGTCTACATCACTATAGAGCAGGGCTGGCCAAACCAGTCCTCGAGATCTACCACCAGTTCACATTTTCCAGACCACCGCTGGTGCACAGGTGTAGTCATTACTAATTAAGATGTGCTGCATTCATTCCTAACTGACAATTCTACAGATCTCCAGGAGGCCTGGAAAACATGAACTGTTGGTAGATCTCGAGGACCGGTTTGGCCAGCCCTGCTATAGAGGAACAAGTAATATATTTAATTTTTTTATACATTTTACTCCAATATATAATTAAATTGATTAAAAGCCCCAAATATGGAGTCCCCAGTTCATGAATCACTACATCAGGACTGAAAAAAATCATCCAGCTTATGTCACATGCCCCCCCTACTCAACAGCCTTATATGCCCATCTGCGTACGGGTGTGCCCCATATTACCCTTTTCTAACTTCTTACCTCCACCTCCCCACTTGCCCCTTTCCCCTTCCGTCTCCTCCGCTACCTCTCTCCTTCCACCTGTTCCCATCTTGCCCACCTCCTCATTCTCTCCCTATCATCAGGCACTGGGGGTCATTCCGAGTTGATCGCTCGCTAGCAGTTTTTAGCAGCCATGCAAACGCTATGCCACTGCCCACTGGGAGTGTATTTTAGCTTAGCAGAAGTGTGAACGAAGGGATCGCAGAGCGCTACAAAAAAATGTTGAGCAGTTTCAGAGTAGCTTCAGACCTACTCAGCACTTGCGATCACTTCAGACCATTCAGTTCCTGATTTGACGTCAGGAACACGCCCTGCGTTTTTCCTGGCACGCCTGCGTTTTTCCTGGCACGCCTGCGTTTTTACGAACACTCCCTGAAAACGGTCAGTTGACACCCAGAAATGCCCTCTTCCTGTCAATCACTCTGCGGATGCCTGTGCGACTGAAAAGCATCGCTAGACCCTGTGTAAAACTACATCGTTCGTTGTAATAGTAAGCCATGCATGCGCATTGTGCTGCATACGTATGCGCAGAAGTGCAGAGTTTTTGCCTGATCGCTGCACAGCGAATGAATGCAGCTAGCGAACAACTCAGAATGACCCCCACTGTCCCATCTGCCTTCAAGCATGCCATTGTCTACCCTGTTCTTAAAAAAATTTCCCTTCATCCTAAAACTATCTCCAACTACCAACCCATCTCTCTCCTCTCTTTTGCCTTCAAACTCCTTGCACGTATTGTTTACAACTGCCTTACTGCCTTTCTTTCCTCCCACTCCCTGCTTGACCCACTTCAGTCTATCTTCTGTTTTCTCCACTCCACTGAAACTGCCCTCACAAAAGTCTGCAATGACCTCCATGCTGCCAAATCTAAAGGCCACTACCCTCTGCTTATTCTCCTTGACCTCTCTGTTGTTTTGACACTGTGGACCACCCTCTCCTCTTGCAAATCCTTCACACTATTGGTCTGCATGATACTACCCTCTCCTGGCTGTCCTCCTACCTCTCTGATTACTTCTTCTCTGTCTCCTCTCATGACTCCACCTCTCCAACACTTCTACTAACAGTAGGAGATACCCAAGGTTCTGATCTTGGACATTTCCTCTTCTCTCTCCATATGTCCTCTTTAGGTGAGCTCTTTAGCTCTTTCCAATATCATCTCTATGCTGATGATACTAAAATCTACCTTTTCTCCCCTGACCTCTCCCCTTGCTCCTCACTCGTATCTCCAACTGTCTCTCTGCTATCTCTTCTTGGATATCCCAGTGCTTTCTTAAACGTAATATGTCTAAAACCGAGCTGATCATCTTCCTACCTGCGTATCCTTACCTCCCACAATTTCTATTGATGGCACAAATAATTTCTCTAGCCCCCAGGCGATGCCATCTTTTCATATGGGCTCAATGGGCACTTGCCCAAGGGCCCTAGGAGTATAAGGGCCCTAAGTTGATAGCTGAGGGTCCCCTCTTTCCAGAGGTACCAGGTTTTTGAAATCGGCCGTGGGGATCTGGAGATATCCGACTACAAAGACTGTTAATTGCACTTCCCAGCAGATATCTTGGGTTCTGTCTGACTTAGAGTTTTTCTGAGGGTATACTCCAAAAGCTGGGACTCTCCCCTTTCAGTGAACTCTGGCAGCTTGTCTCTACTATGCCCAGAACCAAAGATATAAGCCTTCAAGCAGCTGGTCCCTGCTCCAGCTCCACATACCTGGTTTGCAGTTTTATATTTTGCTGGTGGATTGCTCTGGCTCCTGACCTCTGATCCCCAAGTCCCCAGTGCCTCCTGAAAGGTGAGACTTTCTAGTTTTTTATCCCATTCATAGCTAAGAAATCTATTTCCAGGAACAGGAGATATCTGGAGTCAAGCAAGCTGCCCTCCCACCGGAAAATCATGAATATTAAGCCCACTCCACTATCCACCCCTCCCCTGCATATTAAACACCCCCTACCACCCTGGAAGTACCGGGAGCCCTTAATTAAGCCCAATGCCCCTTCTACAGTTTAGTGTTCTCCATCCTGCCCCATCTTCCACCTGGGGAGGCCAATCCTGGGCCATGTTTCCAATCCCGGGTATCGGGATTGAAAAATGGTCAATCCCGGGATTCACTTTCTTTGTGTGTGTGTGTGTGTGTGTGTGTGTGTGTGTCCGCCCACCCTGCACTGCCCCTCCCCTCCCCACCCGCCCTGCATATAAATCAACTCACCAAACTGCTTGGGTGGGTATCTTCCTTCAGCCGCGGAGTCTGCACGGGCATCCGGGAGGAGGCAACAGGTGACGGCCACCTTACCAGCTGCCTCAGCGGCAGGTCACTGTGCAGCGTGACCTCACAGTCAGACATCACGCTGCTTCGGGAGGAGGGAGCGGGATTGGACCCCGCAATCCCCAGGATTGCTGATCCAGCAGTCCCCGGGATTGCTGATCCCACAATCCCCGGGATTGGACTAAATCCCGGCATCCCGCCGATCCCGGGATTGGCCACACTACTCCCACCATCTGTGCAGGAAAGGAGTCATTAGCAGACTCTTTCTTCAACTTCAAACCACACACTCAATACCTCTCACAATCCTGCTGTTTCCATCTCAAAAATATTTCCAGGATCAGACCCTTTGTCACCCTGGGCACTACTAAGACCTTCATCTACAGACTGGACTACTGTAATCTCCTATCTGGCCTTCCTGATAACCGCCTCTCTCCTCTCCAATCTTTCCTCAATGCTGCTGCCTAGCTCATCTTCCTCACCAAATGTACTACGTCCACCTCCCCTCTATTAGAAGCCCTAAACTGGCTCGCCTCTCCCTTCAGAATTCAGTTTAAGATTCTCACTTACTTTTAAAGCCCTAACCCATTCCTCTGCCATTTACATCTCTGACCTTATCTTCCTTTGCACTACTGCCTTTCTTCTTCGTTCCACAAATACATGATGCCTCTCCTGCCTACTGATTACATCCTCCCACTCCTACCTCCAAGATTTAGCATGTGCTGCTCCCTACTGTATCTGTGGAACTCTTTTCCTGCCCCCATTAGAATCTACACATCTCTACAAAACTTTGAATGGGCACTCAAGGCACACTTCTTCATCAAACCCAGCCATCTCTCATCCTAACCCTTGGTTCCATGCTCCCTGTCATCCCTGTCTGTCTGCCCCTCCCCTTTAGAATGTAAACTCTCATGAGCTGGGTCCTCTCCCCACATGTGCTTTTTCTTTCGTTTACTTAGACTATCTTCTACTCCAAACTGCCTGTGATGGCACCTAACCACCCTGATGCTTATTTCAGTGTCTTGTCAGCTGATGCAGCAATGTTCATATACCATGTACAGTACTTGTCCTACATTGTCTTGTACTGTAAGTCACTGTTTTCTTGATTTGCTCATTTGTTTATGTACTTTGTTAAGCACTGTGGAACCCTTACGGCGCCACATGAATAACAGATAATAATAATAATAATAATAATAATTCTCCTTTATTGCTTTCAGCTTCCTGCACTGTGTACCGTTACTGCAGCAGTCATATAATGGTGAGTTTAACCACTTAACTGACGATTTATTTTGCCAAAAACCGCTCCTAAATTGTCGTTTTTTTAATGAGTGAATTAGGTGAAGAACATGAATTTAACCCCACCCCAAATGATTTTAGTTAAAAAAAAGGAAAATAATAATAATAAAAAATAATAAAAAAATAATATATATATATATATATATATATATATATATATTTCCCCCAAACATCAAAACATTGATCAGAAACATCTCGACCATCGGGAACATTGCGACCATCGCAGTTTTTATTTTGAAAGCCGTGACAGCCTTCAGGGGGGGGTCTGGGGGTGGCTTGGGAGGGTTAATTTACACTCTCCAGCGGCTGCCATTGTCTGCAGCCACTGGAGGAGGTGGTGGAGGGGGGGGGGGATCCTGCTGTGCTGACCGATCAGCAGTGATCGGCAGCACGGCAATCAGTAGGGGAGAGTGCAGGGAGGCAGAGGGGGCTTCTGGTCCCTCCGACAGCAGCAGCGGAGGGAAGTTTCTCTTCTCTGCCGCTGCTAACACTCTCTATCTGACTGGTCGCATCCTGTGCGACCAGGTCAGATAGAGCACTTGCAGGCATGGTCGCATCTGATGCAACCATGCTAGGCAACTGGTTAAAGAGCAGCAGGAATGATACTCTGTGGGCGAGCTTCAAATGTTTTATTATGCACGATCTCCCGTCTAAAGTGACAGGAGATCGCGGGGCAATATTCTGTGGCCCCCTGTTATCGCGCTGATCGTGCCCATAAGAGACCGATTTAGCCACATAAAGCAGAAAAACCCGACTAAAGTCATGGGTGCAATCGCGTAAAGTTCCGTTTGGGCGTCCAAACGAGTCATTTTTCACTCATTTCAGCTCACCGACCCTGGGGCTGGCGAGCTGAAATGCTGATATTGGATCCATTGGCAGCAACATTTGAATACTGCTTGCGGGTGCGATGGGGGCGGGAGGGGAGGACGGAATATTTGAATCATGCCCTGTATCTGTTGGGTTACATCCTTCCATCAAGGCCTGGTGACAGTATCCTTATGCTGCATGTGAACACTACATGTTTGGGGGTGAAGGGACTCGGTAGTGCCCACCTTATCATTGTGTTCTAGCCAGCTGTGTAATGGTAATGTCTTTCACTTTCAGTGTGCAGATGTAAACATTATACAGCAGGAAATAATCCTGTGTGTGTAATACCCCCACATATGTAGATGCATTTTTTTTTCTTTAAAACAAGGGGAAAAAATCATTAGAGCCCATAGAATAACATGGGCAGCACTTTAGGTGACCCTGTCAGCCCTGGACAGGGAGATCGGCACCACTAAAGTTAGATCTGTCGTCCAACCCCCCCCCCCCCGGCCAGCAACAGCCAAGCCCGGGAAGATTGTCCCTTACTGATCGGGCCCCCCCCAGGATGCAGGGCAGAAGAGCCCTGGGGTGGGCTGTTGCCGGGGCCCCAGGAACCAGTGCCTAGAGAGGAAGGAGGTAGTACTGAGAGCCCCAGACCTTTTATTAGGACCCCCACAACGCGGGAAGGGGGAGCCCTGGCGGAGAAACCCTGGAGAGAGACTGGAAGGAATTTCGCCTGGACAGAGACCGGATTACAGCTTACCGGATCGGAGAGCTGTGGAGCCCAAGAGTCTGTGGTCTGTCTGTGTGCCCTGCTTGCCTGTCTGTGGAGTGGAGGTGGTTGTCTGCGGCGCCGTTGAAGAAGAGGAGCTGGCTGCGCTATTGCCTGACAGAACGGGACCGGAGCGCACGCTGACAGGAGCCCCCTCCCAGAGGAAGGAAACCACCGGGAGAAGGACCAGTGCTGTGGACCTGACCTGCGGGCAGCCGGAGGAGAGAGATGCAGAACCCGGGAGTGGAGACCAAAGACGCACGGGCACCGTGCCGGACGACCCCGCACTGAGGACCTGCGCCGAGGACCCTTGTTCGACTGGAGAGGAAAGCAGAGCAGACCGGAGCCGGGAGTACTAACGCGGACCTGGGTTGCAGGTGGCAGAAGCGCCACAGCGTGTGGGTTACAACCCTTCTGCTGCCACACTCTGCCCTGTAATTAATCCTTCCGCTGCCAAACTCTGCATTGGGGTACCTTTTGTGTAAAGGGGGTAGGCTCCCCTTATTAGCGGCACCCGGCTCTTGTTCAGTAACATAGGGGTAGTCTCCCCAAAGTCTGTGCCTCTCGTAATTAACCTTTCTGCTGTCAAACTCTGCATTGGGGAAACATATTGTTAAAAGGGGGTAGGCTCCCCTCATTACATCTGTGCCCCGTCTAAATTATCTCACTGTTCAATTCCCCTCTTGGGAATGAAAGGGAATGTAGTTAGAGCCCCTTTTCCCCCAGAGACCTATGCATTTGAACTGTGCAATGGAAATGTGGTGTGTTCAATGCTGATTAATGCTAATGTGTTGGTTAAGCTTTTAGTTGACCTATAGCCAAGGTATTTCTGCTAAGTGATTGTGTTGCTGGTGATGAACTCTCAGAGGCTTCATGTTTTATGCCGGTGATTTTACTGAGTGAATACAAGACCGATAAGCTGATTAAGTAGTCTGCTCATAGTGAATTGGTTGATTTGGTGTAGAGAGAAATGTTGGTTTATTAATGACTGTGTTATGCAAGCTCCGCCCAGCAGTGCCTTTTAAAGCTAATATTACTATTACAAAGGTGGGTTATTATTGACTGTTATGCAAACTCCGCCGAGCAGTGTCTGTTAAAGCTAATATATCTGTGTGCTTATTACTATTAAAGAGGCGGGTTATTATTGACTGTGTTATGCAAGCCCCACCCAGCAGTGTCTCTTAAAGCTATTTTAAAGACAACACCAGCTTGCTTACCTGTTCTCGCAACTCATCTGCCTATTGTTATTGCTCGTTATATGAGACTGTGCTATTTAAGGACAACGCCAGCTTGCTTACCTGTTCCCGCAACTCACCTACCCATTGTTATTTCTGGTTATACGAGACTGTGCTATTAAAAGACAACGCCAGCTTGCTTACCTGTTCCCACAACTCACCTGCATAATTGTATTGCTGGTTATATGAGACTGTTCTACTTAAGGACATCACCAGCTTGCTTACCTGTTCCCGCAACTCACCTGCCTATTGTTATTGCTGGTTATATGAGACTGTGCTATTAGAAAGACAACGCCAGCTTGCTTACCTGTTCCCGCAACTCACCTGCCTATTGTTATTGCTGGTTATATGAGACTGTGCCATTTAAGGACAATGCCAGCTTGTACCCAAGTTTCCTTTCCTCTTGTGTATGTAAGCAACAGGATTTTTTCCATAATTTGCATACTCTGTCAATGTCACCTTTATATTGTAATTGCTCTTAGTGTGTTACAATAAAATTGTGTTGTACCTGCTGCAGGTCATTCTGTGTCTGCTCAAGAAAGGGGAGTTTTACGCTTACCTCTCTGTCACGGTGTGCTGATTACAACAAAATTCCTGAAGATCGTCATCTACAGTTGGAGCACTAGACACACCTTCGGACCGGGGTGTTACATGTGTATTAAATTAGTACATTGATGGTCAGTTTTAGCATCATCCAGTGGCGTAACTAGAGGCTTGAAGCAAGAGCATAGGTGCAGGGAGTGCAGCTACTATGGGAGAACATTATAGTGTTACATAATATGAACTGGGGCACTGTAATGTTGCACAATATGAAGTGGAGGCACTATAGTGTGACATAATATGAACTGGGGACACTGTAATATGGCATAATATGAACTGGGGAGACTGTATGTCATAATATAAGTCGGGAGTACAATGAATAATGGGCTTTATTCAGAGATGGATGCAGCTTTTACCATGCGATCACATCCCGTAAGGATGCAATTACATGGTGATTGACAGGCGGCGGGCGTCCCGGGGTGGCATGGGGAAGAAGGGGGGGGGGGGGAATGGAAAATGCAGGCATGTCATAGCCATTTTCGTGGGCCGACCTATAGCGTTGCCTGCTTTTCCTGCGTATGGAAACATGCCAGCGTGACCCCTGCCTACACAGCCAGGGATATGATGAGCACAGAATCTATTCAGTATTTACCCGCTGCTCTGCATGTGATTGAATGCCACCTGCCTACAGTGTCCTGTGGGCAGGTGGGTCAGCAAGACAGTGTCTGAAAAGTGGAACTGTCCAGCTGAAATCTGGATAGTTGAAAGCAGTGGTGGATTTTACCTATGGCAGACCGCCCAGTAAAATTCACCACTTCAGTGAGCCAGTTGCAGTCCAAGACTGCACTGGCTACACTTCGACTGGCAGTGACTTCCCATTGGAAGTGCTACCTACCAGTCACCCACAGGCCAAGCAGTCCCATTTGGAGGTGTTTCCTCCACTGGCAGTATGGGCTGCAATTAGCAGAGAGCATGTGGGAAGGTGCTCCCTGCCTTTCAAGCAGCCCTACCCAGCTTCTATTGGCTGATGCAGTCCATAGAAGCTGGTGTTTTGCGCATGGACAG
The DNA here is from genome assembly GCF_028390025.1 of Pseudophryne corroboree. Lineage (NCBI taxonomy): Eukaryota > Metazoa > Chordata > Amphibia > Anura > Myobatrachidae > Pseudophryne > Pseudophryne corroboree. Next base: position 198,941,778 of record NC_086452.1, on the reverse strand, counting down.
TCCCACCACTACTTATGCGCATGCACCAGTGCCAGTGCATGACAGATCCATTGCGCAGGTGCCGGGACCAGGCTGGCCGGGACTCTCCTTCTCTCCTCCGTGCTGCAGGCAGCACGGCCAGAGCAGGGCCGTCTAAAGAGCACTGTAGGCCCCTGGGCACAGCAATGCACTGGGGCCCCTACCCATACTCCAGCGGTAGGAGTGGGGGGTGCTATCAGTGGCAGCTTTGATGTCCAGCGGGCAGTAGGGGATGTTCTATCTTCCACTCAGCATGTAGGACCTGGAGCAGTAATTTCTGCTAATTACTCCTTTACTGCACAGATGGGGCTACACTGTAGAAGGGTGCATTGGGCTGAATGAAGAAGCCATAGTACATGACTTCCAGGGTGGTAGGGGGTGTTTAATACCTAGGGGAGGGGTGGATAGTAGAGTGGTCTTAATATTTATCATTTTCCGGTAGGAGGGCAGCTTGCTTGACTGCAGATATCTCAAGTACCTGAAAATGTATTCCTTAGCTTTGAATGGGATAAAAAAAAAACTAGACAGTACCACCTTTTAGAAAGTACTGGGGACTTGGGGATCAGAGTTCAGGAACCAGAGCAATTCACCAATGAAAATCTAAAACTGCATATTAGGCGTGTGGAGCTGGAGCGGTGACCAGCTGCTTGAAGGCTGATATCTCTTGTTCTGGGCATAGTAGAGAAAAGCTGCCAGTGTCCACCAAAAGGAGAGAGTCACCTGCTTTAGGATTATAACCTCAGAAAAACTCTAAGTCAGAGAGAACCCGAGATATCTGGCTGGTAAGAGCAATTAACAGGTGTAAATGCCAAATTGCTTTCTAACAAATATTTAAAATGCCAGCTCTAATATATACTGTAGACGCCTGCGCATCTTATTACCATGTGCTATGAATGTGCACTATATATCGCAAAACACTGTATCCCATAAGAGAAAATAATATACCCACACATTATCTGAGTTCCAAAGCTCATTGATGTATATATTTGTTATTAAAAGGATATGTATTCAATATATCACAATGTACAGTATATATATATATATATATATATATATATATATATATATATATAGTTACATGGCTAAAGTTAACACAGTAAGCAGTAATCCATACAGTTACAGGCCAGCATACAATACCATTCCCTCAATGCATCCTCCGCTCCATATCTCTCTCTCTCTCTCAGCAAATAAATACAGGAACTGGGCAGACAGCATCTCGAACAGCACCCAGGGAAAAAGAACAGAGAGCTCTCTTGTGTCTGCAATCAGCTATGTACTATGTAGTTTGGGGGAGTGCACAGACTAGTCTAGGGGAGGGAACTTTCTCACTCATGATGAGTCACTGGTCAGTTCATATGCAAGCAAGGTCCAGCCTTGATGGTGTAATCACAGGAGATAGCCACTGGCTCCAGGTTACAATCATGCTGTCTTCCAGGAAATCCGTTGTTCTAATAAGAGTGACTTTAGCTTTCATACATTTAATCATATCTACTTGTTGCAATCAGCTACAACTTAATAACAGGCATCAAATTGATATACACATCAATCTGGTTGCTCTAATACCAAACACGACATGTCCATCTTGCTTCGTTCCAATGATACACATACATGACGTTACTCTATTATATAATTTTAAAACATTATGATGTCTGGCGCTTGATATGTTATAATTATGTGCTGTATGAAATATGTGTCGAATCTATCTCTGTGGCATGTCTGTGTAAATACGTGTGTTACCATATATTGCTGTGCTCGCTGTGCATATTTGCAAGCTTAGCGACTCATATGTGTGGAGTCTGTATGTTCTCTCTATGTAATATTTTTGACTTCGACAGTCCACCCTTTGGCAGTAAACAATAACTGCCATCAATTATTAACATAAGAAAAACTATTTCAGACAATAATCGGTGACCTAGACACACATATGTATTCATTTTGCAAATCAGACATTTTACTATATTTGGGGAAGACAGGGAGGAGGACGAGATATCCTCTATGTGCACTCGGCGGTCACGGGACCACTGGTTGGGTGCGGGACAACATTCAACTTATAGAGTATGCTGGGACAGTGCTTTGGCCTATAATGTCTGATTTGGACGAACATTTCACACATACATGTACCTATGTCTTTGTACACTGATGTTCGGATTCGATTGAGGTTCTGCTGGGTAGAGGGAGAAGACACAAACAAATCGTGAAAGTGACATAAAATTTTCATGATTTACATATTCCTATCAATTTCTGAACATTGTTTCCATTTCTGGAACGTATGCTAGGTCTGTTTAATCATTGAACAAGGGTTATAAGTAGTGTCCTTCCTAGATAACATAAACCTTCGGAGTTCGGGGAGAGCCACTCATAAACCTTTCTTCCACATATATTAATGAGCTCTTTATCTGCTATATGTGAATAGCCATTGTCTGATTGTTCCTGATTACCTCCCAATTTCCTGAAATTGGTGAGATTTAAACATACCAAGGATTTATCTATGGTACTGGTGGATCTTAAGGCTAAGGGGGTCTAGTTATATTATATTCTTTGTCCACCAGTCCCCTCCCCCTTCCGTGTATTTCAAGTACCTCAGCTAACTGTAAAAAAAATATGGCACTAATCCTGCATCTTTTCGTCTTAGAGGTACCTGTGAGCACATCCAACATTCCGTTTGGTTTAAGACCTTACCCACTAGTGAGGGGTAATCACTCAAGGGAGGTCTGTCACCTTATTGCTAGACTGACATCTCTGGATGCTCTCATCTTCAAATATGGGGTCACAATAGCTACAAAATACAGTATTCCTCAGACAATAGCCTATCACGTTACCTCCGAACTCGGTAACTACTAGACCTTTGATTTTTCTCTGGCTTTAACAAACAGATCGGCTAATCCTGGGATCCTATAAGGAAATCACTCCTTCCTCCAGAACCAGTTCCAGTCCCACACTCGACTCCTCATGAAAAACCTCGCAAAAACAGAATGTCCTGAAAAAAATGTTTGTCAGCGGGAAAGAGAGAAAAGAGAAATAGAACAAAACAACTCTTGTTCATAGCAAATCAATTACAACGACTGGTCTTTCGGTGATCCTTTAGCACGCTCAGGTAGTGTTCAACAGTGCCGCCTTTCAGTCTTCACGGAACAGACTCTCTGGTGATACTTTTGCAATCTCACTCCATTTACGAGTTCCTTCCGGACTACCGACTTTCCTGCAATGGGAATCGTGGACCCAAGTCTCTTTCTCGGCTACTTTCACTGGGATAGTGCTGTCAACAAAACTTGGAATGGTTCTTTCCACCTGTCTATTAGGCAACCTGAGCGTAAGAACAATCACACAGTCTCTTGGTTCACAATCAAGACAGTTAGTATTTGGCATACCAGGAATCAACAGTTTCAAGTTCTTTTGTCAAGTTCTCAAATGCTGGCTCATCTTGATAAGGTACTGTACTATCACCTCATTGGTGTATTTCTGATCATTGTGTGGATCAATCATGACATGAGGTTGTCTTCCAAAAAAACAAAAAGACACAAAAACCAAAAACAAAACAAAAATTTCGAAAGAGGGTGATTCGTTAAGTGAAGATCTGGGAGTGGTTCCGATGCTACATAATACTAGTGGCAGTGTCTATGATCACAATGGTCCAATTTCAAGCTTTGCTCCTACTTCTAGGGATACCATATCTACACACAAATTTCTGCGCAATTTTCTTTGCGGTAAACACAGCAGCATCCGTGGCGGCAGGAAATGCCTCTACCCAGTTTGAGAAAACATCAGTGCACACCAATACATAACAATAATTCCTAAAGGGTGTTAACTGTACGAAGTCGATTTGTATTACCTGAAAAGGTCCGTCTGCAGGAGGGATATGGGATGGCTCTGTTGGTATTGCCTTACCAATATTCTTCCTCAAGCAAGTAAGACATGTCATTGCTTTCTTACCTGCATGAGAAGAGTACCCTGGTGCACTCCAGTAGGCTCTTACCAGCTTGCACATACCTTCCTTACCCTAGGTGAGTCAGACCATATGCCGCCTCAGCTAGGCTTGGGAGATATGCTCTGGGGGCCACTGGCTTACCGTGTCCATCTGTCCAAAGTCCTGAGGACTCCTGACCATATCCCTTCACCTTCCAGACCTCCTTTTCCTGTAGGGAACACAAATTTGTATCTTAATTTAACTGTTGTGTGTTTGCAATGTAGAGTACCATGAGCATAACTCAAAAAAAGAAAAAAAACATCTCTAGAGGAGAGAAAGAAGGAGAAAATGAAAAAGAAAATGTCAGGTTTGCCATTCACCAACAGGCATATCAGTGTCTATACAAAATTTCCCTTCACCAGTATTCTCATCCTTCCTCCACCCTTTGTACATAACAAGACACACTGCAGTAATACTGGTGTTATTGTGCTGGTGAGATATACTGGGTTCGGGCAGAACTCTGAAGCACCAACTAGGCATGTAGTGTTTGAACTGTAATCGGGTCCATGTATTGTACCACCCTGTGTGAACGCAAAAGATGAAGAGGAAACTGTGGAGAAACAGAATAGAGGTTGGTGACAGATAAGTTTGTAGAGGTAAAGAAGATTTTATAAAAATTTGACAACTGGATTGGGCATTACGGGGAAGTTCTCTACTTGGTCTACTCCCCTTAAAAAAAATTCTGTGTTTGTTGTATCGCTATTGGGACTATCCCAGCCATCAATCCAGTGTCCTGTCCATCCTAAATTCATAGGGAACCCGGTATCTGTGAGATAATTTCCTCTACCTGTGATGGACATGAATCTAGAACAGTGAAATGTAACATTAGTCTTCGTGGGTGTCTAACATACTTTGTACTTCCTGAGCGGGAGTACATTATATGTATATCATATCTAACACAGCTCCTGTTATGTTAATCAGGGGCCATTTCTGCTAGGAAAAAGAAGCAAAAGTTTAGAGGCCCCATCTTAACCCCAGCAAGTTTTGTCAAAGGGTAATGTTGCATTTATTTTGTTCTTCCCATTAGCCGAATCTGTGTTTTCTATATGGCTTGTGATTCCTTACTATATGTCCCTTGGTCCCGTCTATGTGTTTAATAATGTGGCTTGTGTTTTCTGTCTAGGGGGTCTATATTGACTATGTGTCCTACTACTCCTACAATCTCTGGCAAAATGCCCTTCCTTCCTACAAGTGTAACATATTATTGACCTTGACTTACCATTAGGAATCTGGGGTTTGGACTGATGGGTCTTTCCTGTATGTGCCTGTATACTTACCGTCCTCAACCTCTCCTCCTGTTGTTCCCGGCGCCTAGCAATATTCTTGTGATGTTCAATAGCGCACTCTCTAAGATTAGCTACTGTGACCCCTTTCCAATATGGCAAAGAAGTCTGCACCCTGACCCTCAATGCCTTATTGAGCCCGTCCATTAGCACAGAGACAGCCACCTCCCATTTGCCGAATTAGTGTTTACCAGTGATCTTATCCAGACGGAGAGTTTTCTATTACTGCAAAAGACAAAACATTTTTTTAACAAGCTTCTAGGTCATGCAAAGTATTCATTCAATCCTTCTCATCCCGTATTAAGGGTCTGTACATGGTCCAACAAACATTTCCGATCTCATCTTGACTAGGGGCATTATTAGGAATGAATACTTCTCATATGGTAACTAAAAGAAATACCCAGAGGTTACCCTGTCTCTGTCTGCTTTCCTACTGGCAAATACTAATGTGCGGACAGGTTTTTCTCCATTTCTGACGTTACTTTCTTGATTTTTATTTTATTTTTGGGTTTTACTTTATATGTACACGAATGATACCATACTTACCAGTTCCACTGGGCTCAGCCACTTCCCCCACAGGCTACTGCTCTTCTTTTACCGGTTGGATACTCCTCTGAGTGCATGAGAAATGGCTGAAACCAATCAGGTCGACTTCTCCTCCTAAATAAAACTTCAACATTCATTAGTAGATATATAGGTTACAGTCATATTTTTTCATATTTTTATTATTTTCTATAGTTTGTATGCTGGCCGTAACTGCTTCCACATCTACATATGGCGGTGTACCTGCGTTCTCTTTTTCTTCCTACTTGTTTTTGTTGCTACAAGTTCAAACAGTTCTTATATTTCCGTTCTTGTCTTATATGAGTTTGGTTAGACATACCACCTGCAATAACATAGGATCAAACTCACCAACCCCGGGGAATGATGCCCTATCATCAGCAGTCATACGTACCCATTCAGAACAAAAAGTCTCTGCGTGTGGACCATATTTCCCACACATAATAAACCTCGCTGACCCCTTGGGCCGCGGTTCTTCAGCCTGAACCCTGGCTACCATACGTCTCTTACTTGAGCAACTGGCTCCCATTGTGGGTCTTTTCCCACAAACCCCACCAAAATACACAATGCAAGCAGACGGTGAAAGTTACCCGGGCGCTCTTCACCCGCTCTCGCCCACGTTGGCCAGTACTACGATACACTGTTGATAGTGGAAGGCAATGTACCCAACTTAGGGCCCTAACTGGCTTCTATTCACTGGAAGTTTTAGGAGTGACTTACCTTTTCCAGTGAATATCTACCATTGGAGATTTTCCTGAGAGAGACCAGCGAAAACTCCCTATACACTTATACACAAATCACGCTTGCGTATGCTTTACACGGCGCTAATGATACTGCGGTTTTGCGCAAAAAGTGCGCACAAGGGTATCAAGTTGCATCACGTATCGCACCCTTAAATGCGCGGTCCAATTGCACAGTGTATAGGTACTTGTTACCTATCCGCTCTACGACCACTGGAGTCGAATATACAAGCTGCGCTCCTCAGCCGGAGTGTAACAAAAAACCTTTACTTCAATACTACACAATGCACAATTCCCTATTACGCTCCTCTGCAAATCTCCTCACGATTTGCGTATTTCACTATCTGTATTAACGTGAGTCAGCCGCCTCACGGCGCCAAGCCTCCACTTACTTAGTGTCATCGACGGGATCCCGAATTCCCGGGGTTCAATACACTCACTCAGCTTTCACTCACTCAAATACACCTTGTTTTTCTTTTTTGTACAGAAAATTTCCACTCCCTCCGATTGATGGTTTTAACCCAAAGGCAGTACCGTCTAAACAAAGTCTTACACTAATCTGCTTTTGAAATCGGATAGTTATGTGCTATTGTATTAAATGTATACTATCCCACCTTTAATTGAACAACTATTGTGTGATTTGTACTTTGCGCCCGCAATCCTACGCAACCTTGCGTAAATGCGACCGTGCGTGCCTTTACGCTATGTGCGCTCCTGTACTTTGTCCGTACCACGTGTACAACGTACGTCCGCAATTCAACAAACCACACAGTCTCTATAAATGTGAGCAATACTAACTATAATCGCTCACTTAACACAACACCCAGTTATTCTGTATAAACCTTAACAACCAGGCCAGAACTGCGTTTTGTGTTTTATAATTACACCCTTAAATACATTTATTTCAAATGTATCTATATAGCAAACAAATGTATCTGATTTCACACAGATCTATAATGACTGCAATAACCTATGATTTAAATGCTATGATTCAGATTGGATAGCTATCTTGCAGAACATACACTGATATAAATATACACATAATTATAATAATATATTATATATATATATATATATATATATATATTACCACAGTTATTAACTGCGCATAGGATATTTCTCTCAGTTCAATTCAAATAATCAGTCCTTTTTTATTGATGCAAATGCTGCCAGTTCCTGAAAAGCCGATCCGCCGGCTAAGTACATGTAAAGAAATAGAAAAAAGGAAGGCGCACATATGAGCAAAGTTTAAAATCTTTACTAGTAAAAGAGTAAAAGCTCATGTACATCGAAGTAAAATGATACCAGCTCCCTTCTCCAAAACCCCACAGAAAACGTCTCCGGATCGCACCCAGCAGTATTTCAGACAGGGGAACTTTTAGCGGTTCACATTCAGCTGTGCTTCCATCCAAGCACTCAGTCACAGTGCATGCGGCTGCTCGTTCAGCACTTGGTGTAGGCGTCCCGACCGGTTTCGTCACAATAGACTTCGTCAGGGGGCGTGTGGCCAAACGGAGTTTCCGTGTAATATTTATAGCACATCCATATCAATTAGATCTTTCAATAAACTAATCAATATCACATTCTAATACACTTGTTTCTTTACGCATTCAGTAACCATCATTAAAACAGATAAATTTAATAACAATTTATATTTATAAGAACCGAGGATAATCCATAGCCCATTAGACAGCAATATATTTCATCACCCTTAATTAACTAGACCAGCTGTTCAGTCTTCACATAAAATCACCAGCTATTTGTAGCTTTACAGATATACAAATAGTCCATTTGGAGTGCTCTTTTTAACCATTTGTTATTAACTTATTAGACATCGAGGCATTTTATTTTGCGTCTGTCAGTTTTTGGTTTTATCCTCGGCTATAACACATTTTAAAAACAACATTTTAATAGAATTCTAAATATAAAAAACCAAAGACATAAATGTACCATTATACAGATATCAGACAAATCGATATAGTCACAGTTTTTTTAGTCACAGTTTTTTTACATTATCAAAAAGGTATATTTCTCCACTTAACTACTGATTCATTTTTTATATATGATACCAATAGTGTACTTCTACAACACACAGTAAGAGGAAACATTATTCACATATAAGTGCCAAGGTGTACATATAATAGAAACCATACATGTATGTATAACCACAAAATGTATTATTAAAAGTAAAGATGAATATAGCTAGACATTGAATATTGTACCATGTTATGCGTCTCACCATGCACCCTATCGATGTTATTAAGGAGTGAAACACCCAACCAACAAAATAACATCAGTGTGCATGATCATCAGCACTCCATTAGTGCAAAAAAGGAACAATGCCAAAGGTCACATTAAGCCCATTTGGGCTCAATGTTTTCAGTTTGTGGATCCAGTATGTTTCCCTTCTTCCTAGCTTCTTTAAGAGGTCACCACATATACACACACACACACACACACACACACACACACACACACACACACACACACACACACACACTATATACTGCACTTCTATGAAACCCCATCATATGTATTTGTGGGCACACTGAATGACTAGTTTCTCTCAGGGCCTCTAATTTGCATATCAAAGATATTTGCCTTGCCTATATTAAAAAAAAAGTAGACACACAAGTTAATTTGCATTTCAATGGCTATACTCCACAAGTCTTGGAAGAAAAGAAAGAAAAAAAACAACTCTTTTTTTTTTCTTTTTCTATCTGTGTGCAACCCCCCACTTGATGTAAGGTTATTACACACAGACAAGAAGAAAAGAAAAAAACATTCACTTATCTCACCATTTACTCTCACTAGGCCCAATTGAAACTATTTGTAATTGATTACGGCATGGGTTAAATAAATTCATTGGTAACTCATAAATGGTGCTGGATTTTTAGATATATGGAAACTTTGTGACAAAGGAAACTGATTGTTCTGAGCAGACTGAAAATCAGCTATTTAGAAAGTGACCTTCCTAAAATGGCCACTGCTCCTCCCACTTCCACATCCATGAGGTTTACACAAGATGATGGACACACCATGTGGCTCCTTTGTCACAAAGAAATCACACTCCATACAGGCACCAATGTTACTTTAGGCCTGAGTTTAAAATATACACATTTTCTCAGCATGCTAACACAGCTATATCATGGCTATGCAGCAACTTTTAAATGTACTTTAAATTCTACTTAACAGATAAACAATCCAATCTGAATCAAACACAATATGACTTATTTGAACTAAAAAAAAATATGCTGTAGCATCTTAAATATTATGAGAAACACATTGTCCCTTGAATTTCATATCAGCGCCTTACTAATAACACAACAGAACACACTGATGTGATTTGTCAGCGTCACGATGCGTCCTCCGTTAGCTGGTCAATCACAGCCGCACCTGTACAGTGCATCATCAAGAACGTGATATCCCGGACGAGCCCCCATCTGTAAATGCCAAATTGCTATGTGTGGAGTCTGTATGTTCTCTCTATGTAATATTTTTGAGTTCGACACAGGCTTGGATGTGGACCACTGCTTTCAAATCGGATATCTCCAGTTCCCCAGGGCCGATTTTCAAAAGTCTGGTACCCCTGGAAAGAGGGGACCCTCAGCTATCAGCCTGGGGCCCTTATAGTCCTGGGGCCCTTGGGTAAGAGCCCATTGAGCCCATATGAAAAGATGGCCCTTGGCCAGAGGCAGCCCCCCTCCTCCAAAGAGATAGGAACGCCATTGATTAAAAGATATGCTTTAACCCTAGGTAATGGGTAGCACTTCCCCCAACTTTACTTTCAGTTATGGAGGTTTGCTGGGCATCTACATACATTGAGAATTGATCTTACTTGCTGTGCAGTGGAAGGAAGGAATCTGTAATAAGTGGCATTTAACATCTAATGAAGTTATAAGCTGGCAGAATTGTGAAAATCTTTATTTGCAACTATTATGTTTAATGTGCTGGAGGAAGTGTAAATAAAGTTTACAATTGTATATTTTCAGCAAGAGATGGTCTAGCTCCCAATATTCTTTGGCTTGTCATTGTGCCTACTGTCCATATGTGTCCCTTCCATCAAGTACTATGTGTTGAGCACCAGAGTATTCAGTGGCCCTTCTGCTCACAAATGCCATACCCATGCCAGAGCAGAGGACAGACATCGTGAGGGTGGGTGCCATGCGCCACCTGATAAATGTATTACAGTTGCCAGTTGGGTTCACAGTATGAGAAGCATCAGTGTGTGAATGCGTTAGAGTGCCTCAAGGTAGGAAATGTCCTAACACATGGGAGCATGGTGGACCCATGAGTCAAGAGTCTTGCCTACTTTTGGAAAAGCATTACAGGGAGATTGTTGTGAACGCAATACCTAAGCACTGAGTGCTGATGAGGTTGTATCCTACTCTGTCTGAGAGACATGTCACAAAATTGACTTATATTCCTACATCCACATATGTAATAATGCAGGATGTTTTCTATAGATGTGTGATAAAAATATGGTGCGCTCGATCACTTTTTGTAAGGTAATGCAAATTGTCACACATTTCCTGTATTTCATCACACATATTTGGGCACATGGGGCCTGATTCAGACCTGAGAAAAATGTTTCTCAAATGGACAAAAGCAATACTATGTGCATTGCAGAGGGGGAGGGGGGCAGATATAACGTGCAGAAGGAGTTAGATTTGGGTGGGTTATTTTCAGTGACGTGTGGTGAGGTCAGTGACTGGGGAGGCACTGTTGTAAATGAATGTGAATATCAATATATATAAAATACACAACACGAAACAAAAATTACATGGAATGTATATTGTATTAAAAAAAAAGGCACTGTACTTATAATAATAATAATAATAATAATAATGACACATTGAATGAGAATGCACAGAAAGGTACACACACAATATAAGCAATCCCATCTAATGCAATAAGAGGGAGCTGAGCCCACACATTACCCCACATCAGCTGGATACCTGCTTTTCCTCTTTCCCACCATCTTTTGCTGGCAGTGCCAATGTAGGCGGGTCTCAGCAGCCATTTCTCTCCTGTCACTTGCCCGCTAGTTTATCTTCCATCTCAGGAGCCACAGGTGGAGGACGAGGAGGGGGCTTCAGAGACTCCGAGGGTGAGCGAAGGAGGACCGAAGACCAGACAGCAGCACGAGGACAAGCCGGAAAAGGAGACTCTGATCTCGGTGGCTGGCGGCAGGCAGGGGACCCGGGCCTGTGGACCTCTCCTTAGGAACATGGACAGGGTTCCTATACTGGGTGCTCTCACCTCCTTCCGGTTTGCGGGGCTGGTAACACAGCGGGGGAACTGGTGCAGGGTAGGGTGGGAGCACACTGTGTCCTTTCAGCATTTTCTTATAGCATCAGCGTGGATTGGTGCATCATATCTAGAGGCATGCCTCATATTGCTGTTTTTCTAAGCAGTATTATTGGTCACAGTGTGGCCCCGCCCCACTCTGCACACTGTGACAGGCAATGTCAAACCATGTGAGATGAGGCTGAGCTGTTGTTGCCTCAACTCTCTTCTATCCCAGCCATTCAAGGGAGACCTGTAAAATCTAGCAAGTTGTAACTATAAAAATGATTGCTATAATACAAAGATGCTTATAAGTTCTAAATATCTTTGGATTATTGTAATAATTTTTATAGTGATATAGGGGGTAATTCCAAGTTGATCGCAGCAGGAATTTTGTTAGCAGTTGGGCAAAACCATGTGTACTGCAGGGGAGGAAGATTTAACATGTGCAGAGAGAGTTAGATTTGGGTGTGGTGTGTTCAATCTGCAGTCTAATTTGCACTGTAAAAATAAAGCAGACAGTATTTACCCTGCACAGAAACAAAATAACCCACCCAAATCTAACTCTTTCTGCACATGTTATATCTGCCTCCCCTCAGTGCACATGGTTTTGCCCAACTGCTAACAAAATTCCTGCTGCGATCAACTTGGAATTACCCCCATAGTCAAAACTCTGGAGTATGACAAGCAGTATTACAGGGGAGGCTCTGACTCACCTGCCTCCCCTGACTGCACGCCCCTGGTTATTTTGTCTCTGTGCAGGGTAAATACTGGCTGCTGTATTTTTACACTGCAATTTAGATTTCGGATTGAACACACCCCACCCAAATCTAATTCTCTCTGCACATGTTATATCTGCCCCCCCGCACTGCACATGGTTTTGCCCATTAGAGAAACATTTTGCTGCTGTGATCAGGTCTGAATTAGGCCCATAGACACTAATGTAGCTCTCAGTGTGCTGGAAACTGGTGGCCATTTTCTTGCAGCACACATCTTCCATCTTATTCTCCCCAGGGCATCTTCCATGGTGGGCCTGGTTTCAGGGAAAACTACCAGGCTCTTTAAGGAATCAAGAATCACAACTATTTAGATAATGGGCCAGATGCATCATCGCTTGGAAAGTGATAAAATGGAGGCTGAAAAAGTACCAGCCAATCAGCTCCTAACTACCATTTTTCAAACAGCCTTTCACTCTCCATTTTATCACTTTCCAAGCGATGATGCATCTAGCCCAATGTCACTGATATTCAGGGTGATGCAGCAACTATTTCAAATGCCCCACTGACTGAAGGGCCATGTGCACTGCACACCCTACACCCATGGTGTATATACCACTGCCTCTACCTGTACACAAGGTGATACTGACAGTTGAGGCAATGTTACGTGCATCATTAGGGATAGCGTCGGAGAGGGGCATGAAGGGCCTACCAGGGAAATGCAATGGTAGGGTTTTGATCAGGCACAGAGGCTTGGCTCACTATTAACCAGTTAATGATTATGGGGGGTCATTCCGAGTTGATCGCTCGCTAGCAACTTTTTGCAGCGCAGCAATCATCTCAACCGCGGTTAAACTGCGCATGCGTATGCTTTGCAATGCGCAGGCGCGTCGTACGAGTACAAAGCGGTTCATTGCTGAGCGATGGATTTAGCGAAGAATCCATTCGCACAGCCGAACACAAGGTGATTGACAGGAAGAGGGCGTTTATGGGTGTCAACTGACCGTTTTCATTGAGTGGTTGTAAAAGGCGTTTGCAGGGCGGGTGTCTGACGTCAAATCCGGACCAGACACTCTGAAATGATTGCAAGGGCTGAGTAAGTCTAGAGCTACGTAGAAACTGCTCAACATTTTTCTGGCCCACTCGGCAGCACACGCGTTCGCACACTTGCAAAGCGAAAATACACTCCCCAATAGGCAGCGACTATTTGATTGCAAGCCAGCAAAAAGTTGCTAGTGAGCGATCAACTCAGAATGATCCCCATAGTCCCTTTATATATGTTTATAATCTATTTGGGATGTAGTCACAATCCTGTCGGCCAGCATACCGACGCCAGGATCCCGGGCGCCGGAATGCCGGCACGGAGCGGAGGGCTATTCCCACTTGTGGGTGCCCACGACATCCATAGAGTGGGAAAAGAACCCGTGAAAAGCTTCATTGCTCTCGCTCCCCCCTGCCGGCATTCCGGCGTCAGCATGCTGACCGCCGGGTCCCGACCGCTGGTATCATGAACCCAAACCATCTATAAACCAAAGCCCTGGGAATGTAGTATAATGTAACATTTGTATAGTAATTAAGCACATGATGATGATCCTGTCTGTATATACCACACATGATAGAGGACCCAGGTACTGACCGTCCAACATCTAAACTGAACGAGAACTGCATTAGGTATGGTAAAAGCGAAATTCATGCCATTGTAATAAAAAGTCAACTATATAAGCTCTTATCACTTAGATGGCTTAGTTGTAAGCTCATGAATCAGTGCAGAACTACTATGCCATTCATATCACACATAAGAACTGTGATCATGATGCTTAAGCCCACTTTGATTGGCAAGAGGGTGAATCTTGGTGCAGTTTCTCTATAGAACCAAACCAAGCACCCATGTTCATTTGTGGTTCTGCACCATGAGGTAACTAACACTTTCATAACATAACAATGTATAATTTGAGTGCACAGTCTAGAACCTGACCCCTAGAGGAGGGGGGTGAGCCCTAAGGAGTGGGATTCCCCAGTACCCCTTTGGGCCACTCGGACCCTGATTACGGAAGTGGTACTATGATAAACTGACAATTTGAATAGTTTAAGAATACTTTCTGATATAAGGGGGAATCCTATCACAGTCATCCTGAAACTGCTAACAAAGTAGCGCTTGAAGGTTCTGCTTAGAGTAGTTCCAACAGAAGCTTAGCAGACTAGATCCCCACTAGATGTTAATATTTGTGGTATCTGTATGGCACCTGTTAAATAAAAATGACACAAAAATGAAAGAGCAGATATTAAGGCACAATATATGAGTTTTAGTTGACAAATTCTGAAAATTGTTGTAGTTGAGATTCAGGTAAAAAAACATGTATATGATCATAAGATGAACACAATTACATGACATTCATTAAAGATAGTGCAATGATTACCGTAACATTAAATGCAATAGTATTAGATAATAATATATAAAGAAAAAGGGTTCAGCTTGTATGGCTTGTAAGACTTCCCTCTTAGCTTGCCTCAAACACGGGAGCGGTCCTAAAGAGTGCTGTATCCACATCTGTCACTACAGACACACGTCCTAAACTGGATAATGACATACAACTGCATGGCAGGGACCCAACATGAAATAAAAACCACAGGGTCAAAGGGAATCTACCTGTGCTCTTAGTAATGCCCCACGGGGCGATTTTTACCTATTTTCTAAGCAATCTGACTTGATCACTTAGAAATAAAGCACAAATCACTCCATGTGTATGCACCATAATGATAGCAATGCCCGGCCCCATGCGTCGCTATCGCCGGCTCAGATCATTCAAGCATGCAGGCAAGATCTAATCAGATTGCCTAGCATGTGTATACAGAACACTGGTTAGCACAGATCGCTCAGCACACATCGCTGTGTGTATAGCAGTGTGTAGTGATGTGTGTTGAGTGATCTGTGCTCACCTACATCGCTTAGCACACCAGCACAAGTCGCCCCGTGTGTACGCTGCATTAGAAAGAAAGGATCTAGTATTCCCTTGGCGAGATTCAAATGCTATTGATGCCGGCAGCCACTGGAGGTATTCAAATATAGCTCAGTTTGGGCGCGATCGAATGCCGACATCTACTCACACCCACCGGGGTAGGCAAGCTGAAATGTGTGAAAAGTTATACAAAACAAAGGTTCAAATGGCACTTTTCTCGATTGTGCCTATTAGTTTAGTCGGGCTTAGCCAATTTATGCGATAGGGGGCATCAAATGAATATCGCCTCCAGCCATTTTCCCAGTGATTTCTCTACTGCACATGTGCAGAATACCATGAAAATGCTCGCTGCGCCATTTTCACAGTGATTCAAGAGCGATACTGACGTCAGCGTGGGACTCAGGAGGAGTAAATATTAAATAAATGGGTGCAGTGTGTGCGTTGGGGTTCCTTCCGGACTCAGGTACCGGTGTGCACTGCCAGGGCAGGTTGTAGACCTTAAGGCGCCCAGGGAAAAAGTTTCCATTGGCGCGACCCCCAGACAAAACAGGGTTAGTATGCGCTGTAGGCGCGTAGCAAAAAATAGAGGCGTGGCTTCATAGGTCATAGGGAAGGGGCGTGGCCACAGTTGTGCCCCCTGTAGTTTTGCCCCCTGTAGCTGTGCCCCCTGTAGCTATGCCCTCAGGAGCTGTGCCCCCAGTAGATTTGCCCCCAGTAGCTGTACCCCCTGTAGTTGTGCCCCCAGTAGATTTGCCCCCTGTAGCTGTGCCCTCAGTAGTTGTGCCCCCTGTAGATGTAGTTTTGCCCCCAATAGTTTTGCCCTCAGTAGATGTGCCCCCCTGTAGATGTGCCCCTAGTAGTAGCGCTTACCAAAAAAAAAAAAAATACTCACCAGACACGCTCCTGCTGCCCGACCGCTGCTGCTGCTGCTGTCCTCCATCTCCGGCCACCACTCCTCGGCTCTATGGGAGAGACGTCATGACGTCTCACCCATAGCGCTGCACACTGCACAGACACTAGAGGTCAATTATGACCTCTAGCGTTTGCGGCTGCTCTGGCAATGTCGTGCGGTGCGCGATGATGTCAGGTGCACTGCTCGGTACCAGTAGTGGCTCTTGCCACGCCACGACAGTGGCGGCAGTGCCCTCAGAACAGCGGCGCCCCAGGCAAAAAGCCTGCTTGCTCGTGGCAAGAGCCGCTACTGTGCACTGCACACACTGCACCCATTATAGAAACGCCAGTGACTGCAATGCTTCATGGATAAAAACATATAAATTAACAAAAAAGTATTGTTGCATAGAACACAGTGCCTGATTTAGAGATGGACACAAAGTGACGTCCACTGCCAGCTTCTCAGATCCGCTGCTTGTGTCTGAAATTGCAGCATTGTATCAACATCACGCACAAGGCTGTGACCATTGGATATATGAGCATAAGGATGGCTGCCACAGATAAGCTGCAAAAGCCAGTAAATCTGCAAAGATGCAGATACTGTCTTTGGCATGCACCCAAAATGGAGGCAACATCAATGTGTGTTGGGTTACTGTGTGGTGTAATGTGTACTGGGGACACTAAAATGTGTGGCATAATATGAATTGGGGAACACTGCGGAATAAAGTGAACTAGGGGGCAGTACAATGTGGCATAATATGAACTGGGGGCACTGTGTGGTATAATGTGAACTAGGGCAATATTATGAGGTAAAAAAAATGATGTACAATACAGCATAAACTTAACCAGGGCACTATTATAACATGTATAAAATTAATAACCGCTGGGGAGAGATGTGTCTCCCTAGAATTATTGGGGCAGGGGACCATTAAAAATGTTGCTGTTGGGCTCACAAAGTTCTGGTTTCACCCTTGAAGAATCACTACAGTAATGTAGTGCATTTCTAAAAAGACTAATGAAGGTATTCTCTTTTGAAGAAGAAGCTGATGGTGGGAGTAGTCCCAACAGTAATAACGACTCTGAATGCTGTATCCAAGCCTAATGGTGAAACAATATTGTCGGACTGGGTCCCCGCTGTGCGCATAACACCAGACCATACCCCGCAGTACTCTGGCCCTCATTCAGTAGTGATCGCACAAGCGATCACCTGCACAGTTTCACGATTATAATAAGTCCTGCAGATACCAGGAATAGATCTGGTTTCCGATTGGATAGATTTACTAGATTTAGACTAACTCTTGACACCTGAATGTTTTTGCACTCTCTCCGACACCTGGACTAGATCAGGGCTCCCTCTTGACACCTGGCAAGTTTTTACCTGACACTTGTAGTTTGCTCCCTGATACTGGCAGATTATTATCTGGAACTGACTGCTCTTAGGGGTACATTTACTAAGCAGTGATAAAAGTGGAGAAGTAAGCCAGTGGAGAAGTTACCAATAACAACCAATCAGCATTGACGTAACATTTATAATTTGCATACTATAAAAGTATACAGAGCAGCTGATTGGTGGCCATAAGCAACTTTTCCAATGGCTCACTTCACCACTTTTATCACTGCTTAGTAAATGTCTCCAACTGGCAGTGATCTGACAGCTTTCTTTGTAAGACTGGTAGCCGTCCTCTGTGCTTTCAACCTCTCTATAATGGTACGCCTCTGAAATTCTTCCCTCCAAAGTACTTGCTGTCCCAGTGACTTCTGTGCTTCCTGACAGACTACCTGGTCTCAGCTGTATTAGTTTGCGTTCCTAACTTGTCAGAGTGATTGCAGTACAGACAATGGGGGTGTTATGCACACCAGTGCCTGCAGGAAAGTACTGGTGTCAGAACTGTTATGCACTCCAGTGTCTGCAGGAATGTACTGGTGTTTGAACTGTTATGCGAAACAAATGGACTCACAGACAAACTGGGGAATATGACATAACGTACACAGAAGGTGATAGGGTAACAAAATACACACAAAGTGAACAGAGAAGCCCAGAGGCTAAGGAACTGGGTATCTCCCTTGTATTAGAACTGCACAGATGGAAAAGCAAGATGTTGTGTTTTAATACGTAGAGAACCCGAAATGCTGTTGCTAAGGGCAACAGCAAAACCCTAAAGGGTTACCAACGGGTGTGGCAGTAAACTCCTTGGTCAGAGATGGAATGATAGACACAAGGAGAATCTCCACAATCCTAATTCTCACTTGCAGTGCACAGGTTTTAGCTTACTGCCACTAAACTGACCCCTGACACCTAGCACAGTGAGACAGGATTTAGGCAGGCAAGTCTTAGAATACAGCCGCAAACTTGCTAAGTTCACAGAGTAGTAACAGAACCCCAGCAAGCTAAACGACTGACTCCAGTCTTACTGCTAGGTCTGGATTGGCAGAGTGTAATACCAAATCCCCAGGCCTATTTGCAGTAAGCAACAAACAAATACAAAGCTACACAGTACTGGCTAACTTTCATGAACTGACTAACCAACAAAGATTCAGCAGCATCTGCTTACTCTGAAAAGAGGCCTTATAAAGCAGGTGCTGTCCACGCCCCACTCAGACCTCACAGACTGTGAGCACAAAAACCAGCACCGGATCCCCTGCTGTGCACAGAGCCTATAACCACTGCACAGCAAAAGACCCGAACCGGAGTATCAGGTGCGCTCAGGTTACTCCACTAGCACTTGTCTCCCGGTTGCCATGACGACGTGGCAGCACAGGGCAGGAGACCCTAACAGTACCCCCCCTCTGACGAGGGGTCAAAGAACCCCTACCACCGGGTTTATCGGGGAACTGCGAGAAGAAAGAGCGTATCAGTCTGGGGGCATGAAGATCACAACTGCGCACCCACGACCGCTCCTCCGGGCCATACCCCTTCCAGTGCACCAAAAATGACAGCCGACCCCGAACCACCTTGGAGTCAAGAATCCTTTCAACAACAAACTCCCTCTGGCCACGTATCAGAAGAGGGGAAGGTCTTCCACTGGAAGAAGGATTACTAATCGCCCGTTTTAAAAGGGAACAATGAAATGTTTTATTGATACCCAAAGAACGGGGCAGATCTAACTGAAATGCCACCGGATTGATAACCCTGGTGATCTTATAAGGGCCGATGAACCGGGGGCCTAACTTATGAGATGGCTGTCTCAACTTCAAATTCTTGGTAGACAACCAGACGAAGTCTCCTAATTTGAAGCTGCAGGGTCTTTTCCGCTTATCAAAAACCCTTTTGGTCACTAATGACACAGACACAAGGGCTTTCTTCACTTTCCGCCAAATACCTCTAAGGACCGAAACCACAGAGGAACCACCAGGCGTGGAGTCCAGGGGGTCAAAAGAATTGGCCTTAGGATGATGCCCATACACACAAAGGAAGGGAGAGATCCCTGTAGCAGAGTGAGCCGCGTTGTTATAGGCAAACTCCGCCATGGACAGATGAGCAACCCAGTCAGTCTGACACTTGGAGACATAACACCTGAGGAACTGCTCCAAGGACTGGTTCACCCTTTCAGTCTGCCCATTAGACTGCGGATGGTAGCCTGACGACAAGCTGACAGAAATCTGGAGATCGGAACAAAATGCCCTCCAGAATTTGGCCACAAACTGGGATCCGCGGTCAGAGACCACATCAAGTGGCAACCCGTGGAGACGCACAACATGCAGCATAAATAATTCAGACAGGCGTCTGGCCGATGGCAGCCCAACCAGTGGAACGAAGTGCGCCATCTTCGAAAACCTGTCAACGACAACCCAGATGGCTGTCATCCCCGAGGATTTGGGCAAGTCCACCACAAAATCCATTGAAATGTGGGTCCATGGCTTAGATGGGATAGAGAGTGGATGTAATGGGCCAACAGGAACCCCTCTAGGAGTCTTATTTCGGGCACAGATGTCACATGCCCGAACCCACTGATCCACATCCTTAGCCACCGAGGGCCACCACACCGCCCTAGATAGCAACTCCCGAGTTCTGGCAATACCCGGGTGACCTGCCGACTTCTTGGCATGGAATTCCAGAAACACTCGCTGTCTTAACCTAGGAGGCACAAACAAAAGACCTACCGGAAGGTCTGGAGGAGCCTGCTCCTGTGCTCTAAGGACTAATGATAAGAGGTCCTGGGTAATGCCCACTTTAATACATGATGGGGAAACAATGGGCAACGGCTCCTCGGTGGTCTCCTGGATTGGAGCAAAACTCCGCGAGAGCGCATCAGCCTTGATGTTTTTTGACCCAGGGCGATATGTTATCAAAAAATTAAAGCGAGCAAAAAACAAAGCCCATCGTGCCTGCCTGGCATTGAGACGCTTCGCTGACTCTAAATATGCCAGATTCTTATGGTCAGTGAGAATTGAGACCACAAACTTAGCCCCCTCAAGCCAGTGTCTCCACTCCTCGAGTGCATCCTTAATAGCCAACAATTCCCGGTTACCCACGTCATAATTCATCTCGGCAGGCGAAAATTTACGGGAAAAGTAAGCACAGGGATGAAGGCGATTATCAGACACTCCCATCTGAGAAAGCACTGCCCCAATACCCATCTCAGAGGCATCCACCTCCACCACAAAAGGACGCTCTGGATCTGGGTGTCGCAGCACCTTGGCCGAAACAAATGCCCTTTTGAGACGGGCAAAAGCCGCTTTAGCCTCACAAGACCAGTGAGCAACATCCGCCCCTTTCTTAGTGAGTGCCACCAAGGGCGCCACTATAGACGAAAATCCAGCGATAAATCGTCTATAAAAATTCGCAAAGCCCAGGAAACGCTGAAGCGCCTTCAAACTAGTGGGCTGCACCCAATCCAGGACTGCCTGTACCTTGGAACCCTCCATTTGGAAACCTTCTGGGGAGATAATATATCCTAGAAATGCGATTTGCTGAACTTCAAATTCGCACTTCTCCAGCTTCGCCCCAAGCCGGTGGTCTCTGAGTCTCTGGAGGACTAAGCGTACATGCTTCCGATGTTCCTCCAGGGAATGGGAGAAGATTAGGATGTCATCTAAGTATACAACTAAGAATCTATCCAAATATTCCCTGAGCACATCATTCATGAAATCCTGGAAGACTGCCGGGGCATTACAGAGCCCAAAAGGCATCACCAAATATTCATAATGCCCTGAGTGGGTATTAAAGGCAGTCTTCCATTCATCCCCCTCTCTTATTCGGATTAGATTGTACGCACCGCGTAGGTCAATCTTAGAAAAAATGGTGGCAGTACGAAGCTGGTCAAACAAGACCGAAATGAGAGGCAGTGGGTATGAGTTTTTAATTGTGATACGGTTCAATTCCCTGAAGTCGATGCAGGGTCGCAACGAACCGTCCTTTTTACCCACGAAGAAGAACCCCGACCCAACTGGAGACTGTGAAGGTCTGATAAATCCCTTAGCCAAGTTCTCCTGAATGTACTCTGCCATAGCCTGAGTCTCAGGACGTGACAGGGAGTACAACCTGCTCTTGGGAAGCTTAGCATTTGGCAACAAATCAATGGCACAGTCATAGGGGCGATGGGGAGGTAGTACCTCTGCAATTTTTTTGGAGAACACGTCCGCAAAATCTGCATAACACCCTGGCAATCCTGGCAAATTTAGCTGCGAGAGCCTGACTGGAAGGCTCAAGCAACTCCTGAAACAATCAGTACCCCAACTAAGAATCTCCCCAGAGACCCAGTCAAATTGAGGATTGTGGGCCCTTAACCAGGGTAACCCCAACACCAATGGGGCAAAAGTACAGACAGTCACATAAAAGGACAATTTTTCAGAGTGTGTGGCTCCAATAAACAAAGAAATCTGGCTAGTGCAAGAGGTAATTTTACCTTGGGATAATGGTTCCCCGTTTAACCCACAAATCTCAATTTCCGATGCCAAGGGTACTAAGGGAACAGAGTGTTTCAGGGCGAATTGGCGGTCCATAAAAACCCCGTCGGCCCCACTGTCCACAAAGGCCTCAGTCTTGACAGTTTGACCGAGGATCTTCAAGGTCACCGGAATGATAAAAGTCTTCTTGGGAAATTCTGACTTCTGGCCTGACAGGATATTTCCCATCACCCTCAGGCCCTGAAGTTTTCCGGCTTTTCTGGGCATGATACTACCACATGACCTTTATTCCCACAGTACAAACACAACCCCTGCTGTCTCCTCCGCGTCTTCTCACGCGAGGAGAGGCGGGTAGCCCCAATCTGCATAGGCTCCTCAGAAAATTCCTCAGAGTCAGAGGTTCCCTTGGGAAGGAAGGAAATCTCAGTCTCCCTTTCAAGCCTACGCTCTCTCAGCCGTCTATCCACCCGGATGGATAACTGCATGAGCTGATCCAAGCTATCAGGCAAGGGATATTGTACCAGTTGGTCCTTTATCTGGTTAGAAAGACCTCTTCGGTACTGGTGTCTCAGGGCTGGGTCATTCCACTGGGTATCATGGGCCAACCTCCGAAACTCCGTACAGTAAACCTCAACTGGCCTTCGCCCTTGCTTAAGGATCGAAATCTGAGCCTCGGCTGAGGCCGTCTTGTCAGGGTCATCATACAACATGCCCAGTGCCGTAAAAAAAGCATCAACACTTTTAAGCAACGGACAGTCAGGCTGCAACCCATATGCCCAGACCTGTGGGTCTCCTTGTAGCAAGGAAATCACTATGCCCACCCGCTGAATCTCCGACCCAGAAGACTGAGGCCTAAGCCGGAAGTATAGCTTGCAGCTCTCCTTGAAACAAAAGAACTGCGAGCGATCTCCAGAAAAACGATCCGGGAGATTTACTTTCGGCTCCTTAACCCCTGCAGGTGCTGCTGCTGCGGGAGCTCCGCCAGCAGCCTGGGAGGTGTGCATTTTAATGGACAAATCATTAAATTGTCGGGTCAGGACCTGCACCTGATCGACCACCTGTTGCAACGTATTTTGAGGGGTATGCTCCATATTCCCACAAAATTTCAACAGGAGTATTGGGCTGCTGAATATGTTATGCACACCAGTGCCTGCAGGAAAGTACTGGTGTCAGAACTGTTATGCACTCCAGTGTCTGCAGGAATGTACTGGTGTTTGAACTGTTATGCGAAACAAATGGACTCACAGACAAACTGGGGAATATGACATAACGTACACAGAAGGTGATAGGGTAACAAAATACACACAAAGTGAACAGAGAAGCCCAGAGGCTAAGGAACTGGGTATCTCCCTTGTATTAGAACTGCACAGATGGAAAAGCAAGATGTTGTGTTTTAATACGTAGAGAACCCGAAATGCTGTTGCTAAGGGCAACAGCAAAACCCTAAAGGGTTACCAACGGGTGTGGCAGTAAACTCCTTGGTCAGAGATGGAATGATAGACACAAGGAGAATCTCCACAATCCTAATTCTCACTTGCAGTGCACAGGTTTTAGCTTACTGCCACTAAACTGACCCCTGACACCTAGCACAGTGAGACAGGATTTAGGCAGGCAAGTCTTAGAATACAGCCGCAAACTTGCTAAGTTCACAGAGTAGTAACAGAACCCCAGCAAGCTAAACGACTGACTCCAGTCTTACTGCTAGGTCTGGATTGGCAGAGTGTAATACCAAATCCCCAGGCCTATTTGCAGTAAGCAACAAACAAATACAAAGCTACACAGTACTGGCTAACTTTCATGAACTGACTAACCAACAAAGATTCAGCAGCATCTGCTTACTCTGAAAAGAGGCCTTATAAAGCAGGTGCTGTCCACGCCCCACTCAGACCTCACAGACTGTGAGCACAAAAACCAGCACCGGATCCCCTGCTGTGCACAGAGCCTATAACCACTGCACAGCAAAAGACCCGAACCGGAGTATCAGCTGCGCTCAGGTTACTCCACTAGCACTTGTCTCCCGGTTGCCATGACGACGTGGCAGCACAGGGCAGGAGACCCTAACAGGGGGTCATTCCGAGTTGATCGCTCGCTAGCAGTTTTTAGCAGCCGTGCAAACGCATTGTCACCGCCCACCGGGGAGTGTATTTTTGCTTTGCAGAAGTGCGAACGCTTGTGCAGCAGAGCACCTGCAAAATCATTTTGTGCAAAACAAGACCAGCCCTGTAGTTACTCTTCGTGTGCGTTGATTCTAATGATGGTGGGATGGTTTTTGATGCCACACACCCGCCCAGCGTTCGCCCAGCCATGCCTGCGTTTTCCCAGACACGCCTGCGTTTTTCTAAGCACTCCCTAAAAACGGTCGGTTGACACTTCATGTCAATCTTCCTGCGTTGTGCCGTGCAACTGAAAGCTTTGCTAGAACCTGTGCAAAACCACAAAGGACTTTGTACCCGTATGTCACGTGTGCGCATTGCGGTGCATACGCATGCACAGATTAGCCATTTTTTTCACTGATCGCTGCTCTGCGAACAACGGCAGCTAGCGATCAACTTGGACTGACCCCCAATAACCAAGACTCTTTCCTCTTTGTTTGCACTTCCGCTCATCATCTCCCTGGCACCAAACTCTTCTCTTTCTGTGTTTTTTTCGTCAGGCATGATGGAAAATGTACTTCCCATCAATAGAATCTTGCTAGCTCAATCCTGGAACCAGCTGCTCTTAAACAGATTAGCACTGGGACCAGAGGTAACAAGCGTATACCTAGTACCAATAGCATTTATTAAAGCTCTGCCATGAGTTTAAAGCATACCGTGGGTGTGTTCATAAGGTACAAACACTTACATACACCCACCACCAAAGCAGCAAAAAAATAGATATTTTCCTTTGTAATATGAAGTGTTTTATCTCTAAACAGCAGAAGGTGGTTTTATGCCAGCCAGGTCAGCTATCACTCTGCGGTTAAAGTATGTATAACCTTAGAAGTTTTCATTGAACCACATGCTCTTTTGGTAAGCATATGTCAACTTTCACACCACGTTTTAGTATTGATACATGATAGAGGCAAGGGGACTAATTCAGACCTGATCGCTAGGCTGCGTTTTCTCACAGCCTGCGATCAGATTTGAACTGCGCATGCACATGCACCACAATGCGCAGGCGCAATGGACCACAGCAACGGGGATCGCCGGTCAGCGATGGGATGGTGCGAAATTTCCGAATGCACAGGCGATCGCAAGGAGATTGACAGGAGGAGGGCGTTCGTGGGTGGCAACTGACCATTTTCATGGAGTGTCTGGGAAAACGCAGGAGGGACCTGGCTCTTGAAGGGAGGCACGTCAGTTCCGGCCCCGATCATCGCAGCGGCTGAGTAAGTCCTGGGCTGAGCAGGGACTGCACAAACTCATGTTTGTGCAGTTCTGCTACAAATGCGATCACCCACTTGCACACACTCCATACCCTCTCCCTCTAGGCGGCGATTACCTGATTGCAGGGATGCAAAGAAATGCACCCTATTGATCAGGTCTGAATTATCCCAAATATAACAACAAAGAAGAGGAGAGTGTCTGAATCTGGCGCACAAAAGAATCACAATTCTTAAAATTTACCTTTTATTATTTCATATTAAAATTTCAGATTGTTCCAGAAACTTGAAGCAAAGAATCAACAGCAAAATACTTGCTAAAATCTCAAAGTGTGTGAAAAGACAAAGTAGTGTTAATAAATGAAAACTCAGCTGTGTACTATTTGTTGTGTCTTTATTTATATTGTTTTGTTTTTATTACAGTATGGGGTATTTTTACTAAAATTCGTATTTTCCCGTTTGAGGTCAAAGTTCAATCACGAATGACATCGAAAGTGTAAAGTTGCAACTTTTTGAATTTATTTCGACTAATTTACTAAGCTGTCGTATTCAGCATTTTCGGATTTACCGATGTCGATGTCATTCATTTTTTTTGGCAGTGTTTTACGTGAGTGACTTGTAAAACACTGCCGACTTTAATACAATGAATCTCGGCCGGATCTGAGAGATCCGTGCTGGGCTTCATTGTGCACCTTTTTAAAAATTGTAATCAGTGTTAAAATAAAATAAAAAAAATTGCGTGGGGTCCCCCCTCCTAAGCCAAACCAGCCTCGGGCTCTTTGAGCCGGTCCTGGTTGAAAAAATATGGGGAAAAAAATGATAGGGGTTCCCCCATATTTAAGCAACCAGCACCGGGCTCTGCGCCTGGTCCTGGTTTCAAAAATACGGGGGACAAAAAGCGTAGGGGTCCCCCGTATTTCTGAAACCAGCACCGGGCTCCACTAGCCAGATACATAATGCCACAGCCGGGGGACACTTTTATCTAGGTCCCTGCGGCCCTGGCATTACATAACCAACTAGTCACCCCTGGCCGGGGTACCCTGGAGGAATGGGGACCCCTTCAATCAAGGGGTCCCCCCCCTCCAGCCACCCAAGGGCCAGGGGTGAAGCCCGAGGCTGTCCCCCCCATCCAAGGGCTGCGGATGGGAGGCTGATAGCCTTGTTGTCAAAAAATGAATATTGTTTTTAGTAGCAGTACTACAAGTCCCAGCAAGCCTCCCCCGCAAGCTGGTACTTGGAGAACCACAAGTACCAGCATGCGGTGGAAAACCGGGCCCGCTGGTACCTGTAGTACTACTACTAAAAAATACCCCAATAAAAACAGAAGACACACACCTTGAAAGTAAAACTTTAATGCATACATCCACACCTCCATATACACATACTTACCTATGTTCACACGAGGGTCGGTCCTCTTCTCCATGTAGAATCCATGGTGTACCTGTTGAAAAAATTATACTCACAAAATCCAGTGTAGATGGCTCCTCTTTTAATCCATTTGTAATCTAGGTACTTTGCAAAAAAACAAAACGAACACCCGACCTCGCACTGAAAGGGGCCCCATGTTTTCACATGGGACCCCTTTCCCCGAATGCCAGGAACCCCCTCTGACTTATGTCTAAGACGGTTCCATCAGCCAATCAGGGAACGCCACATTGTGGCACCCTCCTGATTGGCTGTGTGCTCCTGTACTGTATGACAGGCAGCACACGGCAATGTTACAATGTAGCGCCTATGCGCTCCATTGTAACCAATGGTGGGAACTTTGTGGTTAGCGGTGAGGTTACTTTCGGTCAACCGCTGACCACAAAGTTCCCACCATTGGTTACAATGGAGCGCATAGGCGCTACATTGTAACACTGCCGGGTGCTGCCTGTCATACAGTACAGGAGCACACAGCCAATCAGGAGGGTGCCACAATGTGGCGCTCCCTGATTGGCTGATGGAACCCTCTTAGACATAAGTCAGAGGGGGTTTCTGGCAAAGGGGTCCCATGTGAAAACATGGGGCACCTTTCAGTGCGAGTTTGGGTGTTCGTTTTGTTTTTTTGCAAAGTACCTGGATTACAAATGGATTAAAAGAGGACCCATCTACCCTGGATTTTGTGAGTATAATTTTTTTAACAGGTACCCCATGGATTCTACATGGAGAAGAGGACCGACCCTCGTGTGAACAAAGGTAAGTATGTGTATATGGAGGTGTGGATGTATGCATTAAAGTTTTACTTTCAAGGTGTGTGTCTTCTGTTTTTATTGGGGTATTTTTTTAGTAGTAGTACTACAGGTACCAGCGGGCCCGGTTTTCCACCGCATGCTGGTACTTGTGGTTCTCCAAGTACCAGCTTGCGGGGGAGGCTTGCTGGGACTTGTAGTACTGCTACTAAAAACAATATTCATTTTTTGACAACAAGGCTATCAGCCTCCCATCCGCAGCCCTTGGATGGGGGGGACAGCCTCGGGCTTCACCCTTGGCCCTTGGGTGGCTGGAGGGGGGGGACCCCTTGATTGAAAGGGTCCCCATTCCTCCAGGGTACCCCGGCCAGGGGTGACTAGTTGGTTATGTAATGCCAGGGCCGCAGGGACCTAGATAAAAGTGTCACCCGGCTGTGGCATTATGTATCTGGCTAGTGGAGCCCGGTGCTGGTTTCAGAAATACGGGGGACCCCTACGCTTTTTGTCCCCCGTATTTTTGGAACCAGGACCAGGCGCAGAGCCCGGTGCTGGTTGTTTAAATATGGGGGATCCCCTATAATTTTTCCCCCCATATTTTTTCAACCAGGGCCGGCTCAAAGAGCCCGAGGCTGGTTTGGCTTAGGAGGGGGGACCCCACGCATTTTAAAAAAAAAAAATTAACACTTTACCACCCCGTCCCACTGAAAAACATGCACGGATCTCATGGATCCGTGCATGCCTATCCAAACACGGGGAAAGAAAGCAGGTCTGGTTTTTTTTAGCACTTTTTCACGAATTGTATTTCAGCACGGCAGTGTTTGGCTATTGTCGGCAGTGTTTGCGATTTGCACTTTTTAGTAAATGACCGATTTCTACCAAATTGCAGGCGTATTTGACCGATGGTGTATTGATTCGTAATTTTTTCCTAGGACTTCCAAAATATTACGAATGCCCTCATCACTGCCGTGATTTGAGTTTAGTAAATTCCCGAGATGACACTTTGAAGAAAAAACGTCATCTCGGTCAAAATCGGGACCTTAGTAAATATACCCCTATATCTCAATTTTTTATTACTAATCTGAACTTTCTATTCTCGATATTAGTACCTCTGAAGAATCTTCAAGAGGAGATTCTACATAGAAAGACATGGTGTATGCAGGTTGATTCTGAGGAATAAAGGCACTATTACCAGTTAGTTCTATTGGTTATACAATGAGAATTATAATACCTTTTGTGGAGTAAAGGATATGTAACTTTGACATTCCAAATACCAATCCCTATATAGGCATCTAATTATCAAAATCTGGAGTATACCCCAGAGTGTTGTCACTCATGTTATACACGATATTCTGACCTAGTATATTATACCAATTGGGAGAGTGCTCTCTATGGGGGTCATTCCGACCCAATCGCACGCTGCAATTTTTCTCAGCCGTGCGATCGGGTCCGGAATGCGCATGCACTGCGGCCGCAATGTGCAGGCGCGTCACTGCCCGGCGATGGGGAACGCCAGGCAGCGAATGTTCTAACGAAGATTTTGATCGCATTGGCGATCGCAAGGTGACTGACAGTAGGAAGGCGTTCCGAGGTGGCAACTGACCGTTTTCTGGGAGTGGAGAGGAAAACGCAGGTGTGTCCAGGCGTTTGCAGGGCGGGTGTCTGACGTCAATTCTGGGACCTGGCAGGCTGAAGTGATCGCAGTGGCTGAGTAAGTTCAGAGCTACTCAGAAAAAAAAACTGTGCGATCAACTCAGAATGACCCCCTATGCTGTGTCTAAAAGAAATGCTCCTGAGCTCTTTAATTATAAGTAGATAATTCAAATGGCACTTAGTAGTATAATTACTTGCTTTTTTAACTAGACACTGGAGATGATCAGTCTCACTATTGTGTGCCTGATAAATAATAGTATTAGTTCCGATACATTATGGTCTCATTTCATGCGTAATATTACTTATACTAAACATGAGGTTACAGGTTGTTTCTTCCTATTATATCCAGACACTGGAGATCGATCTCACGATTACGGGGTATATGCAATTGCGGTCAAATTGACGCGAAAGTTGAAAAACGGGACATTTTCGACAAAAAAACATGTCGAATTGGATTCGTCAATGCAATACAGCACTTTTCGTCAAAATACCTGCCGTTTCAGATTCGACTTTTTGCAAATCGACATTTTCAAAATTCAACATGTCTGCAATGGTCAAAATGCGCCTTTTTGACAAAAGTATATTCAATTGAAGAATGTCGATTCGACAACAGTGCTTTTCGGCAGCAATTTCATCAATTTCATTCCGCCTCACTTTGCTGGCAGGATCTAATAATTTTTTTATTTTAAATGTATTTTTTTTTGCTTTTTGGATTGCTAATAGCATATCTATTTATATTTGAAGGGATTATCTACTTGGTTTGTCTTTTTTTGACTCACAAGTATTATTTTATTGCTTTTTTAAAAGAATATTTTTTTTTTCACTCTGCTGAGGGAAATGTACCCATGATTCCACAGTTTTACCCAGGATACACTTCTGCAAAGCCCCTCCTCTCTCCTCACTCCCGTTTTTGAGACTTCAGGGAGAAGAGCCATTACAGTCAGCTCTCTTGTGGAATCGTTTTTTTAGGACAATCCCTGCGTTTTAACACATTTCTATCCTATTTTTGTACTGACTACAATAATGGAGCCTTTTTCTGACCAGATTGTGATGTTCATGCTGGCTGCAAGCATGGAGGAAGAAAGGGCTGGTGAACATCAGGATCAAAGTCAGCAAATGTCTGCATTGGGTGAGCCAGTATTGCGTGTTTCATTTCCACGTCCACGCCAGTATCGCACTAGGCGTGAACTGGAGGATCTCAGCGAGTTCGAGGTGATTCAAAATTATCGCTTAACGACTCGCGACATATATTCGCTGTACGCTCTGTTGGAGGCCGACCTGGAACCTCGGGCACGGACCAATCGCGCAGTCAGCGGTTTCCAGAAACTGCTGGCTACGTTACATTTTTTGGCGTCAGGCACATTCCAGCCTACTTTGTCTCAAACATGCGGTTTTTCACAGTCGACACTGTCGCGCTGTATAACCCAGGTCATTAGGGCTTTCTGCAAATTGACGATCCAGTTCATCACATTTCCAGATACGGACAGCGGATGTCGTGAGATCAAATTAGGCTTTTTTTAACCAAATACAATTTTCACAATATTCTTGGCGCGATTGACTGTACCCACGTGCAGATCAGACCGCCACGGAATTCGGAAGAATGTTTTCGGAACCGAAAACATTTCCATTCCATGAATATACAGGCGGTCTGTGATGTCAACATGAAATTTTTGAATATTTTTGTGGGATTTCCTGGATCATCTCACGACTCCTTCATCCTAAGTCAGTCATCGCTGTTTGACAATTTCGAAACCGGAAACATGCCGGGTGGCTGGCTGTTAGGTATTTATTTTAATTGTTTTTATTTTATTTTATTTTTTATTTTTATTTTTTATATTACCCACCATTTTTTTCATTTCCATAGGCGATGCGGGTTATCCCAACAAATCGTGGCTCTTGACCCCATTGTCTAATCCTGTTGGTAGAGCAGAAAAACGTTACCAAGAGACACACAAAGCATCGAGGCAAATAACTGAGCGTGCCTTCGGTCTACTTAAAAGCCGGTTTAGATGTTTAGACACTTCCGGTGGTGCTCTTTTGTACTCACCGGCAAAGGTTTGCGGCATGGTAAATGCGTGTTGTATTTTACACAACATATGTGTCGCAAACCATTTGCCGGTGACTCTTCGTCGCAGCGCTTTCCGACGCGGGAACCGTTTTTCTGCTCTACCGGTGGGTATGGACGAAGGAGATGATTCCCGACGGACATTGATCCAAAGCTTTTTTTCTTCTGCCTGTGAGTATACTTGTAACATTTGTATTATCGTGTAAACTGAGATTGTAATATTCTAAAAAAAATCTTTATTTATGTATTTCAGAGTTTTACGTCCTGTTGACGCACCTTCCCAGGCCTGTTTTCAAAGTTTCGTCCTGTTGACGACCTGTTACCCCCTGTTTTTTCCTGTTGTTGGGTTGCCGCAAATATTGGACCCGTTTATCCAACTCTACCATGGGCAACCTACTTGTGATGTGGACCGGAACCTCCGCCATGTAGCAGACAACCCCCCTCAAGTGAGATGTATTGTCCAAAACTCCCTCCTGTCCAAGTCACCCCGGCATGTCCAAAGTGCAGCCCTTCGGCATTAGCAAAACTGCACATCCAATCATGCCCTGATACACCAATGCTTACACTGTGTCAGGGAATGTTTGGATGTGTAGTTACTCAAGTGCCGGAGGGCTGCATTTGGGACAAAGGCCGCTGTAACCTGCTTGTGTCAAAGTGTTGCTTGTACCTTTTCTTTTCCATAGAAGGGTGACACTATTACCAATAGCTGGAACCTCATACTATTCTCTTCCACAGGTCTTGCGGAGTATCCTTCCCAAGTGGCGTGGATGTGAAGAGACACGACAGTTCCACTGATGTACCATGGCATGGGCGACCTACTTGTGATGGGGATCGGAACGTCCGCCATGTAGCAGACAACCCCCCTCAGGTGAGATGTATTGCCCAAAACTCCCTCCTGTCCAAGTCACCCCGGCATGTCCAAAGTGCAGCCCTCCGGCATTAGCAAAACTGCACATCCAATCATGCCCTGATACACAAATGCTTACACTGTGTCAGGGAATGGATGCGGTCACTCATATAATCCTCCACCAATCTTTCAATGGTGTCAGAATCATATGCAGTGACAGTAGATGACATGTCAGTAATCGTTGGCAGGTCCTTCAGTCCGGACCAGATGTCAGCACTCGCTCCAGACTGCCCCGCATCACCGCCAGCGGGTGGGCTCGGAATTCTTAGCCTTTTCCTTGCAGCCCCAGTTGCGGGAGAATGTGAAGGAGGAGCTGTTGACGGATCACGCTCCGCTTGACTTGACAAGTGTCTCACCAGCAGGTCTTTGCACCTCTGCAGACTTGTGTCTGCCTCAAAGAGAGATACAACATAGGCTTTAAACCTAGGATCGAGCACGGTGGGCAAAATGTAGTGCTCTGATTTCAACAGATTGACCACCCGTGAATCCTGGTTAAGTGAATTAAGGGCTCCATCCACAAGTCCCACATGCCTAGCGGGATCGCTCCGTTTTAGCTCCTCCTTCAATCTCTCCAGCTGCTTCTGCAAAAGCCTGATGAGGGGAATGACCTGACTCAGGCTGGCAGTGTCTGAACTGACTTCACGTGTGGCAAGTTCAAAGGGTTGGAGAACCTTGCACAACGTTGAAATCATTCTCCACTGCACTTGAGTCAGGTGCATTCCCCCTCCTTTGCCTATATCGTAGACAGAGGTATAGGCTTGAATGGCCTTTTGCTGCTCCTCCATCCTCTGAAGCATATAGAGGGTTGAATTCCACCTCGTTACCACCTCTTGCTTCAGATGATGGCGGGACAGGTTCAGGAGTGTTTGCTGGTGCTCCAGTCTTCGGCACGCGTGGCTGAATGCCGAAAGAGGCCCGCAATTCTTCAGGCCACCGACAGCATCTCTGGCACGCCCCTTTCATTTTTTTTTAATTCTGCACCACCAAATTCAATGTATGTGCAAAACATGGGACGTGCTGGAATTTGCCCACATGTAATGCACGCACAATATTGGTGGCATTGTCCGATGTCACAAATCCCCAGGAGAGTCCAATTGGGGTAAGCCATTCTGCGATGATGTTCCTCAGTTTCCGTAAGAGGTTGTCAGCTGTGTGCCTCTTATGGAAAGCGGTGATACAAAGCGTAGCCTGCCTAGGAACGAGTTGGCGTTTGCGAGATGCTGCTACTTGTGCCGCCGCTACTGTTGTTGCTGCGGGAGGCAATACATATACCCAGTGGGCTGTCACAGTCATATAGTCCTGAGTCTGCCCTGCTCCACTTGTCCACATGTCCGTGGTTAAGTGGACATTGGGTACAACTGCATTTTTTAGGACACTGGTGACTCTTTTTCTGACGTCTGTGTACATTCTCGGTATCGCTTTCCTAGAGAAGTGGAACCTAGATGGTATTTGGTACCGGGGACACAGTACCTCAAGAAATTCTCTAAGTCCCTGTGAACTAACGCTGGATACCGGACGCACGTCTAACACCAAATCAGCTGCCAAGGCCTGAGTTATCCGCTTTGCAACAGGATGAATGCTGTGATATTTCATCTTCCTCGCAAAGGACTGTTGGACAGTCAATTGCTTACTGGAAGTAGTACAAGTGGTCTTCCGACTTCCCCTCTGGGATGATGATCGACTCCCAGTAGCAACAACAACAACAGCGCCAGTAGCAGTAGATGTTACACTCAAGGATCCATCGGAGGAATCCCAGTCAGGAGGGCACTCGTCAGACTTGCCAGTGACATGGCCTGCAGGACTATTGGCTTTCCTGTCTAAGGAGGAAATTGACACTGAGGGAGTTGGTGGTGTGGTTTGCAGGAGCTTGTGTACAAGAGGAAGGGATTTAGTTGTCAGTGGACTGCTTCCGCTGTCACCCAAAGTTTTTGAACTTGTCAATGACTTCTGATGAATGCGCTCCAGGTGACGTATAAGGGAGGATGTTCCTAGGTGGTTAACGTCCTTACCCCTACTTATTACAGCTTGACAAAGGCAACACATGGCTTGAAACCTGTTGTCCGCATTTCTGTTAAAATAATTCCACACCGAAGAGGTGATTTTTTTTGACCAGGCATGTCAATGGCCATATTCATCCCACGGACGACAGGTGTCTCCCCGGGTGCCTGAATTAAACAAACCACCTCATCATCAGAATCCTCCTTGTCAATTTCCTCCTCAGCGCCAGCAACACCCATATCCTCATCCTGGTGTACTTCAACAGTGACATCTTCAATTTGACTATCAGGAACTGGACTGTGGGTGCTCCTTCCAGCACTTGCAGGGGGCGTGCAAATGGTGGAAGGAGCCACCTCTTCCCGTCCAGTGTTGGGAAGGTCAGGCATTGCAACCGACACAATTGGACTCTCCTTGGGGATTTGTGATTTAGAAGAACGCACAATTCTTTGCTGTGCTTTTGCCATCTTAACTCTTTTCAGTTTTCTAGCGGGAGGATGAGTGCTTCCATCCTCATGTGAAGCTGAACCACTAGCCATAAACATAGGCCAGGGCCTCAGCCGTTCCTTGCCACTCCGTGTCGTAAATGGCATATTGGCAAGTTTACGCTTCTCCTCAGACGCTTTTAATTTAGATTTTTGGGTCATTTTACTGAACTTTAGGTTTTTGGATTTTACATGCTCTCTACTATGACATTGGGCATCGGCCTTGGCAGACGACGCTGATGGCATTGAATCGTCTCTGCCATGACTAGTGGCAGCAGCTTCAGCACGAGGTGGAAGTGGATCTTGATCTTTCCCTACTTCATTCTCCACATTTTTGTTCTCCATTTTTTAATGTGTGGAATTATATGCCAATAATATTATTATATCAATAGCAATGGCCTACTGTACTGTACAACTATATATCGTTGGTCACCAAAATGCTGCACTGTAATACTATATATACTGTTCACAAAAATGCAGCACAGATATGGAATGAATACTTTCAGTGACACAGAGCTGTAAGATACAGCAATGGCCTACTGTACAACTATATACGGTTGGTCACCAAAATGCTGCACTGTTTTACTATGTATACTGCTCACAAAAATGCAACACAGATATGGAATGGATACTTGCAGTGACACAGAGCTGCAAGATACAGCAATGGCCTACTGTACTGTACAACTATATACTGTTGGTCACCAAAATGCTGTACTGTAATACTATATATACTGCTCACAAAAATGCAGCACAGATATGGAATGGATACTTGCAGTGACACAGAGCTGCAAGATACAGCAATGGCCTACTGTATTGTACAACTATATACTGTTGGTCACCAAAATGCTGACGTAGCCACGTCCTCTCCGTTCAATCTCCACTGCACGAGTGAAAATGGCGGTGACGCGCGGCTCTTTATGTAGAATAAGAATCTTGCAAGAATCCGACAACGGGATGATGACGTTCGGCCGCGTTCAGGTTAACCAAGCAAGGCGGGAAGATCTGAGGCTGCCTCGGACCCGTGTAAAATAGGTGAAGGTAAAATAGGTGAAGTTCGGGGGCGTTCGGATCTCGACGAACCGAACCCGCTCATCTCTAATATATATATATATATATTTAAATTGCGACAGCCCTCTCCTCTTTCTCACAATTACAATGCTGTGCCATCAAAATTACAGTGCTGTGCAGCCCCACCTCACATGTACAGTGCTGTACTAGCCCCCCGTCATCACACAATTACAATGCTGTGCCAGTCCTCCATCACAATTACAGTGCTATGCCAGTCCCCTATGACAATCACAGTCCTCTCTGCTAGCTAGGTACATAGGTACAGTGTAGGGGGGTGCAAGTGTCATGTGCTTTCCAGGATTTGGAGGTACATAGGGAGGTACAGTGTACATGAGGTACCATGAAGAGGAAGAGCTATGGAAGGATGATCAGGGGTTTGGAGCTGTAGATGGTGATGAGGGGCTGTGGTGCCAAGGGCTGATTACTGTGATGAGGTGCTGAGGGGCAATGAATGAATATGTGTTATATTATTTTTCCCGTCAGTGCAATCATTAAATCTGTGTGTTTTATTTATGCCTGTGTAGGCCCTATGAGGGTTATTGTGTGTTTTATTTCACTGAAAGGAACCCATGTGTCCTTTTTTACTCTGTGTGTGTGGGGGGATGTGTTTTATTACTTCCTGAGGGGGCAAATGTGTTTTATTGTTTCCTGTGGGGGCCAATCTGTTTTATTGTTTCCTGTAGGGGCAAATATGTTTTTTATTTCCTGTGGGGGCCAGTGTGTTTTATTATTTCCTGTGCAGGCAAATGTGTTTTATTGTTTCTTGTGAGGGGGAGGCAAATGTGTTTTATTGTTTCCTGTGGGGGCCAATTTGTTTTATTGTTTCCCGTGGGGGCAAATGGGGTTTATTTTTCCTGTGGGGGCAACTGTGTTTTATTGTTTCCTGTGGGGGTAATGTGTTGTATTGTTTCCTGCAGGTGCCAATTTGTTTTATTATTTCCTTTGGGGGCAAATGTGTTTTATTGTTTCTTCTGTGTGTGTGTGTGTGTGTGGGGGGGGGAAATGTGTTTTATTGTTTCGTGTGGTAGCCAATTTGATTTATTGTTTCTCGTGGGGGCAAATGTGTTTTATAATTTCCTGTGGGGGCAAATGTGTTTTAATGTTTCCTGTGGGGGCTAATGTGTTTTATTGTTTCCTGCAGGGGCAAATATTTGTTATTATTTCCTTTGGGGGGCAATTTGTTTTATTGTTTCCTGTAGGGGCAAATGTGTTTTATTGTTTCCTGTGGGCACAAATGTGTTTTATTGTTTCCTGTGGGGGCCTATGTTTTTATTGTTTCCTGGGGGGGGGGCAAATGTGTTTTATTGTTTCTTTTTGGGGTCAATATGTTTTATTATTTCCTGTGGGGGCAAATGTGTTATATTGTTTCCTGTGTGGGCAAATTGGTTTTATTGTTTTATGTGAGGGCAAATATGTATAATTGTTTCCTGTGGGGGCCAATGAGTTTTATTTTTTTTCTGTAATTGCCTCTACTGTACTTGTTATCTCCTATATATTAGTCCAGAATGCTGGGTGGAGTCACAGCGCTGTGCGGAGTTAGTCAAATAAGTCACAGATCTGGGCAAATCTATAGGAGACTAGGAGCAGAAGCAGATGGTATGGGCATGGCACAGGCAGGGGTGCATACCTCCCAACTTTCTTCAGGCAAAAGGAGGGACACACGCACGGCAAAAAGGGTGTGTGGTCAACAAAAGGGTGCGTGGCTTCGTTTTCATCAGGGAGGGGGCATGCCCAGCGCTCTGTGAGCTGCTGGCATGCCCCCTCTCCTCCTGTCTACACTAAATAGACGCTGTGCGCATGCGCACAGCATCTATTCACCGCTGCTCTGCTAAATAGAACAGCGAGTACAGCTCCAACCTGTTGGGATCTGCTGCTGCTGGAGACTTGGCATGGCTAACTCTCTCAGGCTGGAGTCCTGCTTCCTCTGCCCACCCGCATCCCTCCCCCCACTCCTCAGTCACACACCGCGGACCTCGCGCGGCTGGCGGGCACTGTGATAAGGGGAGACTGGGAGTGACAGGTTAGCCCCCAGAAGACACTGCGGCTGGAGGGAGGAGGGGGTCATAGCATGCACGCGGCGCGGACCTCGCGGCTGCCGGGCACTGTGGTAAGGGGAGACTAGGAGTGACTGGTTAGCCCCCAGGAGACGCTGCGGCTGGAGGGAGGAGGGTGTCGGAGCCTGCAAGCTCCAATCAGCTCCTAACTGTCATTTTTCAAACAGCCTGTGACATGGCAATTAGGAGCCGATTGGCTGGTACTTTATCTCCATCAACTTTATCTCCATCCAAGGCTTAGTAAATAGACCTCAAAGTCTCCTGATCCGTCCACATTCAGAATTGCCTGCAACTCAGACTCAGGACCCTTATAGTCTTCTGATGTACAGTACCTGTGTTCATTTTTATTAGGGTAGCCAGGGCCATATCTAAGTGTGTGCGGAGGGGGTACTGCACATAGCGCTGCAGGGTAGGGGGCGCTGTTGGCGGCACTTGTTAATTATCTGTTTTATTTACTTTCACTTGCAGCTTCCCACCTTTTTGAAGCTCAGCATCTCCTGACCACTACTGTCTCCTAGCCTGACCCCTTTGTCGCTAATACCTATACAACATTCATGGTTGGAAAAATGGGATGGGGGGGGGCAATTCTCTCTCTGGCACAGGGTACCCAAAAAGTCTAGTGACAGCTCTGATGGTAGCCTTCAAGAATAGCTACATTTCTCTTTCATCAGTGCTGTGGTAATGTAGTGAAAAAGAGACCGAAATTAGCACTCAGACCTAAAGGGGGGTACACACGGAGAGATCCATGCTTAAATTCTAAGCAATCTGACTAGATTTATTAGAAATTAAGCACGGATCTCTCGGTGTGTATGCCCATAGCAATAGCGATGCGGGATACCGCACGTTGCTATCGCTGACTCTAGATTTGGCATGTATGCATGCCAAATCTAGTTAGATCGCTCATTTCACTGCTGGGTGAAGTGAGCGCCCCCCAGGGGCGTAGCCAGAACTTTGAGGGCCCCATAGCAACATTTTGAAGGGGCCCCTGTCGCAAAGCTGCTAGAGGCACCTCTCCACAGCAGTTGTTAATGTTTGCCCCATGATAGTGCCTTAGTTCATTTTCTGAACCATAGTAGTGCCCTAGTTCACATTATGTCATATTGTAGGGCTGTGACAACACATTATGCAACACAGTATCCCTAATTCACATTATGACACAGTGGGGTAGATGTATTAACCCGGAGAAGGGAAAAAGAAGTGATGAAGCAGTGATAAGCACAAGGTGATAACGCACCAGCCAGTCATAACGGATTTGAAAAATAACAGTTAAGATCTGACTGGCTGGTGCGTTATCACCTTGCACTTATCACTGTTTTATCACTTCTTTATCCCTTCTCCAGGCTTGATACATCTGCCCCATTGTCCTCAGTTCATATTATGCCACATATAGTCCCTCCACTTCATATTGTGCCACATTACAATATCCCACTTCATATTACGTAACATTATGATGCCATCCAGTTTATTTGATACCACATTACAATGAGCAAGTCTAGTGGTATAACTAGATATATTGCTCCAATGCACAAATTTGTAAGGGCTCCTATGAACCAAGCAATGGTGAGAAATGTTTATAACACATGTAACTTTTACAGGGAACGTGGGCCCCTCACAGCTCTGGGCCCCATAGCAGCTGCACTCCATGCACCTATGGTAGCTACACCCATATATAACACATGTAACTGTGACAGGGAAGGTGGCCCCTCACAACTCTGGGCCCCATAGCAGCTGCACTCCATGCACCTATGGTAGCTACACCCTTGGCGCCCCCCTTCCTTCGCTCAGCACACACCGCTCTGTGGGGCAGATGTATTAATCTGGAGAAGGCATAAGGAAGTGATAAACCAGTGATATGTGCAAGGTGATAAAGGCACCAGCCAATCAGCTCCAATATGTAAATTAACAGTTAAGATCTGATTGGCTGGTGCCTTTATCACCTTGCACATATCACTGGTTTATCACTTCCTTATGCCTTCTCCAGGTTAATACATCTGCCCCAGTGTGTGCTGAGCAGGGGGAGAGATGTGTGCTGAGTGGTCTATGCTAGAGCGCTCAGCACACATCTCCCCTGTGTGTACGGGGCTTAAGGCTTTGTGAGAAATATTCAGATACCACAATATGCAATCTTTGGCTGACATTCTAGTAAGTAAAACAGCCCTCTACTACAATTCCTGGGTTACGGAACTACAGAGAGGATTACTAGGGAGATGGTAGAACCTGATATGCATATGAATAAAAGTAGACGTGCAAGATACAATACAAGGTCCCTCATTATGTATGCAACAGCTCTCTGCATTCAGCGCCCATGGGAGCCCTGTCACCTCTATGTACCACTACTTTGTATTTGGAATTATTAGCCCCTCATTCAACGACATTAATATATGGATGGACACACAAGGTTTCAGCTGCATTCAATATACATATTTTTCCTGAATGATACAGGTGCCAGTTTATCATAGTACGAGCAGCTTTTTAATGCTTCACCCTATACATAAAAGGGTTAATACCAAAGATATTACTGCTATTTCCAGAGGAACCCCCCTGCCAGTGGTAAAGTTCCTCAGCTTCCCCAATGCACAATGTAGTTAATATTCTATGTCTATGGTGCGCATCTGGGACCCTATTCAGTAAGGATTGCAAATCTGCTTTTTAGCTTGCTGGCAGCCGTCCATTGCAGGGCAAGTCCACCCAGCACGCTAAATGCTGCACCCCCTCTAAGACCACGCTGAAATTGCGGTTGCACTGCAATTTCAGCATGATCGCAGAAAGTAGGGAAGCCACCTGCCGCCACCATCTTTTTTATTAGAGCAGCTGCGTGTGATGTCACACAGCCACAGTGATCATGCCCACGCCACACCAACATCATACCCATGCCACACCCCACGCCACACCCCTTGTTTGCCCCGCCACACCTCCGTTCCAGTAACGCCGACCCAGCAACGCGCTGTCTCCGCCTAGGAAACAGAACGTTGTCGCCCCCCCCCCTTCCACCTGCAGTAAATGCGGATGCATGCACAGGACGGGCCCTGTGCATGTACCCGCCAGGGGTGTATCTACGCATTGGCCAGGATGGCACTCGCCAGGGGCGCCAGGCCAGGGTGTAGAATCCAGTAGTATTGTAAGACTTGGTGACTGTCTGTTAGTGCCAGCGTCAGGCAGCAGCGCACCGCACCTTACTTGTAATCAGAGTCAACATAAACTACAGCTCCCAGCATCCCTTGTTGCCGGGAGCTCCATGAGCTGTAGTTTATTTTGAGTCTGATTGATCACTAGTGCAGCGCTGTGCCGCTGGACACTGGCGCCGGCAGTAACAGACAGTCACAAAGTACAATCCAGATTAAGTGTGGGGAGGGGTGGCACAAGACTGCACTGCACGGCATTGACCTTCGGGAAGTGGATGGCGTGGGAGCAGGGGGGCGGGGCTACACGGCACTCAGTGCCAAGCAACCCAGCAGCATGGAGGAGAGGGGGAGAGGACAAGGAGCTACTAAAGTACATGCATTGAGTGTACCCTGTCTGTGAAGTGAGGGGGTTAAACACTATATTGTCAGCCTGTATGTGTGTCTGTGACTGCATTTATGTATGTGACTATATGTGTGTGTATGTTTGTGTGTATAAGTATCTACTGTATTTGTGTGTATTAGTGTGTGACTATGTATGTGAATAAGTGTGTAACTGTATGTATGTATATATTGATAAAGTCAGTTATTACCTATGAACATTAAGCTATATTCTATTATGGACTAAGTACGCTATTGGCGCACTGAGTACCGTAAGGGTACGCACCTAGCGTAGCAGACGCTAGGCCGTGGGCGCGACGCACGAGCGACACGCACGCTCACTGAATGTTACACAGTAACCCTTAGTAACAGGGTAAGGGTATGCTTACACTTTAAACCTTGGCAATGAAATATAACGATGTAATGCTTATAAACCTTGATAATATGAAAAGATGTTTGAGCGATTGAGACGCTCAGAAATCCCTTTACAGTAACTAGTGAAAACACAAGACCTGGTTAGGATTTAAAAACCACTTAGGCTCTAACACCCAGTGGATAATTCTATTTGAGTAAAAAGGGGAAAACAGTACAGCTTATACACTACAAAACTAACATAAAAATCTAAACAGAATAACGAGGAATGATATGAACAATAGCGAACGATCGCAAACACAAGCAAACAGAATGAGTACACAATGAGAACAAATGGCAAACACAGAGGATAACAAAATGGCTACAGAGAACTTACACACGTGGGAATGATTCGCAGGCGCGTCCTGAATCCAGCCCTCAGCCTTCAATGTGAAAACCTTGCAGAGAGAGTGAGTGACTGGACAGGCAATGGTGGTCTTTATATACACAACATACAGTAACAATACAATGGTCCCTATAATCTCATGGTTCATTGGACACAGGAATGTGTCTCTGCATTATAACAAAAGGTCATAGGTGGGTTCGAACAGGTGGGCTGTGCCTTTCTCCAACTGCTCAGGTGGGAGGTATCCTTAGGATTCCCGCCGCATGGGTAAAGAACAGCAAATACAGTAAATATCTATAAACTACTTTTGTACGTAACTATGCGCCGGAGCGAGCATTCTCTTCCTAACCAACACCGAAATGTTACCAATAAAATACTCTACAGCTGGATTCTAGACACCACCGTTCTACCTTTATCTGACCCTTCCTATCATGCAAAGAGGAATTTCTCTGTCCAAGAACCGTTTAAACTAAACATACTTTCTGACATTGTTAAGGGGAATATTCACTATAAAACACACTATGTGGGAAAAATATGTTATGATCGAGTCGCCCGCTAGACGCTTACAAACTCTACCGTAAATGCGCATACGCCGCGCGTGATCGCCGGAGCGATCTTACGCAAATTGCGGATATGTGCACGCACGGCAGGGCGTGTGCACGTGCAGCGGGCATGTGCATGAGGGGTTAGTACAAGGCATATGTATCAGGATATTTTTCGACTTTGACAATCCACCCTTTGGCAGTCAACAACAACTGCCACTATCTAAACAATTAAGCAGAAAAATATATTACCATGAAATACCTTATTATGATTGGGAGTAGGGAGAAGAGGAGGAAGTGGGAAATGTATGACCTAGTGAGATAGTAAAAAGCATGTATGTATGAAATCCATGTCTGAGGGGTCATGTATCATCGTGCCGTACATGTTCTAAAAATAAGCTTCGAGGTATTGCGAAGTAT
Organism: Pseudophryne corroboree; assembly: GCF_028390025.1. Classification (NCBI taxonomy): domain Eukaryota; kingdom Metazoa; phylum Chordata; class Amphibia; order Anura; family Myobatrachidae; genus Pseudophryne; species Pseudophryne corroboree. The sequence goes on along the minus strand of NC_086452.1, from coordinate 198,898,537 downwards.
ACATTGAATCCTTCTTATCCCGTATTAAGGGTCTGTAAGTGGGCTAACAAACTCTACCGAGCTCTTTTCGGCTTTTAGTTCCAACAAATGGGGTGCACATTAGTTGATGATACATGAAGGGGGAAAATATGTGAGTGCTAATATATGTGTCTATATTACCTGTCGACTATGTGTGCCACTACCTGAAGATAGAAGAGATGAAGATAAGAAACATGCGTTATAAATGCATTCGTATGAATATATATATGTGGTCGTCCTTGGGCGTCTGTTGGAGTCTTGTTGATGTCTTGTTGATGTCTTGTCCGGATAGCTGTATCTTTGCTGAGTGGCAAGCAAAGCTCTTCAAGTGTCCATAAAAATTAAAGTCTCTAACAGTTCATCAAATGGCTGTGACAAAGTTCATCAATGGTCTGTATAATGGGTCATCAAAATCTTCTTCCGAGTCGGTGTCTTTTTACCTTGGAGGAAAACAAAGGAGAAACGGGTGAAAGAAACGGACCGTGGAATCACGTCTTATCACAACATTGTCTCGATTGCTGGGTCATAAATTAAACTTGTTGTTGTTGCAATGCCCTCGCTCCTCAAACTCATCAATTTGGTACTACGCTTGCAATTCATTAAAATTCGAACACATCTGAATATCAAACCAATCATTATGACATCTCTTAGGATACATAAGAGGAATTTCCCTACAGCAACGATAACATTTTGAGCCCATTCTCCTAATCCTGAGAACCAATTTCGTGGGTTCAACCATGATACCCAGCCGGTCAGTTCATTACCCACAGAAGCAAGGGTAAGGTTGTGTCTCCTTCGGAACTCCCACTTCAATTGCAAGATATCGTCCATCTTTTGATCTATGACCTCGGTTGGGTCCTCAGTGCTGTTTGTGATATACGTACAACACTTCACTCCATACTGAGTTGCTAGGGTGACACAATACCTTCCTGTCACTGCTGTGATGTAATTGAGAACCATCCTGTGCTGGATCAGTTCCGTTTTGTAAGCTTGCAATTCTCTCCCAGTATATCTAAAGGTGTCATCATACATCTCGGTGATATTGTCTATCAGGTTCGCTAGCACGGTAATATACCTAAAATTTATAACTCCTCTGGCGGTACGGGTGATATCTAGCGCGAGCAGGAGTTGAATCCCGGTGGATTTGTGGATCAAATCAGAGGCTGCATGCTCTGTCCTATCTATAAGGTGTCTCTTTACAATGTGTTCGTAATGGGTGTGAGTGTAAGGAGCTTGAGCATCGCGGTGAACGTCTTTCATTCTATCATGGGTAATGGTCATTACTTCCGGTAACACTCTTCCAATGTAACACAATCCCTCTGAGTTTGGGGCAAGCCACTTATACGCCTTCCTCCCACATATGAAATATGCATCATCGGGGAGGACATATGGGACAGAATATGACATCACCATATTACAAATCTTCCAGGTGAAAAATCCTATCCCTAACTCTCTCATCTGACTAGTACACGTATCAGGTTGTATGATATGCGCACAGTATCCTGGTGATACTTCTCCAACTCGCATGGGCCTACTTCCTAGAGTGTACCTATATTGGAAATATCTTCCACTGTTGGCTATTTGGCGTATAAGTTCTGAGTCAATGGGCATTCTATCGGCTCTGTGTGAGAATGTCATGGTTCGGTTGTTCCATGTCACTTCCCAATTTCCCGGCTTTCGGGGATTGGAAATGTTAAAACATATTAGGGACCTATCCACATGATATTGGTGGAGCTTCAAACTAGGAGGCCTAGAAATATTAAATTTCTTGTCCACCGGTCTCCCATCCCTTAATTCAAGTACCTCATCTATCGATAAAGAGTATGGCACTAGTCCTGACTTTCTATGACCTTGAGGTACTTGTGAGCACACCCAGCATTCCATTTGGTTTAAAACCTTACCCACTAATGAGTGATAGTCACTCAATGGATGACGGTCCATATTGATATTAATGCTGGACTGACATCTCTGGATGCTCCCGTCCTCAACTATGTTGTCACAATTCCTACATATACAATTCTCTTCAGCTAACAATCCTTCACAATGTCTGTTAGTGTCATGGCTACCAGATCGTTTTCTGATACTCGCCTTTGCTCGGTGATTGTGTTGCTCTTGGAATTCTACGAATCCATCCTGATCATCAGAACCCATTCCAGATCCTTTCTCGACCTCGCTGGTACTCTCACCGAAACAGACTGCTCTGGTCAACAACAGGGTCAACAGGAAAACACGGACTGCAGTCTCTTGGGGCGAGTCCATCTTAGGAGGAGAAAGAAAGAGTGGTAATGGGGGAAAGAAAACAACTAGAAGGGAAAGAAACTTGGCGTGACAACCGCCTCCGATCTTGCAGTTCTCTGTGCTCAGGTGCCGTGACAACAGTCCTGCCTCTCAGCCTTCCTGGAACAGACACTCCAGTGATATAGTTTCCTCCACACTCTGCTCTTTGTCACGGGCTCTCTCTGGGTCAGCGACCTTCTTACAGTGGGACGAGTGGACCCAAGTCTCTCTTTTTGGCAACCTTCAATGCTGTCGTGCTGGTCAGTAAGACTTGGTACGGTCCTTCCCAACGGTCAATCAGGCAACCTGAGCGTAGAAAATTCCGAATCATTACATAATCCCCAGGTTCAATGTCATGACAATTACTGTCTGGCAGATCAGGAATCACCAGCTTTAGATTGCTATTCTGATTCCTCAACTGCTTGCTCATCTTAACCAAATACTTTACAGTGACTTCATTGTTACATTTCAAATCATCCTGGGGGTCAATCATTACATGGGGTTGTCGACCAAAAAGAATTTCAAAGGGGGACAGATTAAGAGGGGACCTGGGAGTGGTTCTGATGCTGTACAATACAAGTGGCAAAGCTTCTGGCCACAACAATCCAGTTTCAGCCATTACTTTGCTCAACTTGTTCTTAATAGTGCTGTTTACTCTTTCCACTTTCGCACTCGCCTGTGGGCGGTACGGAGTATGCAGCTTACTATTAATTCCCATTAATTTGCACATTACCTGAAAGACTTCACCTGTAAAATGGGTACCCCTATCACTTTCAATTATCCTAGGGATACCATACCTGCACACAAATTCCTGCACGATTTTCTTTGCAGTAAGCGTAGCGGTATTTGTGGCAGCGGGGAACGCTTCAACTCAATTTGAAAACACATCAATACAAACCAATACATACTTTAAATTTCTACAGGGTGGCAATTGTATGAAAATCAATTTGTATTACCTGAAAAGGGCCATCCGTTGGCGGAATATGGGATGGTTCTGTTGGTATCGCCTTTCCAATGTTCTTCCTCAAGCAGGTGAGGCATGTCATTGCCCTCTTACTCGCATGGGAAGAAAATCCTGGTGCACACCAGTAGGCTCTTACCAACTTGCACATACCTTCTTTACCTAGATGAGTCAGCCCATGTGCCGCCTCCGCTAAACTCGGAAGGTATGCTCTGGGTGCCACTGGCTTACCCTGTCCATCTGTCCAGAGTCCTGAGGACTCCTGGCCATATCCTTTTTACCTCCAGACTGCCTTTTCCTGTGGAGAACACAAATCTTGCATTTCACTCAATTTCTGTGTGCTGACGGTATTGAATACCATCAGTTGTGTGATGTCTGTCTGTATGGGGGTACTGGCTGCTAATTTAGCAGCTTCATCTGCCCGGCTGTTACCAAGTGACACTGGGTCTTGGCTGTATGTGTGGGCTTTACACTTGATAACAGCCACTCTGTCAGGTTCCTGTATTGCTGCTAAAAGTCTTTTGATGTGGGTCGCATGCGCCACGGGTGTGCCAGCTGCCGTCATGAAATTTCTGAGGCGCCATAGCGCCCCGAAATCATGCACTACTCCAAAGGCATACCTAGAATCCGTGTAGATATTGGCTGACATACCTTTAGCCAATTCACACGCTCTGGTTAGGGCGACCAGCTCAGCAACTTGTGCTGAGTGAGGTGGGCCCAGGGGTTCCGCTTCTATGGTGCCTTTGTCATCTACAACTGCGTATCCAGTACACAAGTCTCCCGAGTCCTTCTGTCTGTGGCAACTACCGTCAGTGTAGAAAGTAAAATCTACACCTTCCAGTGGGTTGTCACTGATGTCAGGCCTTGCAGTGAAATTTTGGGTCAAATATTCCATACAATCATGTGTGTCAGTGTCTGTACTAAATCCTCCTTCACCATTACTCTCATCCCCCACCCTTTGTGCCTGTCCAGGCACACCTGGGAGATACGTTGCAGGATTTAGTGTGCTGCATCTCCTTATGGTGATGTTTACAGGGGCCATTAGTGCTAATTCCCACCTTGTAAACCATGCGGATGAGACGTGTCTGGTTTGGGCAGAATTCAGTAAGGCTGATACTGCATGAGGTGTATGGATGGTCAGGTTGTGTCCTAGCACTACATCTTCGCTTTTACTCACTAGCAATGCTATCGCTGCAACACTTCGCAAGCATGTGGGGAGGGATCGTGCTACCGTGTCTAGCTGAGCGCTGTAGTAGGCTACCGGCCTGCTGGCATCACCATGCTTCTGGGTTAAGACACCTGCTGCACACCCAGCACTTTCTGTACCGTACAGTTCTAAGGGTTTCCCATAATCTGGCATACCTAAAGCTGGTGCCTGCATTAGGCACTGTTTGAGTCTCTCAAATGCCAGTTCGGACTCATCTGTGTGCGAAATCCGATCTGGTTTGTTTGATGAGACCATCTCTTGTAAAGGTAAGGCTAGTATGGAAAACCCTGGGATCCAGTTACGGCAGTACCCACACATTCCTAGGAAAGTGCGAATCTGTTGCTGGGTTTGTGGCAGAGTCATGTCGCGAATCGCCTGTACTCTATCAGCAGTGAGGTGTCTCAGTCCTTGCGTCAAGCAATGTCCCAAATATTTTACCTTGGTCTGGCATAATTGCAACTTATCCTTTGAAACCTTGTGTCCCGTATCAGAAAGATGAATCAGAAGCTGTTTCGTGTCTTTCAAGGACGATTCGAGTGAATCAGAACACAGCAGTAAGTCGTCTACATACTGTATTAATACTGATCCGCTCTCAGGTTGAAAGGATTGTAGACAGTCATGCAAAGCCTGTGAGAAAATACTTGGGCTGTCAATGAAACCTTGTGGTAAGCGAGTCCAGGTGTACTGTACTCCTCTGTATGTGAACGCAAACAAATATTGACTGTCAGGGTGCAGAGGTACCGAGAAGAAGGCGGAGCAGAGGTCAATAACAGTGAAAAATTTTGCAGTGGGAGGGATTTGCATAAGGATGACAGCTGGATTTGGCACTACGGGGAATTGGCTCTCAACTATTTTGTTGATCCCCCTTAGATCCTGCACTAGCCTTTAACCCCTCCCCCCGCTCTTTTTCACAGGGAAGATGGGACTATTGGCAGTGCTGGATGTCCTAACCAGAATGCCCTGTTGTAGCAAGCGCTCTGTTACTGGGTAAACTCCTAACTCCACCTCTGGCTTCAGAGGATACCGTGGGATTTTTGGAGCTATCCTACCATCTTTTACTTGGACTACTACAGGAGCTACATTTGCCATTAATCCAGTGTCTTGTCCATCCTTGGTCCAAAGTGACTCCGGTATCTGGGAAATCATTTTCTCTACCTTGGACGGACACCTATCTGTAACAGCAGTGTGTGACATTAACCTTTGTGGGGAGTCTAGCATATCCTGCACTTCCTGAGCGTGATTCTCGGGTATATCTAAGAACACTCCTCCAGGAGTACAATATATGACACACCCCATCTTGCACAGTAAATCTCTCCCAAGTAGATTAGTCGGAGCCGATGCAGCTAGCAGAAAGGAGTGCTTGGTCTGCAAAGGCCCTATCGTAATCTCTGCTGGTTTGCCTAAAGGGTAGTGTTGTACTACTCCTGTTACACCCATGGCTGGAATTGTTTTACCAGTGGTCTTCATACCCACTGTTGAATTTAACACTGACTTGGCCACCCCCGTGTCTACAAGGAAAGGTAGAGATCTACCAGCTACATCAATTGTGACCTCGGGTTCACTTCCAAGGCTCGCAATTAATTTAACTGGCTGCAGACTACAGGTGTGGCCCCACCCCTATTGTATGTGGTGACCTCCCCGCAGCGCGCTGGCAGCTACAACATGTGAAGGGGGTAAATGGGAATTTTCAGAGACTTGCCAGTCTATTTTTGGTGGGTACCTTTTTATTTCCCCTGCATGTGGCTCATAACTCCGTCTCTGCGTTCCCTGATCCCAATTACGTGTGTCATGTCATTGTCTAGGGGTTTGATATACCTTATATGGGTCGTTAAACATACAATTTCGTGCATAATGCCCTTCCCTCTGGCAGGTATAACATTTTATCACATTTGACTTACCCACAGGGGTCTGGGGCTTAGGCTGAGGTGGCTTCGTTGTAAGGGCTTGTATACTTACTGCCATCAGCTTATCGCCCTGTGACTCCCTGTGTCTCATGATGTTCCGATCATGTTCAATAGCGGTCTCTCTCAAAGCAGCCACCGACATACCTCTCCAGTTGGGTTGAGTGGTCTGTACCCTTGTCCTCAACACTTCCTTTAAACCATCCATTAATACAGAAACTGCTACTTCCCTATGGTGCACATTTGTCTTAATGTCTTCTATTCCAGTGTACCTAGCCATTTCCTGCAGTGCCCGATGGAAATAATCAGAAGCAGATTCCCCTTCTTTTTGTCTTATGGAGAAGATTTTGTTCCACTTGACAACAGTTGGGAAATATACTCCTAACTGCAGGTTGATACGTTTTACATTGTCCTGATTGTACTCATCAGTGAGAGGTACCTCTTCATCTAACCTACAATCAGTGATAAATTTCGCAGAGTCGATATTGGGGGGCAAACATGCCCTCAGCAATGTCCGCCAATCTTTGTTATTGGGTTCTGCGGAGTTACCTAATTCTCTAATGAACCTTTGGCTTGCAACTAGATCTTTCCTAGGATCAGGGAATTCAGACATAATTGTTCTTAATTCTGTCCGGGAAAAGGGACAATGCATTGCAATGTTCCTGACGGGAGTGACTCCTGTAGCGTCAGTTTTTCCATTTGGGACTGCAATTACCCTGACAGGATTAAGTTCAATCACATCACTCTGGGTTGATTCTACAATGTGTGGTGTAATTGTTTCTGCATAATGTACAGTACCGTACTTACCTGCGGACACGACCTCACCTGTCCCTCCACTAGGGGCCTTTGCTACTCCTCTTACTGGTTGGGCCGTGCCCACTGTAGTCTCTCTTATGGTGGCTGCTAGAGAGAGTGCCGATATTGTGGTAGGCTCATCTTCCTGGTCGCAGTCCTGAGGGAAGTTTAAGACAGGATACAACTTGCACGGGTTAACATTAGCATCAATACACTTATCTACTTTACTCTTATCATTTATACATTTATTAAGTGCACTTTTATCATATACCAGTATGCCGTTCTTTGTAGCCACTTTCTCTCCTGTTATGTATGGTGATGGTGGTGCGGTAGCTATCAGTTTCCTGATAGGATTGGAACCAGCTGCTTGAGCTAATCCTCTTTGTATCTCGCCTTCCTGTTGCCATAACTGTAAATAATCATAATGTCTAATCCGTTGCTTGCCGGACTTTATCAGACATATCCTTCTCCTTAAATTTTGCAAACCTCAGGATTAAAACTGCCTACCCTGGGAAACTTCTCCCCATCGTTCACAGTCATATGTTCCCACTCATTGCATAAAACCTCTGCGTGTGATCCATATTTTTCACACATTATGTACCTCGCCGAACCGACTGGCCGTGGAATAATATCAACCTGAACCTTGGTTGATCGTCCCTTACTTGAGCAACTGGCCCCCATTCTTTGCAGGTATTGCCTTCTCAGCGAATTCCTACAAAAACCACGTTCCCAGAGGTAAGGACGACGGTGAAAGTCCAACGAGTGCCTTCACCCACTCTCGCCCACGTCGACCAATATGCCCACACACTGCTTCAGCGCTGGCGTACTCAACCCAGGGCCCCTATGTGACCTCTACTTACTGGGGCGTGTGGGAGTATGCTACCCTCCCCAGTAAGTATCAGTTGCTGGAGAATTCCTGAGTGAACAGCGAACCTCCCTTAAAATAAAAAAAAACCTACACAAATCACGTTAGAATGTACAAATAGTGTTTATGATCCCGCAAAGCGTACGCAAATTGCGTAATGGGTATCAAGGTAACCAACTAATGCACACAATTACATGCGGTACAGTCGCAATGCATATAAGTAACTATTACTTATCCGCAGAACGACCAGCGGAATCGGTTGTTTAGGCTGCGAAACTTTCAGCCGGAGCGTATTCTCAAAACGGGCCTATATGGGTACTGCGCCAACCCCCGGGGCTGCGCTCACTACCTCTGACCTTTCTTAAGTCAGGGTCTTCAGAAACTTCGTATAGGTACTTTTAACGGCTTTCTGACTTTCGCGGACCTTCTGGTCTGCTGTAACACTAATTGCTCCTCTTACCTTATTCACTTTAAACGTGAGATGGCCTTCTCCCACGCCACCACGTGTTCACTTCACGGGTATCCTTCTACGAGATCTCGAATTCCGGGGTTCACACCAAAGAAAACTTTACTTGCATACACACGCTCTTTCACTTCATATATACTTTGATTTTTCTGTACAGAAAATTTCTTTCATTCAGGTAACACAGGCTAATCCCAGAGGTAATGCAACGAGAGGAGGATCTTTTTTAAACTAAATTTTGGAAACTGAACAAATTTGTGCTATTATCTCGTGGCTTCCGTATCTACTACTAAAACAATGCTATCGTGTGATTTGTATTTAGTGGGCGTATCCGTACGCACGTTGCGTAATGTACGCCACGTGTGTAGGCCTTTGCGTTGCGTACGCTGTCTCGCACTCGGTCAGAGACACGTGTACACAGGCCGGATACGTCCGCAGTAACACAAATAACACGCTTCTATAAATGCAAACGATATTTAACTATAATCGTTTACCAAACACCACACAGTATCTCCTGTATAAACCTTTATAACTGGGTCAGGCTGCGTGCGTGTTTTACAATTACTCCCTTAAGTATTACTTTTACTTTTAATTAAATAGCAACAAATTTTCTCAGCACGTGATCAATGCTAATGGCAAACAGAAAGGTAGATATGTGAAAATACGCAAATGGAAATACAAGTGTGTGCGTGTGTTGCGTGCGCAATTTTCACCAATACAGAAATTTTTTGCCGCACGCTGGATTCATCATTGCCGCACGGCTGTACAAACACTGGTCGGGTGAGTTCTGTGTGACCCCCGCTGTGGGGCCTAACAACCGTTCCCAGTAGTTTGTTCACGGCGGCTAAATCCATCTAAATTGAACATTGCTGCTATATTTATAATTAACAAAACCTTACCGGGAAAGACGGCAACTACCAGCTGTAATTATAACAGGAAATAAAGCACACATTATTACTCCTCGTGTATTTCATTTAATGAGGACCCTGTTTCTACACTAACGCAGGAACCAGCACGGGAGCATTAATTACAGATTGCACCTTTCCTTTAAAGAACTATATTAATATCTGAGACTGTGAGACTGTCAATTATCCCTGCGGGAATTACAAACCCAAAATAATACACTGGGACGCCAGTGTTGTGATTTTTTTATTATCACCATTTGAATATAATCATTTAACTGTTTTATTTTTATTCTTATGTTTATTTTTATTTTCAGTTTAGTTTATCTAACAAATTGTAAAACTGTCATTATTTTAATTCATTCTATATGTGGCATACTCTGCTTTAATTGATACCATAAAAGTGTTTTTTTATTATCATTTTGAAGTTGTACTGAGTCTATCTTCTTTGTCCGACTGCACATCTAATTTTTGATATATTGTTTCAAGCGCAAAGCATACTCCCCTCCTTTTTTTCTCTCTAGATTTTAACGTTGCAACCTGGCAAGTTGTTTATGCTTAGCTGCTGAAACATCTCAAATATATAACTATTTACACTATTACAGCGCCGGGTTATCACAAACGGTCTCCGTTTTGTGATCTCTTTCTTTTCTTGTCTAATACAGAAATTTAAACAGATTTAAAAGACAATAGCTTAACGTTCTTACCTTTCGGTTCCGGATCCCACCAGCATCCCTACAAAGCAAGCGGAGCAGACGCTTATCTAATCAGCACTTACCGTATCCCCAACCACCAAACGGCTAACAGGGGATACTACCTTCCCGCTCTTTGCTGATGGATAAAGTCTGCCTGGTTCCGCTTGGCTGCGGATATGAGGAGGCCCGGACGATACCCCCAATTGATAAAGTCAGTTATTACCTATGAACATTAAGCTATATTCTATTATGGACTAAGTACGCTATTGGCGCACTGAGTACCGTAAGGGTACGCACCTAGCGTAGCAGACGCTAGGCCGTGGGCGTGACGCATGAGCGACACACACGCTCACTGAATGTTACACAGTAACCCTTAGTAACAACACACCGTAAGGGTATGCTTACACTTTAAACCTTGGCAATGAAATATAACAATGTAATGCTTATAAACCTTGATAATATGAAAAGATGTTTGAGCGATTGAGACGCTCAGAAATCCCTTTACAGTAACTAGTGAAAACACAAGACCTGGTTAGGATTTAAAAACCACTTAGGCTCTAACACCCAGTGGATAATTCTATTTGAGTAAAAAGGGGAAAACAGTACAGCTTATACACTACAAAACTAACATAAAAATCTAAACAGTATAACGAGGAATGATATGAACAATAGCGAACGATCGCAAACACAAGCAAACAGAATGAGTACACAATGAGAACAAATGGCAAACACAGAGGATTACAAAATGGCTACAGAGAACTTACACACGTGGGAATGATTCGCAGGCGCGTCCTGAATCCAGCCCTCAGCCTTCAATGTGAAAAACTTGCAGAGAGAGTGAGTGACTGGACAGGCAATGGTGGTCTTTATATACACAACATACAGTAACAATACAATGGTCCCTATAATCTCATGGTTCATTGGACACAGGAATGTGTCTCTGCATTATAACAAAAGGTCATAGGTGGGTTCGAACAGGTGGGCTGTGCCTTTCTCCAACTGCTCAGGTGGGAGGTATCCTTAGGATTCCCGCCGCATGGGTAATGAACAGCAAATACAGTAAATATCTATAAACTACTTTTGTACATAACTATGCGCCGGAGCGAGCATTCTCTTCCTAACCAACACCGAAATGTTACCAATAAAATACTCTACAGCTGGATACTAGACACCACCGTTCTACCTTTATCTGACCCTTCCTATCATGCAAAGAGGAATTTCTCTGTCCAAGAACCGTTTAAACTAAACATACTTTCTGACATTGTTAAGGGGAATATTCACTATAAAACACACTATGTGGGAAAAATATGTTATGATCGAGTCGCCCACTAGACGCTTACATACTCTACCGTAAATGCGCATACGCCTCGCGTGATCGCCGGAGCGATCTTACGCAAATTGCGGATATGTGCACGCACGGCAGGGCGTGTGCACGTGCAGCGGGCATGTGCATGAGGGGTTAGTAGAAGGCATATGTATCAGGATATTTTTCGACTTTGACAGTATGTATGTATATGTGCATGTGTGTAACTATTTATATATACTGAATGTGTGACTATATATCATATGTACTGTATGTGTTTTGTCTGTGACAGTATGTATGCAGGGGCGAATCTCCCGGAGACAACGGAGTCTGTTGCCGCCGGGCTCCAAGCCCTGAAGGGGGCACTTTACCTCCGTTGTCCCTCATGTTCCTGCTGTATAGAGGAGCCAGTGAGCATGCAGCACACCAATCCTGCAATTGCACCCCGTAAAATGCTGACATGGACCCCGTGCTGTATGTTTGAAGGAGACGCTTCAGCAGTTGTATTAAACAGCCAGTGCACGGTGAGACGTCCTGGCTCACCTGTCCTTTACACCCGTGCGCTGGCTTCTGAGCGACCTCGGCAGCAGAGAGGGGGCGTGCAGACAGGGGAGTTGAATAGAAGTGTCCCCGCTCCAGAGTGTTATGGAATGGTGAGGTAGGCAGTGTGAGGACAGGGAGCTGTGCTGTCTATGGCTGCGGCAGCACTTGTGATCGTGCCTGAGGTGGACGGAGCGCAGTGGAGTGGGAGGGAACTGCCGGATAGTGTCGGACGAGGCACCACTTTCACTACTTGTAGTGAAAATTAAAGCAATGCGCTGCTGACAGTGAGACTTTGATGAGGCACCAGCGGGTGGTGCCTAGCCCCAAGGAGGAGCCAGATCATCATCAAAGGAAGTCAGCAAGTGGAGGAGAAGGAAGCCCACTACCAGCTGTGACTGAAATGAATTAGAGCCTGCAGAGCTGGAATTGAAGACAGGTCTGTTTAGTCTTGTCACTTCTCACACAAATCTCTATAGAACCCATCAATATTTATAGAGGGATAAAAGTCCCAGCCCTCCCACCCCCCTTTACCCCTTTCCCTAGTGTCTAACCCGTACCCTCCCATCCCCCAGCCTAACCCTACCCCTAATGTCCAACAATAACCTTCCCCCTAGTGCCTAACTCTCCCGTCCCACAGCCTATTTCCCCCTTAGTGCCTAACCTTAACCATCCCATCCGGCAGCCATACCTTCCCCATAATGCATAAACCTAACCCTCCCATCCAGCAGCCTAACCCCACCCATAGTGTCCAACCCTAACCCTCCCCTAGTGCCTAACCCACCTGTCCCACAGCCTAACCCTCCCCCTAGTGCCTAACCCTAACCCTCCTGTCCCGCAGCCTAACCCCCTACTGCCTAACCCACGCGTCCCAAAGCCTAACCCTCCCCCTAGTGCCTAACCCTAACCCTCCTGTCCCGCAGCCTAACCCCCTACTGCCTAACCCACGCGTCCCAAAGCCTAACCCTCCCCCTAGTGCCTAACCCTAACCCTCCTGTCCCGCAGCCTAACCCCCTATTGCCTAACCCTCCCGTCCCGCAGCCTAACCCTCCCCCTAGTGTCTAACCATAACCCTCCCCCTTGTGCCTAACCCTCCCAGCTGTCAGCCATACCCTCAGCCTAGTGCCTAAGAATAAACCTCTCATCCTGCAGCCTAGCCTGGCCCCTAGTGCCAGGAGGGGGCACCAAGATTAATCTTGCCTCCGGGCAATTGGGATAAAGTTACGCCACTGTATGTATGTAAGTGTATATGTGTGTGCCTATGTACTAATGGCAGTGGGGGATATTCGGTAAGGATTGCAGATTCTGCTAAAAAGCTGAATCTGCAATCCTTTCTTTTGCATGCTGGGGGATGCTCATCCATCGCAGGGCAAGGCCGTCCAGCATGCTGAATGACTTGCTCAGCGACTGCAATTTAATTGTGGTCACAGCAACTGTGGAAGACCCCCTGCAGCTGCAGCTAGGCTGCATATGCAGGTGGTCCGCTGCACTTTTTCACATAGGGGTGGCTGCGTGTGATGTTACTCAGCCCAGAGCCGGATTAAGGGGGGGGCCCGGGGGATACGTACCCCGGGCCCCCCTTTCCAAAAGGGCCCCCTGCTACACCGCAGATCGGATTTCTCTTCCGATCCGATCTGCGGTGCTGTGCTCCGCTCCCCGGCTCCCTTAGAACAGATTGACATGCGGACGAGCGTCCGCATGTCAATCTGCGGTCTCCTCTCCCTCCCTGCTGTGTTGGAGGGACACGGAGCGCATCGCGCGTCTCTCCTGTGTCCCTCCCTGGCTCTCCCCGGCCGGTCTAAGGAAGTGCCATTCGTGAGCTCTGATTGGCTCACGAACCGGCACTTCCTGTATTAGACCAGCGGGGGAGAGCCAGGGAGGGACACAGGAGAGACGCGCGATGCGGTCCGTGTCCCTCCAACACATGGGGGGGGGAGCAGGCACTTGGGGCATATACCTGGCACTGTGGGGGGCAGATCTGGCACTGGGGGCATATACCTGGCACTGTGGGGGGCAGATCTGGCACTGGGGGCATATACCTGGCACTGTGGGGGGGGGTAGATCTGGCACTGGGGGCATATACCTGGCACTGTGGGGGGCAGATCTGGCACTGGGGGGCATATACCTGGCACTGTGGGGGGGAAGATCTGGCACTGGGGGCATATACCTGGCACTGTGGGGGGCAGATCTGGCACTTGGGGCATATACCTGGCACTGTGGGGGGCAGATCTGGCACTGGGGGCATATACCTGGCACTGTGGGGGGCAGATCTGGCACTGGGGGCATATACCTGGCACTGTGGGGGGCAGATCTGGCACTGGGGGCATATACCTGGCACTGTGGGGGGCAGATCTGGCACTGGGGGCATATACCTGGCACTGTGGGGGGCATATCTGGCACTGGGGGCATATACCTGGCACTGTGGGGGCAGATCTGGCACTGGGGGCATATACCTGGCACTGTGGGGGGAAGATCTGGCACTGGAGGCATATACCTGGCACTGTGGGGGAATATCTGGCACTGGGGGCATATACCTGGCACTGTGGGGGAATATTTGGCACTGGGGGGAGCAGGCAATGAGGGGGCATATGTGGCACTGGGGGGGGGGGGCAGGTATATGTGGCACTAGGGGCATATACCTGGCACTGTAGGGGAATATCTGGCACTGGGGGCATATGTGGCACTGGGAGCATGGCCCTAGCAACAAGCACTACCCCCTAGCAACGAGCATGACACCCAGTGCATGAAACCCCTGGCAACGAGCATGACACCCTGAGCATGAAAACCTCTGGCACCGTGCATGGAACCAAGAGCATGAAACCCCTGGCAACGAGCAGGTAATTTAAAAGTAATTAGAAGCCTTACTGTAGAACTTAATGTGTAATGGGCATTACGGTGTGTGGCATAATGTATCACGGACATTGCGGTGTGTGTCATAATGTATCAGGCATTACGGTGTGTTGTATACTATATCACGGGCATTGTGGTATGTGGTATAATGTCTCAGGATCATTGTGGTGTGTGTCATACTGTGTCACAGACATTGTATGTGCTATAATGTATCAGGGGCATTGCAGTGTGTAGCATAATGTATAACGGGCATTGCGATTCCTGTCATAATGTGTCACAGGCATTACGGTGTGTGGCATAATGTGTCTGGGGCATTACAGTGTGTGCATATTGTGTCATGGGCATTATTGTGTGTGGCATAATGTCTAAGGGCCATTGCAGTATGTGGCATAATGTATACTGGGCATTACTATTAGGAGGAAAAATGACAAATAATGTAAGGGGCATGAATCAGGATTATTTTTCTTTCCTGTGGTGGCCAACGTATGGGCGTGCAGGTTGCAAAACTGGGGTATAAGGTAGTCTTTTCCTGCAATGCCACGCCCTCCACACAAAGCCACGCCCATTTCGACAAAGCCACACACCCTTTTTGCCGGCGCGCGCCTGCAGCGTGCACATTTTTCTACCTTTGCTAGTGCCAATTACGGGGGGTATGGGGGGGGGGGGGGCGCCGAAGGATTTTTTGGCTTGGGGGAGAAAAATTTCTAGGTACGCCACTGGGCTCAGCTGTCCAATAATGTATCAATGAAACAGCCTGCGTGTCCAGCCAATGACTGAGCGGCAGGCTGCTTCATTCATACTTTATTGGACAGCTGAGCCGTCGCTCAGCTCAGCTATCCTGTCTGTGCGCCCGCTGCTGCAGTGAGGACGGGATCCGGGGAGCACAGCACCGCAGATCGGATCGGAAGAGAGATCCGATCTGCGGTGTGGCAGGGGGTGTGCTGCTTGGGGAGGCAAATATATATATATATATATGTGTGTATATATATATGTATATGTGTGTGTATATATATATATATATATATATATATTTTTTTTTTTTCTGCCTTCTCTATTAGGGGCCCCACTCTCTTAAGTGCCCCGGGCCCCCCATGGTCTTAATCCGGCTCTGACTCAGCCGCCCCGAAAATGCAGACGGCCCAAACCCGTTTTCCCCGTGCTGCCTCCGCAATGGTCCATCACTGCCCTCCGCCCTCCCCGCGAATGCCTCTGCCTGTCAATCAGGATACTGTGTAGCATAACGTGAATAAGAGACACCACTGTGCGGTGTAATATGCTACTGTGTGGCATAATTTGAATTGGAAGTACTATTGTGTGGCCACGCCCCTTCCCCACAAGGCCACACCCTTTTTTGATACACCCTCCTTATTTCAAATATATATGTGTGTGTGTGTGTGTGTGTGTGTGTGTGTGGGGGGGGGGGGGGGGCACCAGCCCTTACTTTGCCAGGGGAGCTTGGACCCCTAGATACACCCCTGGCGCCCGCATCATCATTGTATTTTTTGTGGTTGGATCGCGAGTTCCATCCAACCTGAATAGGGTCCCTAATGCGTTGTGCTTGTAACAGACTGTGAAAATAAAACAATTACACAGAACATATTTTCGTTTTTACATTTAACATGGTTTGCACTGAATTTTTTTTAAACACTCTTTGTCCTGCAGTATTTCTGTGAGTCAGACCCGTGAAAGTGGGGCAAATGTTACTGTACATTCATCTTAGTGGAAGCGCATTGTGAGCACAATGAGATGTGGTTACCAAGCATTTGCATACTGTATTTGTCATGCATTTCGGTTAAAACCATAACAACTTTCTGTCATTGGCACAGTTACACAGCTGAATGACTGCACTTGTAAATGCACTTATTATGGGGCTAATTCAGTAAGGATAGCAAATTCTGCTAATCAGCAGAATTTGCTATCCTTTGGATCGCATGCTGGGGGGCCGCCCATCGCTGGGCAAGGCTACCCAGCATGCTGACCGGTGCCCTCCCCTCTTGATGAAGCAGAAATTGCGATCGCCTCGCAACTCTAAAAATGCCGACCACGGTCTTTAAAAACATTAATCTTCCTGCCCACCAACAGTTTCTTTTTTACAACATTCAGAATTTCATCTTTTTCTTGTCCAGTTGGGGCAGGGTTGTTAGGTCGACACAACTTAGGTCGACAGTCATTAGGTCGACCACTGAAGGTCGACATGCACTAGGTCAACATGGGCATTAGGTCGACATGTACTTGGTCGACAGGTCAAAAGATCGACGTGAGCTTTTCACATTTTGTAAAAATGTTTGGACTTTTTCATACTTTACGATCCACGTGGGCTACAATTGGGAACGGTAACCTGCCCGAAGCATGGCAAGCAAAGCGAGCCATGCGAGGTGACACGGTGCACTAATTGGGGTTCCCCGTCACTTTATTAAGAAAACAACACCAAAAAAGTCCAAAAGCTCATGTCGACCTTTTCACCTGTCGACCTAGTACATGTCGACCTAATGCCCATGTCGACCTAATACACGTCGACCTAATGACCATGGCGACCTAGTGCATGTCGACCTAATGCCCATGTCGACCTTCAGTGGTCGACCTAAGTTGAGTCGACCCAATGACCCATGCCCCCCCAGTTCAACATTGTTAGAATAAAAATGTATTTACTATCTCATTTCCCCTCACCACACCCTCCATACCACTTTTACATTCCCTGCACTTCGATAACTATATTAATTTAAAATATATGTAACAACCCCTTGTAGTTTGTTTGCCCACAGCAGTTCACACACTATCCTTCTAGAAATAACTAGTTGTCTATATGCCGTCTAGCCACTCTTCATAACCCAAATTGACTTTTGATATCAGCCATTACAAATGCTGAAAGATATATTTAGCAACATATCAGGTCATGACATCTGCCTACGCTGAGGCTCCTCCCCCCTCCTTGTTATGGCCGTTGTTATGCTACAAATTCAAAATATAAGATTTATCTTCACAAACATGCAATATCTACTATTTACACATGGTGACTGAGCAAAGATACTGGGTGGCATTACAAATGTAAACAACCCATTCACGTGTCCTTTTGATGTACTCCCTTATTATTTTGACTACATTGGGTTTGTTCATGTATTTATACTAAAAATGCATCATAAAGACACTGGATCCTCCACACTCACTAAATACAATATTAATTCATTTCAGCTACTTCAAGGGAATACATATGATTTACCGGCGGGTGGGATGCCGGCTGTCCATATCCCGACAGCGGCATCCCGCCTGTCAGAATGCCGAGCGCAAAGAGTCCCCTTGCGCTTGGTTGCTGCCCTGGTGGAACCATAGATTGTATGGCACTCTGCTGCCTGTAGAGGCACCAGGTGTGTTCTTAGGTCCTGCTGGCCCACCAACTCACCTAAGCATTGCAGGATGGTGTCTTGCAAGATGCTTGGTAGTCTGCTGCATGGAAGGTCAGCCTTATATTGACCTCCAGCACCCTTCGCTAAGTATGTTAATTTTTGGCTCCCTATTTATGGCACATAGCACTACACCATATCACTGAAAGCACCTGGTTTTCCAGTGCCTTGTTTCCTACGTCATTTTCCAGAGTTCCCTGATCAGTCTCAACGTGTGCCATGCACTTCCTGTTTATTTGACCTGCTTTCGATTTCCTTTGACCTGTGCCTTGCTTACTTCATTCTCACTGTAGATGTATGATGTATGTGGATTCCATCACTGATATCCACTTGTCATACAGGAAGTATTTGTTGCACAGGAAGCATTTGTTATTACAGGAAGTGCTGCTGCAGCCAATGCACAGCATGACTTCAGCTAGTAAAGTCACACTTCTTCAGTTCTACAGTGTCCTGTGGTGATTTGCATACCGATCATTTTAAACTCAGCATATGTCGACAGCTGCCTAATTCTTCTTCTTCCTGCTTTGGATTTCACTTGCTACCTCAATCTCATCATGTGCTGACTGCAGCCTGTGTATTTGAGTCTCCTTTTACAGTAGCACGCTACTGTACAGCCTCATTAAAGCTCACTACACACTATACAATGTGTACCCAGTTGAAAGTCTGCAGCGACGGGATGCAGCGGGGGAGCAAGCATCGGGAAGTGCATACACACTTGCCGATGCGGGCAGTGACGGATCGAAGACGGAGGCCATGCTGCATTTGGCAGCATTGCCCTTGCTAATGACATCGCCCATTGGCCCTGCATGTCACTCTGCCTGTATGTCACATCGTCAGTGACATAGTGGGTACCAGTGCTTAAAGTGGTCCTAGAGAGGTGGTGGAACTCACCCCCCCATCCACCCGGCACCCATGTAATAAAGGGATTACATGCACCGTAGGTGTGGTCTCAAAAAGAAAGGGGCCTGGTCACGCAATAGTATGCCCAATTAAAATTATGCCACACAGTAGCACAATCTTATTCACATTACACCACATAATAGTGTCCCTTATTCATGTTATAACATTAGTGCCCCTTACACACAAAGCCCACAGTAGTAGCACCCCTAATACACATAAGGGGTCATTTCGAGTTGATCGTAGCTGTGCTAAATTTAGCACAGCTACGATCATTCATACTGACATGTGGGCTGACGCCCAGCACAGGGCTAGTCCGCCCCCGCATGTCAGTGCGGGCCCCCCGCAGAAGTGCAAAGGCATTGCACTTTAAAGTGCAAAGGCACGATGCCTTTGCACTTCAAGAGTAGCTCCCGGCCAGCGCAGCTTTAGCATGCTGGCCGGGAGCTACTCATAGCTCCCCGGCCCGCAGCGGCTGCGTGTGACGTCATGCAGCCGCTGTGGCCCGCCCCCCATTTGGTCCGGCCACTCCTGCGTTGGCCGGACTGCTCCCACGATCCCCATAGTCACGCCTCGGTCCGCCTCCGCCACGCCCCCGGTCCGCCTTCGGCGGCCAAACGCTGCCATTCCGCCCCCTCCCGCCCAGCGATCGCCTCTGCCTGTCAATCAGGCAGAGGCAATCACAGCCCTGCTACGGCCTTCGGCCGTCTGGCATGCGCCGGCGCACTACGGCGCGGCACATGCGCAGTAGGCAGTGGCGGATTCAGCGGGGGGGCACCAAGGCACGTGCCCCCCCTGTCGTTTAGAAGAGTGTATTAAAAAGATAATTTAAATAATGCTCCCCCGGCCGCATCTACCTTGGTGGTCCAGTGGTTTGTGCGGCTGGCTGCTGCTGCGGCTGCGCTCTCACATTCACTGTCAGGACAGCTGCGGGTATGGCCCGCCTTTCCTTTGGTGACACAGCGTCGTGGCGGGCACCCTCATGGAGCAGTGAGAGGCACTTCTGCAATCTCAGGTGTCTGAGCGGCCACCAGTCTCCGGAGATCACTGCCGCCGCAGCCAGAACTATAATCATAGTCCAGGTGAGGTGACCGGGGTGCGGGTGCTGCTGCGCTGGGGGTGTGCAGTGCACCGGACCAGGGGATGGCAGGGGAGGCCATGTGTTTCTCCAGTCTAACTACTGCTCACTCCCCCTCAGTGTGTCAGTGTGACAGGAGATGATATATATATATATATATATATATATATATACATACATATATATATATATATATAAAAATACATATATCTATAGATAGAGATAGAGATAGATATAGATATAAAATGTTCCAGGGATGCGGCACTCACGGCTAATGTAACCAGACAACCAGACCTTAAGGTGATCTCAACATTTCAATTTCTATTTGAAATTTTCATCAGGAGATAAACAAAAGTGACCATAAAAATCTTACCTTATATCCCAGACACCCGCTATTATAAAATAGTAGATTGGTACCCTGTTATAGACGTGGCAGAAACATCAAGGACAGTGTGGTTAAAACGGATGTCACGGGCTCTTTGGATCAAAAGCAGCCACATTTTCTTACAAAAAAAACAGGGAACTACAAGTGTCTGGGGTGCATAATTTGTGGGTACCTTGAACAGGGCAATACTTTTCCCACCCGCATACTGGCAAACTGTTAAAAATCAAACAGGTCTTTACATGCAGCTCTACCCACGTTGTCTGTTGTATCAGGTGCCCATGTGGCCTGGTATATGTGGGCAAAACAGTCAGGATATTTAAAGAAAGAATGGCCCTGCACCAGACTTGCCTGCTTTCCCGGAATGGCCGGGAGGCTCCCGAAAATCGGGTGACCCTCCCGGCCCCCCGGAAGAGCAGGCAAGTCTCCCGATTACAGGGGTCCCCCCAAGCCCGGCCGCCCACTTAGCGAGTAAAGTGGGCGATCCGGGCAGGCGATGACGCGATTCTTGTTGAATCGCGTCATCGTAGCTACGCCCCCTGCTGTATAATGCCATAATAGCGGCATTACACAGCGGGGGGCGGGGCTTACACGACACGATCCCCATAGTCATGCCTCGGTCCGCCTCCGCCACGCCCCCGGTCCGCCTTCGGCCCGTCCCCCTCTGCACACACATCGCAGCCCGCCCCCCTGCCGAACCGACCTGGCTGCTCTCTCCCGGAGAGAGCAGCAAAAAAGTCGGTAAGTATGCCCTGCACCGCAGGAACCATAAGCAAGGCTTGTCCACACTTCGCTACAAAATGATCGATGGGGTCCCCGAACAGGTACGAGGAGGTGACAGAGCAAAACTGCTCTTACAGAAAGAAGCTAGTTGGATTTACAATCTCAATACCATGCACCTGCACAAATTAAATGAACAACTGAATTTGAACGTATTCATATAAATATCCAGCATTCATGTTCTGTAATATCTGCTTATTATAGGTTAGGATTACTATCTAGTGTCTGCTAGGAACTATGGAGCTCAATATGCATAATAGTGTTTTTCTTCCTTTTTCTGTTTATTTCTAATCACTTAGCAACCAGACTCCGGTATGCTGACGTCACATAGGCGCGACTGGGCACAGTACGGACGCCAGCGTCGAGAGTCTGGACGTGGACTTTTTGCACAGGGTGTTTGGGATATAAGGTAAGATTGTTATGGTTACTTTTGTTTATTTTCTGATGAAAATTTCAAATAGAAATTGAAACGTTGAGATCACCTTAAGGTCTGGTTGTCTGGTTACATTAGCCGTGAGTGCCGCATCCCTGGAACATTTTACATATTATCTATGAGGGCACCTGGCGCTGCTGTTTATTGGTATTAGGAGAGTGCCACATTTTGAACTATATATATATATATATATATATAATGTAATTATATTTTAATTTTTTTTAGCTCCAGCACCTGAAAGGGGGCACGGTCCCTCCTTTACTGGGTTTGGGTTATGTGCTCCCTGTGCTGCACTGGGTGCGGACATACTTACTGGTCCACTAGTGAGGGGTATGTGTTTGCTGCACTCCTTGAAGGGGGAGGGGCAATGTACTGGGGATAGTAATGTGCTCGCTGCATCGGGCAGTACAGATGGTGTAGTGGTTAGTATTACTGCCTCTGAGCACTTGGGTTCCATTCCCTGTGTGTAGCTTGTATATTCTCCTGTACTTGCGTGTGTATCCTCCGGGAACTCCGGTTTTCTCCCACAATCCAAAAATATACTGGTTAATAAATTGGCTCGTGACAAACATGAACTCTAGTGTATAATAGTGCATGTACAAGGACAGAATAGATGGGCCAAGGGGTTCTTATCTATCCACTGCCTCTCCCTGTCACCCACTGCCTCTATGTCTCTCACTGTCTCTCCCCATACCCTCACCCTCTGCTTCTCCCCTGAGTCACTATATCCCTGTCAGCCTCTCCGGTCATCCTCTGACTCTGCAAGGCATCACCCTCTCCCCGTCACCCTCTGCTTTACCTTGGTACTCACTGCCTTTCCCTGTCACTCTCTCCCTGTCACTTACTGCCTCTCCCCGTCACCTCCCTGTCACCCACTGTCTTTTGCCATCACCCTTTCCTATCATCCGCTGCCTCTCCATCTCCCACTATTTCTACCTGTCACCTTTCTCTTCTGCCACCCTCTTCTTGTCACCCACTGCCTCTCTCCATCATACTCTAAGTCGCCCACTGCCTCTCCGTGTATATAGAAAAGCAGTCTGAGATTGAGGTGAGGAGCTGAGCAGTGGTGGGTGCGGGAAAAGGGGTCAGGAGGTGAAAGAAAGGACGGTTACTCGGAGTCTAGAGGCTGGGAAGGGGAGCCTGGCTGTGACTGGTGAGGGACTGGGTGAGGACTGAGGAGGAAAAGGTAGGCATGAGCATTGGAATGGATGAGGAATGGTTAGAAAGTGTGATGAAAATGAGGGCATTGCTTTTGAGGCCATGACCCTTGTTGCGGATCCACACCCACTTTTCCAGGAGCTCGCGTGCCTTTGGCACACATAAAAGAATACCCCAACCCCCTCTTTCCTTGTAATGGTGCCCCCCCTGTCATTTTGTTCTGGATCCGCCCCTGGCAGTAGGGACCCGTTTGCTTGGCTGTGACAAAAAGCAGTGAGCAAACAGGTCAGAATGACCCCCATAATGCCCACAATAGTAGCACTCTAATACACATAATGCTCACAGTAATAGCACCCCTAATACACATAATGCCCACAGCAGTAGTGCCCCTTATACAATGCCCACAGTAGTAGTGCCCCTTATGCAATGTCCACTTTAGTGGTAGTGCCCCTTATGTAGAGCCCATAGTAGTGGTGCCCCTTATGCAATGCCCCCAGTAGTAGTGCCCCTTATGTCACCAGGAGTGATGCCTCTTACGAAGTGTCCCCTATACAATGCCCTCATTAGTAGTGCCCCCAGTTGTAAAGCCATTAGTGGTAATGCCCCTGTGTAGTATTGCCCCCAGTAGTAATGCCCCCAGTTGTTTAGTCTCCTGTAGTTTAGCCCCATTGGTAATGCCCCCAATGGTAATGCCCCCAGTGGTAATGCCCCTGTAGTTATAGCCCCACCCCTGTAGTTTAGCCCCCAGTGGTAATGCCCCCAGTAGTTTAGCCCCTGTAGTTATGACCCCAGTAATTTAGCCCCACCCCCTGTAGTTTAGCCCCCAGTGCTAATGCCCCCAGTACTTTAGCCCACATCCAGTATGCCCCTATGTAGTTTGCTCCCAGTAGTTAGCCCCTATGTAGTTTGCCCCCAGTAGTTACCCCTATGTAGTTTTTCCCATTAGCTAGCCACTATGTAGTTTGCCCCCAGTAGATAGCCCCTTATGTAGTTTGCCCCCTATGCAGTTTGCCCCCCAGTAGTTAGCCCCTATGTAGTTTGCCTCCAGTAGTTAGCCCCTATGTAGTTTGCCTCCAGTAGTTAGCCCCTATGTAGTTTGCCCCATGTAGTTTGCCCCCAGTAGAAGCACCGCTTACACTCAAACCAGTAGCGGATCTTGCCACGGGCAAGCAGGACTTTTGCCCGGGGCGCCGCCTTCCTGAGGGTGCAGGGCGCCATCCGGAGGGCGCCGCACCAGGGCAAGATCCGCTGCTGCTGTGCCCCCCGCTGCCCCCCGCTGCCGCTGTGAAGAGAAACGCGTCTAGTTTCCTTTCGTGGAGAGGACCTTTGCTGTGCGGTGCGCGATGACGTCATCGCGCACCGCACATAATTTCACTCTGTACAGGGGGCGTAAATGACCACGCCCCCTGTACGTAGTCACGCCCCCTATTGTCGCCCGGGGCGCACAGCGCCCAAGAACCGGCCCTGACTCAAACATATTTAAAAAAACAAACACAATACTTACCAAGCCCCACTCCCGCGTCCTACCGCTGCAGTCCTCCTGGCGTCCGCTCCTCTGCACTATGGGAGAGACGTCATGACGTCTCTTCCATAGCGCACAAGGTCCCTCATTTCGAATTGATCGCTCGCTAGCTGCTTTTAGCAGCAGTGCAAACGCTAGGCCGCCGCCCTCTGGGAGTGTATCTTAGCAGAAGTGCGAACGAAAGGTTAGCAGAACTGCTCGTAAAAATTTTCATGCAGTTTCAGAGTGGCTCCAAACCTACTCCTACCTTGCAATCACTGCAGACAGTTTAGTTCCTGGTTTGACGTCACAAACACGCCCTGCGTTCGGCCAGCCACTCCCCCGTTTCCCCAGGCACGCCTGCGTTTTAACCTGAGATGCCTGCGTTTTTTAGCACACTCCCAGAAACGGGCAGTTACCACCCAGAAACACCCACTTCCTGTCAATCACTCACCGATCAACAGAGCGACAGAAAAGCGTCGCTCGACCTTGTGTAAAACTGCATAGTTTTGTGTGAAAGTACTTGGCGCGTGCGTACTGCGGCCCATACGCATGCGCAGAAGTGCCGATTTTTTGCCTGATCGTTGCGCTGCGAACAACGGCAGCTAGCGATCAAATCGGAATGAGGGCCAATAACAGAGCCGGAAGCCGGAGCTCAGTAGTGAGCTCCTACCTCCGGCTTCCGCTTTGGAGAGAGAGCCGGGCGCCTGCTGGTAACACTACTGTATCTCAGCAGGTGCCCGGCATCTCCCTGCGGCGCCGGGCACACATTGGGTTAGGTGAGCCGGAGGAGGCGGAACTACTTACATTTTACTTGTACAAAGGTAATCATTTTCTTTACTTGCAATTTTTCTTGTTTTAGTCCCTTCCCAAATTTGCACAACTTATTTTCAAAATCTTTGATTATGTGGGATGCTACTACTGAACTCACAAAAATCCTGTATAGTCATAAAAAAAAAGAACAAAGTGAGTTCAACGCGTAGTGCACCTGCAAACACTAACAATGGGGGTCATTCTGAGTTGATCGCATGCTGCTGATTTTCGCTGCGCTGCGATCAGGTCTCCACTGCACATGCATCTGCACCGCAATGCGCACGCACATCGTACAGGTACAATGCGGATCGTATCTGAGCATTGGATTTAATGAAGAATCCATACGCACAGCCGATCGCAAAGAGATTGACAGGAATAGGGCGTATATGGGTGTCAACTGAACGTTTTCTGGGAGTGGTAGGGAAAATGCAGGCGTGTCCAGGCGTTTGGAGGGCAGGTGTGTGACGTCAATTCCGGGACCAAGAAGACTGAAGTGATCACAAGGGCTGAGTAAGTTCAGACCTACTCTGAAACTGCACAAAATGTTTTTGTAGAGCTCGGCTGCACAAGCATTCGCACACTTGCAAAGCGAAAATACACTCCCCCGTGGGTGGCTACTATGCGTTTGCACGGCTGCTAAAAACAGTTAGCGAGCGATCAACTTGAAATGATGGCCAATATGCTAAAACTTACAAACTTTTTCAAAAAATTTGTAAAAATATTTATCCTTTTATTTTAGCAAACTATTAATACAAGTTTTAAAGAAAGTTTGTGAACAAAAGAAAGCATAGTGATTACAATGATTTCCATTGCTGCTTTGCTTATGGTATTTTTCAGATTTTTTTTTATTTTCTGTATATTACAGTTTATTATTCAAACACCATATTTTGTTATATGCCTTTTGTTATATTAATTTTGTTTGGGAATATAATGTCAGATTATAGCATGTATTACAGTAACCACTCCCTCCGTTTTATATCATTCATTTGTTCTCTGTTGTGTTTGTTGACTAAGGGGTCAATTCATAAAGCATTGAAAAGTGTGGAGAAATGAGCCAGTGGAGAATTTTTCCATGGTAACCAATCAGCTGCTACGTATAATTTTAAAGAATACCTATAATTTATATAGAACATCCAGGTGGTCTACGCACGCGAACCGGCACAAACTTACACATTACCGACGCATCCAGGAAGGATGCGGCTACAGTGTGATTGACAGCAGCGGCCGTTGGGGGTTGTCGTCACAACGTTGGGTGGGCGAGGCGTCCCGAATGGGGGCGGGACAGGACTGTTTTCGGGGTGGCTGCATGATATCACACAGAACTGATCTGAAAAAAAATTGTAGCCGGCCGCCAGACAACACAGCCAGGCTACGATGCCAGGGTTCAACCTTAGTTCCGATGTGTCTGCAATCTAGTTGGGAGGCGGCTTCACACATGCTGGGTGGCCTTGCCCTGTGCTGGGCGGCCCCCAGCATGTGCAGAGATGAACTGAGATCTGGCTGCATTTGCAGCGATCTGCATTCTTCTCTGAATAACCCTCAATATTGGCAGACCCTATGGTGTTGATAGGTGTGTTATTGAGGTGAGTCCACACGGCAGAAATCTTAACCATGTTTATTAACTGGCTGAGTGAGAACACGATGCAGGGTAACACTGGGTTAATAAAGGTATGCCTATATAATTGGTACAAACAGATCCAGCCAGGAGCTTATAGGGTTAATAAAGGTGGTGTGTGTTTTAGGATAGAACACAACTGTATTATTCCTTCGGTGGTGGTAGTGGCCCTTTAGAGGCACTTACAGATGTAGCCACGCTCATTGTGGCTACCCCTTGCCGCAGTCCACCTTGTTAGGTGCAACCGTGTGCACGTCTGGTGTGCGCGCGCTTCTTAGACGTGTTCCCCATTCGAAAAATTTGAATATGACACAAAAAAAAATTAAAATATTAAGTTTCAATTAATACACAGAGCGTTGCCTTCTCCTTTAATAAGATCAAATGTGAAAATGCATTATTGCTGCAGACCCAGAGGCGTAACTGTGGGAGGTAAAGGAGTCAGCTACTGCTCTGTAGGGGGGCACTTCTCCCATTCTGTGTGTTTAACGACACCATTCAATTAAGTAAAATGTTTACGGCCGCTATCTTTCTTACTGCACCTTATTAGTCACACCCTCTTTATTATACATACACATTTTTCAAGTGTCATACCCAGGATTAGAACCCACAACCTACAACACTAGAAGCAGACGCCTTACTGATGGAGCTATTTGCTCCTGTATAGATAGCATGAGAATTCTAATTATGGGGGTCATTCCGAGTTGTTCGCTCGTTGCCGATTTTCGCTATGCTGCGATTTGTTGCAAAAAGCGCATGCGCAAGGCACGCAGGGCGCATGCGCTTAGTTATTTAACTAAAAACTTAGCAGTTTTGCTGTGGATCCTGCGGCGCTTTTCAGTCGCACTGTTGATCGGTGACTGATTGACAGGAAAGGGACGTTTCTGGGTGGTAACTGAGCGTTTTCCGGGAGTGTGCTAAAAAACGCAGGCGTGTCAGGGAAAAACGCTGGAGTGTCTGGAGAAACGGGGGAGTGGGTGGCCGAACGCAGGGCGTGTTTGTGACATCAAACCAGGAACTAAACGGACTGAGCTGATCGCAATCTGTGAGTAAGTCTGGAGCTACTCAGAAACTGCAGGGAATTATTTATTAGCAGTTCGGCTAATCTTTCGTTCACTATTCTGCTAAGCTAAGATACACTCCCAGAGGGCGGCGGCCTAGCGTGTGCAATGCTGCTAAAAGCAGCTAGCGAGCGAACAACTCGGAATGAGGGCCTATATGAAGTTGCTTCTCTAACAATTACAAGTAACTTCATATAGTCAGAATTCTCATGCTTCCTATACAGGAGCAAGTAGCTCTATCAGTAAGGTGCTTGTTTCCTGGATATGACACTTGTAAAATAATTGTCAGAAAGAGAATAATAATTGTGAGTTACTGAGCAGATATATGTAGTGTGTGACTGCACACTACATAGATCTGCTTAGTTGCAATGGTTTTGAAATGACAATTCTAGCTTCATATAGTTAGAATCTGCAGGTTTGCTTTGCAGGATCAAATAGCTCTCTCAGTAAGGTATCTGCCTTCAGTTCATGGGTTCTAATCCTGGGTTTGACTGCTAAGCAATGTGTGATTTAAAATAAATGACAATAACATATATGGCATAACATAGTGGCATGCCGGCAGTAAGGCGAGGGATACGAATCCCCATGCGGGCTCGCTTGTGTTCGCCACGCTGTGAGCTCGGTGGCTCGCTGCACTCACCACAGGATCTATTCCCACAATATGGGTGTCGTGGCTTTCGGGATTCTGTCGTTGGGCGCCGGGATCCCGACATCTGGCAAATTGATTGCTTCCCATATAATGTGTGTGTGTGTGTGTGTGTGTGTGTGTATATATTATCTATCTATCTATCTATCTATCTATCTATCTATCTATATGAGGGGGGAGGGGGGACGACACACCAATATTTATCTTGCCTCCGGGCATCTGGGATGAACTTACGCTACTGTGCAGAGCAATTGTATATATTACTGTAATAATGTGAAGAGATTGCAGCAGCACACACTACTATAGTATTAACCTAACTGGGAGGAATTTATATGCTGTCACAAACTCATGGATGGAATAAAAACGG
The DNA here is from genome assembly GCF_028390025.1 of Pseudophryne corroboree. NCBI lineage: Eukaryota > Metazoa > Chordata > Amphibia > Anura > Myobatrachidae > Pseudophryne > Pseudophryne corroboree. The sequence goes on along the minus strand of NC_086452.1, from coordinate 198,869,634 downwards.
ATGATAACCTCTACTACGGAATTGTCTGAGATCCAGTACAGAGGCATGGACTCTAACATGCCTGTGGTATACAACAGGGACCCTTGCAAGGAGATTTGGGGTTCATTGCGCCCGACATGTAGGTTGCGGCCTTCTGTCTGGCTTACCTAGTATAGGGCTGGTATACACTGAAGCTGGTATTGGAACTTGCTGTGAGGTGTATAGACACAGAGACAACAGACAACAAACAGGGTCGGAGCTGGGCAGGAACAGGTATTGGGCCATGGAGCGGACACTAGGATGGCTATAACCAGGAATGGAGCACAAGGAAGGCAGGAATCAGGAACAGAGCACAAGGAAAGCAGGAGCCAGGAGCAGGACACACAGGTAGAGCATTAGAAATCATAAGACTGAACGCTGAAGTAAGGTATTGAAGAGCGAGTGCAAATAAGCGCAAGCGATTGCAAACTTCAAGGCTGTAGGATTGTATGAGCCTTGCACAGTTTGGTTAGGTTATTAAACAGTTAATAGGTTTGGGAGGCAGGCTTTTAATTAGCATAATGGGAGTGTTAGGGAGGAGCTAGTGGACATTTTGTGTGAGGCAAGAGTTTCATCCGCCTCTTTCTCTCCGGATTTTTCCCTGAGAAGGTCGTGCTGCTCCTGTGAGTAACAACTTGTTTCTTATATTAGCAGTTCTTTGCTTTAATTTTCTATATTTCTTTATTATTTCCTCTCTATCCTCTGTCTCTGCTTATTCCTTGCTATCTTTCCATTCCCCTTTTCATTTCTCTACTTGAGCTACAGTATATTGCCCAGTGGTTTGCTTAAACTGATACACTCAGACAGGTGCCCCACCCACCTTGGGAACGCGATGACTTCAGCGGAGCCTCCCGCTCTGCACCACCATCCGTCCTTCTGCCCGGCAGTAGTCTTCTCTTCCCATGTGCGGTCGAGAGTGGCTGCTGTGGCGGGTGCACTCACGGGGGTTGCCCCAAGCAGTATCGCGGCAGCTGCTGCCGGGGGACCCGCGACGTGCTCTGGAAGCCGGCGGCGAGTCCCAGTTCTTACAGCTAGTGTTCCCTCTGCCTCAGTCGGGGCCGCAATGGGGGAGCATAAGGGACCAGAATGTTTTATCCCCTGGAGGTACTGCTGTGCCAGCCTCCAGGGTTTGGTCCCAACTGTTATGACCCACAGGGGATCCACAAGGGGACAGATGATATTATCAAGAAAAAGAGTGGGATAGGTGAGGACGCCTATCGGTCCTATGTTAACTGGCTCAGGGGTTCTACACCTTCTCAGCCTGTTATCTGGAGATGCAACCAGAAGACGCCATGAACATCGTGCGCTATCTGCACATGATTCATAGTCTATTTTGTTCCAACCGGCCTCTCACATGGCTCCGGTCTGATGAAGAGTTTAGGCACAAGCAGCACGGGCTGCACATCATGGCCTTCGGAGTGAAGTATGTTGAGGTGTGGCTTGAGTTTACTCAGAACTCCTTTGAGCCTGTGGAGGCCTCTCCCATGCCAAGCCTGTTAGTTCAAATGATAGGGGTTCCTTTCGTTCCAACACGGGCAAAAAGGCCAATGGTTGTTGTTTTGCCTTTAACAACAACAATTGCGGATCCGGGTCGAAATATAGTTTTCAACACAGCTGCCTGCGTTGCGGAGCGTCCCATCCAGCTAAGGAATGTCCCAAGCCTGCCGGTGCGGGATCAGGAGGCAAATCCTCTGGCATTAATAGCGCTAAGTAAAGCCCCTTCCCCTGTCAAGGTTGGCGCCATGTGCAAATGGTTGAATTGGTACCCGCTTCGCTCTTAGGCGCTATTTTTGTTGGAGGGTTTTAGCATGGGCTTGTTCATTCCCATTTAGCGGCGAGGTCACTTTATCTGCTCCTCGGAATTTGCGCTCGGCCAGGGATCTTCCCCATGTCTTGAAAGAGAAAGTGGCCAAGGAGGTGCAGCTGGGTCGCATGGACAGCCCCTTTGCTGCACCTCCTTTGCTGAATTTGGTATTATCCCCGGTTGGAGTGGAACCTAAGAAAACTCCTGGCAAATTTAGGCTAATCCAGCACCTGTCTCACACGCATGGCATGTCAGGTAATGATGCTATACCCGAGGTGCTGTCCTCGGTTACGTATCAGTCATTTGACGACACTTTGAAGTTAGTCAGAGAAGCGGGCCCCCATGCGTTGTTGGGTAAAGTTGATGTTGAGTCTGCGTTTCGTCTTTTGCCATTGCACCCTGATTCGTTTAGTTTCATGGGCTTTAGGCTGCACTACGGATTTTATATCATGAAATGCCTACCCATGGGTTGCTCGGTCTCCTGTGCTTTTTTCAAGGCTTTTAGTTCATTTCTCCATTGGTGCGTTTGCGCTAGGATGGGTGAAACGGGAGTTGGCCACTATCTCGACGATTTCCTGTTCGTGGGGCCTTCCAGTTGGGACAGGTGTGCGTGGTTGCTCTTCTCCTTGAAAGCACTTTTTCCTGAGTTCAGTGTATCGATTGCTCCAGAAAAATGTGAGTTTCCCTGTACTTGCCTCTCCTATCTAGGCATAGCAATAGATACTGAGGCGGGCTGCTGCTGTTTGCCCTTAGACAAAGTTGCCAAACTGCATGGGGGGATTGAGAGGGCATTGGCAGGCGGCAAGGTTACCTTGCACCAGTGCCAATCCCTTCTCTGTCTTTTCAATATTGCTTGCAGGGTCATTCCCATGGGTAGGGTCTTTTGCCGCAAATTGGAGCTGGCGATGGCTGGTGTGCGTCGGCCACATCACTTCATTAGATTGTCATCCGAGATTTGCAGAGATCTGCGAGTTTGGGATGCCTTTTTAAGTGATTTTAATGGCGTGTGCATTTTGCTGTCGGATCCGGTCCATAGTCCAGGTATCCAGCTGTTCACGGATGCATTGGGTTCTTGAGGGTATGGTGCGTACCTTGATGTTGCATGGTCTGCTGCCCCTTGGCCGGATTTGTGGTTCCGTTGGGCTTGACCCGAAACTTTTGTTGCTGGAACTTTTTTCCATTGTAGTTGCTTTTTGTATGCAAACTAAGACGGTCTAAGACAGATCAGCTGGTGCGCGGGTGTTGGGTTGCCTTGCCTGCACTAACACCAGCATCTGTCATGTAACATTGGCCCATGTGTACTGTGGCTCGGGGCCTCGTGGTGGTGGAGCATGTCTCATGCACCTCGATAGGTCCCCGTTGACAGTTTACCAATTCCAATGGGTATTTAGGAAATGCTTCCTTGCGTTGGGATTGTCGCCATCAATGTAATTAATTAAATCGCTTGGTCGCTAGAAATCCAATGCCTATAAAGGCTATGTCCGATAAGGTTTTTTCTGCTGCGGGGTACACTGGGCTCCACAAGGAATAGCCATAGGGGTGTAGAGTAGGATCTTGATCCGAGGCACCAACAGGCTGTAAAGCTTTGACTGTTCCCAGAATGCATAGCGCCACCTCCTCTATAACCCCGCCTCCCTGCACAGGAGCTCAGTTTTGTAGTTGGTGCCGCAGATAGCAGGCACATAACAGAGGGGCTGCTCCAGGCAGCCCTAAGAAGAGTTTTTTTGAAGAAAAAGTGAAGACTACAAGGGCAGCAGCGGTGTGTAAATGTCAGAGACATTCACTGCTGCAGCTCCAGCTCTACACAGCGGCGCTGTACACTCCCGGGCCCTGGTTGCCGGGTAACTACAGCAGGAGGCTCCGGTTTTCTTCATGGTCAGGCACACACGACGGGGGCTCTCCGGAATCGCGTGGCCGCGCGTTTCGGGAGGTGGTGAGTGGGTCCCACTTGCGGGACCCGTACTTTATCGTGATCCGGCGCGGTCAGTGGGAGGCGGGCCGCGCGCGCTAGCGGTGGACACTGTGGCAGTACAGGCAATCCCACTAGATCACCAGGGCATGGGCGCAGGTCAGGTTTTCTCTCTAAACCATTTTAATAGTAGCCCACAGTACCCAGTGGTTTTTCCAGCAGGGGGATAAGGCTTAGACCTGAAGCCCCTCCCCCAGACCCAGGGCGCCATTTCCCACAAATGTTCCCGCCCTGGAGCTGCATATCTGTCTATCCCTCATTCCCTGTCAGTGTCTGGGCGCCATTTCTCTCAGCTTCACTGTTCCTGGGTCTGCTTGGGCAAATCCTCCTGTGTAAAGCCGCCTGGTTGTCAGTGCTGTGACTTTACATGACACTTAAGTATTCTACCTGCCTTTTAGACAGTGTTAGTTAAGAAAGAGTGCATTTAGTCAGGGTTTTCTAGTACAATTACCCTGTGATATACATCCAGTTCTTACTGTGCAGTGTTATATCTATTGCTGTATAGCTATATATAAGCTAGTCCAGTGCAGTATTATTGTTAGTAATAACCTCTGCATTGTACAAACTGTGACTATCTGTGTGTGCATTAGCTTGCCGAGTGGTGTCCATTTTGTGTCTCTCACTCAACCTGCTATCCCTATATTCCAGTGGTTCTCAAACTCGGTCCTCAGGACCCCACACAGTGCATGTTTTGCAGGTAACCCAGCAGGTGCACAGGTGTATTAATTACTCACTGACACATTTTAAAAGGTCCACAGGTGGAGCTAATTATGTCACTTGTGATTCTGTGAGGAGACCTGCAAAACATGCACTGTGTGGGGTCCTGAGGATAGAGTTTGAGAACCTGTGCTATATTCTATAACCTGAGGGGGCTTGGTGCATCAGGTTTTATATATATAGGATTTTCACAAAGATATACTTTAATACGTATTTTTCTCTGTGATTTTAGTCACCATCTCTCTCCTTTATCTCTGCTAGTGCTGACTACACTGCGCAGGGGTTTGGGTACGAGGTATTGTGCTGCTGCCAATTGTACTGTGTTACCTGATACTGCAAGTGACTTCATGTCTGCTTCTGAGGGTAACGGTTCTGGGGCTGAACACACTGCCGGTGTTGCTGAAGCCACAGATCCCTATGAGGAGAATATAGCAGCTGTGGGCTCTGGTTCTGGGGGCTCCTTGCCCCCCAGTGGGACTGTGGCAACGGAGGTACATAATGACCCACCGTGGGCCGCTTTTTCCACGCTTCTACATACGCTTGTTAATAAACTAACACCCCCTATGGGACCCCCTATGCCGGTACAACCGTATGTGGTCCCTGCAGCTAACGACCTGTGCGAACGACTTATCTGCTCAATTGAAGTTGAACCAGTGCCTGACTACTAAAAAGTCTGACCCTCGCTCGCCCAACACCAAGGGGTCCTCTAAGAGAGCTCTTATCTCCTCACAATCCACTGCTGTCACTGACACCTCGTCTGATGAAGACGGCACTTACACTGACCCCACAGATTCTGACATAGATACTGCTGATGGGGAGGGTAGTTCACATGTGGATGTTCCTGATCTTTTGGAGGCTATTAAGTTGATTTTACAGATTACGGATGATCCCGAGCCATCCATCCCTCTTAAGAAACCAGATAGGTTCAAGCGGCAGAAGGTGGTTTAACAAGTTTTACCTCACTCTGACCACCTAGTGGACATACGTCAGGAACCCTGGGAAACCCAGGTAAGAAGTTTGTGCCTCAAAAGAAGATGCTGGCCCGCTATCCCCTCGCACCAGAGCTGTCTAAAAATTGGGAAACGCCTCCTCCAGTAGACTCACATGTGGATAGGATGGTGGTTTCCTCAGCTCTACCTGTTACTACCATCACGTCTCTAAAAGAGCCTACGGATAAACGTGTGGAGGGTTGTCTGAAAGCGATTTACACCCTCACGGGTGCTGCACAAAGGCCCACTATTGCAGCAACATGGGCTGCAGAGGCTATTGAAGCATGGGCCTTGGAGTTAGAAGCTGAAATCTCTTCTGACCATGCTAGACAATGCTTGTCATATATTGTCACAGCTTCTCGCTATATTAAAGAGGCGGCTTCTGATGCCGGTATCCTAGCAGCCAAGGCCTCTACTACGTCAGTCCTGGCTCGCCGGATATTGTGGCTGAGATCCTGGTCTGTGGATCTGGATTCTAGAAAAACCCTGGAGGTACTCCCTTTCAAGGGATATATTCTGTTTGGGGAGGACTTAAATAAGATAGTGGCTGACTTGGCTACTGCCAAAACTGCCTGTTTGCCAAGTACCACTCCTTCTGTGTCGAAGGCTAAAGGTACTTCCTTTCGCCCTTCAGGTAAAGCAAAAGGTCAGGTGTACAACAAGCAGACCCGCACTTCCAAACCTGGTAAGCCAAAGCCCAAAAGAGCCTGGGCGGCCCGTCAGCCAGCTTCCAAGACCGATAAGCCTGCCGCATGACGGGGCGGGCCTCCCCCTGGGGATCCCAAGGTGGGGGGCCGGCTTATAGTGTATACCCAGGAATGGTTGAAGACCACTTCAGATGCCTAGGTACGGGAAGTCGTCACTCGAGGTTACGCCATAGCCTTCAAAAACCGACCCCCTCATCGATTTTGCCGGACCAGACAAAGGCAAACACTCTACATTCGGGGGTACAGACCCTCCTGGATACAGGAGTCGTAGTACAGGTGCCTCTTGCGCAGAGGGGCCAGGGGCACTATTCTCCGCTGTTTCTAGTTCCGAAACCGAATGGGTCCTCCCGGCCCATTCTCAACCTCAAGGCATTGAACAGGTTTGTGAAGGTTTCCAAGTTCCGTATGGAAACCCTTCGCTCTATAGTTCTGGCCTTGGAACCTGGGGTCTACATGGTTCCTTGGACATACAGGATGCTTACCTGCATATTCCTATAGCAGCATCACATCAGCAATACCTGAGGTTTGCGATTGGCAACCTCCATTACCAGTTTCGGGCGTTACCTTTTGGTTTAACTACGGCTCCGCGAGTCTTCACCAAGGTCATGGCGGTGGTGACGGTGGTACTCCGCCGTCAAGGGGTCAGGATACTGTCGTATCTGGATGATCAACATCTACAAATATGTAAGGGGACAATACACAGAGCTTGCGCGGGACCTGTTTTTGGTTAGATCAACACAGAGGACTCGTGGACACTCGCTCAGGTTAGAGGAGAGGAGATTCCGCACAATACGGCGTAAAGGCTTTTTCACGGTAAGGACAATACGTGTTTGGAATTCCCTGCCCGAGGGAGTTGTAATGGCGGAATCTGTCAACACCTTTAAGAATGGGTTAGATAAATTCCTAATGGATAAGGATATCCAGGGGTAAGGTGCATAGTCATGCATTATAGTTACAATAAATAGGGATAAAATGCAACGGCTGACAGCAGCATCAGTCAGAAATTTTAGTCAAATCATCATGCATAGGAGACCACAAATAGGTTGAACTCGATGGACAATTGTCTTTTTTCAACCTCAGATACTATGTTATGACTTGTTAATCCTGGCAAATTCACCAGAACTTCTCCTACGTCATCTGGATATGACGGTCCGGTTTCTACAAGCCCACGGTTGGCTCATCAACTGGAAGAAATCCTCCCTGGTTCCTGTTCAGAGCATGGTGCACCTGGGAGCGCTATTGGACACTCACAACCAGAGGTTGTTCTTGTCTAAGGAGAAAGTCCTGAAGCTTCAGGACAGGATTCGTTGCTTCCTTTCTCGTCCGCAAGTGTCGATACATTCGGCGAAGCAGGTGCTGGGCCTCATGGTCTCAGCATTCGACATGGTGGAGTATGCTCAATTCCATTCTCGCCCTCTCCGGAGGCTAATTCTATCCAAGTGGGATGGCCTGCCTCACCGGATCAGGTCTCACATGATCTCATTGACTCCGGAGGTCCGTCTGTCGCTGCACTGGTGGCTCCAGGACCAACGATTGTGCAGTGGCCGTCCCTTCTGGATATCCGACTGGTTCCTGTTGACGACAGATGCCAGTCTCAGAGGTTGGGGAGCGATGCTGGAGCAACACTCCCTTCAGGGTCGGTGGACCAAGGAGGAGTCCCTCCTCTCGATCAACATTCTGGAGTTGCGGGCGGCCTTCAATGCATTGAACCTGGCCTAGCATTTAATTCAGAATCATCCTATTCAAGTACAGTCGGACAACGCCACCACAGTGGCTTACATAAATCATCAAGGCGGCACTCGAAGCCATTTGGCAATGAAGGAAGTCTCATGGATTCTACATTGGGCGGAACGCCATCTACTGGCCATATCGGCAATATTCATTCCGGGAGTCCTGAATTGGGAAGCGGACTTTCTCAGTCGTCAGGACGTACATGCCGGCGAGTGGGCCTCCATCCAGAAGTGTTTCAACTCCTAGTGGAAAAGTGGGGCCTTCCAGATGTAGATCTGATGGCGTCTCGACACAATCACAAGGTTCCGGTCTTCGGAGCAAGGACAAGGGATCCTCAAGCAGCATTCGTGGATGCGCTGGCGGTGCCATGGAGGTTTCGGCTGTCGTACGTGTTCCCTCCGGTGTCACTTCTGCCCAGGGTAATTCAGAAGTTCAAGCAAGAAAAAGGAAATCTGCTTCTCATAGCTCCAGCGTGGCCCAGACGGCACTGGTTCTCAGACCTGCAAGGCCTATCGTCAGAGCGTCCAATTCTATTTCCACAATGCCCAGACCTCCTCGTTCAGGGCCCCTGTGTCTACCAGGACCTAGCCCGGCTGTCTTTGACGGTGTGGCTCTTGAAGCTTCCGTCTTAAGGGCTAAAGGGTTTTCTGAGGCGGTCATTCAAACTATGTTGCGGGCCCGGAAACCGGCTTCGGCTCGGATTTACTATTGGGTCTGGCATTGTTACTTTGTTTGGTGCGCATCTAACGATTATGACGCTTCCAAGTTTAGTATAGCCAAGTTGTTGGCTTTTCTTCAGCAGGGCCTGGACTTAGGCCTGCATCTGGCCTCCTTCAAGGTTCACATATCTGCCTTGTCTGTATGGTTTCTGAGAAAAATTGCGACCTTACCTGATGTGCATACCTTTACTCCGGGCGTGTTGCGTATCCAACCTCCCTATGTCCCGCCTGTGGCTCCTTGGGACTTGTCGGTGGTTTTAGAGGCGTTACAAGAGTCTCCATTTGAACCTCTTGGTTCAGCTGACCTTAAGTAGCTTTCCCTTAAGGTGGTGTTTCTGCTGGCTATTGCTTCAGCTAGTAGAGTGTCGGATTTGGGTGCCTGTAGTTCCCCATATCTGATATTTCACCGTGACAGGGTGGTTCTTAGGAGTCATCCCGGATATTTACCTAAGGTGGTTTCTTCGTTCCACCTTAACCAGGAGATTGTGGTTCCGGCACTTGTTTCTCCTGATCTGTCTCCCAAAGAGCGGTCTTTGGATGTGGTACGGGCTCTCTGTATCTATGTGAAGAGAACTGCTTCTATTAGGAAATCTGATTCTCTCTTTGTGCTGTTTGGATTTCACAAACGGGGCTGGCCTGCTCACAAGCAAACTTTGGCCAGATGGATTAGAATGGTGATGTGAGGGCTGGTCTGTCAGCTCCTGCTCACATTACGGCCCGGTCTACTCGGTCTGTTGGACCTTCTTGGGCGGCCCGCCGTGGTGCGACCCTTGAACAATTATGCAAGGCGGCTACGTGGTCCTCTGTGAACACGTTCATAAGGTTCTATGCCTTCGATACTGCCGCTTCCCAGGATGCTTCCTTTGGACGCCGGGTTCTTGTGCCCGCTACAGTGCGTCCCCTCCCATAAGGAACTGCTTTAGGACATCCCCTATGTCTATTCCTTGTTGAGCCCAGTGTACCCCGCAGCAGAAAACGAGTTTTATAGTAAGAACTTCCCTTTGTTAAAACTCTTTCTGCGAGGTACACTGGGCTCCACAAGGCGCCCACCCTGAAGCACTTAGCTTCTTTGTGTTGGTATGACATTAGCCGCCAACACTTCTCCTGTTGTGAGAGTGTGGTGTATGTGGCTACTAACCGTTGTCGTCTCTTTTCCTGCTACTGCATTGGGCTGGTTAACTAAAAACTAAACTCCTGTGCAGGGAGGCAGGGTTATAGAGGAGGCGGCGCTATGCATTCTGGGAACAGTCAAAGCTTTTCAGCCTGTTGGTGCCTTGTATCAAGATCCTACTCTACACCCCTATGTCTATTCCTTGTGGAGCTGAGTGTACCTCGCAGAAAGAGTTTTAACAAAGGTAAGTTCTTACCATAAAACTCGATTTTTCCTGTTTCGGGTCGGCCTTTTCCTTTGGTTTGGCTAATGTTAATTTTTATGCATTCTTATTTTTCTTGTTTTGAGTTTTGTTCCGTTTTCATTTCGCTCGCGGGGCAGTGGGAGGGTGGGCCAGTGAGTCGGGGTGGAGGTGCCTGCACCTTGGCCACATGGAATTTTCTGTGCTGTCTGCGAGGGTAGCCTCGGCTCCGTCTAGTTTCCCCGTCTTCTTGTTTTTCCTCAACTGGACTCGACCTGTAGCCCTTTTTGGCCACTCATCACCGTTTGAACGGTGAGGGTCCCGTTGGATTTTGCCCTGCTTTTCTCCTGAGAACCCGGGGGGGTACTATTGGCTCGCACCTTCCGTTGCAGGTTTTGCAGGTTTTCCCTTCGGGACAGGTCGTTCCCCTTCCCTCCCCTCCCCTGGCCCGCCCTTCTTGTACGTTGTCGGTTAGTTTGGTGGCACTTGCGTTAAATTATTAACCTATTGTTTTCGTTTATTTTCAGGACTGTCACTCGACATGTGCCCTATATGGATCTTGGGCCACTCATTTGGTTTTTGGGTGTCTAAGGTCACCTCTGTCCAGGGACTCAGCTTCTGTTACTGTTTCACAATGGGTTAGATGGTTAGGTCATAGGGGGATGAGATGGGAGGAACTTCTGCCTGCCTTGACCTTGCACGTTAAATCCCATGTCCCCCCAGGAGTGTTGGTCATTCACCTAGGGGCTAATGACATAGGATCTCTGCCCTCTCTTGAGTTATGTCATCGGATGATGCGTGATTTGGAGCAGGTCATGACATAGTGGCCTTGGTGTCGGATTGTTTGGTCCACAATTATTCTGCATCAGGTTTGGCATAGTTCGCTGCCTGGTGTCGTATTGGACAAATCCCGGCACAAGGTTAATGCTTTTGTTGGCAGGAGAGTTTTGGATCTTGGTGGCACAGTAGTCTCCCACCCACTTATTTGTTTTAGGGACGCCCATTTATTTAGACCAGATGGCATCCATTTGACTTATGAGGGTACTTGTTTATTTTTGGAAAGCATTTTTAGAGTACTCGATAGCTTGGTTTGAGTTGGTTAGCGCTTAGTCAGGTTGTTTTGTAGTAGTAGGTTTTAGAGTATGGTGGTGGCGACGGCTCCTGCTGGGCCAGTATGTGGCAGGAAAGAACGGCAGTTACAGTGGCTATTGCGCTGCTGTTTGGAGGTGCGCTCTTTGCCCAATACATTGTATTCTCCGGCCCTCCTTACTGAGGGTCATTAGGCTTGGCTGTCTGGCAGGCCCTATTATGGTGTATTGAGGAGAGAGTTGGAGACTCAGCATTTATTGGTGTAGCTAATGAGATAAATAAAGTCATGTCATGGACATGTGTAGCGGCATTAAGTCGTAATGTCACTGATGATCTGACCATTCTTTCTTATTGCCACCATACTTAGTTTTAGTATTATAAATAAATAATGGTTGACCGATTTTAATGGCATTTCAGTGGTCTGTGTTGTTATTTCTAGATAAGTTAAGTTAGTTCGTATTTAGTAAGGTTATCGATTAATGATGTCATGCAGTCCGGCATGGGCCGATAGAAAGTTTAATGAACCTATACTCTGGCACGGAATAGTGCTCAGAGAGGAACTTGTACAGGGAGGGATTTCAAATTTGGCACCAGTGTGACGTCACACAAGTAGGTCATGTGGATCATAATACATGTAAATACAGTAGGACCATATAGAAATTAGTGATGAGCGGGTTCGGTTCCTTGGAAACCGAACCCCCCAGAACTTCACCCATTTTACACGGGTCCGAGGCATACTCGGATTCTCCCGTATGGCTCGGTTAACCCGAGCGCGCCCGAACGTCATCATCCCGCTGTCGGATTCTCGCGAGATTCGGATTCTATATAAGCAGCCGCGCGTCGCCGCCATTTTCACTCGTGCATTGGAAATGTTAGGGAGAGGACATGGCTGGCGTCCTATCCGTTTATTCATTGTTGAGTTGATACAAATATTTGTGCTTGCTTATATCATTGTGGGGACTGGGGAGCAGCTTTATATTAATATAGGAGGAGTACAGTGCAGAGTTTTGCTGATCAGTGACCACCAGTTTTATCCGTTCTCTGCCTGAAAAAAACGCTCCTTATCTGTGCTCAGTGTGCTGCATATATCTGTGCTCACACTGCTTAATTGTGGGGACTGGGGAGCAGCTGTATTATATAGGAGGAGTACAGTGCAGAGTTTTGCTGACAGTGACCACCAGTATACGTTGTCTGCCTGAAAAACACTCCATATCTGTGCTCAGTGTGCTGCATATATCTGTGCTCACACTGCTTTATTGTGGGGACTGGGGACCACCAGTATAATATTATATAGGAGGAGTACAGTGCAGAGTTTTGCTGACCAGTGACCACCAGTATACGTTGTCTGCCTGAAAAACATTCCATATCTGTGCTGCATTATGTAGTATATAGTAGAAGTACAGTGCATAATTTTGCTGACCACCAGTATATAATATATAGGAGTACGGTACAGAAGGCCACTGCTGTACCTACCTCTGTGTCGTCAAGCATACTATCCATCCATACCTGTGGTGCATTAAAGTTTTGCACAGTTTGCTGACCACCAGTATTTAATATATAGCATTACGGTACAGTAGGCCACTGCTGTACCTACCTCTGTGTCGTCAAGTATACTATCCATCCATACCTGTGGTGCATTTCAGTTTTGCACAGTTTGCTGACCACCAGTATATAATATATAGCATTACGGTACAGTAGGCCACTGCTGTACCTACCTCTGTGTCGTCAAGTATACTATCCATCTAGATTCTATACCTGTGGTACATTTTAGTTGTGCAGTTTGCTGACACAGTGACCACCAGTATATATAGCAGTACAGTACGGAAGGCCACTGCTGTACCTACCTCTGTGTCGTCAAGTATACTATCCATCTACATTCTATACCTGTGGTGCATTTTAGTTTTGCAGTTTGCTGACACAGTGACCACCAGTATATATAGCAGTACGGCACGGAAGGCCACTGCTGTACCTACCTCTGTGTCGTCAAGTATACTATCCATCTAGATTCTATACCTGTGGTGCATTTTAGTTGTGCAGTTTGCTGACACAGTGACCACCAGTATATATAGCAGTACAGTACGGAAGGCCACTGCTGTACCTACCTCTGTGTCATCAAGTATACTATCCATCTACATTCTATACCTGTGATGCATTTTAGTTTTGCAGTTTGCTGACACAGTGACCACCAGTATATATAGCAGTACGGTACGGAAGGCCACTGCTGTACCTACCTCTGTGTCGTCAAGTATACTATCCATCTAGATTCTATACCTGTGGTGCATTTCAGTTGTGCAGTTTGCTGACACAGTGACCACCAGTATATATAGCAGTACGGTACGGAAGGCCACTGCTGTACCTACCTCTGTGTCGTCAAGTATACTATCCATCTACATTCTTTACCTGTGGGGCATTTTAGTTTTGCAGTTTGCTGACACAGTGACCACCAGTATATATAGCAGTACAGTACGGAAGGCCACTGCTGTACCTACCTCTGTGTCGTCAAGTATACTATCCATCTACATTCTATACCTGTGGTGCATTTTAGTTTTGCAGTTTGCTGACACAGTGACCACCAGTATATATAGCAGTACGGTACGGAAGGCCACTGCTGTACCTACCTCTGTGTCGTCAAGTATACTATCCATCTAGATTCTATACCTGTGGTGCATTTCAGTTGTGCAGTTTGCTGACATAGTGACCACCAGTATATATAGCAGTACGGTACGGAAGGCCACTGCTGTACCTACCTCTGTGTCGTCAAGTATACTATCCATCTACATTCTATACCTGTGGTGCATTTCAGTTGTGCGCAGTATATATAGTAGTAGGCCATTGCTATTGATACTGGCATATAATTCCACACATTAAAAAATGGAGAACAAAAATGTGGAGGGTAAAATAGGGAAAGATCAAGATCCACTTCCACCTCGTGCTGAAGCTGCTGCCACTAGTCATGGCCGAGACGATGAAATGCCATCAACGTCGTCTGCCAAGGCCGATGCCCAATGTCATAGTAGAGAGCATGTAAAATCCAAAAAACAAAAGTTCAGTAAAATGACCCAAAAATCAAAATTAAAAGCGTCTGAGGCGAAGCGTAAACTTGCCAATATGCCATTTACGACACGGAGTGGCAAGGAACGGCTGAGGCCCTGGCCTATGTTCATGGCTAGTGGTTCAGATTCACATGAGGATGGAAGCACTCATCCTCTCGCTAGAAAAATGAAAAGACTTAAGCTGGCAAAAGCACAGCAAAGAACTGTGCATTCTTCTAAATCACAAATCCCCAAGGAGAGTCTAATTGTGTCGGTTGCGATGCCTGACCTTCCCAACACTGGACGGGAAGAGCTTGCGCCTTCCACCATTTGCACGCCCCCTGCAAGTGCTGGAAGGAGCACCCGCAGTCCAGTTCCTGATAGTCAAATTGAAGATGTCAGTGTTGAAGTACACCAGGATGAGGATATGGGTGTTGCTGGCGCTGGGGAGGAAATTGACAAGGAGGATTCTGATGGTGAGGTGGTTTGTTTAAGTCAGGCACCCGGGGAGACACCTGTTGTCCGTGGGATGAATATGGCCATTGACATGCCTGGTCAAAATACAAAAAAAATCAGCTCTTCGGTGTGGAATTATTTAAACACAAATGCGGACAACAGGTGTCAAGCTGTGTGTTGCCTTTGTCAAGCTGTAATAAGTAGGGGTAAGGACGTTAACCACCTCGGAACATCCTCCCTTATACGTCACCTGCAGCGCATTCATCATAAGTCAGTGACAAGTTCAAAGCTTTGAATGACAGCGGAAGCAGTCCACTGACCACTAAATCCCTTCCTCTTGTAACCAAGCTCCTGCAAACCACACCACCAACTCCCTCAGTGTCAATTTCCTCCCTACACAGGAAAGCCAATAGTCCTGCAGGCCATGTCACTGGCAAGTCTGACGAGTCCTCTCCTGCCTGGGATTCCTCCGATGCATCCTTGAGTGTAACGCCTACTGCTGCTGGCGCTGCTGTTGTTGCTGCTGGGAGTCGATCGTCATCCCAGAGGGGAAGTCGGAAGACCACTTGTACTACTTCCAGTAAGCAATTGACTGTCCAACAGTCCTTTGCGAGGAAGATGAAATATCACAGCAGTCATCCTGCTGCAAAGCGGATAACTCAGGTCTTGTCAGCCCGGGTGGTGAGAAACGTGGTTCCGGTATCCATCGTTAATTCAGAGGCAACTAGAGACTTGATTGAGGTACTGTGTCCCCGGTACCAAATACCATCTAGGTTCCATTTCTCTAGGCAGGCGATACCGAAAATGTACACAGACCTCAGAAAAAGAGTCACCAGTGTCCTAAAAAATGCAGTTGTACCCAATGTCCACTTAACCACGGACATGTGGACAAGTGGAGCAGGGCAGACTCAGGGCTATATGACTGTGACAGCCCACTGGGTAGATGTATTGCCTCCCGCAGCAAGAACAGCAGTGGCGGCACCAGTAGCAGCATCTCGCAAACGCCAACTCGTTCCTAGGCAGGCTACCCTTTGTATCACCGCTTTCCATAAGAGGCACACAGCTGACAATCTCTTACGGAAACTGAGGAACATCATCGCAGAATGGCTTACCCCAATTGGACTCTCCTGGGGATTTGTGACATCGGACAACGCCACCAATATTGTGCGTGCATTACATCTGGGCAAATTCCAGCACGTCCCATGTTTTGCACATACATTGAATTTGGTGGTGCAGAATTTTTTAAAAAACGACAGGGGCGTGCAAGAGATGCTGTCGGTGGCCCGAAGAATTGCGGGCCACTTTCGGCATTCAGCCACTGCGTGCCGAAAACTGGAGCACCACCAAACATTCCTGAACCTGCCCTGCCATCATCTGAAGCAAGAGGTGGTAACGAGGTGGAATTCAACCCTCTATATGCTTCAGAGGATGGAGGAGCAGCAAAAGGCCATTCAAGCCTATACATCTGCCCACGATATAGGCAAAGGAGGGGGAATGCACCTGACTCAAGTGCAGTGGAGAATGATTTCAACGTTGTGCAAGGTTCTGCAACCCTTTGAACTTGCCACACGTGAAGTCAGTTCAGACACTGCCAGCCTGAGTCAGGTCATTCCCCTCATCAGGCTTTTGCAGAAGAAGCTGGAGACATTGAAGGAGGAGCTAAAACAGAGCGATTCCGCTAGGCATGTGGGACTTGTGGATGGAGCCCTTAATTCGCTTAACCAGGATTCACGGGTGGTCAATCTGTTGAAATCAGAGTACTACATTTTGGCCACCGTGCTCGATCCTAGATTTAAAACCTACGTTGTATCTTTCTTTCCGGCAGACACAAGTCTGCAGAGGTTCAAAGACCTGCTGGTGAGAAAATTGTCAAGTCAAGCGGAACGTGACCCGTCAACAGCTCCTCCTTCACATTCTCCCGCAACTGGGGGTGCCAGGAAAAGGCTAAGAATTCCGAGCCCACCCGCTGGCGGTGATGCAGGGCAGTCTGGAGCGAGTGTTGACATCTGGTCCGGACTGAAGGACCTGGCAACGATTACTGACATGTCATCTACTGTCACTGCATATGATTCTGTCACCATTGAAAGAATGGTGGAGGATTATATGAGTGACCGCATCCAAGTAGGCACGTCAGACAGTCCGTACGAATACTGGCAGGAAAAAGAGGCAATTTGGAGGCCCTTGCACAAACTGGCTTTATTCTACCTAAGTTGCCCTCCCTCCAGTGTGTACTCCGAAAGAGTGTTTAGTGCAGCCGCTCACCTTGTCAGCAATCGGCGTACGAGGTTACTTCCAGAAAATGTGGAGAAGATGATGTTCATCAAAATGAATTATAATCAATTCCTCCGTGGAGACATTCACCAGCAATTGCCTCCAGAAAGTACACAGGGATCTGAGATGGTGGATTCCAGTGGGGACGAATTAATAATCTGTGAGGAGGGGGATGTACACAGTGAAAGGGGTGAGGAATCGGAGGATGATGATGAGGTGGACATCTTGCCTCTGTAGAGCCAGTTTGTGCAAGGAGAGATTGATTGCTTATTTTTTGGTGGGGGCCCAAACCAACCAGTCATTTCAGTCACAGTCGTGTGGCAGACCCTGTCGCTGAAATGATGGGTTCGTTAAAGTGTGCATGTCCTGTTTATACAACATAAGGGTGGGTGCTAGGGCCCAAGGACAATTCCGTCTTGCACCTCTTTTTTTTTTTTTCATTTTTCTTTGCATCATGTGCTGTTTGGGGACAATTTTTTTGAAGTGCCATCCTGTCTGACACTGCAGTGCCACTCCTAGATGGGCCAGGTGTTTGTGTCGGCCACTTGGGTCGCTTAGCTTAGTCACACAGCTACCTCATTGCGCCTCTTTTTTTCTTTGCATCATGTGCTGTTTGGGGACTATTTTTTTGAAGTGCCATCCTGCCTGACACTGCAGTGCCACTCCTAGATGGGCCAGGTGTTTGTGTCAGCCACTTGGGTCGCTTAGCTTAGTCACACAGCGACCTTGGTGTACCTCTTTTTTTCTTTGCATCATGTGCTGTTTGGGGACTATTTTTTGGAAGTGCCATCCTGTCTGACACTGCAGTGCCACTCCTAGATGGGCCAGGTGTTTGTGTCGGCCACTTGTGTTGCTTAGCTTAGTCACACAGCGACCTTGGTGCGCCTCTTTTTTTCTTTGCATCATGTGCTGTTTGGGGACTATTTTTTTGAAGTGCCATCCTGCCTGACACTGCAGTGTCACTCCTAGATGGGCCAGGTGTTTGTGTCGGCCACTTGTGTCGCTTAGCTTAGCCATCCAGCGACCACAGTGCAAATTTTAGGACTAAAAATAATATTGTGAGGTGTGGGGTGTTCAGAATAGACTGGAAATGAGTGGAAATTATGGTTATTGAGGTTAATAATACTATGGGATCAAAATGACCCCCAAATTCTATGATTTAAGCTGTTTTTTAGGGTTTTTTGAAAAGAACACCCGAATCCAAAACACACCCGAATCTGACAAAAAAATTTCGGTGAGGTTTTGCCAAAACGCGTCCGAATCCAAAACACGGCCGCGGAACCGAATCCAAAACCAAAACCCAAAACCCAAAAAATGTCCGGTGCACATTAGAATTGTTGTGCAAACAGAGCAATTTCTAAATACACATATCAGACAGTCATAAAGATCTGACATCAAATTGGAACAGTAATACTTATAGCTTCCAGAGGTTGTACTGGGTACGGTCCATGTACAGACCGAGACCTCTAACACAACGTTTGTTTCATCGGGAGATGGTTTGTCACCTAGTCCTTTTGTCTTTCTTGTTATTCATATGTTTCTGTGCTACTGTACACTGGCATTCAAGATTCTATCTTTTAATGAAATAAAATAATACTATATTTTATTATCTGTATATTAATTGATATGGGTGCAGTTGAAAAGGAGTATTTTCCTCTCTTGCTATTTGTAACAGATTACCGTATGACTCTTGTGAGCACCACCAACTGTGTTACACTGCTTGGGTAAAGCTTGAGATTTATTATATGTTGGTTTTCTTGTTTGGCTAAGAGCCTATAGTTCTGTGCGGAATCACCTCTCTCTCCTGATAATACTGTACACTGTGCCTGATTCAGAGCTGTACGCTAATGCATTTGCAGCTGTGATCACATATACAGCGGGTGTGCGAAAATATGCTACTGCTGTAGCTGTCTGGAAATGTACTGAGATGCTCACAGGCGGCCGCGCAAATCCAAGTAACTGTATACACATACACAGCAGTGGTGTCAGATCCTTCTATAATGGACTTCCTGAGTAACTCTAAGGCTGCACAGAATAGATGCGGGAATTGAGACCCTGGCACCACATTATCTGTGTACGGGATCGCAGCTGTAGGTTGAGACACGCCCTGAAAACATTTGCAACATACCTGCTTTATTTCTGCCACTCCCTGAGACCTTACGAATATATCCTCACTGATTGCAACATTGCTAAGGTACCTTGCAGTGTGTGCAGGGTGACCATGGCACATGCGCAGTCAGCAATTAATAGATCAACTCCGTAATTATCAGCATTGTGTACATCTCTGAATCAGGCCCTCTATCCATTGGCAAAGAGCAAAGGCAACACAGACTCCCTTAATCGATTGACTGTGGCACTTTCAATTGAATTAAGGGGGTCATTCCAAGTTGATCGCTTGCTGCCGATTTTTGCAGCGCAGCAATCAGGTCAAAAAAAAAATGGCAAAACTGCGCATGCGTATGCACTGCAATGCGCAGGTGCGTCGTACGGGTACAAAGAGGATCGATGCTGGGCGATGGATTTAGCGAAGATTCCATTCTCACAGCCGAACGCAAGGTGATTGACAGATAGGGGGCGTTTATGGGTGTCAACTGACCGTTTTCTGGGAGTGTTTGGGAAAATGCAGGCGTGTCCAGGCGTTTGCAGGGCGGGTGTCTGACGTCAGTTCCGGCACCAAAAAGACTGAAGTGATCGCAAGGGCTGAGTAAGTCCAGAGCTACTCTGAAACTGCACAAAATGTTTTTGCTGCGCTCGGCTGCAAAGGCGTTCGCACACTTGCAAAGCGAAAATACACTCCCCCATAGGCGGCGACTATGCGTTTGCACGGCTGCTAAAAGTAGCTAGCGAGCGATCAACTCGGAATGACCCCTACGGGCCTAATGTATGGCAAGAAAACACCCCACACCAGTACACCACAACCAACAATCTGATCCACTGACTCAAGGCAGGATGAATCCATGGATTGATATTGTATATGCCACGTTATGACCCTATCATCTGCATGTCACAGTAGAAATTGAGATTCACCAGACCCAGTGATGTTTTCCAATCTTCACCTCTCCAGAGCCCACAATAGCCTGTTTCCTGTGATCTTCTGCTACTGTTGCCCATCTACTTTGCCTTTGCCTACGTGTCAGCTTGGACCAGTCTTGCTATTCTCCTCTGACCTGTCTCATTAACAGTGTGAAAGAAAGTAGAGTTGATTCTGCACAGTATGAATCAAAATGTAATTTCATGGGCGAATTTGAAAGTAACATGATTGGGACCAACATAAGTATAATGCATCCTTTTTCAAGGCAATAACTGTGGTTGGTGGTGCACCCTAGAGTCAAGTATGTACAGAAAGAAAAGAAGACTCTTGTGTTGGGGCACTCTTAAATACATTGTGTGAATATAAAATATTTATACTTTATTGATATGCATTAAAAACCTTCCTAGTGATGACCGTTCCATTTATCCAGTTTATAAACCATGGTATATGTCACAGCTGGTCATTGAGTGATTGCAGTGTCCTGCAAATCACTGTAGTAGTCAGCTGTAGTTTGTTAGTTCACAAAGTGAAGAAGAAAATAATAATAATAATAATAATAATAATAATACATCAACTATATTATAGTTAATATATAAAGTAATCACAATCTGGCAAAATATGTATACAGTTCAAGGGGAGCCTGTATATATAATCGATAAGGTACAAATGACCATCAAAGGCTTATACTGATTTGCATTGATCAAATAATAAATTTCTCACACTCAACATATATCTGGTAAAGGAAAATGTGTATTGTGATGATAACTGTAAATACACTGTTGTGTCTTCCTGCCTTTACAAAGTATTAGGTAGGGGGGAAATTAAGGAAAGGAGAGGTGATGTATTCCCTGGGTTCCTACTGTCCCCTATGGCTTCTACTTACCAGCCGTGTACCTGAGGTAGTGAACGGCTGGTTGAGAGTGCCAAAATATGGGAACAGACCTCCAGAAGAAGGAAGACAGATTGAATCTACTTTCACTCTGGAATTTCCTCCATGACCCCTGATGATGTAAACCAGCACAGGGGAAAAAAGAGGAGTCCTTTGTGATGAGAGTTCAATGAAAGGAAGGTGTAAATTAGAATGAATACACTGAGAATGGCACAGAAAATTTACAATGTTATGATGTAATGTATAGATGTGCCCAAAAAAACAGCAGATAATAATAATAGTAGCTCGCTAAATGAAGAGAATTAGTCCTGACACCTGGCACGGGAAATGACCATGCAATGGGTCCCTATTCTACAGCATCATGTAGTTCCTGGTGATCTCCCAAACAGGTACTGGTAATGCCCAACGCTGTATTGCTTCCAAGATTGGACGTATCAGGCACAACCAGTGTGGTATGGCTGTAGAATTGTGGAAATCCTCTTTAACAAGTGTAACATAGAAAGATAGTAGTCTAAAAGCAAGCTAATTGGGCTGGATTAAATGTCTGTCAAAAATAGTAAACAGTAATAATACTGAAATTGAGAAATATGGGGCAATATATGATAGTATCACATAAGGCTATCAATCAAACACAAAATTACACAGTTTAGGTAAATGAAGAAAATTGGTAATAATTGAAAAATACATGATTTTACCAGGAGTTGAAATTATGAGGAAGTCCACAGATGGACTAGAATCTGGACGCACGTTTCGCCAGTGTATTGGGGGTGCCCTATTGCCCCTTATATACCTTCATCTTAAGTCAGTGATAGGAGTTAGTGGAGTGGGAGGAGGATATACAGGAAATGATCCAGAAAGCAATACTAATACATGATTGGATAAGAAGATCACATGACTGATGAGATGTGAACTAGTTCCTGTTGTGGTGTGATAGACAGGTTGAGCAACCAATAAGCGTTCATCTGAAAGTCTCATAGAGTAATACATTTAAGTGAAGTAAACCAAAAATACACTGATTAAAGATGTTGTTTGTTGTATAGAAAGAAATGAAATGCTGGGGTGATGCGGCCAATATATGAAACGCTGGGATGAAATGAAGCACTGGGGTAATGCGGCCAATATAGTTGTTAATTGCGTATAAGTAAATGTATTATATTGGCCATGTGATAGATGTTGGCAGGTAACGGAGGATAACAAATGAGAGACAGGGGTCCTAATACTATAATTCTTGTTGTGGTTACTGTCCATGTAATATATGTTACCGTGCAACGGAGGGCAACATCCATTACACGGAGGGTAATGAGTCAGGAGGTGTCATAATGTAGGCGTCTTAGTGTAATCCTGGTTATGAAAAAGGGAATAAGATCAAAAGATATAGCATAATGGGTGCGAGCGGCTGCCGGCGGAAGTGTGAACGGCATTATGCTCCGTGATCTGTTGTTGCCTAGTAACCATTAATGACGGCTGGAGGCTAAACTGTGGGCAAGGCAAGAAGCTCTGTAGTAAGCATTTGCCTACAGGCAAATGTGGATGTCCATCAGTGAAGATATAACGGGAGCAATATGCTCCGTGGTATGTAGATGCAGGCGGCCATCAGTGAAGATGTAACAGCAGCAATATGCTCCGTGGTATGTAGTTGCCAGGTAACCAAAGGAGACGCCAAGGGCGGAAACAGAATAAGGTGCTGTGTAATGGGCGGTTGCCTAGCAACCCATATAAACGATTAGGAAGGAAGTGCAAACAAAACAAAATGTTTTGTGGTGTGCGGTTGCTAGGCAGCTGTAACACTTGCCACACAACAAAATAACATGATAATACAACGGGGTATGAAAAAGAAAAAGGAAAGGGGAGACGTTTGCTGGATTAGTTGCAGAACGCTAACAAGATAAGCCGCAGGGCTGCTTATGAAAGGGTGGTATGTGCGGGGCTGTACTAAAGTAGCAAGCGGTGTGTCACTAAAGGGTGCAAACTATAAAATATGTTATAGTTTGTCACTAAATGTGTCACTAGAAGGTGCAAGCTATAAAATATACATGAAAGTCAATATGAGACTAACTGTGTTGACAACAACATAAAAGTGTGTGAGTAGTGGTTGCAGACCATGAGTGTTCTTGGAATAGAGAGGAGCTGCATATATTTAAAAAGGCGAAGAAACTGTATGTGATATGCACAGAAAGTCAGCCATAGTGAATGGGGATAAAGAAGTATATGATAAGTGGGGATAGATAGGTATGTCAGAGGGTTATTGTTATGTTCTTGGTGCTCAGAACTAAAGAGGTGTTGCGTAATGAGTCCAAAGCACCAGAACGTGACGCTGAAATAAAGGCAAGGTGTAGTAATAGCCCCTAGCAGCCTACCTCCATTGTTTCACCCGCGTGGTCAGTTTACGCCTGCGAGACTGTGGTTTCTTGGGCCTACGGCAGCCGCGTTTGAAGGGCGGATTAGGTCTGCCCAACTCCGATGCCCTCAGGTCTTAATGTGAGACAAGGCATAAACCGAGACGGGATGATATCAAGGGGACCTCTAACTAAAGCAAACTGAGAGCTAGGAGCTACAAAGAGACCTAAAACTAAACGTATATGCGGCACAGCCGCCAGGATAAACAACAACAAAGGAAATGCTGTCCACACGCCGACACAATACTGTTGTGTACCGGCGGTGACAGCATATGCAGAACCCTCTGCAAAACACCTGTAACTAGTATAACTAAAGAATACAGCGGCCGACGGACGCGGCAAAGCCGCTACTCACGAAACCGGTACAAATACTGGCAAACGGACAGGAACCCCCAATGCAGCTGACACAGGCTCTCAGGACCGGAGGACAGGCAGAGTTCCAACGACTGAGCAGTGGACACCAAGGAACAGGATACGGGATCAGGATCAGGAACAGACAAAGCCACTGGACTTCAGGACAGGAACGCTTCAAGGCAAGAAGCTGGATCAGACACTGGATCACACACTGGATCAGACACTGGAAGCAGCTAGACAGAAACTATCACCGGCGTCTGTGTAATGCACTGAGACAGAATATAACAGGCAGCCCTCCAATAGCTGCAGATAACCTAATTAATTATGTTGTGCAACTGCCCTGCTACACAACTGACAGGAGCAATTAACTGACAGGTGAGGCTAAACACATGGAAACAGGCTGCAATTACACAGACTCACCATTGGCAGCAAACAAGAGTCTTCTAAACCAGAGCAAAGGGAAATCCTGGCCTGCAAGAGAACTATAACATAAAATACATGAACAGGAATGAACCACTGCTTGTGGTTCATAACAGTACCCTCTCCTTAAGGGTGGACACCGGACACCCCATGACACGCACGGGGAACAGAAACAGAAGTATAACATAAAATACATAACCAAAATGCAAAACAGGAATGAGCCACCACCATGGCTCATAACAGTTATATGTGAGAAGGGGAAGTATTAGTGTGGACGGAGGGCAGAAGTATAATGCAGGGCAAGGGTAGGAGTGATCATAAAAGGGTGTATTGTTGTGGGTAAGTAAAAGAGGTAGATAATAAGAGCTGGAATTAGGAATACAAGTGAATACTTATGGGAATTAATAATCCATACGTAAGGTGCTGATAAGTAGTGTATATCAAATCCCTACCTAACATATGGAATATAAAAAGAGCATATTTGGGTCTCTTTTTTTTCTTCTTTTCCTCCACGTATGTCGAATCAGATAAAGACACTGTAGTTGATATACTCATTCAGTCCATGCGGTGTAAGTGCGCCTAATTTGAAGGTCCACTCACTCTCTTTTTTGAGTAGTTCGTGCATGAGGTCCCCTCCAATGATACCTAGACTGATTTTTTACAATCCAAAAAATCTTATGCTGCTGTAATCATGCCGATGGCTTGAGAGAAAGTGCCTTGCTACTGAGGTCAATTTTTTAAAATTTGGCCCAATCTGATTGAGCATTCCTGATTGATCCAACATGCTCCAATACCCTTTGTTTCAAGGCTCGTGTTATCATGCCAACATATTTGAGGCCACAACTGCATGTAATGCAATATATGACTCCTATAGCATTGCAGTTAATGAAATTTTTGCTCTTATGCGTTTGTCCATATTTGTCTGTAACTTGGTTGGTTTTTAACATATATTGGCAGGTTTTATATGAGCCGCAAGGGAAAGAGCCTGATACAGTATTCTGTCTTGGTGGATTCTTTGGGCAGTATGGATGGTGTAATGGTTAGCATTACTGCCTCACAGCATTGAGGTCATGGGTTCGATTCCCACCATGGCCCTAACTGTGCAGAGTTTGTATATTCTCCCCGTACTTGCGTGGGTTTCCTCTGGGTACTCTGGTTTCCTCCCACAATCCAAAAATATACTGGTAGGTTAATTGGCTCCCAACAAAATTAACCCTAGTGTGAATGTGTCTGTTTGTACATGTGATATGATTATAGACTGTAAGCTCCACTGGGGCAGGGACTGATGTGAATGGGCAAATATTCTCTGTACAGCGCTGCAGAATATGTGTGCGCTATATAAGTAACTGGTAATAATAATTCTTCACAAAATGGCTTTTTACTAGGTGATCTCTAATGTTCTTAGAATGGTGCCAGCTCATGGATACTTTTTCCCATAATGTCTTGGATAAATCTTCATCAAGGAGCAAAATTGACAAATGTCGCTATATAATATTCTGTATTGTTCTCCATTCTTTACAGAAAATTTCCTACAAATCTAATTTTGTCATCCTTGGGGCTACTTTGGGACTCTTTTGGAAATATTAGAGTTTCTCACTTGATATCCGAGATGGCTTTCTTTGCTTTACCAATAGACCTCTTGCTGTGTTCCCTTTCTTGTGGTCTTGTAGATAGTTCCTGGCATTGTAGTTGGAATGTCTGATTATCAGAGCAATTTCTCCTCAAACACAAGAATTCCCCTTTAGGTAGGTTTTTGACTGTCGGGGGTAATTGGATGCTGGTTTGATGTATGAGACTGTTTGTAGAGGTTTATATTCAAAATAGTTCAGTTTGTATTATGTTATCGGAACCTCTACAGATTCTCAGATCCAGGAAGGGAACGGATTTGAGGCTGATGTGGTGCGTTGAGTTGATGTTAAGAGAGTTTTGGTTGAGTTTGTTGATGAAGGAAAGCAGTGTTTCCTTATCACCTTCCCATATCAGCAGGATATCTTCAATGTACCGCCACCATGAGACAATGTGTTCGGTATATTGCTCGTTTTCTTCTCAAAATACTTGTTTTTGCTCCCACCAGCATAAAAACAGATTAGCATATGTTGGGGCGCATGCTGCGCCAATAGCTGTACCCCTTATTTGTAGGTAGAAGCGATCTCCAAAGGTAAAATAGTTTTTCGTTAAAACTAATTCCAAAAGATCTATCAGGAAGACATTAAATTCGTTCTGGCCTTCAGTTTGCAGAAAATATTCAACAGCTTTTATCCCTGCAGAGTGCTCAATGCTAGTATAAAGGGCCTCCACATCTAGTGTGACCAAAAGGTAATGATCTTCTAATTTTGCATCATGTAGATTGCGTAACACATCCGCGGTATCTTGTAGATATGATGGTAAGCTTAAGACGTGATGTCTAAGATGGAGGTCTATGAATGTGCTGGCTTTCTCTGACAATCCACCCAGGCCTGAGACGATTGGTCTGCCTGGTGGTTCCACAATGTTCTTGTGTACCTTGGGTAATAAGTAAAAAGTAGGTGTCTTTGGATTGATTATTTTGATGTATTCGTATTCTTGTTTTAGGATGATCCCATCCGCTAGTGCTTTATCTAGTATCCTGGTAAGTATGATGTTGAAGTTGTCTGTTGGGTTGAATAACATCTTTTTGTAACACCTAGTGTCTTCCAGCCGTCTCAGTGCTTCTCTGAGGTATACGTCTACTGATCATATGACAATATTACCGCCTTTATCTGAAGGCTTTGTTACAACATCTTTCCATTGCCAAATTTCTTTGAATGTCTTCCTCTCATTTTTGTTGAGGTTGTCAGGGAGATGATGCTGTTTTCTAATGATGAACTCTTATTGGTTGCTCAACCTGTCTATCACACCACAACAGGAACTAGTTCATATCTCATCAGTCATGTAATCTTCTTATCCAATCATGTATTAGTATTGCTTTCTGGATCACTTCCTGCATATCTTTTTCCCACTCCACTAACTCCTAGCACTCACTTAAGATGAGGGTATATAAGGGGTAATAGGGCACCCCCAATACACCAGGTGAACAAGCCCAAACACTGGCGAAACGTGCGTCCAGATTCTAGTCCATCTGTGGACTTCCTCATAATTTCAACTCCTGGTAAAATCATGTATTTTTCAATTACAGGTTGAGTATCCCATATCCAAATATTCCGAAATACGGAATATTCCGAAATACGGACTTTTTTGAGTAAGACTGAGATAGTGAAACCTTTGTTTTTTGATTGCTCAGTGTACACAAACTTTGTTTAATACTCAAAGTTATTAAAAATATTGTATTAAATGACCTTCAGTCTGTATGTATAAGGTGTATATGAAACATAAATGAATTGTGTGAATGTACACACACTTTGTGTAATGCACAAAGTTATAAAAAATATTGGCTAAAATCACCTTCAGGCTGTGTGTATAAGGTGTATATGTAACATAAATGCATTCTGTGATTAGATTTAGGTCCCATCACCATGATATCTCATTATGGTATGCAATTATTCCAAAATACGGAAAAATACGATATTCAAAAGTCCTCTGGTCCCAAGCATTTTGGATAAGGGATACTCAACCTGTATTACCAATTTTCTTCATTTACCTAAACTGTGTAATTTTGTGTTTGATTGATAACCTTATGTGATACTATCATATATTGCCCCATATCCAGGGAACCTTTGAATTACTGAAGGCAGTAAACCTACTATTTTGGGGTTCTCCTCCGTACTCTCTATTTTCTCAATTTCAGTATTATTACTGTTTACTATTTTTGACAGACATTTAATCCAGCCCAATTAGCTTGCTTTAAGACTACTATCTTTTCTATGTTACACTTGTTAAAGAGGATTTCCACAATTCTACAGCCATACCACACTGGTTGTGCCTGATACGTCCAATCTTGGAAGCAATACAGCGTTTGGCCTTGCAAGTACCTGTTTGGGAGATCACCAGGAACTACATGATGCTGTAGAATAGGGACCCATTGCATGGTCATTTCCCGTGCCAGGTGTCAGGACTAATTCTCTTCATTTAGCGAGCTACTATTATTATTATCTGCTGGTTCTTTGGGCACATCTATACATTACATCATAACGTTGTAAATTTTCTGTGCCATTCTCAGTGTATTCATTCTAATTTACACCTTCCTTTCATTGAACTCTCATCACAAAGGACTCCCCATTTTCCCCTGTGCTGGTTTACATCATCAGGGGTCATGGATGAAATTCCAGAGTGAAAGCGGATTCAATCTGTCTTCCTTCTCCCGGAGGCCTGTTCCCATATTTTGGCACTCTCAACCAACCATTCACTACCTGAGGTACACACCTGGTAAGTAGAAGCCAAAGGGGACAGTAAGAACCCAGGGAATTCATCACCTCTCATTTTTTTTCATTTTGCCCCTACCTGATACTTTGTAAAGGCAGGAAGACACAACAGTGTATTTACGGTTATCATCACCACAATACACATTTTCCTTTACCAGGTATATGTTGAGTGTGAGAAATGTATTATTTGATCAATGCAGATCAGTATAAGCCTTTTATGGTCATTTGTACCTTATCGATTATACTGTATATACAGGCTCCCCTTGAACTGCATACATATTTTGCCAGATTGTGATTACTTTATATATTAATTATAATATAGTTGATGTATTTTTATTATTATTATTATTAATAATTTTTCTTCACTTTGTGAACTAACAAACTGCAGCTGACTACTACAGTGATTTGCAGGCCATTGCAATCACTCAATGACCAGCTGTGACATATCCCATAGTTTATAACCTGGATAAATGGGACGGTCATCACTAGGAAGGTTTTTTAATGCATATCAATAAAATGTAAATATTTTATATTCATACAATTTATTCAAGAGTGCCCCAACACAAGAGTCTTCTTTTCTCTCTGTACATATACTGTGTCATTAACAGAACAGATGCTCACTTGAGGTTTTTTGTGCACTATTCTCTGTAAATTCTAGAATCTGTGTGTTAAATCTCATAAGATAATTTCGGAGATACTCAAACCACTTTGTCTGGCACCAGCAGTCGTTCCACAGTCAAAGTCACAATCTGGGGTTTGATAGTGAACCTCATGACCGTTTTGCTTTCATGCATTTATTTACCAAGTCCCACAGTGCATTAATTAAAAAAAAAGAAAAGGGGAGGGGCGGGCCCAATATGACGTGAATCAATGATAAACGCATCATTTTGGCACACCTCTTTTCTTAGATCCATGATTTGCGGGATTATGATGCAAGGAGGTTGGGATAATGAGACAAAACACCCAGTCCCGACCCCTCAGTGTCTAATTGCACCTCCTCTCCCCAAGAGTAGAACAAAGAAGTCAACAAGTATGCTCATTACATATTTCATTATGCTCAAGATGATTAATAAAAGAAAATAAATGTGATGTATATAAGCAGTAGACCAGAACACTGTGTGGGGGTGTGGTATAGCGGTCCTATTGTTATTTTACCGACACTCATTAGTCCGACAGTACTTGTCAGACACTGGAGGTTTACCATCAAATAATAGTTAGACATTAATCATACTTCGACATAGATAAGTTAGACAATCTAATTAATCAGACATATAAAAGATCGACAGCGTATACACAGACAAAAAAAAAGTCAGACATTTATCCATCAGAGGCGTATTATATAGACACTGTTGAAGACCGACATTGAATACATAGACACCTGAAATTTCGACAGGGCATTTATAAGAGAACAAGTAGACCGACACAAACATAACACCGACAATGAATACATAGACATTTTAATAGAGATGAGCGCCTGAAATATTTTGGGTTTTGTGTTTTGGTTTTGG
Organism: Pseudophryne corroboree; assembly: GCF_028390025.1. NCBI lineage: Eukaryota > Metazoa > Chordata > Amphibia > Anura > Myobatrachidae > Pseudophryne > Pseudophryne corroboree. The sequence continues at coordinate 198,839,845 of NC_086452.1, read as the reverse complement.
GTTCGGTTCCGCGGCCGTGTTTTGGGTTCGACCGCGTTTTGGCAAAACCTCACCGAATTTTTTTTGTCGGATTCGGGTGTGTTTTGGATTCGGGTGTTTTTTTAAAAAAACACTAAAAAACAGCTTAAATCATAGAATTTGTGGGTCATTTTGATCCCATATTATTATTAACCTCAAAAACCATAATTTCCACTCATTTTCAGTCTATTCTGAATATCTCACACCTCACAATATTATTTTTAGTCCTAAAATTTGCACCAAGGTCGCTGGATGACTAAGCTAAGCGACACTAGTGGCCGACACAAACACCTGGCCCATCTAGGAGTGGCACTGCAGTGTCACGCAGGATGTCCCTTCCAAAAAACCCTCCCCAATCAGCACATGACGCAAAGAAAAAAAGAGGCGCAATGAGGTAGCTGACTGTGTGAGTAAGATAAGCGACCCTAGTGGCCGACACAAACACCGGGCCCATTTAGGAGTGGCACTGCAGTGTCACGCAGGATGTCCCTTCCAAAAAACCCTCCCCAATCAGCACATGACGCAAAGAAAAAAAGAGGCGCAATGAGGTAGCTGACTGTGTGAGTAAGATTAGCGACCCTAGTGGCCGACACAAACACCGGGCCCATTTAGGAGTGGCACTGCAGTGTCACGCAGGATGTCCCTTCCAAAAAACCCTCCCCAATCAGCACATGACGCAAAGAAAAAAAGAGGCGCAATGAGGTAGCTGACTGTGTGAGTAAGATTAGCGACCCTAGTGGCCGACACAAACACCGGGCCCATTTAGGAGTGGCACTGCAGTGTCATGCAGGATGTCCCTTCCAAAAAACCCTCCCCAATCAGCACATGACGCAAAGAAAAAAAGAGGCGCAATGAGGTAGCTGACTGTGTGAGTAAGATTAGCGACCCTAGTGGCCGACACAAACACCGGGCCCATTTAGGAGTGGCACTGCAGTGTCACGCAGGATGTCCCTTACAAAAAACCCTCCCCAATCAGCACATGACGCAAAGAAAAAAAGATGCGCAATGAGGTAGCTGACTGTGTGAGTAAGATTAGCGACCCTAGTGGCCGACACAAACACCGGGCCCATTTAGGAGTGGCACTGCAGTGTCACGCAGGATGTCCCTTCCAAAAAACCCTCCCCAATCAGCACATGACGCAAAGAAAAAAAGAGGCGCAATGAGGTAGCTGACTGTGTGAGTAAGATTAGCGACCCTAGTGGCCGACACAAACACCGGGCCCATTTAGGAGTGGCACTGCAGTGTCACGCAGGATGTCCCTTCCAAAAAACCCTCCCCAATCAGCACATGACGCAAAGAAAAAAAGAGGCGCAATGAGGTAGCTGACTGTGTGAGTAAGATTAGCGACCCTAGTGGCCGACACAAACACCGGGCCCATTTAGGAGTGGCACTGCAGTGTCACGCAGGATGTCCCTTCCAAAAAACCCTCCCCAAACAGCACATGACGCAAAGAAAAAGAAAAGAAAAAAGAGGTGCAAGATGGAATTGTCCTTGGGCCCTCCCACCCACCCTTATGTTGTATAAACAAAACAGGACATGCACACTTTAACCAACCCATCATTTCAGTGACAGGGTCTGCCACACGACTGTGACTGATATGACGGGTTGGTTTGGACCCCCCCCAAAAAAGAAGCAATTAATCTCTCCTTGCACAAACTGGCTCTACAGAGGCAAGATGTCCACCTCATCATCACCCTCCGATATATCACCGTGTACATCCCCCTCCTCACAGATTATCAATTCGTCCCCACTGGAATCCACCATCTCAGCTCCCTGTGTACTTTGTGGAGGCAATTGCTGCTGGTCAATGTCTCCGCGGAGGAATTGATTATAATTCATTTTAATGAACATCATCTTCTCCACATTTTCTGGATGTAACCTCGTACGCCGATTGCTGACAAGGTGAGCGGCGGCACTAAACACTCTTTCGGAGTACACACTTGTGGGAGGGCAACTTAGGTAGAATAAAGCCAGTTTGTGCAATGGCCTCCAAATTGCCTCTTTTTCCTGCCAGTATAAGTATGGACTGTGTGACGTGCCTACTTGGATGCGGTCACTCATATAATCCTCCACCATTCTTTCAATGGTGAGAGAATCATATGCAGTGACAGTAGACGACATGTCCGTAATCGTTGTCAGGTCCTTCAGTCCGGACCAGATGTCAGCATCAGCAGTCGCTCCAGACTGCCCTGCATCACCGCCAGCGGGTGGGCTCGGAATTCTGAGCCTTTTCCTCGCACCCCCAGTTGCGGGAGAATGTGAAGGAGGAGATGTTGACAGGTCGCGTTCCGCTTGACTTGACAATTTTCTCACCAGCAGGTCTTTCAACCCCAGCAGACTTGTGTCTGCCGGAAAGAGAGATCCAAGGTAGGCTTTAAATCTAGGATCGAGCACGGTGGCCAAAATGTAGTGCTCTGATTTCAACAGATTGACCACCCGTGAATCCTTGTTAAGCGAATTAAGGGCTCCATCCACAAGTCCCACATGCCTAGCGGAATCGCTCCGTGTTAGCTCCTCCTTCAATGTCTCCAGCTTCTTCTGCAAAAGCCTGATGAGGGGAATGACCTGACTCAGGCTGGCAGTGTCTGAACTGACTTCACGTGTGGCAAGTTCAAAGGGCATCAGAACCTTGCACAACGTTGAAATCATTCTCCACTGCGCTTGAGACAGGTGCATTCCACCTCCTATATCATGCTCAATTGTATAGGCTTGAATGGCCTTTTGCTGCTCCTCCAACCTCTGAAGCATATAGAGGGTTGAATTCCACCTCGTTACCACTTCTTGCTTCAGATGATGGCAGGGCAGGTTCAGTAGTTTTTGGTGGTGCTCCAGTCTTCTGTACGTGGTGCCTGTACGCCGAAAGTGTCCCGCAATTTTTCTGGCCACCGACAGCATCTCTTGCACGCCCCTGTCGTTTTTTAAATAATTCTGCACCACCAAATTCAAGGTATGTGCAAAACATGGGACGTGCTGGAATTTGCCCATATTTAATGCACACACAATATTGCTGGCGTTGTCCGATGCCACAAATCCACAGGAGAGTCCAATTGGGGTAAGCCATTCCGCGATGATCTTCCTCAGTTGCCGTAAGAGGTTTTCAGCTGTGTGCGTATTCTGGAAACCGGTGATACAAAGCGTAGCCTGCCTAGGAAAGAGTTGGCGTTTGCGAGATGCTGCTACTGGTGCCGCCGCTGCTGTTCTTGCGGCGGGAGTCCATACATCTACCCAGTGGGCTGTCACAGTCATATAGTCCTGACCCTGCCCTGCTCCACTTGTCCACATGTCCGTGGTTAAGTGGACATTGGGTACAACTGCATTTTTTAGGACACTGGTGAGTCTTTTTCTGAGGTCCGTGTACATTCTCGGTATCGCCTGCCTAGAGAAGTGGAACCTAGATGGTATTTGGTAACGGGGGCACACTGCCTCAATAAATTGTCTAGTTCCCTGTGAACTAACGGCGGATACCGGACGCACGTCTAACACCAACATAGTTGTCAAGGCCTCAGTTATCCGCTTTGCAGCAGGATGACTGCTGTGATATTTCATCTTCCTCGCAAAGGACTGTTGAACAGTCAATTGCTTACTGGAAGTAGTACAAGTGGGCTTACGACTTCCCCTCTGGGATGACCATCGACTCCCAGCAGCAACAACAGCAGCGCCAGCAGCAGTAGGCGTTACACGCAAGGATGCATCGGAGGAATCCCAGGCAGGAGAGGACTCGTCAGAATTGCCAGTGACATTGCCTGCAGGACTATTGGCATTCCTGGGGAAGGAGGAAATTGACACTGAGGGAGTTGGTGGGGTGGTTTGCGTGAGCTTGGTTACAAGAGGAAGGGATTTACTGGTCAGTGGACTGCTTCCGCTGTCACCCAAAGTTTTTGAACTTGTCACTGACTTATTATGAATGCGCTGCAGGTGACGTATAAGGGAGGATGTTCCGAGGTGGTTAACGTCCTTACCCCTACTTATTACAGCTTGACAAAGGGAACACACGGCTTGACACCTGTTGTCCGCATTTCTGTTGAAATAGTTCCACACCGAAGAGCTGATTTTTTTGGTATTTTCACCAGGCATGTCAACGGCCATATTCCTCCCACGGACAACAGGTGTCTCCCCGGGTGCCTGACTTAAACAAACCACCTCACCATCAGAATCCTCCTGGTCAATTTCCTCCCCAGCGCCAGCAACACCCATATCCTCCTCATCCTGGTGTACTTCAACACTGACATCTTCAATCTGACTATCAGGAACTGGACTGCGGGTGCTCCTTCCAGCACTTGCAGGGGGCGTGCAAATGGTGGAAGGCGCATGCTCTTCACGTCCAGTGTTGGGAAGGTCAGGCATCGCAACCGACACAATTGGACTCTCCTTGTGGATTTGGGATTTCGAAGAACGCACAGTTCTTTGCGGTGCTACTGCTTTTGCCAGCTTGAGTCTTTTCATTTTTCTAGCGAGAGGCTGAGTGCCTCCATCCTCATGTGAAGCTGAACCACTAGCCATGAACATAGGCCAGGGCCTCAGCCGTTCCTTGCCACTCCGTGTGGTAAATGGCATATTGGCAAGTTTACGCTTCTCCTCCGACAATTTTATTTTAGGTTTTGGAGTCCTTTTTTTACTGATATTTGGTGTTTTGGATTTGACATGCTCTGTACTATGACATTGGGCATCGGCCTTGGCAGACGACGTTGCTGGCATTTCATCGTCTCGGCCATGACTAGTGGCAGCAGCTTCAGCACGAGGTGGAAGTGGATCTTGATCTTTCCCTAATTTTGGAACCTCAACATTTTTGTTCTCCATATTTTAATAGGCACAACTAAAAGGCACCTCAGGTAAACAATGGAGATGGATGGATACTAGTATACAATTATGGACGGACTGCCGAGTGCCGACACAGAGGTAGCTACAGCCGTGAACTACCGTACTGTGTCTGCTGCTAATATAGACTGGTTGATAAAGAGATGTCGTAGTATGTATGTATGAAGAAGAAAGAAAAAAAAACCACGGTTAGGTGGTATACAATTATGGACGGACTGCCGAGTGCCGACACAGAGGTAGCCACAGCCGTGAACTACCGTACTGTACTGTGTCTGCTGCTAATATAGACTGGTTGATAAAGAGATGTCGTAGTATGTATGTATGAAGAAGAAAGAAAAAAAAACCACGGTTAGGTGGTATACAATTATGGACGGACTGCCGAGTGCCGACACAGAGGTAGCCACAGCCGTGAACTACCGTACTGTACTGTGTCTGCTGCTAATATAGACTGGTTGATAAAGAGATGTAGTAGTATGTAGGTATGAAGAAGAAAGAAAAAAAAACCACGGGTAGGTGGTATACAATTATGGACGGACTGCCGAGTGCCGACACAGAGGTAGCCACAGCCGTGAACTACCGTACTGTACTGTGTCTGCTGCTAATATAGACTGGTTGATAAAGAGATGTCGTAGTATGTATGTATGAAGAAGAAAAAAAAACCACGGTTAGGTGGTATACAATTATGGACGGACTGCCGAGTGCCGACACAGAGGTAGCCACAGCCGTGAACTACCGTACTGTACTGTGTCTGCTGCTAATATAGACTGGTTGATAAAGAGATGTCGTAGTATGTATGTATAAAGAAGAAAGAAAAAAAAACCACGGTTAGGTGGTATACAATTATGGACGGACTGCCGAGTGCCGACACAGAGGTAGCCACAGCCGTGAACTACCGTACTGTACTGTGTCTGCTGCTAATATAGACTGGTTGATAAAGAGATGTCGTAGTATGTATGTATGAAGAAGAAAGAAAAAAAAACCACGGTTAGGTGGTATACAATTATGGACGGACTGCCGAGTGCCGACACAGAGGTAGCCACAGCCGTGAACTACCGTACTGTACTGTGTCTGCTGCTAATATAGACTGGTTGATAAAGAGATGTCGTAGTATGTATGTATAAAGAAGAAAGAAAAAAAAACCACGGTTAGGTGGTATACAATTATGGACGGACTGCCGAGTGCCGACACAGAGGTAGCCACAGCCGTGAACTACCGTACTGTACTGTGTCTGCTGCTAATATAGACTGGTTGATAAAGAGATGTAGTAGTATGTATGTATAAAGAAGAAAGAAAAAAAAACCACGGGTAGGTGGTATACAATTATGGATGGACTGCCGAGTGCCGACACAGAGGTAGCTACAGCCGTGAACTACCGTACTGTGTCTGCTGCGACTGGATGATAAATAATGATATAAAAAATATATATATATCACTACTGCAGCCGGACAGGTATATATATTATATAATGACGGACCTGCTGGACACTGTCTGTCAGCAGAATGAGTTTTTTATAGAATAAAAAAAAAACCACCACACAAGTGAAGTCACACGACGAGTGTTTAACTTTTTCAGGCAATCACAATATAGTATACTACTAACTATACTGGTGGTCAGTGTGGTCAGGTCACTGGTCAGTCACACTGGCAGTGGCACTCCTGCAGCAAAAGTGTGCACTGTTTAATTTTAATATAATATGTACTCCTGGCTCCTGCTATAACCTATAACTGGCACTGCAGTGCTCCCCAGTCTCCCCCACAATTATAAGCTGTGTGAGCTGAGCACAGTCAGATATATAATATATACATAGATGATGCAGCACACTGGGCTGAGCAGTGCACACAGATATGGTATGTGACTGTCTTGTACTCCTGGCTCCTGCTATAACCTATAACTGGCACTGCAGTGCTCCCCAGTCTCCCCCACAATTATAAGCTGTGTGAGCTGAGCACAGTCAGATATATAATATATACATAGATGATGCAGGCATGCAGCACACTGGGCTGAGCAGTGCACACAGATATGGTATGTGACTGAGTCACTGTGTGTACCGTTTTTTTCAGGCAGAGAACGGATATATTAAATAAAACAACTGCACTGCTGGTGGTCACTGTGGTCAGTCACTAAACTCTGCACTCTCTTCTACAGTATCAGCCTCAGGTCAATCTCTCTCTCTCTCTCCTAATCTAAATGGAGAGGACGCCAGCCACGTCCTCTCCCTATCAATCTCAATGCACGTGTGAAAATGGCGGCGACGCGCGGCTCCTTATATAGAATCCGAGTCTCGCGAGAATCCGACAGCGTCATGATGACGTTCGGGCGCGCTCGGGTTAACCGAGCAAGGCGGGAAGATCCGAGTCGCTCGGACCCGTGAAAAAAAACATGAAGTTCGTGCGGGTTCGGATTCAGAGAAACCGAACCCGCTCATCTCTACATTTTAAGAGATAGACAGCACATACATAGACAGTTAATAGACAGACGGCGAATCCATAGACAAAAAAAGAGACAGAAATGTCCTCATTCAGACATCAATTAGACCGACACACTAAAAGTCCGACAGGACATATATCAGACATTAATAAGACCGACATAAAAAAGACCGACAAAGCATATATAGACTGTTAAAAGTTCGACAGGACATATGTCAGATATTAATAAGACCGACACACATTTATTGCCAAAATATAATATTACACATAACAGACAGTTATTAGGCAGGTATTCTTACTCAGAAACATGGCCATATCTTCAGTCCTGAGACTTGTAGTTCTCCAACACCACCCCTGTACACTCAGTCACAGCGTCGCGTCCATACGCTCTTAGCTATTGCAGGTGGACGGGACTCATAGCGTCTCGTCCTGGACGGCCCGCTATCGTCTGCAATAGCTATGAAGGGGTGCCAGGGGGGGGGGGATTTCACCCCGCCCTGGAGTACACAGCTAAAGCCATGCACCCAGGGGTATATGAGAGGGGTGACTAAGGGGAAGGGGTGCGCTGCAGGGACTGGGGGGAGGTGTGGGGGAGGGCGTTGCGCGTATGACTTTAGCATGTATGTGTTGGGCTTGCTAGTTACAACGCTGACAGGTCTGGCTGGGACCTGTAGTTCCACGGATGAAAGTAGCGCCGGGGGTAATGCTATTAGCGTAGGCGCGCCTTAGCCTAGACGGCAAGCTATTGCTGGGGTGACGATGGAGGCGTCCAGGACAGGGCGCCCAGAATTAGCGGGGGGACGGGAGAGGGGTGACTGAGGGGAAGGGGTGTGCTGCAGGGACTGGGGGGAGGTGTGTGTGTGTGTGTGTGTGTGTGTGTGGTATGTGTGTGTGTGTGTGGGGGGGGGGGGTGAGCATGACTTTAGCCTGTATGAGCTGGGCTTGCTAGTAGGACCGCTGACAGGTCTGGCTGGGACCTGTAGTTCCATGGATGAGAGTATTGCAGGCGGTTACTGGGGTGACGATGAGCTATGGTGGTAGCTCCTGCCAGTGGTAGAGGGCCATACAGGACTGGACTTCTAGGACCCCCGTACACCCGCAATAGCTATTTGGAGCTGAAGGTGCAGGTGTGTACGCGGCAACATGTCTGTGTGTAGGAGGGTACTGTTGGGGAAATGAAAATCTCAGAAGTCTATGAAATCGATATATTGGCCCCTGTCCTAATAATCTGTTGGTCTTTGGGTGTCGGTATTATTTGATTCTGTTATATATATGTATTGTCGGTCATTTAGCTGTCTATGTATACGCTGTCGGACTTTTACGTGTCGGTCTTATTGGAGTCTGTTATATGTATTGTCGGTCATTTAGTTGTCTATGTATACGCTGTCTGCATTCTGGGATTGTCTATTTAATTGATGTCTGGTAAATGACATTTCGGTCTCTTTTACTGTCTATGTATGCACTGTCGGTCTTTTGCGTGTCGGTCTAATGCACGTCTGATGTGTGTTCTGTCGGTCTTTTATGTGTCTGTGTATATGCTGCCAGTCTGTTGTGGTTCGGTATCATTGTTGTCTGATGGATGACATGTCGGTTTTGGGGTTGTCGATGTGAATGTTGTCTGACTTATGAACTGTCAGTCTTTGTTCTGTAGGGCTGTTGGCATTGTCGGTGTTTCCATTGTCTATATATTACCTGTGTCTGAGTTTTATCTGCCGGTGTTTCACCACTGTCTGACTGGTGTCTGTCTGTCTTCTGTTGTCGGCCTTTTTGCTGTCTGCATTCTTCAGGTCGGCGTGTTATCCGGAACCCCCTGTGTGGTTGTGGAATCTGTGTTACCCATTTTGCAGTTTAGATCCATGCATTTCTGTGTTTAGGAGACTTTCAGATTTTTTTGTTTGTTTGTAACTTCTCATTGCTATTTCTATCTCTCTCATCTCTTCCCTGTATCATACAAATGCTGTTTAACTAACATTAACCCACTTATTAAAACATTACATATTCCATAATAACACTATGGCATATAGGACATTTATGTACTTTTATATCTGCAGTTAATGTTTATCCACGGATTTGCTCACATGGATGTCTGTTATCACTCAGCTTAACTAATTTTACAAAGATAGTAGTGCCATCTAATATTGTGATGTATATTTTATACACATTGATCACAAAATGTATTTGTAAACAATATCTGCAGTTTTTCCATCTAGGATTAACACAAAAAGATTCTTGGGGCTACTAACTCGTGAGCAAGCCACGTAAAGCTGCCCATGGGAGAAGCAGCTGGTCCTGAGATCTACTTCTGCAGGCCAGAGTGTTGCCCCAGCGACTTATTGTGACCTGCTGATTGTCATAGTAAAGTAAATGCTTACAGGAGCCTGAAGGTGCTTGGCAGAGCCGCTCCTAGGAATAGGCAAACTAGGCAAATGCCTAGGGGCATCAGCAGCTTCTGCTGATTAAAATGATATACGGCATGCCTATATTCTGTGTGTAGCATTTCATATGCAGATACAGCCACAGTCTCACACAGGTTATAGGCATGCTGCATATCATTTTAATCAGCAGAATCTGCTTGTGCATCCTAGCCACATAGCAATGCAAATGAGATGCATTTACATCAATCAAAAGGCGCCCGACTTTAGCGTATAAGGTGACATTATGTGTATAAGGTGCTCTAATGTGTGTCGTAATGTATATAAAGGGCACTACTGTGTGGTCTAATGTGAATAAAGAGCAATATGGTGTGGTATAATGTGAATAAGGAGCAATTCAGTGTGATGTAATGTGAATAAGGGGCACTACTGTGAGGAATAATGTATATAAGGTAAAGTGGTACTACTGTGTGATGTAACGTGAATTAGGGACACTATCGCATGATAAAATGTGAATAAAGTTGCACTACTGTGTGGCGTAATTTGAATTGGGGGTACTATTGTGTGGCCATGCCCCTTCCCAGCAAAAACACACCCCTTTTTGGGCTGTGCGCCGAATGTGCACACTTTTCCTATTTAGAATATAGGGGGTAGGAAAACTTAAAATAAGGACTGCTTTGGGTGAGGGGTGGTGGTGCTGGGAAAGGGATGCACTGTCAGAGGCGGAACTAGTGGTGGTGCTAGGGGGCACCAGCCAAAATCTTGCCTAGGGCATCATATTGGTTAGGGCCGGCTCTGGTGCTTGGACTGAAAAGTAAAATTTTGGGGGGATAAGGGGTATACATGGTATAAACACAATCTCACCTGCGCCACATCGCGTTAGAATCTCTACCTCAATTAAGTTCTTATGCAGAGCAGCAGGGCCGGCGCGACCCGCTCAGCAAAGGGATGCACTGCAGGGAGGCGCTTGGCCAGAGAGGCGCTTCCCTGCAACTGCATCCCTTCTGTCCATATTGTTTCTGCCAGCTACCGCTGATATCATGATGTAGCTCAGCGGCGCCGGCAGCACACTAAAGTACGGCGGCGGTGCGGATAGCTCATTATGCCCACCTCCGGCTCCAAGCTCCACACACAGCGCTGCGCCGCCCTGCCCGCACCTGTCATGCTGCGGAGACAGGCAACAGGGGCAGGCAGCGGCGACGCGTTCTCCGTCCTCCGTCCAGGATTTCAATATTGAGCGCCGCCCCTTGCCCTATCCCCTCTCTCCTCACTATCCAGCCCCGCCCCTTGCCCTATCCCCCCTCTCTGATCTCTAAATCTAGTGCCACCCCTTGCCCTATCTCTGGCCGTCTCTCCTCTCTTTATGCAGTGTGCCGCCCACCCCCCTCTCTCCCCTCCCATAGGTCTCTTGCCTCTGTTGCTTATGCAACGCCCCCAATCTCCCTCCTCCCTTCTTCTCCCTCCCCTACCCTCCCTCAGGACTGGACTCTGGTGTGGAGAGGAGTGTAATGGCCGCCGAAGAGGAGCCAGACAGAAGGAGCAGGAAACGCTGAAGACAGAAGAAGCAGTTACAGAAAAAAAGGTAAGTGTTTTATTTTTATTATAAATGTAAAAAATATTTATTTAATAGTGCTTATTTATTTTAACTTTATTGGGGTTTAGATAATGGTAGGGGGTGGGGCGGGGTATGTATATGGGGATTTAGTTATGTGACCGACGGAGTACCGACGGCTATATCCCGCCCCCTCTAAATTTGACAGTCGGCATGCCGACTAGCAGGGACTATTTCCACTTGTGGGTGTCCACGACACCCATAGAGTCACCACCCACCCCGAAGCGCGGCGAGCGCAGTAAGCCCGCAAGTGGCTTGTTGCGCTCCCCCCCCCCCCTGCCGGCATTTTGACGCCAGGATCCCACGGTCAGTATGCTGACCGACTGGATCCCCAGCGGTGGTAACGCACACCCAACCGTGTATATGTAGGTGTGTGACTCTGTATCAGGTAGCGGGGGGTATGCAATTAGCTTAAAAAAAATTCACCTAGACGAAAAAATTTAGCTTTGTGCTGTTTTTAGTCCGAATGGTGATTCGCCCTATGCAATAGCAGGGCCGTTTTTTTGCCTAGGTGAAAAATGCGGCACGGGCGGAAAACACGTGGATCGGCAAATCCATGTGTTTCCCGTCGAACCGCGGACCATTTTCGCCAATTTTGAGGCATTTTTCACCAATGCCTTTTCACTTACAAAAAGAGGGGAAAAGACATCGGCAAAAATGGCTCTAAAATGGACGAAAACGGTTCGTAATTGAATATTTAGGGGGGCGAATTCATTAACTCCGAAACGATCAGAGCTAATTGTATATTTGGCCCGCACTATTGTATTATAGCTGCTGCCTGCTCTCTCTCTCTCTATATGTATTTTTTTATATTACAATCTAAACATATATTTTGTACATTGCAGGTATTGGCACCTGGTGAGGACCTTCTGTCGCTGTCCGAATGGACCAATTGGAGGAAAGTAATAGTGAGTTATTTTTTTTGTTTTGTTTACTGCAGTTTCCCACTGTCTGTCACCGACACTCTCTCCCCAGGGCCACCCCCTGCCCATCTCCGTTGCTGTTCTCCAGCATCACCCTCAGCCATCACCCACTATCAATCCCCAGCGTCACCCTGTAATTCTACCAGTGTCACCCCTGCCCATCTCCCACTGCCTCTCCCCAGCGCGGTTACCCTCTACCTCACCCGAGTGTCACCCACTGCCCATCTCCCACTACCTCTCCCCAGCGCGGTTACCCTCTACCTCACCCGAGTGTCACCCAATGCCCATCTCCCACTACCTCTCCCCAGCGCGGTTACCCTCTACCTCACCCCAGTGTCTCCCACTGCCCATCTCCCACTACCTCTCCCCAGCGCGGTTACCCTCTACCTCACCCCAGTGTCACCCACTGCCCATCTCCTACTACCTCTCCCCAGCGCGGTTACCCTCTACCTCACCCCAGTGTCACCCACTGCCTTTTCCCAACATCACCATCTCCCTCTCCTCAGTGTCACCCTCTACCACTGCCTCTCCCCAGCACCACCCTCTATCCATCCCCAGTGTCATCCACTGCCTCTCCCCAGTGCAGTTATCCTCTACCTCACCCCAGTGTCACCGACTGCCCATCTCCCACTGCCCTTTCCCAACATCACCGTCTCCCTCCCCTCAGTGTCACCCTCTACCACTGCCTCTTCATGGCCGTTATGCTTTATGTCTCCCCAGTGTCACCCTCTGCCCATTTTTTGTTGCCTTTCCCTACCGCCCTTTAAAATATGAATTATATTATTTCTTATATTACAATTTCTTATTATGTAGAATTCCTACATTAATTATAATATAAACATATATTTTGTACTTTGTAGGTATTGGCGAAGGTGAGGACCTACTCTCAATTTCCGATTGGATAAATTGAAATCAAGTAATAGTGAGGTAAGCTTACTTTTTTTATGGTTTTTTTTTTGTTTAATGCGGTTTCGCACTGCCTTTCACCCACATTCTCTCCCCAGTGTGACCGCCTGCCCATCTTACGCTGCCTTTCCCTAACATCATCCTCAGCGTCACCCACAGCCAGAGCCGGCGCAATCCGCTCAGCAAGGTCCGCAAAGCAGGGAGGCGCCAGGATGGAGAGGCGCTGTCCCCGCTCTGCTGCCTTGCTGATGCGCCGTGTTGCTTCTGGCTGCCGCAGCCCCTGTCACACTGTGACAGGCAGCGGTGCCGCAAGTGTGAACAGAAGCTCTGCTGTCACTGTGACAGCGTGAGCTCCTAGTGTGAGTCAGCTCCCCCTCCCTCTCCTCCTTGCTCCTCCCCGCTGCCCATGTCAGTGGAAGACAGGCAGCAGCGTCGCCTCCCCCAACTCCTCTCCTCCCTCCCCTATGTCACTGAAAACACCCCCCTTCGGGGCGGGTCTTCGGCAGGTCTTCGGCACCGCCCCCCCCCCCCTCTCCCCTTCCATCAGTTATTACGGAGTCAAATAGGAGACACCACAGGAAGTCACATGATATACATGTGACTGTGTGTACACTGTCTGGAGGAGCAAGCTGTCGTGAGGAGAGGAGGAGCAGCCAGCCAGTGTGACAGCCTGCAGCACTAGCCACCAGCTACAGAGGAGCTGACACTCAGGTAAAGTCTGCTGCTGACAAACAAAGGGAGGGAAGGGGAGGGGAGGGGGATGTTGTATCCTAGTCATGTGTCAGAGGAGGGAGGGGGGTAGTTGTATCCTAGTCATGTGTCAGAGGAGGGAGGGGGGTAGTTGTATCCTAGCCATGCGTCTGGGGAGGGGGATGGGTAGTTGCATCCTATTCATTTGTCATGTGTCTGGGGAGGAGGGGTAGTTGCATCCTATTCATGTGTCTGGGGAGGGGGGGGGGGGTAGTTGCATGGTTGGTTCTATATCGCCCACTTGATTCTAGCATCTACCGTAGTTGCATCCTATTCATTTGTCATGTGACTGGGGAGGGGGGTAGTATTATATTCATGTATGCATGTTGCGGGGAGGGGGGTAGTATTATATTCATGTGTGCATGTTGCGGGGAGGGGGGTAGTATTATATTCATGTGTGCATGTTGTGGGGAGGGGGGTAGTATTATATTCATGTGTGCATGTTGCGGGGAGGGGGGTAGTATTATATTCATGTGTGCATGTTGCGGGGAGGGGGGTAGTATTATATTCATGTGTGCATGTTGCGGGGAGGGGGGTAGTATTATATTCATGTGTGCATGTTGCGGGGAGGGGGGTAGTATTATATTCATGTGTGCATGTTGCGGGGAGGGGGGTAGTATTATATTCATGTGTGCATGTTGCGGGGAGGGGGGTAGTATTATATTCATGTGTGCATGTTGTGGGGAGGGGGGTAGTATTATATTCATGTGTGCATGTTGTGGGGAGGGGGGCAGTATCATATTTGTGTGTGCCAAGGAGGAACGGGGTAGTATCAAATTCATGTGTGCTGGGGAAGTGGGGTGTCATATTAATTTGTGCTGGGGTGTGGCAAATAAAGTGTGTGGTGGGGGAGGGGGCAGAAGTGGCATAGTAACAGTATGTTGCGGGCTAGGTTTTCTGCTTTGAAAACCCAGCGGTGCGAGGAAAGAAAAAGGGAAATGTTCATCTGCTTTGGCGCTCTGCTGTCATCTGTTCCCCACTGCTGCGCTCTCTGACCGCTGGGCCAGCACCAGCATGTGTAGTGTGTGTGGATCAAGAGGGTGCAGTGTAGTGGCAGTGTCATGTGTGGGGTTCAGGGTAGTGGTGGTAGTGTAGTGTGTGTGTGGAGAGGGGTGCAGGGTAGCAGCGGTAGTGTAATGTAGTGTGTGTGTGGAGAGGGGTGCAGGGTAGCAGCGGTAGTGTAATGTAGTGTTTGTGGGGAGAGGTGTGCAGGGTAGCAGCGGTAGTGTAATGTAGTGTGTGTGTGGAGAGGGGTGCAGGGTAGCAGCGGTAGTGTAATGTAGTGTGTGTGTGTGGAGAGGGGTGCAGGGTAGCAACGGTAGTGTAATGTAGTGTGTGTGTGTGGAGAGGGGTGCAGGGTAGCAGCGGTAGTGTAATGTAGTGTGTGTGTGGAGAGGGGTGCAGGGTAGCAGCGGTAGTGTAATGTAGTGTGTGTGGGGAGAGGTGTGCAGGGTAGCAGCGGTAGTGTAGTGTAGTGTGTGTGTGGAGAGGGGTGCAGGGTAGCAGCGGTAGTGTAATGTAGTGTGTGTGTGGAGAGGGGTGCAGGGTAGCAGCGGTAGTGTAATGTAGTGTGTGTGGGGAGAGGGGTGCAGGGTAGCAGCGGTAGTGTAATGTAGTGTGTGTGTGGAGAGGGGTGCAGGGTAGCAGCGGTAGTGTAATGTAGTGTGTGTGTGTGGAGAGGGGTGCAGGGTAGCAGCGGTAGTGTAGTGTGTGTGTGTGTGGAGAGGGGTGCAGGGTAGCAGCGGTAGTGTAATGTAGTGTGTGTGTGGAGAGGGGTGCAGGGTAGCAGCGGTAGTGTAATGTAGTGTGTGTGTGGAGAGGGGTGCAGGGTAGCAGCGGTAGTGTAATGTAGTGTGTGTGGGGAGAGGGGTGCAGGGTAGCAGCGGTAGTGTAATGTAGTGTGTGTGTGGAGAGGGGTGCAGGGTAGCAGCGGTAGTGTAATGTAGTGTGTGTGGGGAGAGGTGTGCAGGGTAGCAGCGGTAGTGTAATGTAGTGTGTGTGTGTGGAGAGGGGTGCAGGGTAGCAGCGGTAGTGTAATGTAGTGTGTGTGTGGAGAGGGGTGCAGGGTAGCAGCGGTAGTGTAATGTAGTGTGTGTGGGGAGAGGTGTGCAGGGTAGCAGCGGTAGTGTAATGTAGTGTGTGTGTGTGGAGAGGGGTGCAGGGTAGCAGCGGTAGTGTAATGTAGTGTGTGTGTGGAGAGGGGTGCAGGGTAGCAGCGGTAGTGTAATGTAGTGTGTGTGTGGAGAGGTGTGCAGGGTAGCAGCGGTAGTGTAATGTAGTGTGTGCGGGGAGAGGGGTGCAGTGTAGCAGCTGTAGTGTAGTGTGTGGGGAGGGAGGTTCAGGGTATTGGCTGCAGTGTATTGTGCATGGAGGAGGAGGTATAGTATGTACCTGTCCTGTGCCCGACAGGTCCCTGGAAAATTGCTCTGTGATGCTGAAGAAGAAGAAGAAGAGAACTGCAGGAGAGGCAGTGCTGCGGAAGGTGAGTAATTAAAGACTAAATAAGCTAATTAGAAAATTCAAATTGCTTAATTAGTCATTAGGAGGGTTACCACAGCAGTTCATAACAATTCCGACCATTTTTCCTAAAGATATAGATTTTTAGGAAAAACTGGCTTGAAGGCATTCCTGATTGTATGGGATGTCCCACAGCAGTTAGACATGAAACATATAGAGTTTGGACATGGTAGAACTCTCCCAATAGTTACTGTGTATACTTTACACACCGTACACACTTAAGGGTCCTACACATTTAACGAGCTGCCCGATGGCGGATACGGCCAATGGGCGATCCGGTGGCGGCGGGGCGGGGGGAGTGAGGTTTCTTCATTTAACCCCCGTCACCCGGCTCCATAGCACAGCAGGCAAATATGGACGAGATCATCCATATTGGCCTGCATGTACAGCCGACGGGGCACCAGCGATGAACGAGCGCGGGGCCACACATCCTTCATCGCTGGTGCCTCCACATTGAAAGATATGAACGGTATCTCGTTCATTAATGAACAAGATCGTTCATATCTTTTACTTAGATAAGCTGAAGGCTGCATAAGCCTGAGGCCATATAAGCGATCAACTTTTTGTGATTGGTTGTTAAATGACTAAGCAGTTGCTAGGCAGATCAGTTTTCCCGGTTGGTATTTTACTATTGGATTAGAAGGTTGTGCATCAATATTAAGAGGAGGGTCTTAGGGTAGTATATAGGTGGTGGCCATTTTCCTAGACTTCCTCTTGCCATTCATTGTATGGCCAGGAAGGATAAGTAGATCATTATCCTTTATTGCTTGATTTGCTGTGCATTTGTGCCTCCTTTTGATCCCCCCCCCCCCCCCCCCCCCCCTGTTGTTGTTGCAATTTCCTGCTAGGTGCCAGTGATTTTGCTCCAGTGTCTCCCTCCCTCCAGCATGCCGCGGCCCAGACGTTCTGCCCCCCCTCCCCGCCGCCTCGTGGAGGCTGGGAGCACCCCCTGCTCGCGTTCCCCTAGTGCAGGGCCGCAGAGAATGTTTTCCCCTGCTACGGACAGGCGGCGGGGGCGGGCAGTGGCAGCCCGCTTCCCAGCCGGACGGAGGCAGGCGGCCAGCGGCCGCTCGTCACGTGGCGCCGGGCCGCGGGCACCGACGCTCGCAGCAGCACAGCCCCCTTCACCCTCTCCCTCTCCCGGCGCTAGGATCAGCGCCGGTCCTCCTCCTCCTTCCCCGCGTGCGGCTCTCGTCGGCGGCCCGGTGGCGCACGTGGTGCCAGACGGCCGCGACGGCGCTGCGGGGGGGGAGAGGGGGGCCACTACACAGCCAGGGAACATGAGCCCGGGACAGCGGGGAGAGGCCCCCGCTGTCCTCGGAACAGCGCAGGGCCCCAATTTACTCCTCCATAGCGCGGGTCCTTCCACACCCCAGTACTTAAGGGGGAATGAGGATTGGGTTAGGCCTGGTGTTGCTGGGGCAGGGGACGTGGCAGTGTCTGCCGCTGCGCCCGCCCCAGCTGCGGTAGCATGGCAGGGTTTCACGGAGGTGGCCCCTACGGCGGGGGCCTGCGTCAGCGGCCCCTGGTCGTCAGCCCCCCCGTTGGCTTTCGCGGCGTCTCCGTTTGCAGGGTTTCAAACCCCTGCCCTCGCCCTTCCCGGGCCGTTTCAGTTTGGGTCCACACATGCGGCCGTCTCAGCGGCTTACATGACACCCGGCGCGTCTCTGTCGGTGGCAGCGCAACAGGGCTTCGCGGGGAGCCAGCCCTTCCCCGGGGGTTTTCCGTGGCCTCTGGCACCGACATTCCCCTTAGCCGCCAGCATGCCCTCCATGGGCTTCACGACTGCGTCCGGTACACATTTTTCCCCGCACGTAACCGGCGCGGGCGCCGGCGTGCAGACCACGTGGTCGGTCGGCGGCCCTCGGGTCGCGGTGCCCTTTTCGGCCTTTGCGGGCCTGCAGGCGGGATAGTCACTGGTCGGGGGGAGTCAGGTGGCACTGGGTTGGCCTCCTCTCCCGGCGCCCCCTCAGTTCCTTCCGGTCTCCGCCGGATGGGCGGGGACGAGCGGCTGCCCGCCGCATACTGCGTGGCGGCCGTCTTACCCCGCGAGTGTCGGTGCAGTGAGCGGGGCTGCCTTTACGCAGTCGGTCGGGTACGCCTCGGTGGGGGTTCCCCACCTGCAGCTTCCAGGCGGCCATCCGCCGCGGAGCGGCGGGGCGGGGACTCCTCCTCCGCAGGTTCAACCACTTGTTAATGATGTTTTGGTCCCCCCTACGCCTGTTGTCCCCTCTGTTTCTCCCTCACAGGTTCCGTTCAATGCAGGGGCTACGCCCGGCAGGAGGCGAGGGTCGCGGACGAACGCAACAGCAACCGGGGAGGTGCGGACATCAGCGGAGGCGGGTGCAGCGGACGACGCGGTTCCGGGTCCTTCTAGCACCGGTGAGTTAAACATTC
The DNA here is from genome assembly GCF_028390025.1 of Pseudophryne corroboree. Lineage (NCBI taxonomy): Eukaryota > Metazoa > Chordata > Amphibia > Anura > Myobatrachidae > Pseudophryne > Pseudophryne corroboree. The sequence goes on along the minus strand of NC_086452.1, from coordinate 198,821,109 downwards.
CTTTACATGTTTCAACCTGTAGTTCCTCATCTTCTAGCAGCGTTTCGTCCGGCTCTCCGCGGCGACCGCGTAAATTAGCTAGACTCATCGCGCGGCGAATGGCGAAGGAGGCGCATAAGGCGTCCGCTCCTGCGCCGGTGGTCTCTCCCGACCCCCCCCGTTATGGGGAGATGGTACATTGCGCCAACACTGCAGTTACACGGGGGGTTCGCAAGCGCATGCGGGAAAAAATCCGGAAGGGGAAGTATGTAGACATATTCACCCTTACGGAGGAAATGCGACAAGGCTTTGACGCAGCCAAGAAACCGGGTGGTATTGGGGAAAATGCGTTTCGCAATTTTCACCAGTGGCTGCGGGGTTTTTTGGTTTTCACGGCTTGCTACACGGAATCGCGGCCCTCGGAGTATGCCAACTTGGTTAAATATTTGTTTTTGGTACACGATATGTACTTAAAATCCAAGGGTTCCGCTTGGCGGGATTACGACGAGAAGTTTCGTCGCAATCAGGATGGCAACCCCATCCTGCCCGCGGGTTTTAAGGATGTTGAGGTGTGGTTAGAGGTCACGCAGCAGGTCAAACCCACCCCGGACGACACGGCCAAGAAGCCCGGGGCGACCGGGGCGGCGGGTTCCCGCTTGACAGGGAAAGGCAGGTGCTTTGCCTACAACGACGGCAAGTTGTCGTTTTCGCCACTCATGTAAGTTGTGCGGAGCAAGTCACCCGGCCAAGGATTGCACCTCGGCAACAGGCGGGAAGCCCGCCGCTTCCACCGAGGCCGGGGGAATTGGCAAGTAAGGCCTTCTCCCCGATTCTAGTTCCCGAGTTGCAGCGCTGGCTTAGCTTGTACCCCGATGAGGCGGCGGCATCGTTTCTCTTGGGAGGGCTTTCGACACGGTTTTCGTTTGCCCATTTCGGATTCGGTGCACGTGGTGGCGCGCCAGAATTTGAGATCGGCTCGCGAATTCCCGCAGGAGGTCCGGCGGAAAGTGGGCGGGGAGATTGGCCTGGGGCGCATGGCTGGGCCCTACGCCATTCCCCCGCTGCCCTCCCTGTGCATTTCCCCCGTGGGGGTGGTGCCCAAGAAGGCCGCGGGCAAGTTTCGTTTGATACAGCACTTGTCGCACCCTCCGGGATTGTCGGTCAACGACGCTATTCCGGAGGACAAGTGCAGGGTACGTTATCAGTCTTTTGATGACGCGCTGCGCTTAGTGCGGGATTGTGGGCCAGGGGGTCTGTTGGCAAAATTGGACGTGGAGTCGGCCTTTCGGCTACTCCCGCTGCACCCAGATTCCCTGCGGTTTCTGGGTTTCAAACTAGGGGGCGAATTTTACGTGGATCGGTGTCTCCCCATGGGTTGCTCTGTCTCCTGCGCCTACTTTGAATGCTTTAGCACATTTTTGCACTGGTGCGTCCAGACCGCCTCCGGCCAACCGGGGGTGGCTCACTACCTGGACGATTTTCTCTTTGTAGGGCCCGGGGACAGTTCGGTCTGTGGGGACATTCTCTCGGTGGCCAGGTCGTTATTCTGCGCTTTAGGGGTGCCTGTCGCGCCAGATAAGTGCGAGGGCCCTTGCACTTGTCTTAGCTATTTAGGTATCGAAATTGACACGGTGGGGGGTTGCTGTCGCTTGCCCGAGGATAAGGTGCGGAAGCTGTTGGGTTTGATTACGGACTGTTTAGGCAAACGTAGGGTCCGGCTTAAGCAGGTGCAGTCCTTGCTCGGTTCTCTCGATTTTGCGTGCCGGATTATCCCCATGGCTAGGAATCAGGTTTGCTGTACGAGAATGTGCGCTTGCAGGAGGGCCTGTTGCTCTGTAGGATTGTGCGATCCAAGACAGATCAAACAGGTCGGGGTCGCTGGTTGTCTTTGGAGGCTCAGGAGGAACCGGGCGTTTGCCCGCTGCGGTTGACGCAAGAGTATGTGCGGTTAAGACCTCTGGGGGGCAACCAGTTGCTGGTGCACGCGCAGTTTGACCCTCTGACAAAGTTTCAGTTTGCGTCTGTGTTCAAGAAATGTTTAACGGCATTGGGCTTGCAGGAGGCGGACTTTGGTACCCATTCCTTTCGGATTGGGGCGGCTACCCATGCGGCGGCTGCAGGTTCATCACCTGCGGCTATTCGGGATTTGGGTCGCTGGAAGTCGGCCTCCTATAGGTCCTATGTCCGCATAGATAAGTTATAAGTGCGCCTGTTGCGCTAACCCAAAAACGTGTTTACTCGTCGGTTTTTGAACGCTTACCGTTCAGGAATCGAGGGTGTGAAGTGAATTTTTAAAATTTTTCCTCCGAGGGGGCCTAATTTCAATTGGCTGTTCTCAAGGTCCACGGGAGGTTTTTTGAATTTTTCTCCTTCACTTGGGTTCAATTTGATTAAGTTGTGTTTTCGTATGAAGTATGTTCATAAGCTGATGTTAGGATATTTTCTTTTGCAGCTGTCATCAATTTTGGAGACCACATATGGATGGTTGGTCATTCATATATTTTTTGGGCGGAAAAACATCCCATGGCAGCTAGGGCGACGGAGATTTTTGGGTCCAGGCAATTGAGATGGTTAGGTGTTAGGGGCATGTTATGGGGTGATCTGTTGCGTGTCCTTTTTTCTCGGGAGCGCCGCTGGGGTCGCCCCAGTTGTATCATCATTCATTTGGGGGGTAATGATCTAGGGCGAGTTAAAGGCATAGATCTTATTTTGTCGGTAAAGGCGGACTTAGTGGCGATCCGTTGTCACTGGCCGGGGGTCTGCATTGTTTGGTCGGAAATGGTGCCCCGTTTCCATTGGCGTGGTGCGGTGCGTTTCTCGGCGCTGGAGAAAGCACGCAAAAAGGTGAATTCTACGGTGTCTCTTTTTGTCAAGGCCATAGGCGGAGTGGCAATCAAGCATCCTCTGCTGGTGCTGCGGAACAGGCAGTTCTACAGAGACGATGGGGTTCACCTTTCTCCGGAAGGAGTGCAGTTTTTTCTGGAGGATATTTTTGGTCTTTTTCGGTAGAGCTAGTTAGTTTCTTATTTAGTTATTGTTGTGGTTGCGGATGGCGGTGGCGGTTTGTTAAACCTTGGTGGCGGGAAGTCGCGGCCAACCAGCTGTCACACAGGCATAAGTGGTCATTGTGGGGCTCCCTCTTTAGAAGGACGGCAGGTGTGTCCTTTTCTTGCGGTTGGACATTTAGACGTTCCCCTGCGGGAACCGAACGTTTGCCAGAGAGAGAGGGGTAAGGCCAGCACAATGCGGGTTATGCGGGAAGGAGGCGGGGTATGTGTACTCCCCTCCTTGGTTTGGTGGTTTTTCATCTAGGTGACGGGTGCTGGTGTTTGGCAGCGATTTTCTGTTTGCCATCCTCCAAACTAAATTTAAATTTAAATCTATATTCAAAATCAATTCCAATTCGATCACAATTATTAGTTTAAAGAGTTGGTCAGCGATTAATAAACATCGTCTGACCTTTAACTCCAGCTACTGTGTCCGTGTCTTTATTTCAGTGTGTTGTGTGGTTTATTTAGTGATAAGCTAGCTTAAAGAAAAGGTTTATGGAATCACAATAAAGTTATGAGCGGCTTAGATAAGCTGAAGGCTGCATAAGCCTGAGGCCATATAAGCGATCAACTTTTTGTGATTGGTTGTTAAATGACTAAGCAGTTGCTAGGCAGATCAGTTTTCCCGGTTGGTATTTTACTATTGGATTAGAAGGTTGTGCATCAATATTAAGAGGAGGGTCTTAGGGTAGTATATAGGTGGTGGCCATTTTCCTAGACTTCCTCTTGCCATTCATTGTATGCCCGCCCACCCTCCCAGATTTCGGCTACGTTTTTGTTTTTGCTGTGGGCTATTGAAAGCCAGATTGGCGGGAAGTCGCTGCCAACCAGCTGTCACACAGGCATAAGTGGTCATTGTGGGGCTCCCTCTTTAGAAGGACGGCAGGTGTGTCCTTTTCTTGCGGTTGGACATTTAGACGTTCCCCTGCGGGAACCGAACGTTTGCCAGAGAGAGAGGGGTAAGGCCAGCACAATGCGGGTTATGCGGGAAGGAGGCGGGGTATGTGTACTCCGCTCCTTGGTTTGGTGGTTTTTCATCTAGGTGACGGGTGCTGGTGTTTGGCAGCGATTTTCTGTTTGCCATCCTCCAAACTAAATTTAAATTTAAATCTATATTCAAAATCAATTCCAATTCGATCACAATTATTAGTTTAAAGAGTTGGTCAGCGATTAATAAACATTGTCTGACCTTTAACTCCAGCTACTGTGTCCGTGTCTTTATTTCAGTGTGTTGTGTGGTTTATTTAGTGATAAGCTAGCTTAAAGAAAAGGTTTATGGAATCACAATAAAGTTATGAGCGGCTTATGTCGCCCAGTGTGTAGGGCCCAATATACTATCATCTTCTCCCAACTGCTTTCAATGGGTCTGCCGTCCCACTGCTTATTTAGTTACGATGACTGCTTATGCCGCAATGTTTGTAAACCTTGCCATGTCCTGCAATGATTTGTAATGTAATCACTTTTTTCTTGTTCTGTTTATGCTGTTCCTGTTTATTAACTTTGTAAGGTAGTGCAAACCCTTTGTTGTGCCATACAAGTAAATGATGATAATAGTAAAGGATATGGAATTATTTGTAGCTATTGAGCAATGTTTTCAGGAGTTATATGGCCCCAGTAGCTGACGCCACCTTTAGATAGCAATAGTTATTGTAGCTTGTGGGCTACATTTCACAAAATTTACCTGGCGAGGGATTTGTAGGATCTGCTGCTTCCCTCCTCCTGCTCCAAATTTGGCTCTTTGTAGTGGATGGGAAATGAGAAGCTCTGACGTTTTGTCCCAGGCAAGTAGACGGATTTAACTAGCGGTTGCAGTACGCCCTGTAAAATCTGCCACCTGCAGGTGGACGTGCGGTGAGGTAAATTGCTCAGGTGGCACTATCTAGTACCAGAGCCAGATTTACACAATATATCAGCCCTAGGGTTCATGTGGGCATTATACACAGGTGCAGCAGTATATACTGCTTGAATCTGGTGGGTTTTGATCAGAGATGTGCGGAAAAGATAGGCAGGGGCAGCACTTTCGTACCTTCATAGACTTTTTACTAGAGATGAGCGGGTTCGGTTTCTCTGAATCCGAACCCGCACGAACTTCATGTTTTTTTTCACGGGTCCGAGCGACTCGGATCTTCCCGCCTTGCTCGGTTAACCCGAGCGCGCCCGAACGTCATCATGACGCTGTCGGATTCTCGCGAGACTCGGATTCTATATAAGGAGCCGCGCGTCGCCGCCATTTTCACACGTGCATTGAGATTGATAGGGAGAGGACGTGGCTGGCGTCCTCTCCATTTAGATTAGGAGAGAGAGAGAGAGAGAGAGATTGACCTGAGGCTGATACTGTAGAAGAGAGTGCAGAGTTTAGTGACTGACCACAGTGACCACCAGCAGTGCAGTTGTTTTATTTAATATATCCGTTCTCTGCCTGAAAAAAACGGTACACACAGTGACTCAGTCACATACCATATCTGTGTGCACTGCTCAGCCCAGTGTGCTGCATGCCTGCATCATCTATGTATATATTATATATCTGACTGTGCTCAGCTCACACAGCTTATAATTGTGGGGGAGACTGGGGAGCACTGCAGTGCCAGTTATAGGTTATAGCAGGAGCCAGGAGTACAAGACAGTCACATACCATATCTGTGTGCACTGCTCAGCCCAGTGTGCTGCATCATCTATGTATATATTATATATCTGACTGTGCTCAGCTCACACAGCTTATAATTGTGGGGGAGACTGGGGAGCACTGCAGTGCCAGTTATAGGTTATAGCAGGAGCCAGGAGTACATATTATATTAAAATTAAACAGTGCACACTTTTGCTGCAGGAGTGCCACTGCCAGTGTGACTGACCAGTGACCTGACCACACTGACCACCAGTATAGTTAGTAGTATACTATATTGTGATTGCCTGAAAAAGTTAAACACTTGTCGTGTGACTTCACTTGTGTGGTGTTTTTTTTTTTATTCTATAAAAAACTCATTCTGCTGACAGACAGTGTCCAGCAGGTCCGTCATTATATAATATATATACCTGTCCGGCTGCAGTAGTGATATATATATATATATTTTTTATATCATTATTTATCATCCAGTCGCAGCAGACACAGTACGGTAGTTCACAGCTGTAGCTACCTCTGTGTCGGCACTCGGCAGTCCATCCATAATTGTATACCACCTACCCGTGGTTTTTTTTTCTTTCTTCTTTATACATACATACTACTACATCTCTTTATCAACCAGTCTATATTAGCAGCAGACACAGTACAGTACGGTAGTTCACGGCTGTGGCTACCTCTGTGTCGGCACTCGGCAGTCCGTCCATAATTGTATACCACCTAATCGTGGTTTTTTTTTCTTTCTTCTTTATACATACATACTACGACATCTCTTTATCAACCAGTCTATATTAGCAGCAGACACAGTACAGTACGGTAGTTCACGGCTGTGGCTACCTCTGTGTCGGCACTCGGCAGTCCGTCCATAATTGTATACCACCTAACCGTGGTTTTTTTTTTCTTTCTTCTTCATACATACATACATACTACGACATCTCTTTATCAACCAGTCTATATTAGCAGCAGACACAGTACAGTACGGTAGTTCACGGCTGTGGCTACCTCTGTGTCGGCACTCGGCAGTCCGTCCATAATTGTATACCACCTAACCGTGTTTTTTTTTTCTTTCTTCTTTATACATACATACTACGACATCTCTTTATCAACCAGTCTATATTAGCAGCAGACACAGTACAGTACGGTAGTTCACGGCTGTGGCTACCTCTGTGTCGGCACTCGGCAGTCCGTCCATAATTGTATACCACCTACCCGTGGTTTTTTTTTCTTTCTTCTTCATACATACATACTACGACATCTCTTTATCAACCAGTCTATATTAGCAGCAGACACAGTACAGTACGGTAGTTCACGGCTGTGGCTACCTCTGTGTCGGCACTCGGCAGTCCGTCCATAATTGTATACCACCTAACCGTGGTTTTTTTTTCTTTCTTCTTCATACATACATACTACGACATCTCTTTATCAACCAGTCTATATTAGCAGCAGACACAGTACGGTAGTTCACGGCTGTAGCTACCTCTGTGTCGGCACTCGGCAGTCCGTCCATAATTGTATACTAGTATCCATCCATCTCCATTGTTTACCTGAGGTGCCTTTTAGTTGTGCCTATTAAAATATGGAGAACAAAAATGTTGAGGTTCCAAAATTAGGGAAAGATCAAGATCCACTTCCACCTCGTGCTGAAGCTGCTGCCACTAGTCATGGCCGAGACGATGAAATGCCAGCAACGTCGTCTGCCAAGGCCGATGCCCAATGTCATAGTACAGAGCATGTCAAATCCAAAACACCAAATATCAGTAAAAAAAGGACTCCAAAACCTAAAATAAAATTGTCGGAGGAGAAGCGTAAACTTGCCAATATGCCATTTACCACACGGAGTGGCAAGGAACGGCTGAGGCCCTGGCCTATGTTCATGGCTAGTGGTTCAGCTTCACATGAGAATGGAGGCACTCAGCCTCTCGCTAGAAAAATGAAAAGACTCAAGCTGGCAAAAGCAGTAGCACCGCAAAGAACTGTGCGTTCTTCGAAATCCCAAATCCACAAGGAGAGTCCAATTGTGTTGGTTGCGATGCCTGACCTTCCCAACACTGGACGTGAAGAGCATGCGCCTTCCACCATTTGCACGCCCCCTGCAAGTGCTGGAAGGAGCACCCGCAGTCCAGTTCCTGATAGTCAGATTGAAGATGTCAGTGTTGAAGTACACCAGGATGAGGAGGATATGGGTGTTGCTGGCGCTGGGGAGGAAATTGACCAGGAGGATTCTGATGGTGAGGTGGTTTGTTTAAGTCAGGCACCCGGGGAGACTCCTGTTGTCCGTGGGAGGAATATGGCCGTTGACATGCCTGGTGAAAATACCAAAAAAATCAGCTCTTCGGTGTGGAACTATTTCAACAGAAATGCGGACAACAGGTGTCAAGCCGTGTGTTCCCTTTGTCAAGCTGTAATAAGTAGGGGTAAGGACGTTAACCACCTCGGAACATCCTCCCTTATACGTCACCTGCAGCGCATTCATAATAAGTCAGTGACAAGTTCAAAAACTTTGGGTGACAGCGGAAGCAGTCCACTGACCAGTAAATCCCTTCCTCTTGTAACCAAGCTCACGCAAACCACCCCACCAACTCCCTCAGTGTCAATTTCCTCCTTCCCCAGGAATGCCAATAGTCCTGCAGGCAATGTCACTGGCAATTCTGACGAGTCCTCTCCTGCCTGGGATTCCTCCGATGCATCCTTGCGTGTAACGCCTACTGCTGCTGGCGCTGCTGTTGTTGCTGCTGGGAGTCGATGGTCATCCCAGAGGGGAAGTCGTAAGACCACTTTTACTACTTCCACCAAGCAATTGACTGTCCAACAGTCCTTTGCGAGGAAGATGAAATATCACAGCAGTCATCCTACTGCAAAGCGGATAACTGAGGCCTTGGCATCCTGGGTGGTGAGAACCGTGGTTCCGGTATCCATCATTACTGCAGAGCCAACTAGAGACTTGTTGGAGGTACTGTGTCCCCGGTACCAAATACCATCTAGGTTCCATTTCTCTAGGCAGGCGATACCGAAAATTTACAGAGACCTCAGAAAAAGAGTCACCAGTGTCCTAAAAAATGCAGCTGTACCCAATGTCCACTTAACCACGGACATGTGGACAAGTGGAGCAGGGCAGGGTCAGGACTATATGACTGTGACAGCCCACTGGGTAGATGTATGGACTCCCGCCGCAAGAACAGCAGCGGCGGCACCAGTAGCAGCATCTCGCAAACGCCAACTCTTTCCTAGGCAGGCTACGCTTTGTATCACCGGTTTCCAGAATACGCACACAGCTGAAAACCTCTTACGGCAACTGAGGAAGATCATCGCGGAATGGCTTACCCCAATTGGACTCTCCTGTGGATTTGTGGCATCGGACAACGCCAGCAATATTGTGTGTGCATTAAATATGGGCAAATTCCAGCACGTCCCATGTTTTGCACATACCTTGAATTTGGTGGTGCAGAATTATTTAAAAAATGACAGGGGCGTGCAAGAGATGCTGTCGGTGGCCAGAAAAATTGCGGGACACTTTCGGCGTACAGGCACCACGTACAGAAGACTGGAGCACCACCAAAAACTACTGAACCTGCCCTGCCATCATCTGAAGCAAGAAGTGGTAACGAGGTGGAATTCAACCCTCTATATGCTTCAGAGGTTGGAGGAGCAGCAAAAGGCCATTCAAGCCTATACAATTGAGCACGATATAGGAGGTGGAATGCACCTGTCTCAAGCGCAGTGGAGAATGATTTCAACGTTGTGCAAGGTTCTGATGCCCTTTGAACTTGCCACACGTGAAGTCAGTTCAGACACTGCCAGCCTGAGTCAGGTCATTCCCCTCATCAGGCTTTTGCAGAAGAAGCTGGAGACATTGAAGGAGGAGCTAACACGGAGCGATTCCGCTAGGCATGTGGGACTTGTGGATGGAGCCCTTAATTCGCTTAACAAGGATTCACGGGTGGTCAATCTGTTGAAATCAGAGCACTACATTTTGGCCACCGTGCTCGATCCTAGATTTAAAGCCTACCTTGGATCTCTCTTTCCGGCAGACACAAGTCTGCTGGGGTTGAAAGACCTGCTGGTGAGAAAATTGTCAAGTCAAGCGGAACGCGACCTGTCAACATCTCCTCCTTCACATTCTCCCGCAACTGGGGGTGCGAGGAAAAGGCTCAGAATTCCGAGCCCACCCGCTGGCGGTGATGCAGGGCAGTCTGGAGCGACTGCTGATGCTGACATCTGGTCCGGACTGAAGGACCTGACAATGATTACGGACATGTCGTCTACTGTCACTGCATATGATTCTCTCACCATTGAAAGAATGGTGGAGGATTATATGAGTGACCGCATCCAAGTAGGCACGTCACACAGTCCATACTTATACTGGCAGGAAAAAGAGGCAATTTGGAGGCCATTGCACAAACTGGCTTTATTCTACCTAAGTTGCCCTCCCACAAGTGTGTACTCCGAAAGAGTGTTTAGTGCCGCCGCTCACCTTGTCAGCAATCGGCGTACGAGGTTACATCCAGAAAATGTGGAGAAGATGATGTTCATTAAAATGAATTATAATCAATTCCTCCGCGGAGACATTGACCAGCAGCAATTGCCTCCACAAAGTACACAGGGAGCTGAGATGGTGGATTCCAGTGGGGACGAATTGATAATCTGTGAGGAGGGGGATGTACACGGTGATATATCGGAGGGTGATGATGAGGTGGACATCTTGCCTCTGTAGAGCCAGTTTGTGCAAGGAGAGATTAATTGCTTCTTTTTTGGGGGGGGTCCAAACCAACCCGTCATATCAGTCACAGTCGTGTGGCAGACCCTGTCACTGAAATGATGGGTTGGTTAAAGTGTGCATGTCCTGTTTTGTTTATACAACATAAGGGTGGGTGGGAGGGCCCAAGGACAATTCCATCTTGCACCTCTTTTTTCTTTTATTTTTCTTTGCGTCATGTGCTGTTTGGGGAGGGTTTTTTGGAAGGGACATCCTGCGTGACACTGCAGTGCCACTCCTAAATGGGCCCGGTGTTTGTGTCGGCCACTAGGGTCGCTAATCTTACTCACACAGTCAGCTACCTCATTGCGCCTCTTTTTTTCTTTGCGTCATGTGCTGATTGGGGAGGGTTTTTTGGAAGGGACATCCTGCGTGACACTGCAGTGCCACTCCTAAATGGGCCCGGTGTTTGTGTCGGCCACTAGGGTCGCTAATCTTACTCACACAGTCAGCTACCTCATTGCGCCTCTTTTTTTCTTTGCGTCATGTGCTGATTGGGGAGGGTTTTTTGGAAGGGACATCCTGCGTGACACTGCAGTGCCACTCCTAAATGGGCCCGGTGTTTGTGTCGGCCACTAGGGTCGCTAATCTTACTCACACAGTCAGCTACCTCATTGCGCCTCTTTTTTTCTTTGCGTCATGTGCTGATTGGGGAGGGTTTTTTGGAAGGGACATCCTGCGTGACACTGCAGTGCCACTCCTAAATGGGCCCGGTGTTTGTGTCGGCCACTAGGGTCGCTAATCTTACTCACACAGTCAGCTACCTCATTGCGCCTCTTTTTTTCTTTGCGTCATGTGCTGATTGGGGAGGGTTTTTTGGAAGGGACATCCTGCGTGACACTGCAGTGCCACTCCTAAATGGGCCCGGTGTTTGTGTCGGCCACTAGGGTCGCTAATCTTACTCACACAGTCAGCTACCTCATTGCGCCTCTTTTTTTCTTTGCGTCATGTGCTGATTGGGGAGGGTTTTTTGGAAGGGACATCCTGCGTGACACTGCAGTGCCACTCCTAAATGGGCCCGGTGTTTGTGTCGGCCACTAGGGTCGCTAATCTTACTCACACAGTCAGCTACCTCATTGCGCCTCTTTTTTTCTTTGCGTCATGTGCTGATTGGGGAGGGTTTTTTGGAAGGGACATCCTGCGTGACACTGCAGTGCCACTCCTAAATGGGCCCGGTGTTTGTGTCGGCCACTAGGGTCGCTAATCTTACTCACACAGTCAGCTACCTCATTGCGCCTCTTTTTTTCTTTGCGTCATGTGCTGATTGGGGAGGGTTTTTTGGAAGGGACATCCTGCGTGACACTGCAGTGCCACTCCTAAATGGGCCCGGTGTTTGTGTCGGCCACTAGGGTCGCTAATCTTACTCACACAGTCAGCTACCTCATTGCGCCTCTTTTTTTCTTTGCGTCATGTGCTGATTGGGGAGGGTTTTTTGGAAGGGACATCCTGCGTGACACTGCAGTGCCACTCCTAAATGGGCCCGGTGTTTGTGTCGGCCACTAGGGTCGCTAATCTTACTCACACAGTCAGCTACCTCATTGCGCCTCTTTTTTTCTTTGCGTCATGTGCTGATTGGGGAGGGTTTTTTGGAAGGGACATCCTGCGTGACACTGCAGTGCCACTCCTAAATGGGCCCGGTGTTTGTGTCGGCCACTAGGGTCGCTAATCTTACTCACACAGTCAGCTACCTCATTGCGCCTCTTTTTTTCTTTGCGTCATGTGCTGATTGGGGAGGGTTTTTTGGAAGGGACATCCTGCGTGACACTGCAGTGCCACTCCTAAATGGGCCCGGTGTTTGTGTCGGCCACTAGGGTCGCTAATCTTACTCACACAGTCAGCTACCTCATTGCGCCTCTTTTTTTCTTTGCGTCATGTGCTGATTGGGGAGGGTTTTTTGGAAGGGACATCCTGCGTGACACTGCAGTGCCACTCCTAAATGGGCCCGGTGTTTGTGTCGGCCACTAGGGTCGCTTATCTTACTCACACAGTCAGCTACCTCATTGCGCCTCTTTTTTTCTTTGCGTCATGTGCTGATTGGGGAGGGTTTTTTGGAAGGGACATCCTGCGTGACACTGCAGTGCCACTCCTAGATGGGCCAGGTGTTTGTGTCGGCCACTAGTGTCGCTTAGCTTAGTCATCCAGCGACCTTGGTGCAAATTTTAGGACTAAAAATAATATTGTGAGGTGTGAGGTATTCAGAATAGACTGAAAATGAGTGGAAATTATGGTTTTTGAGGTTAATAATAATATGGGATCAAAATGACCCCCAAATTCTATGATTTAAGCTGTTTTTTAGTGTTTTTTTAAAAAAACACCCGAATCCAAAACACACCCGAATCCGACAAAAAAAATTCGGTGAGGTTTTGCCAAAACGCGGTTGAACCCAAAACACGGCCGCGGAACCGAACCCAAAACCAAAACACAAAACCCGAAAAATTTCAGGCGCTCATCTCTACTTTTTACTTCAGAGTTTTGACTATAAAAATTATTAGAATAATACAAAAAGATATTTCTTATATCTTTTTTGTATTTTTCATATACGTTATATAGTCAAAACTTTGTCTTATATGTTAGTATGACTGGAAAGGCTCTGCCCTCCTGCCTCACCTCTCTACACGTCACTGCCTCCCCATCACCTATCTCTCCTGTCACCCAGTGATTCTCACCATTCCCCTGTCACCTCTCTCTCCTGTCACCCACTGACTCTCACCCTCTCCCTGTCATCCTCTCCCCCCCCCCCCCCCTCCCCTGTAGTAAGCCTTAAAAAAAAAAGTGATTAAGTGGAGACGGATAAATAGTGACAAAGTATCAGCTAACCAGCTCCTACCTGTCATTTTTCAAACACATCCTGTAACATGTCAGTTAGGAGCTGATTGGCTGGTATTTTATCCATCTTCACATTATCACCTTTTACGCTCTACTAAATTTGGGCCAATGACTATGATGCGGCAGTAGTAGGGCGCAAAATTTATAGTTTGCAGGAGGGCGCCGAACACCCTAGCACCGGCCCTGCAGAGCAGTCACTTTAAGTCAGGTACCATTGCAGAACTTGGGCAGGGTCAAATTCCGCAGAAACATTATCGGAACACCAGCTTTTTCTATTATTATAACATAGTAACATAGTTTCTGAGGTTGGAAAAAGACAATTTGTCCATCCAGTTCAACCTATATGTGGTCTCCTATGCTGTATTATTTTTTAGGACAAATTTTGTCTATTGCCAATGTCGGCCGTTATGTTTATTCCTTATTCCTCTTTTTTTAATAACTATAGTGTGTTACTATGCACCATAACCCTGTATATACTTATCTATTAGGAATTTATCTAGCCCATTCTTAAAAGTGTTGACTGAGTCCGCCACTACAACTCTCTCAGGCAGGGAATTCCAAACATGTATTGTCCTTACTGTGAAAAAACCTTTACGCCTCTGTATGTGAAATCTCATCTCCTCCAACCTAAGTGGGTGTCCTCGTGTCCTCTGTGTTGATGTTACCAAAAACAGATCCCCGCAAGTGCTGTGTATTGTCCCCTTATATATTTGTAAATGTTGATCATGTCCTCTCTTAGGGGGTCATTCCGAGTTGTTCGCTTGCTAGCAGTTTTTAGCAGCCATGCAAACGCATTGTCGCTGCCCACTGGGGAGTGAATTTTAGCTTTGCAGAAGTGCGAACGCTTGTGCAGCAGAGCGCCTACAAAATAGTTTTGTGCAAAACAAGAGTAGCCCTATAGTTCTCTTCGTGTGCATTGATTCTAACGACGGAGGGACAGCTTTTGACGTCACACACCTGCCCAGCGTTTGCCCAGCCACGCCTGCGTTTTTCCTGACATGCCTGCGTTTTTCTAAGCACTCCCTGAAAACGGTCGGTTGACACCCAGAAACGCCCACTTCGTATCAATCTTCAAGTGTTCGGCCGTGCGACTGAAAGCTTTGCTAGAACCTGTGCAAAACCACAAAGGACTTTGTAACTGTACATCACGCGTGCGCATTGCGGTGCATACGCATGCGCAGATTAGCCATTTTTTCCACTGATCGCTGCGCTGCGAACAACAGCAGCTAGCGATCAACTTGGAATGACCCCCTTAGTCTCCTCTTTTCCAGTGTGAACATGTCTATCCTTGCTAGCCTTTCCTCATATTCAAGCGTCTACATCCCCTTAATTAGTTTGGTCGCCCGCCTCTGAACCTTTTCTAGTTCCAGGATATCCTTTTTGTAGTATGGTGACCAAAATTGTGCACAGTGGGGGTAATTCCAAGTTGATCGCAGCAGGAAATTTTTTAGCAAATGGGCAAAACCATGTGCACTGCAGGGGGGGCAGATATAACATTTGCAGAAAGAGTTAGATTTGGGTGGGTTATTTTATTTCTGTGCAGGGTAAATACTGGCTGCTTTATTTTTACACTGCAAATTAGATTGCAGATTGAACACACCCCACCCAAATCTAACTCTCTCTGCACATGTTATATCTGCCTCCCCTGCAGTGCACATGGTTTTGCCCATTTGCTAAAAAAAAATCCTGCTGCTATCAACTTGGAATTACCTCCCGTATTCAATAAGTGGCCTCACTAGGGATTTGTATAATGGGAGTATAACACTCTCATCCCTTGCATCAATTTCCCGCTTTATACATGCTTATACCTCATTAGCCTTCTTTGCTGCAATCCTACTTTGGGTACTACTGCTTAGTTTGCTATCTGTGTGAACACCTAAGTCTTTTTCCAGTACAGAATCCCGCAATTTTACCCCATTTAGTATGTAGGTGTTATTTTTGTTCTTTCTACCAAAGTGCATTACCTTACACTTGTCTGTGATGAAGCTCATTTTCCATTTTTCTACCCATGCTTCCAGTTTAACGTTGTCATTCTGGAGAGACTCAGCATCTCCCTCTGCATTTATAACCTTGCACAATTTGGTATCGTCTGCTAAAATTGACTAGTGATGTGCACCTAAAATTTTTCGGGTTTTGTGTTTTGGTTTTGGGTTCGGTTCCATGGCCGTGTTTTGGGTTCGGACGCGTTTTGGCAAAACCTCACCGAATTTTTTTTGTCGGATTCGGGTGTGTTTTGGATTCGGGTGTTTTTTTCAAAAAACCCTAAAAAACAGCTTAAATCATAGAATTTGGGGGTCATTTTGATCCCATAGTATTATTAACCTCAATAACCATAATTTCCACTAATTTTCAGTCTATTCTGAACACCTCACACCTCACAATATTATTTTTAGTCCTAAAATTTGCACCGAGGTCGCTGGATGGCTAAGCTAAGCGACCCTAGTGGCCGACACAAACACCTGGCCCATCTAGGAGTGGCACTGCAGTGTCACGCAGGATGGCCCTTCAAAAAAATACTCCCCAAACAGCACATGACGCAAAGAAAAAAAGAGGCGCAATGAGGTAGCTGTGTGACTAAGCTAAGCGACCCTAGTGGCCGACACAAACACCTGGCCCATCTAGGAGTGGCACTGCAGTGTCACGCAGGATGGCCCTTCAAAAAAATACTCCACAAACAGCACATGACGCAAAGAAAAATGAAAGAGAAAAGAGGTGCAAGATGGAATTGTCCTTGGGCCCTCCCACCCACCCTTATGTTGTAAAAACAGGACATGCACACTTTAACGAACCCATCATTTCAGCGACAGGGTCTGCCACACGACTGTGACTGAAATGACTGGTTGGTTTGGGCCCCCACCAAAAAAGAAGCAATCAATCTCTCCTTGCACAAACTGGCTCTACGGAGGCAAGATGTCCACCTCATCATCATCGTCCGATTCATCACCCCTTTCACTGTGTACATCCCCCTCCTCACAGATTATTAATTCGTCCCCACTGGAATCCACCATCTCAGGTCCCCGTGTACTTTCTGGAGGCAATTGCTGCTGGTGAATGTCTCCATGGAGGAATTGATTATAATTCATTTTAATGAACATCATCTTCTCCACATTTTCTGGAAGTAACCTCGTACGCCGATTGCTGACAAGGTGAGCGGCGGCACTAAACACTCTTTCGGAGTACACACTGGAGGGAGGGCAACTTAGGTAGAATAAAGCCAGTTTGTGCAAGGGCCTCCAAATTGCCTCTTTTTCCTGCCAGTATACGTACGGACTGTCTGACGTGCCTACTTGGATGCGGTCACTCATATAATCCTCCACCATTCTTTCAATGGTGAGAGAATCATATGCAGTGACAGTAGACGACTTGTCAGTAATCGTTGACAGGTCCTTCAGTCCGGACCAGATGTCACCATCAGCAGTCGCTCCAGACTGCCCTGCATCACCGCCAGCGGGTGGGCTCGGAATTCGTAGATGGATAGTATAGTATTATATTACTTATGGACGACGAGTGACGACACAGAGGTAGGTACAGCCGTGGCCTACCGTACTGCTGCTTATATATATAATATACTGTATAACGGACCTGGTGGACACTGTCAGCAGACTGCTAAACTAGTATGAAGAAAAAACAACAACACAGGTATACAATGTAGATGGATGGATAGTATAGTATTATATTACTTATGGACGACGAGTGCACTGACGACACAGAGGTAGGTACAGCCGTGGCCTACCGTACTGCTGCTTATATATATAATATACTGTATAACGGACCTGGTGGACACTGTCAGCAGACTGCTAAACTAGTATGAAGAAAAAAAAACCACCACAGGTATACAATGTAGATGGATGGATAGTATAGTATTATATTACTTATGGACGACGAGTGCACTGACGACACAGAGGTAGGTACAGCCGTGGCCTACCGTACTGCTGCTTATATATATAATATACTGTATAACGGACCTGGTGGACACTGTCAGCAGACTGCTAAACTAGTATGAATAAAAAAAAAAAAACACAGGAGTGTTTTTCAGGCAGACAAACGTATACTGGACTGGTGGTCACTGTCCAGCAAAACTGTGCACTGTACTCCTGCTATTACTGCTCCCCAGTCCCCACAATTAGGCAGTGTGAGCAGAGCAGTGCCCTCAGCACAGATATATCATGCAGCAGTGCAGCACACTGAGTGAGCACAGATATGGTGGAGCGTTTTTTTTTCAGGCAGAGAAACAAACAAAGGATTAAACTCACTGGTGGTATAATCAAAACCCTGCACTGTACTCCCTAACAGCTGCTCCCCGTCCCCAATCCTCCCCACAATTATAAGTAAGTCACTCAGTCTTTATACTCAGTCTTTTTCTACTATAACGGAGAGGACGCCAGCCACGTCCTCTCCCTATCAATCTCAATGCACGTGTGAAAATGGCGGCGACGCGCGGCTCCTTATATAGAATCCGAATCTCGCGAGATTCCGACAGCGGGATGATGACGTTCGGGCGCGCTCGGGTTAACCAAGCAAGGCGGGAGGATCCGAGTCGCTCGGACCCGTGTAAAAAAAAGGTGAAGTTCGGGCGGGTCGGATTCCGAGGATCCGAACCCGCTCATCACTAAAATTGACACCATGCTCTCTAGATCTATTGCTAGATCGTAAATGAAAATGTTGAACAATAGTGGTCCAAGTACAGACCTCTGTGGCAAAACACTTAGTACTTCAGCCCAATTTGTAAAAGTTTCCATTTACTACAACGCGCTGATCCCTGTGTGGGTGGTTCCCAATCCTACAAAGTCAGCTTCACAGCAGCTATAACTGTTGAGAAATAACGTCAGACATCAAAATTGCTTCCATCAATTTAACGCTGAGGTACAGCCAAACCTTCCTACCACATCTCATATGACTCAGCTCTGTCATGAAAAAACATTTACAAACACTTTTATTTTTCATGACTAGGTTTTTAGCATGTTTTGGTTGCTAAACAGGTGAGGAGGTACAAAGCTCATTTATTTATTTGATTTACAGGCATATTTATCAACATTAGTTTTACTAGTTTTCACCCCCTTTTCACATTATTTTAGTATCACCTAAATGTACTAAAGGACAATTCATAAAATTTACCTCCAAGCCCTTAGTATCGTATTTTTTAATAATCAGATCGTATTTCCCATACTTGTAATGGGAAATACAATCTGCCCGAATTTACAGACATTTTTTAAACATACTGGAGGGAGCCCTGTGATAATTGTTGGCAGAGTGTTTTGGATTCCCTGGTGCAGTGACGTCAGTCCACACACTTATGAACTTAAACAGTAATGCAGGTTTATTAAGTAAACACAGGTGACTCAGATGCAGTATTGATATAGGTAATTGTGCCCCTTATATTATACAAGGTAACAGCAGCGGTAGCGGTACTTATCAGGAGTTGTCTCCAGTGGTGTGGGACGGATGACTGCACAGCCATGCAGTCTGACTCCCGCAGTAGAGAAGATGCGGCACCCGGCTTAGCGTCAGCTCCGGAGTCGCGATACATGCAATGGAACGCTGTGAGTCTCTGTAGATGAGATCCACTCCCGGTCTCAGCTCTGCACGCTTCCATACACCAGGACTCAGTCTCTCTCACTCACTCTAAAATGGAGGAGCAGGGATTAAATCATATATCTCCGCCTCTGAGTGACTCTTGGCAGTAGGGGATTAACACTAGGGGATGTGCCCATAGATTGCTGTATAGAAGGAGACAGGCACAGAGTGCACCATGGGGGTCATTCCGAGTTGATCGCTCGCTGCCAATTTTGGCAGCGCAGCGATCAGGTGGAAAATGGCAATTATGCACATGCGTATGGCCCGCAATGCACACGCGTGATGTACGGGTACAAAGCTCTTTGTGGTTGTGCTCAGGTTCTAGCAAAGTTTTCCTTCGCACTGACGGCCGCAAGAAGATTGACAGGAAGGGGGCGTTTCTGGGTGTCAACTGACCGTTTTCAGGGAGTGTTTGCAAAAACGCAGGCGTGTCTGAAAAAAACGCAGGCGTGGCTGGGCGTTTGCTGGGCTGAAGTGATCGCAAGTGCTGAATAGGTTCAGAGCTACTCAGAAACTGCACAAACTGCTTTTGCAGAGCTCGGCTGCACATGCATTTGCACTTCTGCTAAGCTAAAATACACTCCCCAGTGGGCGGCAGCATAGTGTTTGCACAGCTGCTAAAAACTGCTAGCCAGCGATCAACTCGGAATGACCCCCCATATCCTAACAATAATAACGCTACCATGATATAGCATTTGCAGGGTCCCCTCTTGTTCATGATTCCTATTTTGTCCTGCCTGGATACATCCTTGCAATGTATTTAATTATCGCAATGCGAATTGGGGCAAATTTATCACATCCCATCCGCATCTGTGATGTGGATTGTGATAAATATATCCTATTCTTTTTATTTAAGATTCCCTGAGGTATATTTACTAAAAGTCTATTTTGGGTCTATTTAAAAATGACCAGAATAGAACCAACATCCCAACAAAATTGACTACAGTGTTTCTATTCCAAATAGCACATTTACTAAAAGTCGATTTTGAGTTCCATTTTTAAATCACTGGGTGATGTGAGTTCTACTTGAAGTTCTAAATCTGTTGATTCACACGCAAATCGACTCAAAATCGACTTCATCCCTTTTGGCCAAAACAAGTCACATGCACTGTATTACCCACAAACACCTTCATTCCTGTGCTAATTTGCATATTCACGATTTATTAAAATCATTGCTGTGCATATGCTATGATTTATGCAGCCAGAGTGCCCAACATGCTTCTCTCCCATGTTGTTTTCCAACATATTGAGGTTTCAATAGTTCTATTGAAAATGGTGATTTATGGTCAATTTTGAGTTAATTTTCAAATTGAATTTTAGTATATATGGATTAGGAATTGAACAATGGGGGTCATTCTGACCCGCTCGCTGCTTTTTATTGCAGCCGAGCGAATGGGTTCCCACTGCGCATGCCAGACAGCCGAAGGCCGTAACTGGGCTGCGATTGCCTCTGCCTGATTGACAGACAGAGGCGGTCGATGGGCGGGAGGGGGCACGGTCCGCCCAACGCAGGCGTGGCCGGACCGCGCAGGGAGCGGCCCGCAGCGGCTGCGTGATGTCATACGCAGCCGATGCGGGCTGGGGAGCGACGAGTAGCTCCCGGCCAGCACGGTAAAGCTGCACTGGTCGGGAGCTACTCTTGAAGTGCAAAGGCATCGCCTCTGTGTGATGCCTTTGCACTTCTGCGGGGTATGGCGGCACTGACATGCAGGGTGGACTAGCCCTGTGCTGGGCGTCCCCTCGCATGTCAGTGTGAATGATCGTAGCCATAGGCGTGGTGCCTGGTGTGCACAAGCAGTACTGTAAGTAGACATTTTAGTGCTGTGTGCATGAAACAGCATCGCCACCCCCCCCCTTCCCCCACCACCACCAAATATAAAACAGGGCCAATGTGCACCAAAAATATAGGGAAAGAACATGGCCACATAGCTCCCTTTTACACAGTACAGCAGGCAGAGTCCCCTTTTGCACATTAGGCAGATAGAATCCCCCTTTACACAGTACAGCACGTAGAGTCCCCCTTTAACACAGTACGGTAGGCAGAGTCCCCCTTTTACACAGTACAGCAGGTAGAGTCCCCTTTTACACACTAGGCAGGTAGGTCCCCCTTTTACACATTACGGCAGCAGAGTCCCCCTTTTTTACACATTAGGCAGCAGAGACCCCCTTTTTTACACATTAGGCAGCAGAGTCCCCCTTTTTTACACATAAGGCAGCAGAGTCCCCCTTTTTTTTTTTTACATATAACAGCAACAGAGCCCCCTTTTTTCTACACATTAGGCAGGGAGAGTGTTTGTGTGTGTCTCTCAGGCAGGGAGAGAGAATGAGTGTGTGTGTGTGTGTGTGTGTGTGTGTGTGTGTGTGCGTGTCTCTCTCTCAGGCAGGGAGAGTGAGTGTGTGTGTGTTTGTGTGTGTGTCTCTCATGTCACGTGTGTGTCTCTCAGGCAGGGAGAGAGAGTGAGTGTGTGTGTTTGTGTGTCTCATGTCACGTGTGTTTGTCTCTCATGTGACGTGTGTGTCTCATTTCATGTCATGTTTGTGTGTGTGTCGCATGTTACGTGTGTGTGTCTCATGTCATGTCTGTGTCAGTGTCACCTGTGGGGGCGATCTGGCATCCAGGCCTGCCAGGCACAGACACTTATATACAGGCGCTCCCAGTCCCTCCTCATTGCTGAGGTGGACACGGGTCTCACAGGCGGTATGGGCAGAGGCAGCGGCGGCTCATATATGGGAGCTGGCAGCTGCAGGAGCGCTTCCACTCCCTCTCTATTGCAGATGCAGTTGGCTGTGGGTCTCGCAGGGGGAATTACCACATGGGGGACTGTGTAACAGCAAATGCCGCCTGTTGCACCGCTCCCAGTCCCTTACAGAGGCGACGATGGGAGACAGGCGCCGGCGGACAGCGGAACTTTCACAACTCCCTCACTGAATAAAAACGGCCGTACATGGGGTTGTGCTGCCAGATGGTGCGCCTTCAGTGCAGTTGCGCTGTGGGCAAGGCACCATCAGCACACACCTAGTTATTGCCCTGCGCACAAGCACCCCCTAATGTGCGGCACCCCCCGCAGGCAGGGCCAAGCTGGTGGCAGCGGAGTATATGTGAGACCAGGAGCAGCGGCAGGGAGTGCTGCGCAGTAGTGAGAGTGACAGGCAACGGCAAGACGGTGGGTGGTATTTTAAAATGTAGTGCTGGTCTCCAGCCAGTCAGAGCTCTCGTAGTGGCAGCGAATCGGGAGCAGCAGCTCCTGAATGGTGCCAGACCGCGGCTTCTGAGTGGCTGGCGGCCGGTGCCGCATTTGAATTTCCGCCCGCCAGCTAGCCTGTCACTCTCACTACTGCGCAGCGCTCCATGCCCTGTCTGATTACTGACAGCCGCTGCTGCTGGCCTCAATGTCTGACAGCTCACATGCAGGTGAGAGGCAACCAGTGAACGGAGGGGGGAGAGGGGAGAGACACAGATCAAGGTGCAGGCTGAAAGGATGAATGGGGGGCAGCCTGAGAGACAGAGTGAAAGGGTGGTGGGGGCAGGCTGAGAGGCACAGAATGAAGGGGGGGGGGCATGCTGAGAGGCAAAGAGGGATGGGGTAGCTGTCGGGGAGGCACAGAGAGAAGGGGGGAGGGGCAGGCTGAGAGGCACAGAGGGAAGGGGTAGCCGGCTGAGAGACAGAGAAAGGGTGGTGGGGCCACCTGAGGCACAGAGGGAAGGGGGGGGGGGGCAGGCTGAGAGGCACAGAGAGAAGGGGGGGGGGCAGGCTGAGAGGCACAGAGGGATGGGTTAGCTCCCTGAGAGGCAAGGGGGTGGGGTTGGGGGGCAGGCTGAAAGGCTCAGAGTGAAGGGGGGAGGCTGAGAGACACATAGTGAGGGGGATGGTGAGAGATGGTGTGACAGAGAGACGCAGGCTGGAGATAATGGTGTGGCTGAGAGACGCAGGGTGGGTGATGCATGTACCCATCCTATTCAGCACTCCCCCATTATTTTTGCATTATTATGCTCTCCCACTTACACTAATTGGAAAATGGTGATAGCCACGCCCAATAGGTGGTGCTAGACTTGCCCCTCCGGCGGTGCACACCCTAATAAAATGTGCTGCGCATGCCTATGATCGTAGCTGTGCTATCTTTAGCACAGCTACGATCATCTCGGAATGAGGGCCTATATGTCAAAGTATTGAAGGGTCTATTATAGTTCTATTTAAGTGTAAAGTTCTGTTTCAGTCGATTTTGAGTCAATTTTGACTTTAGTAAATACCTAACACACAAATTCGACAGAAAATCATCTGGAATCAAAATCAACTTTTAGTAAATATATCCTGTCCGGAGGGCGTGGCCACGGCGGTGAAGGAGTAGGCAGCAGAACTCGGGAGCTCCCCGATCAAATAACTCCTGAACCCATCCTGAGTCCCTCCGGAGTGTCTACCCCCCAGTGCTGGTCCCCCCTCACCTCCAGGCAGCGGCGGGCACCCTCGTCCGCGGTCTCCGTGTGCTGGCTGACCGCGGCGGACGACTTCCGGAATTGCGGCCTGTGACTCCTCCGGATCCCCGGCCTCGAGTTTGGCGCTCCCGGCCGCGCGACTCCCGGGGCCTCATTGGCGGGCGGGCGGCGCTGTCTGGCTGCAGGAGGCACCTTGGAGGACACAGTTATCCCTCCTACGCCTGGCTGGCTGAGGCCCAGGACTTGCTGGCTGGACAACGAAGACAGGTACTCCAGGGGAAGGGGAGAAGTGCCTGTGAACCCAGGGGCCATTTTGGGTGCAGCTACACACTCACTGCACAGCTCTCCCATTCTACCCTGCAGGGGCTGCATATAGCTTGGAACTGAC